>NW_028324255.1:0-1200000 GCF_054372755.1 Phalangium opilio
TTATTACCACATGCAGTTAGTTATCCTAAAGCTCATTTTGTTGGCGTTGATTTATCTAAAGTACAAATTGACGAAGCGAATAAGCATAAAACAGGGTTAGGACTTAAAAATATAGAATTTCATCATTGCTCTATAACAGATATTAATGAATCATTTGGAAAATTCGACTATATAATTTGTCATGGAGTAATTTCTTGGGTTCCACAATTTGTAAGAGACAAAATTTTTGAGGTATGCAGTAAAAATCTTAGTGAAAACGGTATAGCATATATCAGTTACAATACTTTACCTGGTTGAATATGGTTCGCACCATTAGGGATATGATGCTTTACCATTCAAGCTCATTTCCAAATGTACAAGATAAAATTGCCCAATCTAGATTATTACTTGATTTTGTTAAAGATAGTCTAGAGGCTTCTAAAACTCCTTATGCTGAAGTATTAAAAACGGAAGCAGGATTACTTTCTAAACAAACTGATCATTATTTACGTCACGATCATTTAGAAGAAGATAATGCACAGTTTTATTTTCATGAATTTATGGATGAAGCTAAAAAGCATAAATTACAGTATTTAAGTGATTGCAATATATCAACTATGTATCTCGGTAATATGCCAGCAAAAGTAGCTGAAAAGTTACAGGGAGTGAATGACATAGTTCGAACTGAACAATATATGGACTTTATTACAAATCGTCGTTTTAGAACCACTTTGTTATGTCATAATAATATTAAATTAAATAGAAATATTAATAATGACGACATTACTAAATTCAATATGGTTTTTAATGTTGTGCCTGAGAAATTACTTGCAAATATTGATCTTAACGATTCTTCTGAATCTTTAAAATTCTTTTTAAATGGTAATCAAGAATCAAGTTTATCAACTTCTTCACCCTATATGAAAGCTATACTTTATAGTTTTCATGAAAATATTAATAACCCAATAAGCTTTGAAAAAGTAACTAGCGAAGCTAATAAGAAATTACACAATACTAAATTAAATGAAATAAAAGCTGAGCTTTTAAACAACGCAATGAAATTAGTATTACAAGGTTACATTAGTATTACTATGCAAAAACAAAGAAGTGTACCAAACCTTGATAAGCCTAAAACTTTAAAATTTGTAATATATCAAGTTACTAATAGTCCGGCCATGTGGGTTACAAATTTAAAGCACGAGCCAATTGGTATTAATTTTTTTGAAAAATTTGCTTTAAAATATATGGATGGTAAGCATGATAAAAAAGCAATTATTGATGCTGTAATGACTCATGTAACCGCTGGTGAAATAATTTTAAACAAAGACGGGAAGAAAATAGAAGAACAAGAAGAAATTAGGAAAGAGTTAGAAGCTTTATTTGGTCCAATGCTAGAAAAATTTGCTACTAATGCTTTATTAATTTAAAGAGTTTGAAACAAATTTTGCTTCATATTTTTATTCCTGCGTGATATTTTCAAAAAACGTCATTGCAAGGAGGTATTGTTGCATGAAGCGAATTTTTTAATGTCATTCCTGTGAAAACGGGGCATTGTTTCATGGTTGAATTTCTAGTCGTCATTGCGAGAAGATTCAAAGAATCGACGCGGCAATCTAAGAAAAAATAATAAAAAATACTATAAAATCATTATTTTTCAGATTGCCACGCCGTTTGCCACCGTGAGCCATGACGCGGCGCAGAGGTACCCACGCAACAACGCCTGAAAACGGGAATCCAAGCTTGTGTCATGCTGAACAAGTTTGCCATATCTCATGCAAAAGATCCTGAAATAAATGAAATAATGACAAAGAAAAAACTAGATTCCCGCCTTTAGCTAGGAATGACATAGTGAGTTCGGAATGACATCGAAAATTCGAACCATGCAGTAACGCCCCGCCTGTGCGGGAATGACATACCAAGACTATCATCTACGCAACAAATTCCTACCCGTCAAGACGCAGCTATAACTCTTTTTATTCATCCCTTACTACTAATACTGATATAGCAGAA
Source organism: Phalangium opilio (assembly GCF_054372755.1). Lineage (NCBI taxonomy): Eukaryota > Metazoa > Arthropoda > Arachnida > Opiliones > Phalangiidae > Phalangium > Phalangium opilio. The sequence goes on from NW_028324255.1 coordinate 1,990, forward strand.
TGACGAACAATTTTTGATGCATTCGGACCAAGCATATAATCTCTTAATTGCGGTCTGACTGCTGAGATAATTATTAAATCTGCTTCTACTTTATTAGAATATTGAATTATTTCATCATAAACCGCACCGCGTCCAATATAATAATCAGCTTCAATTTCGTCAGGGACATACTGCTTTATTAATTCCTGCACTTGTTTTCGATGCTTTTCCTTTTGCTCTTTAACCCAATTTTGGGGCAAATAATCTTCAACCATCTTCATACCAAAGTCAGAAATCACATATATAAAATGTAATTTTGCTTGGAAAGTAGTAACAAAAGTTAAAGCTTTTGGTAATATGGCTTTAATAGATTTTTTATCTGCTAAATCTATTGGTATAATAATATTTTTATACATATACTCTGTAGGGTAAAAAGTTGGTATACGAAAATCAATTTCAAAAAGAGCAAGAAGTCTATAAGTCGAGAAGCACAGCGTATACTTAATGTGAACACCACGGATCTTACTAGACTACATAGCCAATTTTTGAAGTTGATTGAGTATAAATTTTATTTTCTATTTCTGACTGCTTGGTGTTTCGGTAAAACAAAGCTATTAGTATCGCAAAATACTTTATATCTAAATCATGCAATAAATAATTTGCATGTTTAAAACTCGTAACATTATTATGAAATGCTGCAATAAATTTATCTAATAATTCAAATTCCATATCTTCCCTTGTAACCAAAAATTGCCGGCACAGTAACTGTATTTTGATTTGCAGTAATTCCTGGATATAATCCTTCATGCAGCACTCCCTTGTGGAAAGCTCTATTACTTTTTATTAATTCAGTTATTTTAGCATTCTCGATAGCAACAAAATCAATTTCACAACTATTGGCAATAAGGCTTATTAAAGAATTAGGATGTCCCACCATCATCATTATAACATCAATTTCTTTATTACAAAATTTCTGAATAGACTCTTCATAATTAATATCAACATCTATCGGCTCTTTAGTAAAATTGTATAATTTACGTACTGCATCATAAGTAATATTGCTACTGAAAATGACGGTCAATTAGATATTTTTTTACCTTCAATATCAGCAAAAACTTTTATTTTATCATCATCTTTAGCAATAACGGTAAAGTATTCATTATATAAATTTAATACTTGACGTAAATTCTGCATTTTTTCTTGATTTTGATAATATCCTATTCCTTCAAAAGCTTCTACTGCAATATTTGCCTGTACTAAAGCTAAATCGACTTTGCCTTCTTCTAATAATTTTAAATTTTCAACGCCGCCAGTTGTTGGAACTACTTCACATTTAATATTTTTATCGGCAATTTTTATGGTTTTACATAAATCAAGACCAATTGAATAATAACCTTTCAAAATTGAACCGGAAGCAATTCGAACAACTTTGTCTATAGCTAAAACATTGTTATGAATAAAGAATATACCAACAACAATAATACTGCATATTAACCTTATATTACTCATAATATTATACCAAAATTTCTTTAAGCTAAGTATTTTTCTTTATCTAAAGTACCTTCGCTGTTATCAATAATCAAGGTAATTGTTGCATCACCAGTAATATTAATTGTGGTACGTAACATATCAAGTATTCTATCAATTCCAGCAATAATAGCTACTCCCTCTATTGGTAGATGAACTGATGAGAGAACCATAGGCAGCATTATTAAAGAAGCACCAGGGATACCTGCACCGCCAATAGAGCCAAGCGTAGAAGTAAGAATAATAACTAAATAATCATGGGGTGCAAGTGTTACCCCCATCATTTGAGCAAAAAATATAGTAGTAAGGGATAAATTTATAGCAAAACCGTCCATATTAATTGATGCCCCGATAGGCAATATAAAGGAAGTACTTGCCTCGGAAATGCCTAATCGCTCGCGACAAACCTGCATTGTCGTTGCAAGAGTGGCTTTACTACTTGAGGTAGAAAACGCTAAAATCTGATATTCAAAACTTTTCTTATAAAATGGTAGAGGCGAGACTCGGCAAAATAAATAAATAAGTAACCCAAAAACTAGATATTGAAATATCATCGCAACAACTACTGCTATGACTAGTTTCGATAAGCTAACCATGACTTCTATACCTTGCGTCCCAACTATCCATGCCGTTAAAGCAAAAGCTCCGTAAGGAGATAATTGAATAACAAATGAGATCATTTTTAAGACCATTTTTGACATCAAATGCATCAAATTGGTAATTGGCTCTACAGTAGTTCCCATTTTATTTAAAGTAAGACCAGTAAATATTGCAAAAAATACAATTTGTAAAACTTCACCGTTAGCGAAAGCTCCAACTGCATTATCCGGCACGATGCGTACAAAAAAATCAAATATATTAAAAGCTTCTGTTTTTGCAAGGCTAAGCGGAGTACCAAAATCTATATTAACTCCCTGTCCTGGTTTTAACACAAGAGCAACAGTAAGACCAAACACAGTCGCAAAAAAAGTAGTTCCTAAAAAAGCCAATACTGCTTTCATCCCTACCCTTCCTAAGGCAGAAGGATCGTTCATGCTAGTAATACCCGAAACTAAGCTAAAGAAAATTAGCGGTGCAATAATCATTTTTATCAAGCGTAAAAAATATCACCTACCGGCTTAACATATTCAACATAGTTAGATAAATAAATTCCGAATATAATACCTAGGATTAATCCTAAGGTAACTTTTTTCCATAATTTCATACTATACTTATTAAGTTAATCTTTAATTGCTTTGATTTTATTCCTATACTGCATTTTTCATAGTACATAGTGTTACACATCATCATTGCAAGGAAGTTTTGTTGTGTGGCTCAAAAGAGGGAATCTATTCTGTCATCCTGAACTTGATTCAGGATCTGCTAAAAAAAGATGCTGAAATAAATTCAGCATGACAAGACTGGATTCCCGTTTTCACACGAATGACATAGTTTTTTTAAACCTTTTCTAATCATTCACCCAATTTAAATATTCTATTAAACCATCATCAATATTTATTTTTATTATTTGCGGCAGCTCATAATTATGCATTTCAACAACTATGTCTTCTATTTTTTTATAATTATCTGATTTAGCTTTAATTACGATTCTGTGTTCGTCCTCAGAAACCATTTTTTCTTGCCACTTAAAATAACTTGTAACATTATCTATTTGTACGCAGCCAGCTAAATTTAACTCGAGTAGAGTAGAAGTTATTTTTTGAGCAATTTTTAAATCATTTGTAGTAGTTAAAATTATACAACATTGCTGCATTATTTTATACCTCAACGAAACAATTAGGTGTTTCAAATAATTTAAGGCTAGTAATAAAAAAATTTTCACTTACGAAAAGCGTAAGAAAAATATCATTTTTTAAATGTAGAGCAATATTCTCAGCAGTAGGGTTATTTTGCATATAATACACTTTTTGACCGGTCCAACTAGCTATTTTTTCTCCTATTTCTTTGTCATCTTGATGTAGTATAAGACTATGATCAAAATTATCGTCAATCCATTTTTTGGCTAATGCCTTAATTTCGCCGAAATCAACTACCATACCTAACCGGTCAGTTTCTTTAGCGGCAGCTGTTATCTCAAGGATATAACGATGACCATGTAGGAATTGGCATTTATTTTGATGCCCAATAATTCTATGCCCTGCATCAAACTCAATCCGGCGAGTACATTTTATCATTATTTATACAATCTCACAAATTCAATAGCAATCTCTCTGGATTTTCAATAAGTTCCTTGATTTTTACCAAAAATGTAACGCCTTCTTTGCCATCTATTATTCGGTGGTCATAAGATAAGGCAATATACATCATCGGACGTATTTCGATTTTGCCGTTTATTACTACGGCTCTTTCTTCTGTTTTATGAAGTCCTAAAATACCCGATTGCGGCGGGTTAATAATTGGTGTCGATAATAACGAGCCGTACACTCCACCGTTAGAAATCGAAAAAGTACCACCTGATAAATCAGCCATAGATAACTTTCCTTCGCGTGCTTTTTTTGGCTAGTTCCCCTATTTCTTGCTCGACGCCAGCAAAACCTAGACTATCAGCGTTTCTAATCACAGGTACTACAAGACCTTGATTTGTCCCAACTGCTACGCCTATATCGTAATAATTTTTATAAACAATATCGTCGCCGTCTATTTCAGCATTTACCGATGGATTGCTTTTAATGCTTCAATAGTAGCTTTCACAAAAAAAGACATAAAACCAAGTTTTACATTATGCTTTTTTTCAAACTCTTCTTTATATTGTGCTCGCAATGCTATGACTTTCGACATATCAATTTCGTTGAAAGTTGTTAAGATTGCGGCAGTGTTTTGTGAATCTTTCAAACGTTGAGCAATAGTTTTACGCAAACGTGACATACGTACACGCTCCACCTATCGTCATTTGTCATTCTATTGTCGCTTGTTTTCACTGCAGAATTTGCTTGAGGAGTTGATGCTTGAGAGGAGGTAGCATTTACTACTTCTAGTACATCACCTTTGGTTATTCTTCCTTCTCGTCCTGATCCTTTTATATTATTAGCATCAAGCTTATTTTCAGTTACTAATTTTTGCACCGAAGGAGCAAGACTGCTATTAGCGGCTGCAACTTTTTCTGGTATTATTGGTGCTGATGCTTTATTAATATCTTGCGGCGGGGTAGCTTTAGAAGGCGTAGAGCTTGCAGTATCTTTCGGTGTTATAGCAACTCCAGCTGCACCTTCAGTAATTTCGCCAATATCCTCACCGACAGCTACGTTTGCTCCTTCATTTTTTAATATTTTACTAATAGTTCCGTCGCAAGAAGCATTAACTTCTAAAGTTACTTTTTCTGTTTCAAGTTCTAATAATAACTCATCAACTTTAACGGTATCCCCTTCTTTTTTGTACCATTTCGCAATAGTTGCTTCCGTAACCGATTCGCCGAGTGACGGCACTGTAATTAAGACTTTTTTAACAGTCTGTACACTACTATTTTAGAAACAATTTGGAAGAAATAATTATTCATTGTTAACTATCTATTAAATTTAGTTTTTTAATTTAAATTTTATGTATGAGCAAAACAGTTTAAAATTACTATGGTATATGTATTTAAAATTAGTCCGACATGATGGCGCTAAATAGAGCCTAGATCTGAATTAGATAACCAGCCTTCATTCCGACTCTCAGAGTATTCCACCCCTATTTTTCCTTATAACTACTCCCCCAGTTCAAAGAATTTGTTTTACATGTATAAGCGCGACTTTTGAAGAAAATTCGAAGGAATCGAAAATTAACATAAAGTTTTATGGGAGGAGGTAGGTTTTTGCCAGATCCTTTGTCCTACTGATCCAAACGACCTTAAAGTGTAGTGAGAAGTGTGTTTCAATGTGTTTTATTATACTAAGAAAGATTATAGCTTTTTTGTGTAAAATTATTTTCCAAGGCCAAACTGATGATATTTTCGGATCTACTGATCCAAATGTTCTGAATTTTTACCCTGAGGTGTGTTACAATCTATTCTATTATATTAAATAGGATAAGTATTTTAATAAAAATGAATTTCTAATGTAAAAATTGTAAATTCAGTATTTAATCCACAATTCAGTACTTACAACCATTTTCCAAGAAAAAAACCCATCCCCACCTTGTCCAAAACAGGCCTTTTAGAGAGTAAGAGATTATAAAACCAAGACCTCTTGAACCAATATTCTTAGATTTGCAAACGTGCAGAGCGGCAGGTGTCGTGAAAACCCTTTTCGTGATGCTCTACTGACTACATGTCTTTCCCAAGCCATTCAGTCTATAGTCAAACTGTTTCATCAAAACCTGATCAGTTGAAAAACACATATAATGAGAACGTTCGGCATTCGTTACCAAATGATACTGATAAAAAATTATTGCATTAAAATGAACGTTCAAGCAACAAAAGATTTACCGAGCCAGTTAGCACTTGGGACAAAAACTTGGAATACATTATCTATGTTTATTTGTTCCCTAAGGGTCGCTTTGGCAAGCACGATGATAGACCATTTGGGAAAATAACGGCAACCGAGTATCGTATGTCCCGTCTTTTGAACAAGAGTCCAATTTTTAGACGAGATTACGCCTATCTCTTCCATTCTTATGAAGAATGCGAAATGAAAGCGATTTCTAGCAGTTTGAACTACGTTCTTTGTGTAAAAAACCCATGCCAATTGGGGTTGAAAATTTGCTCAGTCTCGCTGAATCTGGCGATAAAGAACTTGAGAGTAATTTAGCTACTTTCTTGGGTCATATTAGAGGAACGAAAGACTACTGGTATAAAGTTCTTATGTGCGTTTTAGCGGTGATTAGGGAGTTTGGTCCTCCAACCTGGCTCTTGACTTTTAATCCAGCCGAATACGATGACTTGGAACTTCACGATCACTTGAAAAAGGTGAATTGGGACGTTGCTGGAGTAGATTCGATGACGGTGGCTGAATTGTTGAATTTGGATCCGCTTAGCGTAAATTTGCACTTTCACAACAAAGTGAGATCGCTGCTAAACAACTTCGTCTTGTGTAAGCAAAATCCAGGTCTTGTCATGAAAGAACATAATTTTTGGCGGGTTGAATAATAATCTCGTGGCTTACCTCACTACCACATGCTTTTGTGGGCCAAGGACACTCCAAAGATTGGAACTTCTTCGACCGAGACTATTTTGGATTACGTGCAAAAACACGTCACGTGTTCGATACCAAGAGCATAGGAAGTCCGAAACTGCAACGCCTGGTAAAAAAATTCCAAACTCACAAATGCACCTCCAGTTGTTATAATAAGAAGGTGAAAAATTCTAAAAAAGGATTGAAAGTGTGTCGTTACGGTTCCCCTCGAAACGTAACAAACATTGCTACTATGAATTCTGTTAGATCAGTTACTCGTCACCGTAAGATGAAAAAGGTGCAGAAACGGCTGTACGACTTGCCGAGAAAACAGCACGAAGATTTAATAAATGATTATAATCCCTCGCTACTATTGGCTTCCAAAGCCAACATGGATTTGCAATTTGTCGCTGACAAATCGGAAATAGCGGCAAACTATGTCACGGCTTACGTGACAAAGGGAGACCGGGCTGACATGGACCAAACTTTTGCCGAGTTAGGGAACGAAAGTTTGTCCAAAAAATTATTTGCCTATAGATTGAAATCTTTGACGTGCAAGCAAATAGGAATTTATGAAGCTCTCGATATGATGCTGGGCCAAGACCTTTACAACAAGTCCGACAGCACTAAATTTATTAACACTAACTTGAAAGAAAACCGATCGAGAGTTTTGAAAGGTTACAAGGAACTCTTCGCGTTTGAGGGGAAACTGACCTCGAAAGCAAGGACACTTGCCAAAAAGGGTTCGTCGACGAAAAGTATCCGAATCGTCCCGACAGCTTGATAAATGTAAGTTTGCAGGAATTTGGTCCGTTTTACGATTACGCGAAGCACTCTGAGGGTGTCGAGAAAAATGCGAGTGTAATCGAGTTGAAAAACAATCTGGGTTTTATGAGAAAGAGAATTAAGCCCTACATGGTGGAGCACTACATTCACGACCCGATAGAGGAGAAAGAAAAGTATTGTCACGCTCTACTGATCCTCTTCAAACCGTGGCGCGACGAAAATGAGCTATTAGGCGAGTTTGAAACGTACGCGGATGCTTTCGAAAACTCGCTTTCGGTGTTGAAGGACATGAGAGAATATCACGAGAAACTCTCGGTTTCCAAAGAAGTTGAAAAGAAACGGAAGGCTTCTAAAAAGGCGAAAGAGCCAGAAACCGTAATTTCGGAGGCAGAAAGTGAGGACGATGAAAATGCGCTGCAAGGGAAAGAAATTGTTATCCAAACCGAACACGCGATGGCTGATGTGGAAGCTGCCATGGAAATGAATTTCGAGACTGATGTTGACTATGTGGCGTCACTAAACTCGGATCAAAAGAGAATTTATGATCAGATCATGAATCACTGAAAATCTAGAAACAAGTGCCTTTTTGTGTCGGGACCTGGTGGAACTGGCAAATCGTTTCTTATCGACACTCTCGCCAGCGCTGTAAGGCGACGCTTTCAAAATCCTACTAGCGTGGCCATTGCCGCGCCAACGGGTTTGGCAGCGTTGAATGTTAATGGCGTAACATTACACAGATTACTAATGTTGCCGGTAGATCATGGGCGTATTGCCGAATACCATTCCCTGAGTTCTGAGAATATAAGCATTATGAAAGAAACTTTGGGTAATTTAAAACTGTTAATTATTGATGAAATTTCTTTGGTCTCATCGGTTTTACTGACTCACGTTCACTTGAGGCTGAACGAATTTTGGGAAATGAACTAACCATTTGGTGGAGTTGTATTTATCCTTGTTTTGGGAGACTTTTTCCAATTGCCTCCGGGTCAAGGAAATCCCGCGTTTATCAAAATCACTTCCGAAGAAGCCAGACTTAGATTCAATTGCATCGAAGGAAGTGATCTTTGGAAGTTTTTTAAATAAGATGAACTAACGCAAAATGTTAGACAAGCCAACGACCAAAGTTACAGCGACATTCTAAGCAGAGTTAGAATTGGAAATATTTCCGAAGCTGATGTTGCAACTTTAAAAAGTAGATTGGTTGCTGACGGACAACACATCGAGGTGGCTATGGACCTTTTCATTAAGCTGTCCAATGAAGGGTTTCACCCAATTTGTTTGATGCCTAAATTAGCCATGTGCGTAAAATTCAACTTTGATATGCTGCGAAAAAACGGCGAGAACGTTGAAGTCATTCCTTGTCAGGATAGACTCGCTGACTATGGCAGAAAAATGAATAAAAACATTCTCAGGAGACTGCAAGGGCTACAAAACGAACCGTCCATAACAGGCGGTTTGGAGAGCGAGTTAGTTCTTTGCGTTGGCTGCCGAATAATGGTCAGAAGGAATATCAGTTTTGAAAAAGGCGTTGTAAATGTTATGGGTTTCGTAACTGGGTTCAAGAAGGACAAACATGGAAACGTTACTGGGATTTTTCTAAGAGTAGATCGCGAAGCGAATAACGACGACGCTAACACTGACTTTTTAGTTGAGAAAATTTGCGTCAAATTTTTGCTCATGGCAAACATTTACGTTAAACGCTCCCAGTTTCCCGTCATCCTGGCGTACGCTATTACGATACACAAAAGCCAAGGCATGAGTTTAAAATGCGCCATTATGGATTTGGGTCCGAATTTATTCGGAACGGGCATGGCGTATGTGGCTTTATCGAGAGTGACGTCCTTGGCCGGACTCCATCTATTACAGTTCGATCCGACTAAAATTTAGGCGGATGGACGGGCCATTAAGGAGTATAACAGGCTTCGCAAAAAATATAGGCCAGATCTGCCTCTTTTGGAAATAACTTAGTCGAAAGAAAGTCGAGGTGGCAAAAGAAGTGCGCCTACACTATCTAAAAGCCTTTTAGAAGTCGAGGAAGAGAGATGTGCAGAAACACCGAAGAAGAAAAGGAAAGCCCAACAGAGTTTGGATAGTTTGCCCTTGAAGGGTTTAGCTAACGATGACCAAGTAACATGCTATTCTAATAGCGTTTTGCAACTACTCCTATTAGTGCCGGAATTAAGAGAATTGGTTAAATCTTACATTGGATCATTCGTTGAAAAACCAGTTTTACGGTGCCTTCATAACACGATAAACGACATCGAGAGTTCTCAAGGAAGTTTCAGTCGTAAAGGGTTAGAACTGAGAATGGCTGTCGGAAATCATTTTACGCAAAACGATCAACAAGACGCCAGTGAATTTTTGATGGTCCTTTTGACGACACTAAGCCAAGAAATGGAAGCCGATTACTCTAAGGCTCTGAAATATCTTTTTTGGTCAAAGTCGCGAAACGTTACCAAATGCCCCAAATGTCATGTTGAACAAAATTCGGAGAATATTGTTGAAAGCAACATTTTCAATCTTCCACTAGAAAACCGAGATAAAATTGATTGGAAATCTCTAGAAAAAAGGATGAGATTAACAGAGGTGCCATGCGTATTTTGTAACAACCCAAAAATACAAGAGCGTGATGTATTGATATCCAGCGGGAAGTACGTATTTTTGTGTCTACTCCGTAGCGATTACAAAGATGGTCGTCCAATTAAGATTTCGACCAAAATATCAAGTTTTGAAAATCAAAATGTCACTTTGAGTAAGATGCTTTTTAAAACTAAAGGGGTGTTAATTCATAAAGGTGAATCGTTGGCCGAGGGACATTATGTGAACTTTGTGAGAAAAGACAACGGCTGGTACGAGGTCAGTGATACAATGATCAGAAAAAGGGAGAGATTCGTCAGTAACTTGACTGACGTCACTGTTCTGCTCTTGGAAAGAGTCCAGACACATTAAAGGGAATCTAACGTGCTTGAAGAATCCATATCAAATTTACCCCGAGTAAAGTCCAAAATTTCAATATTCGTACCAGAAAGGAGCATCATATCGGTCTAAGATATACTAATAGTTTTATATTCCCTTTAAAGTAATTTGTGACTGGGTAAGATTGTTAATCCTAGAGCAAGTTTAAGGTTAACGATGGTTCTGGAGTAATTTTGATGTTGCCTACTATAATAACCGTGAAAGGGAGAGGAGGGAGGATTGTGGGGCCATGCTATTGTTATGAAAAAAGGCGATGATTCTTGCATTAATTTTAGAATTTTCAAGTGAAGAGTTTTAGTACTGTGTATTAGTCTTGCCCCAATGGTGTTTTATGTAAAAACACGCTAAAAACGTAACCCCTGTTGGTAATGCTATGTGGTTAAATATAATTCTTTAATAAGCTGGTGAAACTATTGAGACAAACTCATCCTATTAGTTAACATTGAACAGATTTTTTGAACTGAGATTTAGACACTCGTATCCAAATTTTAAATAAATACTGATTAAAATTAATATATTCAAAGAGTTTTCTAAATATCAGTTTCGCGTCTTCCATTTTTTTCTCTTTTAAGCGCGCTATTTTTTTTAAATTAAGACGCCCATAAATTGTTTACATTAACAATTTAAAACCATTCAAAAACATTTAATTAAATTAATCTAATCTAATATTATACTGTTACAATATCAAAGATTAGCAAAGATTTTATGTTTAAGTATTATTTATTAATATAACCTTTTCTTTCTATAACTTATCAATAATGTGTACCCGACCCAATCCGATACCACTTACAAAAATTGATTTTTATACAATTTAATAGTTAGGCTTAAAAAAAGCCATATGAACTTATTAATTTGTCCTATAACTAATATCCTACTATTGTTGTATAATTTGTTTTTATAAAGTGTGAAAATTATTTCTCAAATTGTGGTTACCTATATATATATATAGACATTACCCTTGTAATTAAAACAACTAAACCATTTTTCCAATTAATATTCCAGTAAGTTTTGCATAATCTCTTTGTGTTTCTCACCAGCTGGGGTAGTCTGCGTGGCAGGTTTCATTGCGTAAATCCAACAGGGGTACAATTTGAAAAGCCTTTTGGAATATTTTTTCCCAAAATTAATAACCTTTTCATTGTCCCTTTGGTAACCCACGCGCAAAACAATAATTGCCATGTTCTAGCAGCACTGTTTCCAAACTTAAGAGTTGCGTGACAAAATTTTAAAAATAGACCCTCAAAACCTTATATTTAAATGAACATATAATTGCCAGTAAATTGTAAAGTTTTCTTTCAACCCCTGCCCCTTTACATAACTAATATAACGAAGATTAAAATTATTTCGACATAAATACTACAAGCAGTGCATATTTTCAACATTGGAACATGCAATTTAATCCCTAATTTCGTACAACTACATGCGTATCGTATCAACACGAGCCAACTGCTAAGCTTCAACAGAAAGATAGTTCATCATAGCTACTATTACCAGTATTATAAAAATAAAAGATTAAAACTACACACCTCAAAAATATGATGATGATCATCATCATTATAAAAAAAACCACAACAAGACTTCGATAGACAAATCAAAAAATATATTCAACTTCTCCACCGAAATAACAGACACTTTAGACTGGCGTGTTCAAAGTGCGTCTTTGGATTAAGACCAGCAAAGATATTCAAAGAAACAACCTTTCTATTGGCTTGAGTCAGTGTCTAAAGAACATCAAGCCGTATCAAGGCCAAATAATACATGTCACCTCTTTGGTTTCCCTATATAGAAAGTTCATAACAGCTATGGATTCGCAAAAAAACCTTTTTCAGGCAAAAGCTGCCTCAACGTTGTTAAAATTTAGAACAGCATTGGTTTGTTACTAAAATTATGTAATTGACTATGTTGGGAGTTGGGCGCACTACTGTAAGCCAAGCTTCTGGGCGACAAAGTTTTGAGGGAATAAGGGACTTGTCAGCATGCCTACCCTACAGGAACTGACTACTCCGCGTCCGCGGGTGGTGAAATACCCCAAATCCCCCCTCCTTCACCACTCGATTAAACCTCAAGCACTTCACTCTTTACTCTAAAATACCAACTGATTAACCTTGGACTTCAATTTTCATCAAAACGCCTTAAAGGTAATAAACCATGATGGTATATTACATTGTTGAGGTTTTGATACTGAACGGAGCAGACGTGCGAATTTTAGGCTCCCCAAACGCTAAGCCTAGGCTAGCACTCGCTACTGTAAATCTCTAGTTACTTTTTCTGGACTAGCAATAACCTTTATTGCTTTAATAATTATAACGAAATGAAACATTGCCTACCCGAATGTGAATATAAGGGCGCGGGTGAAAAGTACGGAAAAATGATCTACTGTGGTTTCTGCTCAACCTGGTTTCATCTGTTATGCCAAGGCTTAAAAACAGCTGTGGCCGGTTCCTTTTGGATCTGCTTGGAATGTTTAGTAGCCCTGATTAAAGCCAAAAATTCCGTAGAAGAAATGACAGAGCTTAAAGAAGATGTAAGTGCCTCTATTCAGAATATTGAGAAATCAGTTAACACGGTAAACTAAGAGGTCAAGGCAAATAAGCTACAACTTGCAGGGCAGGCATCCCAATTGAATGACGAAGCTCAGGCCATTTTAAATAATAAAATTGAAGAACTGACCAATAAAATTCAAACTATCCAGACAACAACTGCAGATTGCTTTGGGGTAGTTGACGAAAAAGTAAATCGCATTTTAACCTCATCAAATATACAACCCTCTGTCCCGGCAGCTAGGCATAACCAAGATAAGGACACTATTTTCTTCCCACGTAACCCACCTTGCGTAAATCGACCTGAACCATTCCAAAAGAAAGCCTATACCGATATACTAACGACGAGTCGCGACCAAGGGTCTCTTAAGAACAGTAACCCGATATCCGTCCCCCAACCACAGCAATGCCAGGACACTAACGATAAGCAGGCATGGATCAAAGTTCAGGGTAGATCTCGCAGCCATAAACTACTGAAAAAACACACTAGCAAGCCTAAGCCTATAAACTCTCACATAGGCAGTTAGCCTATCTAACGCGCCACTACCTGTAAAATTAAAGCCATGACCCAGACCAAGGACTATTTTATTGCTAAATGTTCCCGCAGGGCAAGCGAAGCCCTCATTCACAAACACCTTTCGGATAATGGCATTTCAGATGTCGGAATTCGGCAAACGTATAAATCTAAGCAACCGGGATGCGGTGTTAAAAACTTTATAATTAGATCAAGCAGCGATTCAAGTCAAGTATTAAACCCGAATCTGTGGCCATCTGGCGTCTCATGCCGATGCCTAACAAAAGATGATCTCCACGATGCCACCTCAAAATTTTGGGGCATAAATGACGGCGACGACCTGCTGACGTGGTGAAATTCTCCTAAATCCAGCTATCAACTCACAAACTGCGGCCCTGAAACCAGTACTGAAGACATTCTATCTCGTTTAGAAGAAATACAAATAAACGGGCTACAGTGACAACAAATAAAAATGGAGATTACTGGACAGTAGATTTCATCATTGAATGCAGTAGCAAATATGATAAAATAATCCGAGACCTAAAAAACTGGCATTAGGAGATCTTGGGTAACGGCGGACTCAAATAATGACCATGGTCACACAGAAGAAGAGCTGGAACTATCTGAAGTGTGACCGAGTGATACTAAAGCTAGACCAAAAGCTGACCCCGACAATACTGAACTACAATACAATGTTAAAATAACCTCAAAAAACTCCGGTCTAAAAATAGCCCATTTAAACTGGGTACACTTTCTGGAGACAGGACCGCATCGGAATGAAGGGCGGAGGAGTCGCAATATACCTTAGGTCAGACCTACCAATTACATATATTCAGATACAAACGGACTGTAGACTAGCAAACTCGGCTTTAGAATCAATTTGGATTGAAGTGAATTATCGGAATTCCAGCAAACTCTTTATAGGCATTATGTACATACCACCTTCATCCAATATGGAAGACACGCTGGAAGACCTACATGGATGTCTCTCCTGCCTATTATGCAAACAAAACACAGAGATTATACTTCTTGGTGATACTAATTGTGACTTAGCCCACACACCCCTGTCTGCGAAAACTAAATTATTAACAAAGGATTTGAAGGACTACAGACAACTGATTACCGAACCAACCAGAATCACCCTTGAGACCAAAACCCTCATAGATCATATATACGTAAATCAACCACACCGGATTACAGAATGTAAAGTACAAACGTGCCGCGTCTCTGACCATGATTTAACTTGGATTATTAGGAAAAAATCCACTCCTAAACTACACAAAATAATTAAACACTCTAGAAATCTTTAGGATATGGACATGGACTTGTTTATAGCGGAGCTGCACTAAGAATTAATGGTTACTGAATCCCAGTTTAATGATCCCGAATTAGGAATAACCATGTTACAAAAAACGATTAAATATTATTTGGATATCCATGCCCCGCTTAGGAAAAACTTTACCCCCATTCATAGTACCCCATGGCTAAGTCCATACATTGAACATCAAATGCATATACGCGATAAATTTAAAACTAAATCAAAAATTTCCGAATATAAAGAATACTACCTGGAACTGTACAGGAGACAGAGAAATCTAGTAAACAGTCTGATACACAAAAGTAAAACTAACTACTTTAAGCAGAACCTAAGTAAGGATAAGTCCACGGGTGCAATTTGGAGGACACTTAAAACCTTATCTTAAGCAAAAGCATAATAGAATTATACAAAAACGTCTTTGTTTGGACCAAGACCGAAAAAACCAACGATATGAGTGAGGTTTATCAATTGACTGAAGTTTGAGATATTGAAATTTTTCTTTAAGTATTTGTAGTAGTTTAATCCTTAATCACTATTTAATTCAATCAACTGGTTTTACTCTTAATCGATCTATTCCCTCTAAATTTATTCCAAAAATTGCATATATCCGCTTTTTCAAGAACAATTCCATTTTCCGAAAACATTTTATCATGAAATTAATTATTTTGAAGAGAGTACGTTCAGAAGGATCAATAATTAATATTCTACTGAATTTCTAAGAAGAGCACCCATACACTGCAAGCACGGATGATTTCGAAATTTTATATCATAACTCGTTTAGAGTGAAGTGATTTATGTATTAATTCCGCTGAATAGAATATAAAATGACATTGTACAGTACTGAGAAATATTTCTTTTTATGGAATCTTTACACTAACCTTTGGTTATTTTTATACTTACATAATATTTTTCCAGTCCATGAAAGGAGAGCTACCTACTTAAAGCAACCACATGGGACAAAAGTTGTTCCTTTTCAGTTGATTGAATTAAATAGTGATTAAAGATTAAACTACTACAAATACTTAAAGAAAAATTTCAATATCTCAAACTTCAGTCAATTGATAAACCTCACTCATATCGTTGGTTTTTTCGGTCTTGGTCCAAACAAAGACGTTTTTGTATAATATCTGTCACTTCAGTCTTAAGGCGGTAGTCAAACAGGCTGAAAAGGGTCATTTTCCGTCCCTATTATCTAAGGAACCAAAAATGCTATTAGTTAGCGGTTTTGAATAAAATATAAATCGAAATCATCTTTGGTTTGTGATACATTATTGATAATGATGGCACGAGATATTAGTGAGTATTAATTAAAATTAATAGGCTTTTCAAAATCGTAAAATTATTTAATAATAATAATAATAGAAGTTTTTATTTGGGATCAACCATTAAGAAACGATTCTTATTTACATTGGTGTCCATGAGTCTAAGGCGTTAATTTAATTTAATTTAAATTAAAATTCTATATAATTTAAAATTTAGTTGTAAGAGATAAAGAAGCTAAAAGTTTGTAGTAACTTGTAGAAGTTACTTAGTTTTTAAAGTTTGTTTATAGCACCCGAGAGATATAATAGATTTTGTTGAAACCGGTAGTTCGTTCCATACCCGTATTCCTCTAGTTTTCACACTTTTTGGACGGAATTTTGTTATAGTACCTTCGACACAAAAGTTATGGGCTTTATTCCTAGTGTTATATAGGGCACTTGGTTCAGGGAACCAGTCCTGAATGGATTCTGGGACTCGCTTGTATTTAATGTTGTGCATTAGAGTCAATAAATTGTATAGATAGTTTTCCGATGGCGTCGAAATATTTGCTATACGCCTTGCTTCAGTCGCAGAAGAGTATTTAGCCCTTTTTGAGATTAGTTTTGCGCATATAGTGTGTAGAGAGTCAAGAGTAGCGGTATTCTTGGAGTTGGTCGTACGATAAAAGATGTCTCCGTAGTCGAAGATTGGTTTGAAGCATGTGTTGTATAATACCCGTAACGATTGAATATCGAGGCAGCTTTGTAAAGGCCTGAGTAGCCATATCCGAGATCTAACTTTTCGTGCAACATAGGCAATTTGTTCTAACTTTTCGTGCAACATAGGCAATTTGTTCTAGCTTTTCGTGCAACATAGTCAATTTGTTCATCCCAATTCAGATTGTCGTCTAACCAGATACCCAGATACTTGAAGGTACTGACTCGAGAGATGGTATTATTTCAGAGAAATTGATAATGTTCGGCGGTTTTCTTCATTTTTTTATTTGGTGCTAAGATCATAAATTTGGTCTTTGTGTCATTCAGAATTAGGCCGCGGGCCGTAAGAGTTCTTTTTAGGTTCGTTATGTCAGTTTCGGCAGGATGTTTGGGTTTTCGTTTGCTCCAATCAAGGCGGTGTCATCAGCGTATTCATGAGCAGTAGTATATTTGAGAGCGTTATGAAGCTTAGAGGTATATATATTTAATAGGAGAGGGCCTAGGACACTGCCTTGCGGAACACCATGTGTTAATGGTAGTTGCTCAGAGTAATTGTTATCGTAAAACACGGTCTGATGTCTGTTGTGCAAATATGACGTTAGCCAAGATAGTGCCTTATCCTTAATGCCGCAATCTTTAAGATCTTCCACAAGAGTTGTGTGGGAGACGGTGTCGAAAGCCTTAGAGAGGTCAATGAAGACGAGTATAACATACATGTTCAGACTTAATTTATCCAAGATTGTTTCGTACACATTTAAGAAACACGTCATGGTTGAGTGCTTTTTGCGAAAACGGGATTGAAGTTTATAAAGGAGATGTCCATTTTCAAAGTAAGTTGTTAGGTGTGTATGTACTATTTTTTCGCAGACTAGAGATAGGCAGGGCAGTATTGAAATTGATCTATAGTTCTTGGGGTCTGTGTCATCACCTGACTTAAAGATTGGTATGACTTTTGCCGTCTTCCATTGCTTTGGGTAGCTTCCGGAAGATAGTGAGAGGTTTATGATCTTAGAGACTGGTGTTGACAGTATGGCGGCTAAGACCTTTAGCAATGAGGGCGCAATGCCGTCCAGGCCTGTTGATTTACGTGCGCTTAATGTCTTCAACATATTAAAGACCGTATTTTCATCTACCAGGTCGAAACTTTTCAGCGGGGCTGTAGACTTGTTGCATGTTTCGTTACCCGGTGACGATGAACTGGAAATGATTTT
The DNA here is from genome assembly GCF_054372755.1 of Phalangium opilio. Lineage (NCBI taxonomy): Eukaryota > Metazoa > Arthropoda > Arachnida > Opiliones > Phalangiidae > Phalangium > Phalangium opilio. Next base: position 19,886 of record NW_028324255.1, read on the forward strand.
TTGATTTATTTGATTTAATGGGCAGATACCTAATAGATTTTGTTGTAAGATTAATGTTTCGGCAACGTGCGCAAAGTAATCATTAATTGCGTTGGAGATAGCTTGAGGTTCCTGGTGTGTTTCATTATTGTGTTTTATTTGCCGAATAACATTTTTGGGTTTCATTTTGATGTATGGTTTTATCACTTTCCAGATGTTTGTTGAGTTTTCGCCCTTGGCCAGATTATCGTTAAAATAAGAGGTCTTTTGCTTATGGACAAGACTATTCACATAGTTCCTTTGCTTCCGATATAGTTCTTGGTAGGCCTCTTTATACAGAGATTGGCGGCTTTTAGTTTTGAAAGTATCTCTCAAATGAATTTGGTGTCGTACAAAAGGGGTAAGCCATGGGGCGTTGTCAAGTCTGACATATTTCCTTTTTAATGGCGCGTAGTGATCTAGTTCTTGAGTTAGAGACTGCTGAAGAATTTCTAAGCTCTGTTCGACGTCGTATTGGTTTTCGTCCAGAACAGTTAGCCTTTGTTGGAGATTTACGACAAAAGCGTCAGTATTAATAGCTTTGTAGTTCCCGACTTCTTTCGTAGCCTTTTTAGGTTTAGGACAGATCTTTTTACTCACAATCCAAGTCATATCATGATCCGAGACCCCACAGGCCACTACTTGGGTATCAATTATTCTTGTGGGATAATTGGTATATATGTGGTCGATTAGAGTAGTTGTGTTTATGGTTATTCTCGTGGGAACAGTTATAAGTTGCTTAACGTCAGTCATTATTTTACTCAGTTGCTTAGATTTTGTTGGTTGATTGCTGGACTTTAGTTGGTCACAGTTTGTATCCCCTAAGATGAGTATTTCAGTGCTTGGTTTTTCGCTTATGAAGTTAATACAATCTCTTAGATTATCGAGCGTAGCGGGAATATTTGCATTAGGTGGAATATATATAAATCCGATCCTTATTTTGCCGGAGTTTTTATAGGCGATTTCGATCCAGATAGATTCGAGATTTGAATCATCGGTACTGTTTATTTCCGGTAGCATCAGTCGAGCAATAGGTAGGCCATGTTTGAAGTAAACAGCAACTCCACCTCCATTTTTTCCCGTTCGATCCTGTCTCCAGAACTCGTAACCGCTTATTTGGCAGATTATATCTGGTATGTCTTCCTTCATCCAGGTTTCGGTGAGTCCGAGAATTTCAATATTGTTTGTTGTTAGACGGTTTTCGACCTCTGTAATTTTGTAATTTTGTATTTCAAACTTCGTATATTTAAGTGCCAAATCCAGAGCCCATATTGAGAGGTGTTATATTTGAATGAAGTTTTTCTAGATTGTGGAATTTGCCAAACCTCGTCTGCTGTATCTATCCCGGGTGATTTTAAGTTCACCTTTCTTATCCTGACGCCTGTAGGCCAGTTTGTTTTATTTCTTAGTTCAGGTTCATGAATTCTGGGGATTACGATTTCGAAGGTCTTTGTAAAGCGGTCAGTCTCTAGTAGGTTTATGCTTATGGGAGTTATCTTAAGTTCATCGAGGTGTTCTTTCATTTCCTGCTGTTCGGTATCTTTTGCCAAGTTCGATAGACAATAAGTTACAGCATCGTTGCCCGATTTGACTAGGTTTGTAACAAGTTGATTTCCCCAGATTTTTGTGTGGGCTGTCCTTTCTCTTCCTAGTATAGCACAAGAGATCCCCGTGGGCCAGATAGTTGGCTTGAGAACTACATCAGTTGTCGTTGGGGAATTTAATATGAAATTTTTGTAATGACCTTGTGTTTCTTTTGTTGATAATCTTAGGCTAGTTATTTCAATGTTTTTGTGTTCGATATACTCCACTAGTTCTGTTTCAGTGGTATTTCCCGCGCAATTGCCAATAAAATAGACGTTATTTACTTTTATAGCCCTTATTTTAAAAGACTTGTCTGCATTCAGGGCAGTTTTTGAGGTTCTTTTTGGTTGGGTATCTCCCAGATTAGGTCTCTGTATAGTTGAAGATTTATGTTTACTCCTTGGATTTGATGATTTGTCCATAGGGTTTTTAGTAGGATTTATTTGCCTTGGATTATTTTTTGTTATTGGGTAATATTGGGGTGAGAGTCTCGCATATGGATATATCGGTTTTGCGATAGCATCTCTATAGCTTGGTTGATTAGTCGTGTAATTCAAGTCCTGATTTATCGGGGCTACTTCTCGTGATATTGTATCAGTAGACGAGGAAGTTCTTGATTTAAGCATTTTAATGCTATCGCTTCTAACTTTATTAACGATATTTATTTTCTCTTCCAGGACCGTTATCATACTTTTAAAGTTTTTAAGTTCTGCCATGATACTATCTTTAAGTTCCTGGGCAGCTTTATTTACCTGGTCAACGGATTTCAATTTAATTTGCAATTCAGAAGCCACCTCCTCCAGTTGAGCTTGGTGGGCTTCCACTGATGCTGTTAGGTCTGCAAGCTCCTGTTTACGCTTGGATTTCCATGCCTTCAGATTCCTGAGTTCAGGTAATAAGTCTTTTAAATCAATTACTTCTTGCAGACATATGGGGCAAATCTAGAAGGATCTAGGTACGACCTTCGCAAAACTAAGACATTTTATATGAAACCAGCTATTACAGAATCCACACTTTATCATTTCGCCATGTTTTTGGCCGCCTCCATTATATTTACACTCCGATAAGCAGTTTGTCATGTTAAGTTAAGTAATTGTCTATAGTTACGCTTATAGATTTGTTAAATAAAGAATTAATTAAAGATTAATCGGTAAGAAGAATCACGTCAATCTAGGGCTTGTGACATAGGTGCTCTATATATATAGATGTTGAAGCAGACGACTACGGAGACTGAATTATAACTCTACCTCACTATTTCCCAAACTGACATCTTTAGTCCTATAATTCCTATTATAAGTATATTTAAACCTTATATTTATTCATTTAAAATTGAGAGAGCTATAATTTTAACCGTTTCTATATTTCACTTTGCTGCTCTAACGACCGATGTATAAAAGTGAAAATATGAATGTTATAAACTGTGTGACTAGCTAGAGACTGTGTGTCCATAATTATTTGTTATCCAGCAATGACATAATGAGCTACTTTGTGGCATGTTTGAGAGTAATATATTTTATCAATTTTTTGACGTAACATTAAAAGTTGATCTAAAAGTCTCACGACACAAGAACGTGTGTTTGAAAAACACGGTCTTAGGCCTTCTATTTCAGTAGAAAACAAATTTTAAATTGTAACAAGTATTATACGGTTTTACCCAACAAATTACAACCAATATTTTTTTCCTTTTTTTTTAAATTTCAGAGGCGAGAGTCGGTTTCAGAATAAAATTTTTAGTTCATGCTATTGTTACTCAGTTCAAGAACTCCGTTAGTTGTTGAAAGCATGTTGTAGCTCTACGAGCATTACCAAAAAGGAAATGGCCATTGAAGAGATGTACACGAGAAATATGGCTCCAAAATCATCAAGAGACGTCTTCGAAAACGCTTAGCCCTGCTTTGTTTTCAAGTATTTTGAGCAGGCGTTCTTGTTCAACAGAAGGTTGGCTCTGATATCATGTCGAGACTCCCAATAGTTCATTATTCTTTCGCGTAAATAAAATCTCAGGAAATGATTTTTCCAATAACATGGTGTCTTACCTCAGATTGACTATGTCTTTTAATGTATTAGAAGCTGCCTTGGACACTTGGAAAGCGACACTTGGAAGCGAAGAAAGGATCTCTACCGTAATGCAAGTCTTTTCCCGCTTTGTAAAACTAATTGCAAGTGTATTCCAAATGATGAACCGTGCCAAAGTAGACGGCGTTCCCTTGATTGAAGACGTCATCGCGGTCTCCCTTTTTTCGATTCATTTTTTGGAATCTTCTTTCGTATTCTTGCAAAATGTCTTTGTGGTATGCCTAATTAGAATGAAAATTACATATTTTAATTATATAGCGTATGATCCAAATGTGGTAAGATTTCAAGTAATTGGTTATGCAAATACGCGGGGGAAGGAAATGATTTTTACTTTGAAAGTGGCGGAAGGGGTAGTGAAGTCAAATCACCACCAGTGGACACTCTCTCGATTCAAGGAAACATAGTGAAGTAATAATATGATGGAAGTATATAAGCCCCTGCTGTTCTTTTTTGTTATGAAATGTCATAAAAATAATGTTCAAGTCGATCAACGGTTACCAGTGCAAGTGATAGTATTACTACAGCTCATGTTTTGCATCCTGACACTACGTTACATAAGTTCTAGCTTTGTAAGTGATTTCCAATATTATGAAAAATCAATCGGATCTACCGTGTCTATCTGGAATAGACAACAACCAGAAGATGATGGTGTGAGAAGCCAAGTCGTATGGATTTGTGTCCAAAACTGTGAACGCGGTACACACACACACGCCCATGGCCGAAACAGAACCTCTCCGTGATATACGTCTTTCGGAGAGGTAAAAAGTTTGACATTTAGTGCATGGCTATATTTCTACAGGTAAACAAAAAGCGTTTAATTATCTTCTTTGATTAATTATAGACTAATTACACAAAAACGAGTTTTGCTTCAAAGTCCCTAAAAAATGCATTAACACACAATCCTTCGCGACACTTTTTCAAACCCCATTGGGGCCAGAAATTATTATGGGTAATGCAGTTTGAAATTAAGTTTAATCGATATGAGAAAATTGGATTTAATTGCGTAGTTACAACAATTGTTATGATTAGACATTTTACAACAAAAACGGGTATAAATGCGGCGTTTTGGAAGTTTAAAACTCATACAGGGTGTAACAACACACATAAAGAACACCTGTTCTGAATGTATGAAAAATGTCAAAAATGTGACACCGTTTTTAAAGCCACAAATAAGAATGATGGATCTCATTTTAGGAGTAGTCAAGCGTCTTTTTACTCGAAATAAGTGTTCTTCTTATCTGTTCCACCTCGAATTATTAAAATTAGGTTTGAAAAGTGTCCTTGTTTCGCCAAGGATTGTGTATAAATTTTAAAGAACTGCAAAGCAAAACTCTTATTTCGAATAATATCTGTCCCTTTTCGGGGTGAAACGTTATTTATGAAGTAAATTAGTTCTGGAATTGTCAAACTCAATCATAACTTACAGTTGGAATGGTCGGAAAATGTAATGCAATGTATAAAAGCACACTATGCTAAATATTCGTTTCAATTACGTGAAACAAACTGATAATTCGAAATAATCTCAAGGTATTTCATTGTGATCAATTTAACCCTCGGTTTAGCAGGGCAAAAAGTAGGCCCAAAGGGTTTAAGAAAAATCATTTACCTTAAAGGGATAGAATCAATCTTTTGACTACTAATGAAAAGCTTTTTTTAAATCAGATAGAACCTAAAATGACGTTTTCAAAAATTTGTAGATATTGATAGTTTTAATAACTTAACTATTTTTAATTAATTTTTAAAAGTATAAGTTTTCGGCGCCGCTCCGATCACTGCCCCTCTACAGGCGTTTGCAAAAACACGAGCGAAAAAACTAAATTACTCCCGCGACTTTCCTCTCACTCGGAGGTACAGTAGATTTACTCCTAAAAGTACTTTTCATACTATTCTGCATTTTCGCCAAATTAATATAACTCATTTCGATACGGGGATGCTTTGAAAGTTATAAAGGAAGGTAAATAGTTTTACTGTAATTTTGGTGTTCAAAGTAATGGTTTTACTATGTTTAATTACAATTAAAAATATGTTGAAGCTTAGATTAGGTCCATTAGGCTAAAATATGGCCATACCATTATTATACATGGAAGCTAAGCCTTTGCCAAAAATAGCGCAAAAATGTGGTGGTTTGGACATTACCTGTAACAATTTTGACAAATCTCTATCATCCTTACTCAACAACGTAACCGAGAGTTAAGAGGACAAAGGATAATAAACATGAAAAATAAGAATTATGTTTACAAAGGTCTTCTCTAATATGCGCCGCTTCCCAGTGATAGTGACGGTGAAAAGCTACTATACAGTGGTCTAGAGCTCCCTTCATTCTCCTATTTCCAAACAACCAATGAATCAAGAGACATTTGCAACGTCATTGTGTGAAAAACAAGTAGGGCGGTATTTCGCAGTTAGTTTGAATTTCAAAATATCTAACGTACTTTTCCTAATTTTAAACGTTTTAATTCGATTTTTTTGGGCACACATAATTTTAGGCACACATAATTTTAGGCACATTTTTTTACCTAAAACTGCCCTCATCTTGTACTAGTCGGAAAACATTGATTCTATCCCTTTAATTTGAGAATATAAAATGGTGAATTTGAGAGCGAGATTTGAAATTTTAATAAAATGCAATGTTAAGCTTCTTAGAGATTAACATTACGATTTCCGATTGAGTATAAATAGAAAATCGCTGACGGGATTATCTTTACATAAAATCGTTCTGAGTTGAGACACAAAGGTTGTGCATTGTTGGAGAGCTCGAAATATCATGTGATTAAACCATTAAAACCCCTGTTACTGTAGTAGCAGTGCAAAAACGTCCTTGACAGATAGCTCCGTCGAGTGATGTACCCTTGATTTGCAGTTCAATCTTTTTTTTTTACGCTTAAATGATGTGCATGTTTATTGCTCTTTTTTTACTGTATAGCATAATTATTCACCCCTATTTCTACATAGTTGGATCAGTGCGCGTGAAACATCTGTGCTTTAAAACTGATAAATTCGACTATTTGTACAACAATTAAATGGTGAACACATTTACTTTGATTTGCAATCTGGGAACGCAGTACCCTAGGCTGTAACAACAGACACACACAGATACGGCCGAAACAGAACCCCCTCGTTTAGTGATTGGTTACATTTGTAGAGCTAAGCAAAAAGCGTTTTATTTATTAACTAATTTTTAGAATACGAGACAAAAATAAAGGAGATATAAGAAAAATCGTTACTGATTTTGAACCTTGGCATTCTTGACTATGATTAGCCCCCACCCAGATTAATAACACGAAATTATAGGTTTACAAGATATGTTAAATAAGTATGACACAAACTATACTTGTAAATGCTAGAGACCTAGTGAGAGCTAGTTCGAGAACGACGCGAGAGTTGACTACACTCGTCTTTGCAGTCTGCCTTTCTATTTAGTCTGTACTTAGCCTTTGACAGCACCTCACCAGGCGTCGCTTTAGCCTCCATCTATGACGTTTTAACTACGTCTCTTGAAGACAAACTCTCATTAACCACTGAAAACGTTATGGAACATATTATACCTTAAGATAATCCTTTATGATTTCTCTGTCCTGAAAAACAATGCGCATGTTGGGGTATTTGAAGATGTCATCGAAGGTGTTAATGTTGCGATCAATGTCCACCGTCAATTTTGTCGACAGGTTGGCTTTGAAGACTTCCATCAAAATGAAACAGCCGACGAAGTAGCTGGCCAAAATAACCTTCTTGGCCGTTTCGTACGTGTTCCCCGATAGACTGAAGGATTAGGGAAACAATGAGGCAATTTGAGAGGAGTTCATGAAACTTTGCACAGTGATAAATAACAAAAAACAAGAAGCGATATGTAGTTTACTAGTGAGAAGGTATAAATTCGCCACCTTTCTAGCTTTATCTCCAAACCAAACGTAGGTCCGGAGTTCATTCCCGCCCCAGCATGTCATTGGTTCTTAAAATCTCACGTCAGCGCGACGCGATTGATAAAAGCTACGTATTTTCTGACTGAGGAGAGGCGAAGTAGCCTGGCCTCCTTTTACGTCCCCCCCCCGTTTATTTCGAAATGGGGACTTAGACTATGGCGCGCGAATACTAAGGCATCTTATAACTTCTACCTAGTAAACTAGATATCGCTTCTTGCAGAAAAGAGGCAAGAGAAGAAAAGGGCTATTCTTATATATACAGGGTGTTTCTGATAAGTCTGCCATAAATTAAGGGGCGTGTTCTTTGGGTCAAACTGAGTGGAAAGTGTCAAAGAACATGGGGTGTACAAGAATTTGCAACGAAGATATGGCCCCCCAAACATTGGCCCCTAAAACAAGAAAATATTCGAAAATGTAGACTAAAACAAATTCAGCCTTATCAACTTGTTTAGAAATATGAGACAATTTCAATAGTTTCCCTCTAACATCGTTATTGAACTTTCACCTGGCAGAAGTGTATTAAATGAGTAGAAGTATGCCTACTCTAGTAAAGTAAATTCAAAGTATCATGGTACCTTTCGGTTGGTATTACTTTTATTCTTAACAAGTTAACATGGACGTTACAGGTATTGTTCAAAATGTCCACCAACGGCGTTAAGACAAACATGAATCCGTCTTTCGAAAGATTCTTGGACATGTTGGAAGATTCCTGGCATGTTCCTGATTGTTTGACAACCTTCAATAATTCGTCTTCGCAAGTCTTCCTCATCACGGACTTCATTCTTGTACACGATGTCTTTGAGATGACCCCAAAGATAGAAATCGCACGGATTTAAATCCGGAGATCTGGCTGGCCACGCAACTGGTCCTCCACGTCCAATCCACCTCAAATTAAACGTAGCATTAAGATGTTCTCTAACTGCACGGCTAAAATGTGGGGGTGCCCCGTCGTGCATAAACCACATGTCACGAAGTAATGCTAACGGTATGTCCTCGAGGAGTTCAGGTAAAGTGTCTCTTAAGAACGTGAGATATGCTTCACCATTTAGTGTGGGTGGAAGAAAATGCGGACCTAGTAAATGATTACCAACAATGCCGCAAAATACGTTTAAAGAAAATTGCTGTTGGTGACTTCTAACACTAGTTGCGTGTGGGTTTAATTGGCGCCATTCGTGGTGGTTGTGATAGTTCAGAATTCCATCCCGGGAAAAATGTGCCTCGTCGGTTACTAAAAGGACCCGTGGAAATTGATTGTCCTCTACTCTGGCCAAAAACCACTCGCAAAAGTCGATGCGTCTTGGATAATCTGCCGGGTTAAGAGCTTGCACCTTTTGAATATGATACGGGTGAAACTGATGTCCGCGGAGAATTCGCCAGACCAAAACGTGATTAACATGTAATTGTCGTCCAACTTGTCTGGTACTTGTCAAGGGGTCCTCATCGAACATGGCAAGGACGTCTTCCTCGATTTCCTCCATGTCTTCTGGAATGTCTCGCTCTCGAACGTTGTTGGGTTGTACTTGTCCGATGTCCCTCAAGCGCCTGTCAACAGCCTCGAACGTACGACGATTTGGTATGCGTCGTTGCGGAAATTGTTCCTGGTATCGCCGCTGTGCTTCCACTGAATTGCCCTGCGCCAGTCCATAGATGAGATGCATGTCTGCATATTCTGCATTGGTATACGCCATACTGTACTACCACACGTTCGTTCGAAGTGATACTGTGACGTTATCAACAACATCGCGTTACTTTATAGCAAACCACCGTTTAGTTTTTACGTTTGCGTCATGACTGTCAGCATTGTTTTTTATTCACTGACTTCATTCTTGTACACGATGTCAAAAAATCTTTGAGATGACCCCAAAGACTTTTTAGCAAACCACCGTTTATTGTTTACGTTTTACGTCCGAATTTTAGACTTACCGTTTTATACACGTTATCGCTGGGAATGTACGTTACGTTAATACTGCCAAAAATTTTCAACACTTAAGCTAAATGCCAGTAGGCCGTTAACTTATTCAAAATTTACCGGCCTTTCGGATATCCTACGAATTCATCAATGAACCTCTCTCCTTGACGGTAATATCTCAGTTCCATAGTTCTCTTCATGAAGTCATACTTGTTCTAAAATGAGACTTTCAATTTATTTTGTAACGCATATCGCCAAGAAAGATAATTAGGTCGTCACGAGTAGACCGATGCACGAGGTACAATGCGATGTCTGATTTCACACATATAGCTAACATGCTTAATTGCTTCAATTTTGACGTTGGACAGAGTTTATATCAAAATGGACCTGGTTAATCTCATCTCGAACTTTTATTGCACATTCACCAAGACTGTGGTCACTCACAGAAATTAACTAAACCACGGGTCGCGACTACCTTCCGCCAAACGCATTTTGCTGTTTCTGTCATTGATGACTGGAACTCTCTGCCCAATCATATTATCACTCTCTCTACCAAATCTGAATTCCGTTGCCATTTGATAAACTTTTTTCGCGCTACCTTATAACTTTTAATTCCCAAGAATGACAAAATTATTATTGTACCATTTTATATAGTTATCTTATTACTATTATTTTTTTCCTACATATACATGGTCTGCCTTAATCTTGTGTTATGTTATTTTGTGCCCTATGCTGTTGTATTTATTGCTCTTGATTACTTGCGCGTAAATTGTTTTGCCTATTTTTATATTTACACCCAATTTCTCGGCCAAATGGTAGTATGGGGCCTCCACGGATTTTTAAAAGTTTATAGTCGTTTCCTATAGTAAACGTGGTGGGGAACACGATGCCGTCAAAATGTTTCACCGCAAATGATTTTTTTCTTAAAAAAAAAGGTAGCACATATTACTTATGGTTGTTTTTATATTTGATATTTGGGGCGCATACACTTGTTTAGATTTTGTTTGGGATATTTTAGGTTCCAGCCCTACCATTGCCGCCGACGAACGTTCCAGCCCTACTATTGCCGCCGACGAACGTTCCAGCCCTACCATTGCCGCCGACGAACGTTCCAGCCCTACCATTGCCGCCTACGAATGTTCCAGCCCTACCATTGCCGACGACGAACGTTCCAGCCCTACCATTGCCGCCGACGAACGTTCCAGCCCTACCATTACCGCCGACGAACGTTCCAGCCCTACCATTGCCGCCGACGAACGTTCCAGCCCTACCATTGCCGCCGACGAACGTTCCAGCCCTACCATTGCCGCCGACGAACGTTCCAGCCCTACCATCGCTGCCGACGAACGTTCCAGTCCTACCATCGCCGCCGACGAACGTTCCAGCCCTACCATCGCCGCCGACGAACGTTCCAGCCCTACCATCGCCGCCGACGAACGTTCCAGCCCTACCATCGCCGCCGACGAACGTTTCAGCCCTACCATCGCCGCCGACGAACGTTCCAGCCCTACAATCGCCGCCGACGAACGTTTCAGCCCTACCATCGCCGCCGACGAACGTTCCAGCCCTACCATCGCCGCCGACGAACGTTTCAGCCCTACCATCGCCGCCGTTCACTGTTCCAGCCCTACCATCGCCGCCGTTCACTGTTCCAGCCCTACCATCGCCGCCGTTCACTGTTCCAGCACTACCGAATACTGTTCTAGGACTTCCATCGCGGCCGACCACTGTTCCAGCATCAGGCCCAGTGTCACCAATCATTCCGGTATCAATTGCGCTGCCACCCGCCTTTCCTCTATCTGCAACCAAACACATAAGCAGGCCAGACAAGCGAAGTAGATTCCAGTCCACCAATCACAATCAGGGCCAAGCCGACAGAACACGATTTGGACGTCAAGTCAAAAAGATTCAGAAACTTAATTTGTAAAACTAGATTCTTGTGTATAAAAAAAAAGTGCTGGGAGAAATATGTTGTATATTTGGAACTGAACTGATTTGAACTATGTAGAATAACATGTGAACTCTGCCCTAACTAGAACTGTATATAATGAAACCCGACTATGATTACCGACACTCGAGTAGTACGCATTTAACCATGTAACAACGACTCGTAACTTAACGAATGAAGTAACTCTTAAGTTAGAATTACATCGTGTAGATTAATCTACGAAACACAACAGTTAGGTTAGGTTAGTTTTAGGTTAGGTTAGGTTAGTTTTAGGTTAGGTTAGGTTAGTTTTAGGTTAGGTTAGGTTAGTTTTAGGTTAGGTTAGGTTAGGTTAGTTTTAGGTTAGGTTAGGTTAGCTTTTGGTTAGGTTCAGTTTCTATTAGATTTGTCCTTTTCCAAAATACTGCAATTTTCATAAAAAAACCTTCAAAATCATTTGCGGTGAAAAATTTTGGCGGCATCGTGTTCCCCACCTTGTTTACTATAGGAAACGACTATAAACTATTAAAAATCCGTGGAGGCCCCATACTACTATTTTACCAATTTCTCTTAAGTTGTTGTAAACAGCTTCGCTCCTGTATTTTTTTCTCTTTTCTCCTTGACAATTGTATATATGTACGATGCCCATTTACAAGTCACATTCAGGGCAATCATTCATTTCAATAAATAAATAAATAACGTTCCAATATCCCCAAATCATTTATGTGCCAACATATTGAGTTCTAGAATAAGCGTGTAATAACAAAAAGTGGGACAGTACACATTATATATGTTCAAAATTCGCATTGAATGTCTATTACCAGAAGAACGAGACAAAAACGGACTGATCAAGGACCATCTACCATCTTGTTAGTTCAACTTCATTTTCTACCTATGATTTTGACCCTTAGGGAAATAGTACACCTCTAAAATCGCAGGGTTGTTTACTATGACCGGCCTACTCGATTTGCGGACGCTTTCGCGTTTATGTTGAAGTTTAAGACGAATTAAACATGATTAGTATACTGAACACCAATAAAAATTAATCAAAATCAATTTTGAGCCTTGCAATTAAAGAATCTGTTAGTAAAAACTGTAAAAGTGAAGCTTCAAAATGCAGTGAAGCACAATCTGTTACTATACCGATAACCCTCTCGACGGTCGGCGGAGTTATCTGTTTTTTAACAACTACAGACACGTTGAGCGCGTAGAGCTACTATGTATTTCGGTTCCGGAATGCCGTAATTCCGCTTCCGGTTTTTGCGATTGCAAAATCCATCTGAAACAGAATATTATTTAGCATTTTGAATGCCCCACTTATTATTATTATTATCCGCTTATGGTTATTTAAAATGAATCCGCTCCAGTCTGCCAGCATGCCTTGTTTGCAGACTATTTTCTAAAACTCCCCGTCCCTAAACTAATTAGTTCGAATAGTACATTTTTAAAACACGGGTTTCTTTTTTGCGAAAAAGCGTTACAGCAACACAGCACGTAACATAATATATCATAGTTTTGTATAATTCGCACCAAAGCAAACGCGATACTCACACTCTGAACCACAAATCTCAAGGACTCGTTCATGGTATGCTCTGAGGTCCCTCAACTGACACGGACGTAGCGAATGAGGAATCACCTTGCGTTCCAACTTTGCGCTATTTCGAAAGAAACATACGGCAAGACTCTTAATTTTCGATCACGAAAACTTTAAATTGCTGCAAAAGCGAGACATGATTTTAAACCTTTGATGGTTATGTAATCCAGGCTTTCGACAGACGTTTAAAGAAGTCTTGCCTTCTACCACGATTTTTAAATTGAAGGAGCAATAATCTGCATTACAATAGTAGTTTTTGTTCGATTCAGAATTGACTGGGATACATCGTCACGAGTGAAGGTTGTAAAAAACTAGCAGAATGAAATCCTATAGCATAAGTGGATCATATTACCGCTCCCTATAAGTACTGGACGTGGGTTATGCTTTTGTAAACAGCGTTTCCTTCCAAGACATCCAAGCCCGCCATCTATAGCTCAGTTTTGCAAGTATAGTTTTCCCATTAACCCTGAACTGGAGTTACCTTAACCTACGGAAGTTCCGGTGGATGGTTATGGCTGTCAGCCCACCGTCAGTGTCTGGATTAGTGTGAGACTTGTTATTGCGTTATAATTTTATTTAGAATGACTTATGTTTCTTTGCTAATTACGAAAAACACCTAGGATCAATGTAACTAATTACAATCGCCGCATGCCCATATGCAAGTCCAATCTGAACACGATTTATATGATATTAAAAGCACTTAACCTTAAGCGCCTAAAATATTTTGTAAAACTGAAAAATATTGACCAGCATCTTTCGCAAACGAAAAACGTTAAAGCATTGAAAAAAATTTCAGACTAAGAAAGGAAACAAGTTTCTTTGTCGACGCACAAAACCTTTAATTAGTAATAAATCGGTCCAACTATCTCCGCTAAAAACCTTTAAATCGGTGGAACCTCAGAGCTGTATTAAGGATGCATTAAAAATGTTCTAGCATGATGAAGGCTATTTTGATCATTTGAATTCATATTAATTTCCTTTTCAACACAAGCGTTTAAAAATACCTATAGACCGCCAATTATTTTTTAAAATTGGAAAAATAAAGTGGACTTCAACTATTATATTATATAAAAAGGACTTGGTTTGCCCAAGCCTTAAAAACAAAATGATAAGAGATTTTCCAGTTGACTGAAGCGCGGATATTTTTTTTCATATAATTTTAAAGACAATCCGTATTTTACTACTCTTAAGAATTTAATTCAATATCCTGATTTTACTGGTAATGGATTTATTTCCTATAAAATAATTGAAATAAAAAATTACTTATCTCAGATTTTTCAACAACAATTCCATTTTCCTAAAACATTTTATCATAAAATTTATTTTTTTTTTCAAGGGAAAAGGGCTTTAACTTTCTAATAATTCTCTCATTAAAAACATATTATAAGCGGTCTATTCGACTACAAAAGGGAGGACTTTTATAACCTTTAATATATTTGAGAAAGGGTTTTGTTTCTTCTTTATGCACAGGCACAATTTATGGATGGTTTAGGGAAGATTTTAGAAGTGTTGGTTGAGTTGCATAAAGCAACACAGGGTAGCTTAGTTAATTCATCATAATGGTGAAACAAAGAGAGTAAAGCACACATGAATTAAAATAGAGTTTTTGCAGTTGGGGGGTCACAGATGACTAGAAATCAAACTTTAGTAGCTAAAGAATATTTATTTTCAAGAGACCTGGGTTAATTACAGTTGAATAGTCATGTAATCCATTAGATCCAATATTTTATATTGTTTAACCTTGAGGTACGAAATAGAAAAGTTCGTGTTTATGAAAACTTCTTGTGTTTGAAACCTTTCGAGAGGAAAATCCTAAGAAATTAGAAAAGAATGTCTCAATTAGATTAAATTTACACGATATCCCTTAAAAATAAATTTCATGATAAAATGTTTTAGGAAACTGGAATTGTTGTTGAAAAATCTGAGATAAGTAATTTTTTATTTCAATTAATTTATAGGAGATAAATCCATTACCAGTAAAATCAGGAGATTGAATTAAATTCTAAAGAGTAGTAAAATACGGATTGTCTTTAAAATTATATGAAAAAAAATATTCGCGCTTCAGTCAACTGGAAAAACTCTTATCATTTTGTTTTCAAGGCTTGGGCAAACCAAGTCCTTTTTATATAATATCTGTTCCTTCAGTCTTTAATCTATTATAAAATCATTTTTGCCTCCATAACGTCATTCATTCGAGGAAGTAAGATGTTCGTGAGCATATTGGCTCAAACCAAGGGTCAGTCATAATTTTATGGGAAAGTTTAAATAATTTGGTAGGCGATTGGTAACGTAATTCACCATTGATAGGCTAGTGGTAAATTAACTCACCTTTGGTAGGCGTCTGCTAAACTAAAGAAGTGGATAATTAAAATATTTGAATTAATGTAGGACTCTGGTTACCCTTAAATATGTCCTTCAAAGCTTTTACAATCACCCATTGGTTAGACTCACCATGGATTAACTAACGGATAGCGTTAGTTAATCCATGGACTTACTCAATAGTCTGCCTAAGTTAGGCAACTTTAGCCTTGGTCGAAACAAACATCTAAAATATAAATTAAAAAGGTATCTTAAGTAAAGAATTTCAACCGAGACATATAATTAAACGAAAATTAGACCCGTCAGTGAAGTTTTTAATAGATATAGCGTTATATTTATTGAAAAATATCATGTTAAAGTTTCAAGGCGGTGAAATGTCAAATTAGCATCGTCTACTGTAGACTAATGAGCAATTAGCGTCGTCTGCTGTAGAGTAATCTTTTGAGGTAATTAATTTTTAATTAAATTAACATATTTAGACTTAATTAACTTTGATGAAACCTGAAAAAGGCACAACTTGAATAGTTACTTGTTAAATTGAAAGTATTCCGAGGACCACTGACTACCCCTCGAATTTGGTTTTTAAATTGGTCCAGGCAATTTTTAAACTGGTATTTATCCTGTGCTACCGCCATATTGCCCACGCTGGGTGGCACCGTGGTGAGTTATATTAATTACAAGTTGGGAAACCAAAATAAACCTCTCCGAGCCGAGACGAATTTACTTTCCAAACACAGGTCCGCAAGCCAATGAGACCAACCGGAAATATACATATATAAATATATATATAAATCAAGGGGCGTGTTCTTTGGGTCAAACTGAGTGGAAAGTGTCAAAGGACATGGGGTGTACAAGAATTTGCAACGAAGATATGGCCCCCCAAACATTGGCCCCTAAAACAAGAAAATATTCGAAAATGTAGACTAAAACAAATTCAGCCTTATCAACTTGTTTAGAAATATGAGACAATTTCAATAGTTTCCCTCTAACATCGTTATTGAACTTTCACCTGGCAGAAGTGTATTAAATGAGTAGAAGTATGCCTACTCTAGTAAAGTAAATTCAAAGTATCATGGTACCTTTCGGTTGGTATTACTTTTATTCTTAACAAGTTAACATGGACGTTACAGGTATTGTTCAAAATGTCCACCAACGGCGTTAAGACAAACATGAACCCGTCTTTCGAAAGATTCTTGGACATGTTGGAAGATTCCTGGCATGTTCCTGATTGTTTGACAACCTTCAATAATTCGTCTTCGCAAGTCTTCCTCATCACGGACTTCATTCTTGTACACGATGTCTTTGAGATGACCCCAAAGATAGAAATCGCACGGATTTAAATCCGGAGATCTGGCTGGCCACGCAACTGGTCCTCCACGCCCAATCCACCTCAAATTAAACGTAGCATTAAGATGTTCTCTAACTGCACGGCTGAAATGTGGGGGTGCCCCGTCGTGCATAAACCACATGTCACGAAGTAATGCTAACGGTATGTCCTCGAGTAGTTCAGGTAAAGTGTCTCTTAAGAACGTGAGATATGCTTCACCATTTAGTCTGGGTGGAAGAAAATGCGGACCTAGTAAATGATTACCGACAATGCCGCACCATACGTTTAAAGAAAATTGCTGTTGGTGACTTCTAACACTAGTTGCGTGTGGGTTTAATTGGCGCCATTCGTGGTGGTTGTGATAGTTCAGAATTCCATCCCGGGAAAAATGTGCCTCGTCGGTTACTAAAAGGACCCGTGGAAATTGATTGTCCTCTACTCTGGCCAAAAACCACTCGCAAAAGTCGATGCGTCTTGGATAATCTGCCGGGTTAAGAGCTTGCACCTTTTGAATATGATACGGGTGAAACTGATGTCCGCGGAGAATTCGCCAGACCAAAACGTGATTAACATGTAATTGTCGTCCAACTTGTCTGGTACTTGTCGAGGGGTCCTCATCGAACATGGCAAGGACGTCTTCCTCGATTTCCTCCATGTCTTCTGGAATTTCTCGCTCTCGAACGTTGTTGGGTTGTACTTGTCCGATGTCCCTCAAGCGCCTGTCAACAGCCTCGAACGTACGACGATTTGGTATGCGTCGTTGCGGATATTGTTCCTGGTATCGCCGCTGTGCTTCCACTGAATTGCCCTGCGCCAGTCCATACATGAGATGCATGTCTGCATATTCTGCATTGGTATACGCCATACTGTACTACCACACGTTCGTTCGAAGTGATACTGTGACGTTATCAACAACATCGCGTTACTTTATAGCAAACCACCGTTTAGTTTTTACGTTTGCGTCATGACTGTCAGCATTGTTTTTTATTCACAAACGTAAACAATAAACGGTGGTTTGCTAAAAAGTCTTTGGGGTCATCTCAAAGATTTTTTTGACATCGTGTACAAGAATGAAGTCCGTGAATAAAAAACAATGCTGACAGTCATGACGCAAACGTAAAAACTAAACGGTGGTTTGCTATAAAGTAACGCGATGTTGTTGATAACGTCACAGTATCACTTCGAACGAACGTGTGGTAGTACAGTATGGCGTATACCAATGCAGAATATGCAGACATGGATCTCATGTATGGACTGGCGCAGGGCAATTCAGTGGAAGCACAGCGGCGATACCAGGAACAATTTCCGCAACGACGCATACCAAATCGTCGTACGTTCGAGGCTGTTGACAGGCGCTTGAGGGACATCGGACAAGTACAACCCAACAACGTTCGAGAGCGAGACATTCCAGAAGACATGGAGGAAATCGAGGAAGACGTCCTTGCCATGTTCGATGAGGACCCCTCGACAAGTACCAGACAAGTTGGACGACAATTACATGTTAATCACGTTTTGGTCTGGCGAATTCTCCGCGGACATCAGTTTCACCCGTATCATATTCAAAAGGTGCAAGCTCTTAACCCGGCAGATTATCCAAGACGCATCGACTTTTGCGAGTGGTTTTTGGCCAGAGTAGAGGACAATCAATTTCCACGGGTCCTTTTAGTAACCGACGAGGCACATTTTTCCCGGGATGGAATTCTGAACTATCACAACCACCACGAATGGCGCCAATTAAACCCACACGCAACTAGTGTTAGAAGTCACCAACAGCAATTTTCTTTAAACGTATGGTGGGGCATTGTCGGTAATCATTTACTAGGTCCGCATTTTCTTCCACCCAGACTAAATGGTGAAGCATATCTCACGTTCTTAAGAGACACTTTACCTGAACTACTCGAGGACATACCGTAAGCATTTCTTCGTGACATGTGGTTTATGCACGACGGGGCACCCCCACATTTCAGCCGTGCAGTTAGAGAACATCTTAATGCTACTTTTAATTCCAGGTGGATTGGGCGTGGAGGACCAGTTGCGTGGCCAGCCAGATCTCCGGATTTAAATCCGTGCGATTTCTATCTTTGGGGTCATCTCAAAAACATCGTGTACAAGAATGAAGTCCGTGATGAGGAAGACTTGCGAAGACGAATTATTGAAGGTTGTCAAACAATCAGGAACATGCCAGGAATCTTCCAACATGTCCAAGAATCTTTCGAAAGACGGGTTCATGTTTGTCTTAACGCCGTTGGTGGACATTTTGAACAATACCTGTAACGTCCATGTTAACTTGTTAAGAATAAAAGTAATACCAACCGAAAGGTACCATGATACTTTGAATTTACTTTACTAGAGTAGGCATACTTCTACTCATTTAATACACTTCTGCCAGGTGAAAGTTCAATAACGATGTTAGAGGGAAACTATTGAAATTGTCTCATATTTCTAAACAAGTTGATAAGGCTGAATTTGTTTTAGTCTACATTTTCGAATATTTTCTTGTTTTAGGGGCCAATGTTTGGGGGGCCATATCTTCGTTGCAAATTCTTGTACACCCCATGTTCTTTGACACTTTCCACTCAGTTTGACCCAAAGAACACGCCCCTTGATTTATGGCAGACTTATCAGAAACACCCTGTATAGTTCTAATCGGCGTGATATTGCCATGATCATTTGGTTTAAAGCGTTTAATAATTTCCTGCGTATCCTCAATAATTCTAATGAGGATCTAATATCTATCAATTAAATGTGTATTTAACTTTCGGCTCACTCTGAACCGTTAATACCTCCTATAAGAGGACATGAAACAAGGTCAATTATGGTTAAGATCTAGGTTATCTTATCTCATAGACCCAGTCGTTTCAACACGTATGGAGAGATGAAGTATTAACATCCTTATTATTTAATGAAGCTAAAAGTTACGTTTACACTATATATAAACGTACTAAAGATGAATTAAAAAGTAAACACCAAATTTTAAATGTTAATATCAAAAGATGTTCTTGGAATATTGAGATGAAACAGAGTTTTATAACAACACAACTACTAAAAGAATCGTAATGCCGAAAAATATTTAAGTATTTCCATTTAATATTCTGCAAAAAGAAAATGTTATCGTTTTGTAAGAGATCTTTTCATCCTACTCGCTTTATATTAATTTTGAGATGCGTGTACTGTTTCGATTCAGATGCAATCTTCATTACTCGTTCTATATTAACTCCCACTTGTGTCAGTACATAGAAATAAGTTTATCTTAAATAATTAATTAAATATAAATGATATTAATTATTTTAATCGCCAGTAAATAACTTTAAAAATAACTAAATCGTTTAAAATAAAGTTGTTCCTATTATCTTTCGAAACTTTGCTAATATTGACGTTTAAAGTGAAGGGTACCCCTCTTGCCCGCTTTCTTCAAATTTTGGGGTATATATACGATTCGTTTCCATTAGTATAATAGATAAAAACGCATTCGCGTGAACCGATGGTGGAAGCCCTGCCATTGGGAGGCTAGACGTTTCTCGTAACCCTAGCCGCTCGCCGCGTACATCTTAAGCCTAACGACGATGATGGAGTAGAAGCCAATGTTACAGATTGGTGTCTATGTGGTATAGACGAAAGAGCAGTAGATGTTGGTGTTTGAAGCCAATGTTGCAAATTGGTGTCTATGTGGTATAGACGAAAGACCAGTAGATGGTGGTGTTAGAAGCCAATGTTGCAGATTGGTGTCTATGTGGTATAGACGAAAGACCAGTAGATGGTGGTGTTAGAAGCCAATGTTGCAGATTGGTGTCTATGTGGTATAGACGAAAGACGAAGAACAGAAGATGGTGGTGCTTGGAAGCCAGCAAGTACAAACTAGCGTCCATGTGGAGTGGACGAAAACAAAAACTGGTGGTGTAGCCAGCGGAGACAAACCCAATTTCCCAAATTTCCGTGAACTGCCAATGCAGTCCGGAAATTGGGAACACGTTTGCTCCGATACGCAAACTGCGAACGCGGTCACGTGGGGTGTGACAGACACACAGACAGACAGACAGACACACACCCACACGTCCAGTGTAATACCTCTCCGTGACGTCATCGTCACTCGGAGAGGTAATAATACCTAGGCCACTGGTCCAGTTTTAAGAAAATCCTTATTTCCCACACTGATCCATCTATCCTTCAAGCTTTTACAATCACCCATTGCATTATACTCACCATGGATTAACTAAGGGATAGTGTTAGTTAATCCATGGACTCACTAATCTGCCTAAGTAAGGCAACTTAAGCCTTGGTCGAAACTAACATCTAAAATATAAATTAATCAAAACGTCTTGGATTTAACCAAGACCTAAAAAGTATCGATAAGAAGAGAGTTAAGCAAGTGACTGCAGGCCCAGATATTAAAAGTTTTTTTAAATTTAGACTTACATGCTTAAGATGCTGTTCGGACAGTGGGACAAAGGACGATCTTCCTCGTAGAGCTTAACATGGCGGGTGGGTAAAAAAGGAGAGGGCGTCGGACAGCCCCTTTAAGAAACTTATGTTCCATCACCCTATTCCATTGAATAAACTTAATTTACTGGTAGTCAATTTATTCCCTCTCAATAATTTGAAAAATTTACTTATCTCGGGTTTTCGAGCACAATTCCATTCCCCGTTTACATTTTATAACCACATTTATCATTTTTAGGAGAGTACGTGCATGGATAAAGAATGCGCGTGAGGAAATTGGTTTTCGCTCTACAGGATAGGCAACTCCCTATCTCGAACGACAGCTTATTCTGTACATACTCTGTTACAACATGGGTAGTCAGCACGCGTAAAGCTAGGTCTCTATGTAATCTAGCCTTGCGCGTGCTGACAAGAGACAAAAAACTTCAGGATATTATAAACGATTTTAAATCCTGAAGATCCTGAAGTTTTTTGTCTCTTGACAGCACGTACAAAGCTACGTTACATTGAGACCTAGGTTTGCTCGTGCTGACAACCGATGTTGTAAAGAGTATATTCAGAATAAGCTGTCGTTCGAGATAGGTAGTTGCCTATCCTATAGCGTGAAAACTATTTTCCTCACGCGCATCCTTTATCCATGGTACGTGTATAACATTGTGTCGTTAATAGGTTGCTAACAAATCCGCGTTCATGGCCTGAACGATTTTTAGTGAAACCTATTGTTTTTGTGCAAATTTCAACAATGGCGGCAAATTCAATAGGGACGTTATGATTTTTAGTCTTGGTTAAACTGAATATATGTAAGAGGGAAAGACACGGGGAAAATAGTTTGCCTTCCATCTCGGTCGATGGAAAGATCATAAAAAGAGTAGAGACGTCGAGGGGTCAACCCCCTGTATATCCCGAAACTGAGGAAGGATTGACATCTCTCTTTTTAAGTAGAAAAGGTCTATAGCAGCGCTACGACAGACAAGGGTCACACGGTTCTATGCCAGGCCCATGGCGTCTCTATCGTTTCTATGGTTCGCAAGCAGTTGGGGGGTGCATACTATTCGAAATTTTTTTGATGTTCTTTGTTGTAAACTTGTAATTGTCAACTTAAGGGCGCTAAGGGTGTGAGAGTGTCAGCTGGACTCAGCGCGGTCGTAGCCTGAAAATTCTGACTTGGCTATTTTGCAATATAGCCCGCGATCACCGAGTCGCGTGATCTAGGAGGCTGTGACTCGACTCTGCTACTTAGTCTGTATATCTTCAGGAAGAAGGTTAATGAATGTATTAACGGTGTTTACAGGAATATGGGATTTATCAGCGATAGCCCTGGATTTATTCTAGAGGGCCGGTAGGCCCTCTAGAATAGATCCCACACCCTCCCGTAATGTTAAATGAAAATTCACAGATTTTCGCCGATTTTCCCATAGGAATAACATGGGGTTTTTGGTGCTCCTGCTCATCGAATTATTTAAAAACTAAAGCGAAGTTACGTTTCGGAATACTTTCAAATTAACAAGTAACTATTCAAGGTGTGCCTTTTTCAAGTTTCATCAAAATTAATTAAGTCTAAGTATGTTAATTTAATTAAAAATGTAAGTACCTCAAAAGATTATTCTACAGCAGACTACGCTAATTGTTCATTACTCTACAGTAGACGACGCTAATTTGCCATTTCACCGCCTTGAAACTTTAACTTAATATTTTTCTATAAATATAACACTATATCTATTAAAAACTTCACTGACGGGTCTAATTTTCGTTTAATTATATGTCTCGGTTGAAATTCTTTACTTAAGATACCTTTTTAATTTATATTTTAGATGTTTGTTTCGACCAAGGCTAAAGTTGCCTAACTTAGGCAGACTATTGAGTAAGTCCATGGATTAACTAACGCTATCCGTTAGTTAATCCATGGTGAGTCTAAGCAATGGGTGATTGTAAAAGCTTTGAAGGACATATTTAAGGGTAACCAGAGTCCTACATTAATTCAAATATTTTAATTATCCAGTTCTTTAGTTTAGCAGACGCCTACCAAAGGTGAGTTAATTTACCACTAAATTTCTCTGGGGGGTCTAATTTTCGTTTAATTATGTGTCTCGGTTGAAATTGTATACTTAAGATACCTTTTTTATTTATATTTTAGATGTTAGTTTCGATCAAGGCTTAAGTTGCCTTACTTAGGCCATGGATTTGTAATAGAAGCTTACGCTTCATGGATATTTCACTGTAGCCTTCAGTAAGGCATTTTGATTTTAAACACATTTGTGTCATAAAAATTCGTGCGGGTGGGGACTGGGGGGAGGGGTGATGACGTAGAAATTGAGGCAAACGGTTTTCTTTCGGCGCGCGTGCGCGCGCGCTTTTCTAAAAATAATTTCGGGCGCGCTATTAAAAATTAGAACTCGATCACGTGAAAAACTTCAACCCCCCTCTGAATTTGCCTCAAATTCTACGTCACAAACGCGCATGCCAGGCTGGTACTATTTCAGAAGATAAATGTTGTGCGCGTTTTAAGGTGAGTGAAATATCAAGGAAGCGTATGCTTCTATTATAAATCCATGCTTAGGCAATGGATCAGTGTTGGAAATAAGGATTTTTTTAAAACTGGACCTGTGGCCTAGGTATTTTAATTAAAATAACTGGCCACGGTGCCACTCACTGTAAACGTACAAGGGCAGTGAACGCAATGTCATGGATAATTGCAATCGTAAAGTCACAAGATACGGCTTTGATAGTTTAAAAATCGTGGCAGGATGTTGGTTTTGAAGTTGACTATAAAGCTCGGGTTCTAAAACGAATTGAGAGCCGCATCTTATAAGAATTAGTAGAAGTAGAGAACCATTTTTAACCTCGTCCTAGAAGTGAAAAATTTCGCATTTTAGGCAAAAAATTGTTTTATAATAGATTAATACAAATGCAGACTGAAGAAACAGATATTATATAAAAAAGTACTTGGTTTGCCCAAGCCTAAAAAACAAAACGATAAAAGTTTTTTCCAGTTGACTGAAGCTCGGATATTTTATTTTTCTATATAGTTTTAAAGACAATCCGTATTTTACTACTCTTTAGAATATAATTCAATCTCCTGATTTTACTGGTAATGGATTTATTTCCTATAAATTAATTGAAATAAAAAAATACTTATCTCAGATTTTTCAACAACAATTCCATTTTCGTAAAATTTTATCATGAAAAATCTGAGATAAGTAATTTTTTTATTTCAATTAATTTATAGGAAATAATCCATTACCAGTAAAATCAGGAGATTGAATTATATTCTAAAGAGTAGTAAAATACGGATTGTCTTTAAAGCTATATAGAAAAATAAAATATCCGCCTGTAACAACGCATCCCCCTTGCTCGTATCGGGCATAGCAGAGGCTAAAGCAGACTACGACTAAATCGTTTTGTCATTGTTACGTGTTATGGTATTTTTCATCACGAAATCCCCTAAAAATGATAAATGTGGTTATAAAATGTAAACGGGGAATGGAATTGTGCTCGAAAACCCGAGATAAGTAAATTTTTCAAATTATTGAGAGGGAAAATATTTACTACCAGTAAAATAAGTTTATTCAATGTAATAGGGTGATGGAACATTACTTTCTTAAGCATGTAAGATTTAATTAAAAAAAGTTTCAATATCTGCTCATTCAGTCAAGTGATTAACCATGTTCTTATCGATACTTTTTAGGTCTTGGTTAAATCCAAGACGCGTTTTGATTAATATCTGTCACTTCGGTCTTAATTTTTATTAATTTTGCGCTAGCTGCACAAAAGGAAATAGTTTGTCATTCAATAGACTGAGAGTTAGTAGCTAAGGGGACGTCACATCAATATTTTTGGTCTTAATTTAAGCTGATGAAATTCGTAGTAAATTTTTAAAATTATTGAGAGGGAATAAATTGACTACCAGTAAATTAAGTTTATTCAAGGGAATAGGGTGATGGAACATAAGTTTCTTAAAGGGGCTGTCCGACGCCCTCTCCTTTTTTACCCACCCGCCATGTTAAGCTCTACGAGGAAGATCGTGCTTTGTCCCACTGTCCGAACAGCATCTTAAGCATGTAAGTCTTAATTTTAAAAAAAACTTTTAATATCTGGGCCTTCAGTCACTTGCTTAACTCTCTTCTTATCGATACTTTTTAGGTCTTGGTTAAATCCAAGACGTTTTGATTAATATCTGTGACTTCGGTCTTAATTTTTATTAATTTTGTGTAGACACGTTGGTGATTTTATATTGATTATTTCAACGCTTATTTCTGCATGCCGTAGAATAGGGAGCTAACAGTTCTGACCCTGAAACGACACACCCTTCTATCTCTTACTGGAGTTTCATCCCCCTAACGGTTGGAAACAGTATTCTACGCGCAAAAATGGCGACCAAATAGGGGCTGCGTGACATCAGACTATCTCTTCCCCCTAGCCAGTTGTTAGCTCCCTATAGGAAGTAGTTTATCATTCAATAGAAAATTGTTGAGAGATCGGAGCTATGGGAACGTCACATCAATATTTTTAGTCTAAATTGTACGACCTGAGCTGACAAAGATTGTAGTACCAAACTAGAGAGATTTTTCAGATGGGATAGTAGTACGTCACACCCTCCCAAGTCTTACCGCTGTTCTGGTAGCCATATTGGGTGGTCTCAGCTTCATCCCTGCTTTAAACCCACCAATATGGCAGCGTAAATTACGTCACGAGACTCGGCTCCTCCTCCAACTGAAAGGTATATAACCATTGAACAGAATTCCATTGGAACGAAATTCCATTGGACCGAAATAAAAAATAAGTTGTTCTAATTGACCGAAGCTAGCCGGCTGTTCTCAATGGACCTAATTCCCATTGAGCAGACTTCCCATTCCTGTTGGACAGAAGTCTCGTTGGAGCGAATTTCCCATTGGCGCGATTTCGCATTTTATCGTATTCCCATTGAGCAGACTTCCCATTCCTGTTGGACAGAAGTCTCGTTGGAGCGAATTTCCCATTGGTGCGATTTCGCATTTTATAATGCTATATTAATTAAGGTCTTTGAAAAATAAACATGGGCCTTTTCCAAAATATTCTTATTTTCTAGGTTGGCCTAGGGTTAGCTTAGGTTAGGTTAGCTTAGGTTAGCTTAGGTTAGGTTAGGTTAGGTTAGGTTAGGTTAGGTTAGCTTAGGTTAGCTTTGGTTAGGTTAGGTTAGGTTAGGTTAGGTCAGGTCCGGTCAGGTCAGGTCAGGTCAGGTTAAGTCAGGTTAGGTCAGGTCAGGTCAGGTTAGGTTAGGTTAGGTTAGGTTAGGTTAGGTTATGTTAGGTTAGGTTAGGTTAGGTTAGCTTAGGTTAGCTTTGGTTAGGTTAGGTGAGGTGAGGTTAGGTTAGGTTAGGTTAGGTAAGGTTAGGTTAGGTTAGGTTAGGTTAGGTTAGGTTAGGTTAGGTTAGGTTAGGTTAGGTTAGGTTAGGTTCGGTTCGGTTCGGTTAGGTTTGGTTCGGTTCGGTTTGGTTTGGTTTGGTTCGGTTCGGTTCGGTTTGGTTTGGTTTGGTTCGGTTCGGTTTGGTTTGGTTTGGTTAGGTTTGGTTTGGTTTGGTTTGGTTAGGTTTGGTTAGGTTACGTTAGGTTACGTTAGGTTAGGTTAGGTTAGGTTTGGTTTGGTTTGGTTTGGTTAGGTTCGGTGTGTGGAATCGGATATAGACGAATTCATTTATTCCATAAATAAGCCGGAATCGTCGTTAACAGCAGCTTCAAGCTTGGGCCAAAAAGCGACGCCAGTCATCGTTCACTACCTCTAGCGTTGGCTCTTGGCAGAACGAGAATGGCTGCTTGCCCCATGTACGGTTGGATTCTCTTCTTGTACTTAATGATTTCATTCACATGACCAATCTGTCGAATGGGATTTCCGACCAAAGGGGATTTCTGTCGAATGGGACTTTCGGCCGAATGGGATTTCTGTCGAATGGGATTTCCGACCGAATGGGATTTCTGTCGCATGGGATTTCTGTCGAATGGGATTTCTGTCGAATGGGATTTTCGGCCGAATGGGATTTCTGTCGAATGGGATTTTCGGCCGAATGGGATTTCTGTCGAATGAAATTCTGCCCAACGGATTCTATCCAATGGGATATAAGCAACTGAAAGCTCTCTATCTCAGGGATTGTCTACCATTGGGTCGAATCCCATTGGATCGAATGTCTCGTTCGACCGAATCCCATTAGACCGAATACCGCAATTTGGGCGGTTTTCCAATCATGAATTTTTCTTTCAATCCTATTTTTCTATTGATTTTCCTATTAAACTTCTTGTTATTGCAGAAAATACTAAACCAAACGTAACCTAATATAACAGTAATGTTTTGGAAAAGGCATATTTTTGGAGAAGTCAATGAAGCTAAATTTCAATATTTTGGAAAAGGCGTAACATTGTTAAATGATTTATAAATTATTACTAACCTAATTTAACCAAACCTAACCTAACATAGAAGTAATGTTTTGGAAAAGGCATATTATTTGAGAAGTCAATGAAGCTAAACATCAATATTTTGGAAAAGGCGTAACATTGTTAAATGAATTATAAAATATTACTAACCTAACCTAATCTAACCAAACCAAACCAAACCTAACCAAACCAAACCAAACCTAACCTAATATAACAGTAATGTTTTGGAAAAGGCATATTATTTGAGAAGTCAATGAAGCTAAATTTCAATATTTTGGAAAGGCGTAACATTGTTAAATGATTTATAAAATATTACTAACCTAACCTAACCTAACCTAACCTAACTTAACCTAACCTAACCAAACCTAACCAAACCTAACCAAACCTAACCTAACCTAACCAAGCCTAACCACACCTAACCTAACCAAACCTAACCAAACCAAACCAAACCTAACCTAATCTAACCAAACCTAACCTAACCAAACCTAACCAAACCTAACCAAACCAAACCTAACCAAACCAAACCAAACCAAACCTGACCTAACCTAACCTAACCTAACCTAACCTAACCTAACATATCCTAACCAAACCTAACCAAACCTAACCAAACCTAACCTAACCTAACCTAACCAAACCTAACCAAACCTATCCAAACCTAACCTAACCTAACCTAACCTGACCTAACCTAACCTGACCTAACCAAACCTAACCAAACCTGACCTAACCAAACCTAACCAAACCTAACCTAACCAATCTAACCAAACCTAACCTAAACTAACCTAACCTAAACTAACCTAACCTAACCTAACCTAACCTAACCTAAAAATAAAATTTATTTTCTTTTTAAACTTCTTGATACTGCAGCAAATAATATGTGTTCACCAATAACATTCTTCAATAAATTTCAGAAAATAACTTCCATTTTTGGAAATTGTCTAACCCTAACCTAACCATACCTAACGTAATCTAACCTTACCATTAAGAGATCTCCCTCCCAAGTACTGACGGCGCTCGATGCTGCTTAACTTCTTCGATCATCCAAATCACTTTATCCATTGCGCTACTGGAGCCCGGCACCTCAAGGAAAACGCTATGATTTTATATGTGTAAACCCATCCCATTCAGTCGAAAGCTCTTCCATTTAAATATTCCCATTCAGTAGAAAATCGCTCTTTGGGCTATAAATTGTTTTAAATTTGGCTACAATTTTAGAAATTTGAATTCGATCCAACGGGATTCTATCCAATAGGATATTACCATCTCAGGTGGACCAAGACCAGATGGTCTATTACAAATTTTTGAGCCCCATTTCCAATGTCATTGTTTTAACAAGATCTTATTCAAAATGGATAATTTCTTTTAACCTTGACAGGAAATGAAACATATAGAATATCCCATCTTTTGTGGCGCTCTAACTTTAACCTAGTTTAAAGAACTAAGATAGTATTTTTTGTCGAAAATGGCATTAAATTAGTAAACTAGCAATACTTGAGCAATATTTCGGGGTGAAAACAAATCCAGTTTTGTAGTATTTTGGAAAGATGTCAATTCGATAATAATATGAAATACAATAACAGGCACACATTCAGTCATTCAGTTTTAATGTTATTTGCTCCGCCCATAAGTACAATTCTAATTGGATTCAGCCTTTGGGAAATTGAAGTCGGTGTTTAAATGATTTGCCGGAATGCTAGGAGGTCAGGCAATGGAAGTATGCTTTGATTTATCATTAAATATAGGCTCGGGAATCGGGATACCGCTGTTACCTAGACAAGGCCTAGTGTAGTTTTAGAGTCTATTATTATTCGCAGAGCTATTTTTCTGTTGAAATTAGGGAACTAGTATAAATATTGAGTAGAGTGTCTGAAATATTCTTTAGTTAAAACTATTCACAATACGAAAGATTATTTGGGAGTAAGGCACGAAGATCCTATCAATCTGGGTAGCTTTTGCTTGGCCTATTTAAGACGCCGTGCATCTGTTTTTTAACGAGGTATTTTTCTGTTCTCGCCGTTATGGCAAGCCCGGCCACCGGCAGCTCGAGATGCGCCGCTCGGCCTCAGCCGCTGATATCTAGCCAAGGCTTAGTGTAGTTTTCGTGTCTAATTTTATTCGCAGAGCTATTTTTCTGTTGAAATTTAGAGAAAATCTTATCATATTTAGTTGAAGACTAAGTAAATGTCTCTAAACATTTCGAAACTTGAGCTTTAAAACATTGAATATTTTATAACAACTACGGAACGGTACCGCAAATTCGCCTTCCGGGCCTCCCGGTTATGTCGACGGCGAGGTCGAGTCGAGGTCCCATGCAAGAAAATAGTAATAGCCGTCGCCTATTGATCTGGCATTAAAGAGGTTATCTATGGTTAGGTGGCTCATGATTGGTTAAAAGCTTTTTTTTTTCGTCTGCTTAGTTTTTACTTCGGGAATATCATGAAATCCATGGTTCAAGCTATGGAAAAGTGGGACTTACGTACTTTTAGTGAGAAGCATAATTCTACAGGGCTGGTAGGCCCTTGTAGATATGACATGACACCCTTCCGTAATGTTAAAAGAAAATTCACAGTTTTTAGGGTTAGCATCCCATTGAAAAAGCATTAAAAAAATTTCGGTTTTTTAAGGCAATTGTGGCAGGCCATACGGAAAAAGTATAGCGAAGTTAGTTTTCGGAATACTTCTAAATTAACAAGCATTTCTTAAATGGGAAACTTACCTGTTTCGATTTTTAATTAATGAATTATAATTTTTGTAATTTAACTAATTAAGATAGTACGTCAAAAAATTACTTTTGGGTCAGATGTCAGCCTAACCTTATAGCGCGCTTAAACCTATTTCTTCATTTCGTTCTCGTTGACAATTAGAAGGGCCTAGGTTTGTGGGTGCTAACAAATTACGTTGACAAATTTCAAATGTTGGGTTTCTTGCTGATTTTCCTAATTTCTTAGCAGTAGACGCAAAGAAATTACTTTGGTATTTCATCCGAGCTTGAGCGCTTTTATATGTATTTTCTAATTAACTGTAGCACCCTTAATAAGAAATACGTCGTTATCAGGTCGAATTTTCGTCTAGAAAAGTAATTCAGGTAAATAATTACAGTTAATAGAGGTTTTTATATCATTTAAAGTAAGCTTTTCGACGTTCTTTACGGCCAAGGTTTAAGTTGTATGTTAGTTTGTCTATGTAATATAGTGCTTATAGATTATTGTGTCTTTCCTTTTAAAGATTATAAGAAAGCTAATTTCCATCTCTGTTTGGAATTACAAAATACGTAGTCTGCTTCGATTCATGCTACAAATCCCAACCCTAGGGCCTAGGTTTTACGCTACTTGTAACTTAATACTGTATCTATGACAGTTTGTTGGCGCTTCTAGTTTTAAGTAAAAAATGGCATATATATCGAAATTATTATGGTTTAGAAATCAACGGTAGTGTTTTCACCCTGTGAAGAATTCGACTTCAAAATATTACAGGAAAGATGACAAAATTTTCAATGTGTTTTCCCTACGGCAGTTAAAAGAGTGGTGTTAATGTTAGCGCAGTTAAGTCAACATTCTCATTTGAGGACAGGTATAAACGGTTTCATTATTTGTTAATCTCACTAAAATGCTAATAATTGTGAAGGTGTGTGGTATAATTCCTGAAACTAAACCAATGTAGAGGACCAGATTATTCGTTAAAACAATTTTGATCCTAGTGAATCAGTCATACTGTGATGTTACGTTATCATTTTATAAACTATTTGTTACCAACAGTGGATTTTGTTAATTCATAAATATAACAGTGGTGCTGGTTAATCCAGGAAGACAGTGTCGTTATATAATTTAATTAAGCAAATAATTTTCATGTTTACATCACAGATTCTCTCAATGTAACCACGTTGGAAACGGAGGGTTGCGTTGTTTGCCATTTTCAACGGTCCACATTGCCGTTTGTTTATTGGTTTAAATTGCTATGAATTGTATAGGTATTTGATTTAATTACTGGTATTCAAGCTAAACTGTAGAATAACATCATTCATTAACATATTGTATATATAATCTTTATGTTACCACAAACCTAGCACAGGATATGATAAAAATTGAACGCAATTTGTTGGAAATAATCAAAAAAAAAAACTCTAAACATTAGAGTTAAGGTGAATTTTTTATTAAAAGTCATTTTATAAGCTTAATGAGCACTGACAACAAGTTAATTTCAACGTAATTAACTGTAATTAAGGTAAAATTAAACCAAAATATACATTTTTTGGATGAAAACTCAGATAACTCTTAAATGATGTTCTTGATTAAGATTGTATCTACCCAAGCCGTAGATAAAGCCCCATGTTTTCTCTTTCACACTTAAGCTAATTTAAATTATCTCCAAAGTACCTTAATAGGCGCGAAATTCAAAACTTTAGCGTAAAATATGAATCGAAAACTCCACTAAAAATTGCTATTAAGGTGAAGTATACATTTAAACTCATTTTATAACCTAAATGTATAGTGCCAAAACACAGTCCTACGTTAGTTAAATATAATTAACGTGAAATTAAACCAAAATATACACTTTTTGGATAAAGGCTCAAATAACTTTTAAATAAGCTCTTTAATTTTGATTAAAACTACCCAAGCCATTAAAGTCGAATATTTTCTATTTGACACTTAAGTTAATTTAAACTATTTTAAAGTACAAAAATTGCCGCGAAATTCAAAAGTTTTGTGTTAAAAAATGAATTTGCGGAAAAAATATTAAACTGCACTAAACATTGCAATTAGGGTAAAAAATTCAAATAAATTTTAAGCTTAATCCACTCTCACGAACCACGCTCAAATTAAGATTAAAACATCACAAGTTTTTCGTACAGCCACAGTAGTTTCCTATTTCACTTTCAAATTAATTTAAATGATCGTTAAAATACATCAAAAGCGCATACATTAAAATTTTAGGGTGATTGCAATTAAAGGTAATATTTTATTGAAACTTGTATTATAAACTAAATACACACTAGATAAACAAGATAAGCCGTTAAATTAAACTTAAGTATAATTAATGTGAAATTAACCCAAAACACGAATGTTTTGGGTAAATTCATGGATACCTTATAATTAAACTAACAAATTAAAATTAAAATTACACTTATCTTTCACCCAGCCTCCATTTTCCTGTTCAATTCTTACGATTAATTAAATTGTCATTTAAAAGCCGTTAAATTAAACCCAAAACAAGAATGTTTTGGGTAAATTCATGGATACCTTATAATAAAACTAACAAATTGAAATTAAAACTACACGTATCTTTCACCCAGCCTCCATTTTCCTGTTCAATTGTTACGATTAATTAAATTGTCATTTAAAAGCCGTTAAATTATACGATTAATTAAATTGTCATTTAAAAGCATTTTTCCCATTTTTTAAAAGAGAGCCATTGAAAACGCGCGATATTCAAAAGTTTTGGGGCAAAATAGTCATTGTTCCGCAAGAGTCAAACAGTCACTCCTCTAAAGTTTGCAATTTAGGAGAAGTTCTTATTCAAACTCGTATAATAAACTGCAATAACACTAATAAAAGAAGATAAGGCGTTAATTTTAACTTAATAACCATATTTAACGTGAAATTAATCGAAAACAATAGGTTTTTTGGGTAACTATAGGTAACCTTTAACTGAAATAAGAAAAAAAGATTAAACTACGCGAGTTGTTCTTTCAGCCTAAACGTTTTCCTATTAAACACTGAAATTAATTACATTATCACTATAATGCATTTAATAGGCTCCAAATACAAAATTTTAGGGTCAGGAATGTGTCAAAATGTAACTTTTCCATTTAAATTTTAATATATCATTAACATAATTCGCAAAATCACCAGCAACAATTTAATCTGGCAACATTCAATGCTGTTGGTCTGATCTCGACAATACTGTATGTGTTACGAAACAAATATTTTTCTTCCATATTTCAAATACCGTCGTTTTTAAACTTCTTTCATAAAGAAAGTACAACCATAAGTCTATTATGTAAGGTCCCCGTAATAGACTTATGGTACAACATTATATGCTTATCGAAATCAATGTTTTTTGAATATAAGTTAAATGTAATTAACGATACTTAAGTACTTCTTTGAGCAATTAGAAATAGATCAACCCCTAATGTATTACGGTAAAGCAAAAATAAAATTATTAAAATTTTAATTACAATAAGACTGATGTGACAGATATTATAAAAAACGTCTTGGTTTGGACCAAGGCCGAAAAAACAAACGATATGTGTGAGGTTTATCATTTGACAGAAGTTTCAGATATTGCAATTGTTTTAGTTATTTTTATTCATTTAATCCTTAATCAATATTAAATTCAATCAACTGATTTTACTGTTAATCGATCCATTCCCTCTAAATTAATTGAAAAAATTACATATCTACGCTTTTTCAAGAACAATTACATTTTCCGAAATCATTTTATCATGAAATTAATTATTTTGAAGGGATTTTGTGTCGATGATTACTATGTTCAAGAAATTGATGATAAATAACTTATTTTGCTCAAACTAATTTATAAACTAATGTCGTCTTCTTAAGACAAAGCAACAACGTTTATCCCGTGTGGTTTCTTTTAGTAGGTGGCACTCTGTAGCACACGAAAAATATACAGTGTGGAAAAGATCAGAGTGCCCACATTTTTCGGACATTTTATAACAAAAAAACCTCGAGAGGAAATTAATTGTAGTACATTTTCCAGACTCATGGAAATCTAATTAAAGAATTCTCTGGCATCCACTAAACAAATCGTTCATGTAGTTTCAAATTATCACAAAAATGAGAATTTGTAAGAAATCAATACAATAATGTTAATGAAAAATAAGATTTTTGCAAGATTAATCCTGTGACAAACAGGAAATTAATGTCCTTTGAGCAAATGTTCGATGTGTCTACCATCTTGATGTAGACATTCTTCAAGTCTACTGGCCATTGATTCGCGGGCGTGGCGAAGCATTCCTGGGGTGATGTTGGCAATGGCGATTCTTATTCTGGCTTTAAGGTCGTCGGGTGAATCTGGTTCAGTTGCGTATACCTTTCCCTGGAGGAAGAAATCTAACGGAGTTAGGTCAGGAGACCTTGGAGGCCAGGGCGTTGGTCCACCCCTACCAATCCATCGGTTAGGGAACTCGTTATTCAGCCACTCTCTTACGGGTACGGCGAAGTGCGGTGGCGCCATCCTGTTGAAACCACATATCCCTCACTACTGCCAAGGGTAAATTATTAATGGCATCAGTAAATTCTTGACGCAAAAACTTCAATTAACGTTGCCCGGTGATGTTCTCGTCAAAAATGAATGGCCCAATGATTCTGTCGCCAATGATGCCAACCCACACATTGGTTTTCAAACGCACATGATAATAATGCTCCCGAAGCCAGTGAATATTTTGCTGCGACCAATAGTGAAGGTTATGTCTGTTGATTTTTCCATCTTGATGGAATGTAGCTTCGTCAGAGAACATAACCTTGCTAAGGAAACCTGGAATTTCTTCATCGAGGAACCGCATTGGCATACAAAAGTCCTGACGCCTAAGATAGTCATCCCCTGTTAACGCTTGGTGTAGGTGATTTCGATAAGGATGGAATCGGTTCCGATGCAAAATCGACAGAAATGTACGATGGCTAATTCCACACTCGTCTCGTACCACTCTACTGCTGGTGTGAGGGTCTGCTTCGAACCTTGCCACAATGTCCATCTCTCCGGCTTTGTTTCCAACTATCCGGTCAACCCTACGTTGACGTTTTTTGAACCGTTAAGGTGCATTTTCATGCTCGCTAGTAGCGGGCAAAACACACTAAAAATCCGCTGTCGCTACACGCTCGAGTCGTTTTCATGCTCGCGAAAGCGGAAATATTCCGCTGAAAGTTTAAAGCTTAAGCGGATTTTCTCTCTCCGCGCCGATCAAATCGAAACAGATATTTCCCGCTTTAGCTTTTCAAATCCGCTAAAGCTCAACACCACGTGACTTATTTCAGCCATTCAGAGCGAATCTAAAATATAGTTTTTGGCCTCCCCGCACAGACATGGCGCCATCTGGTAACAAATGAGCAAGCGTGAAAATAAAAAACGCGTATAGCGGAAGCGGAAATCCAAATAATCTAGCTGTCAAAAATGCCCGCGAAATTTGAAAGCTTACGCCGGATTTGCCCGCTACTAGCGAGCATGAAAATGCACCTTAAAGCTACCTTCTGCTAGTAGGTTAGCTTCTAGCTTACCAAAAGTCCTTCGAGCAGGTGGCATCGGTTCGGAAAGCGTTCGGTGTACAAAATAACTGCCAGGCGAGAATTTCCTCGGCATTCACCCATAACGTAAATCATATCGAACTTTTCGCGATTAGTAAAACGCGCCATCATAACGAAGTACCAAGCTAATTAATTTCGTAGGTGGGGCACACTTCCGAAGTAAACTACCCTGAGATAACCTCGTATTTACGGGCTAGAGGCCACAAACCTAAAAAATAGCCCTTAATGCACATTGACCCTTGTTAACAGCCGCAATAGTTCTGCCTTTCATGGCAGTAGGTGTTTTTCGTTGTCGTTAGAAGGACATTAATTTCCTGTTTGTTGCAGGATTAATCTTGCAATATTTATGATAAAAAGCAAATTTTTCATTATCATTATTGTATTTATTTATTAAAATTTCGCATTTTTGTGATTATTTGAAACTACATGAACGATTTGTTTAGTGGATGCCAGAGAATTATTTAATTAAATTTCCATGAGTCTGGAAAATGTACTACAATTAATTTCCTCATTGATCTCGAGTTTTTTTTTATAAAATATCCGAAAAATGTGGGCACTCTGATCTTTTCCACACTGTATTATTTAATTTTAACGTATGCGCTTTTGATGTAACTCCCCCTTCCTCTATAATTCCAATATATACAGTTTTACAATCACCTGTGGTTCCAGTGTATGGGTCATCTGAGCCGTCGCAACACACTCAGCCAATATTATCATATAGTTCGAGACCTTTTCACATTAGTGAACGGTACATGACTCTCCGGACTTGCCCGCCAACCTTAATAACCTAAAACTATAAAATATTCGTGTACATGAATGATTACGGTTCTGGCTTGACACTTGCTAGCGCCTGACGGACCGATCACTCAGTGTAATCGGTGTACATTTGTGAGTGGTCAGACCACTGAGGTGGTCTGAGGTGAGTGGACCATTTTGGAAATTACATACACATAACTAAAACACAGCGGTGATGCCACCATTGAGGTCTTCCCTCTCTTGCCTAGAAGCACCGCTATAGGCAGTGAGATTTGACTAGCCTCTTGCCTGTAGTGAACTTTGGCACAGTCTGGCGGTGACCCTTGGTGTGAGGGAGAATACCTCAATGGTGGCCTCGCCCCTGTGTGTTTTAAGAAATGGTCTTTATGCGTACTAGAATGATTACACGTAATACGTAACCGGTGTACAAGTAGCGCCAACAATGTAGAAAGGGGTTGTGACGTTTCAAATGAAGACTGAATTATGACTTAGAAATTCTAAAGCACGGAGAGGGAATTTACAGTGCAATCTTTTCTTCATAGAGGCGACAATAGAAATGTAGCATTTCGTTATACGAAATTAAATGTATAAATTCGCGCAACACCCTTGTTTGGCATCCACTATTAAATATTTACATTTTCCTTTCGAATTATGTCAAAGTTCACCTGCTCTTTTAAGAAAGTCAGTAGAATATTTCAAATATTCAATATTGACGCCTCAACACGTACTCCCTTCAAAATAATTAATTTCATGATAAAATGTTTTCGGAAAATGTAATTGTTCTTGAAAAAGCGTAGATTTGTAATTTTTTCAATTAATTTAGAGTGAATGGATCGATTAACAGTAAAATCAGTTGATTGAATTTAATATTGATTAAGGATTAAATGAATAAAAATAACTAAAACAATTGCAATATCTGAAACTTCAGTCAAATGATAAACCTCACACATATCGTTTGTTTTTTCGGCCTTGGTCCAAACCAAGACGTTTTTTATAATCCGCTTTTGATATCACTAAGCTCGACCTTAAGGCCCGTTTTCAATCAAGCTTTTCATGAAGCTTTTGCTTCAAAAACTGAAGCAAAACGCTAAAGCGAAATCGGAACCCGTTTTCAAACGCGCTTTTTTGGGCGCTTCTGAATCAGATTCGCGTGAAATAAACGAAAAGCTGGTATCTACCTCGGGTAGATATTTGCTTTCGCTTTTATCCGAAAAAGCGCTTGGCCTAGTAGTCACGTGGGTACGTTATTTCTCTCGAGCAATTTTTTGGCGCCGCGTGTTTTAAAGTGAGAATAGGCCTAATTTTCAATAATTTTCAAAAACAATATCGAGTGTTAAGGATATTTAGAAGCATATTAATGGTGTTTTTAACTATTTTAAGGATATTTATGAGTATTTTTTAACTAGCCTAAATATTGAACAGAAGACAACTGATATAAACACGGGTCCTGACGAGCGTGGAGAGGCGAGTGAAGTGAATTTGAAAACGGGTGAAGAGTTTCGCTTTTGCTTCACCATTTGAATCGCGTTTTCGTCAGGCAAATCGCGATTTACTGTTGAAGCGAAGCTCCTAAAAAAGCAACTAGAAAAGCTTGATTGAAAACGGGCCTTTATATCCGGATACTGGCAGGTTGAGATGCACCTGGATGATTTTGAGAAAACGGCTTTTGTTACCAGAGAAGGGACATTTGAATGGCTCGTGATGCCGTTCGGTTTAAAGAATGCCCCATCAACATTCTCCCGCTTGATGAAGAAAGTTTTAAAATATGCGAGACATTTTGGGGTCGGGGTATACCTGGATGACATCGTCATCGCTAATGCTAGCTGGGAGGAGCACTTGGACGCTCTGCGGTATGTGTTTTCACAGCTGGAACACGCCGGTTTAACGCTTAATTTGAGAAAATCGAGTTTTGGAGTTTCTAAGGTTGCGGTACTCGGCTACGTTGTAAGCGCGCAAGGTGTACAAATTGACCCGGAGCAAGTAGAAGTAATTAGGAACTTTCCCAGACCACGAACCATAAAACAGGTTTCATCCTTCTTAGGAATGTGTGGGTTTCACTCCCGGTTTATCCCTCACTTCGCGGATCTTACGGCCCCTCTTAATCGACTAAAACTTAAACACCAGCGTTGGCGGTGGGGAGACGATGAGGAGACATCTTATCAGGGTTTAAAGCAGGCTATAGCGGAAGCAGCTACGCTGCAGGCCCCAACCCCGGGTGGGAAATTTATTGTTACCACGGATGCTAGTGGCATCGGTATTGGAGGGATGTTAACCCAGATTCAAGGGGAGATGGAAGTGCCGTTGGCATATACCAGTCGCCTCTTAAGACCTTCAGAATTAAAATATAGTACTCCAGAGCGGGAAGCATTAACGGTCGTAGAAGCCGTCCGTAAATATCGCCACTATATAGAGGGCCGGGAATTTGCGGTCTTATCGGATCACAGGGCGTTATGCTGGTTACTACGCTTGAAGGATAAGAAAAGTCGGCTCATGCGGTGGGCATTAGAGCTACAGGAATTTATGCCGTTCGAAATCCTGCATAAATCCGAAAGGGAAAATGGGGTTGCCGATGCCTTGTCTCGATGCCCGGTATCAGATTTGGACACAGTCAGTCCAAAGGTCTTAGAGACGGACGACATAGATCAGTCGCCCGGTCCTGACCGCCAAGCTTTCCGGGTCAATATGGTATCTTGTAACCCAGTAGCATTAGGTCTCCCGTTAGACGTAGCAACTAAGGCCGATATTAAGTTAGCACAGGCTAGTGATCCGTACTGGCAGTCTATTAGACAGGACTTAGAAAATGGAAAGGCGTCAAAATTGTATATACTAAAAGATGATATGATATACCGGATAGTCCAGGGTTTTCAACCAGTTATTCCTACCGCGATAGTACCGCGGATATGTCAAGCCTACCATGACCATCCGCTATCGGGTCATAGAGGTCGCACCGCTACGTATAAACGGTTGCAAGCTAAATACTACCATCCGAAATTGTATTCCCTGGTACAAGATTATGTCCGGGAATGCGAAACTTGTCAGAGATATAAGAGTAGGAATACTAAGAAACCATGTTTAATGATTCCTTCTCATAAAATCCATCCCGGGGATTTGGTAGGGATTGATATTAAGGGTCCTTTACCAGTAACAAAATCCCAGAATAGGTTTCTGGTGGTGATGGTGGATTATTTTACCAAGTACGTAGAGATATTTCCGGCGCGAAGTGTTACCGCCCCTATACTGTGTAAGATCTTACTACAGTATGTTTCACGTCACGGTACAATGACAGCCTTATTATCGGACCTCAGTTCATATCTTTATTATGGAAGCGCTTGTGCCGAATGTTAAAAATTCAGTTAAAATTCAGGTCCCCATATCATCCCCAGGCGAATATGACAGAAAGGGCAAATAGGGTCATAGGCGAACTCATGAGTATCTATACCGGGAATGTCCATAAGAAAAGGGACGAAAGCTTGCCCCTTATTCAGTTGGCCATTAACAGTGCCATACATACTTCCACTGGTTCATCCCTCTTTTATTTACATCATGGTTATGAGCCTACGTTACCCTGGGATGAGCGTACCTTTGCCGGGATACCCGAGGACATCGAAGGAGAGATTAGGGGTTATGAGGATGGGCCGCTTCGGGAATGGCAGTTGTCCATTGACTTTGCTAAGGAAATGAATGAGCAAGCCAGTGCCAAACAAAAACGCTTCTATGACCGGAACTATTCCGATGGGGAGCTAGAAGTGGGGCAATTAGTGTGGAAAGCAGGACATAGCTTATCCAACGCTGCAGCTAAGTTCTCGGCTAAGTTAGCTCCAGCTTGGGAGGGTCCCTACAGGGTAGTCGAAAAGATATCACCAGTTTCCTACGATATCATGGATTTGGAGTCAGGTGCTTTGGCCGGTACTTGGCATATCAATCAGTTGAAACTACTGTTGAACTCGGTGTTCCTCGAAACCCAGGAAATCACGGAGTTTGAGATCCCACCGGTAATACAGGAACTGGAGAACGATGCAGACCCAGGAGATGAGCCAGAGCATGAGCTGGTTGCAACACAGAACGAAAGATCGTTTATTGAGGCAGATTCCCGGGACGGTCAGGAGAACGTCTGGGATACGGTGCCCGTTAGAGTATATGACTTGCGGCCTCGTCAAAACCAGGCAGAAGGGGTTGTCGATAGGTCGTCAACCTCGATAGATGGAGAACCAGATATACCCGTTCCGAATCTTGACATGCCAGTAGAAAACGACTCGGTTCCCACCCCGATACCACGGCGGGAATATAATCTCCGACGCCGGGGTCGAGTTGTGGAACAGGAAGAGCAAGGGGTAGACTTAGCGGTGGCAGGTCTTTCCGGGGAAGTAAGGCGGAAGCGTGGGGTTTAGAGGGACCCGGGGTTGGGCAAAGCTCAGTCACGTACTCCTACGTGGATAAGTCAAAGTCAGAGTACCCAGGATAACTTGTCAATGACTCCTTTCCAGTATGGGTAGAAAAGGGAAATAGTTTTAAGAAAGGATACCGGCGGTCGAATTGGGGATACCCCGGAACCAGTTAGGGAGAAGTTACGATCATACAAACAGATTTCAGCTTTTCTCGGAAAGCATCGCGACCAAGCCCGGCGGTTGGGAATGCAGAATTTTAGCATGAAGCCCCAACCATTTGCGTATCCCCCATTTGAGATCGTCCGACATGCTCTATGGTGATGCACGCCCGGTCGTACTCCTCCTGCTTTCCGTTTCGTTTTATTTGCAGTTGCTTGCTTACAATTGTTTAGCATGGACCTTTTGAACGAAATGCGCCTAGTATAAGCTATAGGTCTCTTTTACCTTTCAGGCCATGGCAGATTCATGCCCAAAATCTTATTGGGACCAACTTTTTGGTTTAAGAGAAGCTTCGTCAAGTGACGAAGACGATATTCCCACCACCCTGCCGTTAGTGGTGGAGATTACCGGGGGGCGGACAATCTGGAAGACGCGGGCGCGTCGGCTAAGGACATTCCCACCACCCGGCCGTTAGTCGTGGAGATTGCCGGAGGAGCGGACAATTTGGAAGACGCGGACACGTCGGGTGAGGGGTCAAATATGGACGTAACGACGGGTTTGGCGGCCACATCTTCCCCATCCGTGGAGGAGCAGATGATGGCCCTCGCTATAATAGACGGTGCTCCAGTGAACACGGCGGAAGAAGCGGGGCCACCTCCCCGCTATGTGGACATATTATGTTCATTGCCCTGTTATGCGTCCCGGACTGGAACTGACATTATGCATTTTTCCCGGCATGTCCGGGCCCTTTCGGAACGTTTCCCGGAGGGATTTAAAGGATGTGTATCCCACTTTGGCGCCATTCCGGACGATCTTAACATTGATTTTATAAAATCGGTCTTGGCAAATTCCGCGGTTCTTGGTGCGGTGGGCATTCCGCCCTTATATGCTAAAGCCTACCTACAAGATAATCGCATAGAACGCCAGCGCGATCGGCGCAATTGGATTGGATTCTTCCCGAGTCATCGACCTTCCCCCCCCCGGAAATCCAAATTCAGGCCTTCCGGCCACAGTTGCGCTTAGCCGCGACCTACGATTACCCGGTGCTAATTTCTAGCGGAGAAGGGCGACAGGAAAAGGATGCCTTCAGAACCTGTTACCGGCTGCTAGGGGAAGTACTCCCTCCCGGACACGTCATCGTCTTACTAAATTTTTCCGGCGGCCGCGACGTGGCCGAAAAATTCCTCGCCCGGTTCCCCCGGTTATACCTTGCTCTATCCCCGGCTATGGAGCCGCAATATATGCTTGGGTTTCTTATCGGTATCCCGGTAGAGCGCCTACTAGCGCAGTCGGGGGCGTCGATGTTCGCGCCGACCGTGGAGCGTCCTCAGCTCCCCCCTGGACTGGTTTTTACCGTAATCGAACGAATCGCGCAAGCCAAAGCATTACCGGTCGCGGACGTAGCCGCTATTTTGTGGGGGTTGTTCCGATATTCCAGTTAAGCCCGGAGGAGGATGAATTAGTTTTCCCGGATTATCCGATTAGTTTATTTGTTTTCTTTGATAATTAGGTCATATAACATTACTTCACATGATTTTACTAATTAAAAATTATTTTAAATTTACAAAATAACAATTATTTAAAATTATTCAAATTTATTAATAATTATTTAATTAAAAAAACTGTATTAGTATTTTATGTTTCAAATTCCAGAAATAAAAATACTTCCAAAATAAAACGTGTTTTTAATAATTTTCAAAGCTGTAGAGCCAAACAATCCTGATGTTATAATTCTTTATTTTTTAACACAGTAAATCATATCAGTACTTTTTCAAAACAGTAAACATAGGGCAAAGGGTATATTGTATTATA
Organism: Phalangium opilio; assembly: GCF_054372755.1. Taxonomy (NCBI): domain Eukaryota; kingdom Metazoa; phylum Arthropoda; class Arachnida; order Opiliones; family Phalangiidae; genus Phalangium; species Phalangium opilio. The sequence continues at coordinate 62,766 of NW_028324255.1, forward strand.
AATAGCCAGTGAGATTGATTTTAGCTATATCGCAATTAGAGCTCGGCATTTTCTATCCATTATCCAGAAATTAGTGGATAACCATTATTTATAAATAAAGCTGTGGATATAGTACGATTTAACACGCAAGATCTGTGGATAATTTTCGAGTATGGATTAAGATAAAATGACGTTGACAATGGCGAGATAAAGTCGAGCTCTAATCGCTGTCCTATGTCTATTCAATTTTAATTCCTTAGCTCTGGCTTCATCAATCAAACTATTCCACTAAATAACATGTTGTATATTAATACAAATCATTTACACTAACATAAATGGGTGACTAATTTAATTATTGTTATGAAAAATATCTATTAAACAATAATGAATTTCTTTATCAACTTGTGTTAATCATTTCGTTCCTAACATAATTAATTTTTCTTATAGTGATAAGAAAATATCTGGGGGTAGCACAACTAGATGCTCCCATAGTCGAGGGCCTAAGTTGAAAGTTAGTGAAATAACCTGTATTTCTGGTAAATAGATAATTATTTTACAAAATTAGGAATTATGATTTTTTAAACGGAGTTATGGACAGCAAAAAATTTCTAATTTAACTGTTACCTAATAATTGTCACTAAATAATAACTAAACCATCCCATGATTCAAAGTTTAAAAACTATTGTTTACACTAACGCAGAGCTTTCTCCATCAGAGACCAGATTAAGGTAGTCCAAGCCTCTTTAATAACCATCAATAATTAAACCAAAAAGATTTATTTATTTTTAATTTCATAAACACCTAATGATACTGTTGGAAAAGGCTGACAATTATACATCCTTTTCGTGGGAAGCGTTAGTACTGTAATTAAAAATCTAAAATGTGCATTATGCAAATGATTTATTTTAAATTTAATTGTTACCTAAAACCAATGTTGAAAGAGCCTGGGCAGGAAATGTTTGTTTTATTGGGTGACAGGCTTCAAATAGCCCATGATCCAATATTCAGAAAATAGCCCATGATCCAATATTCAGAAAACAATCGCTAAAATAAAACTTGCTCCATTAATTCTTTCAAGAGAAATATTTACAGAGACCTAGGATTTTTAACTCACTTTGATTTACTCACAATAATCTAATCTAATTATATTGAAAGACTGTTAGTTCGTTAACTTACGTAAAGTTGCATAGCACCTAACGGAACTTCATTTATCAATAACCATAATTAATATAATATGATAAAAGTGGATCCTGGATTAACTAGCGGTACTGTTGCCTATGTTTACAAGATAAATAAAGCATAAAATCATAGCATAAATAATAGTACAAAGCAGACTTCGGAAACAGATGATATGAGAAACCTCTAAAAATCTAAATCATTTGGACGAGGATCCAAATCTAAAGGTTTGGATCGTTTCCATTTGGACAGGGCGCATAAAACCGTATTCTCTAACCCAAATCCAAATCGACATTTGGATCTCCCGCCAAACCTTTATCCAAACCAAATGTATGTCACTTCCTCTTTCATTATCCTCTTTCATTGGGTAATTTTAGTTAGTATTTATTGGTCAATTCTTTTGCAACGTTTAATATAAAAGTAAAATGTTTTTAAGCCTCGGATTTTTGCATGTTAGATTGTAATAATTTTGTAAAATTAAGAAACCTCTTAATTTGATAGTTTAAGCTTATTAGGACTAATTAATATTAAGTGGGAAATTAATTAGAATGAAAATACGTGGATATCTTTTATTAATTGGGAAATAATCGCGGAAATAATGCACACATTTTACATTTAAATTTTGGAAGTTAATTTATTATTTATTTTGTGTATATAAAATTCAGCATTAATTTCACTAAGACAATAAATTAATTACCTACGAGGAATTAACTAGTATATTTGTTTAAAATTAGAATTTAATCGTTTCAAAACTAATAAGGTTTTGAACTGGTTTTTGTAATTTAGTTATTAAAATTTGTGATTGTTGATTCGTCAATATTGTAAATTAACCAATGGTGGAACCAATTTTTTTAAACTCAATGAAACTCAATGAAACTGAAATATCAATCAATTATCTACTGAAAGAGGTATTAACCTATTTTTTTTTCAAAATAAGGTAAATAAGGATTAGATGGCCGCTTGCTGCTTCAAACAAGATTTTTAATCACGAAGAGAATATTATTTAATTTTGGTCAAATTTTAGATATATATTTGATATTTATAAAGCCCTTTTTGCTCATGTCTATTTTAAACTTTAATCCCAGATTTCGCTTACCATTTCACAAGCATAATAAACACTACTGAAGGACGAAAATCTATCTGTGATCGGTAAAGGGTGAACAATATAGCAATTTTCCCAATTAATCAGTTTGAACTTCATTTGCACATTTCTATTCGTTAATTTGAAATGTTGCGAGAAATTTGAATGGAATATAAGTAGTTATCTCTTTCAGTAGATAATTGTTGACGTTTATATTAAAGATTCATTGAGTTAAAAAAATTGGTATCGGTATTTCAATTAAGCTTTAATATGAACATCGATTCATTTACGATATGGGCTCATGATGTTAGTCTGTTTATAAGATTAAATCGTTACTTCAAGTGTCACAAGACAGTATCTACCTCCAAAATCGAGTGTTATTAGTAACTTTAAAACCATCTCCTCGTCACAGGATATCCGAGGGTGAATTTATTATATTTGATAATCTAAAGGCGCACTAGCTCAGTCAAGTTTTGGCAAGGCCTAATACCGTTTTGCTTGACTGCATGTCGCCGTCAAATTCCTTTTAAAGTATAGATCATATAGTATCCACCCTTGATTTTCATTTCGCAACACACGTTGGATTCGTAAACCTCGACGCGCACCACGATTAGAAGCATTAAAATGCAAACACAACAACACACTGTGCGCATACATTTTTAGTAAATAATATTTCTCACTACAGCTGTTTTCGGGGCTGGAGCGACCGAAAGACGGCGATAAAGAAAAATTCTCCGGCCCGTTAAAGGGGGTAGTTTCGAGGGAACGAAATGAAATGCAAGGCGCGTCCCGTCAACAAACATTGAATTCGTTTTACGCAATTATAATATTGAAATTTTATACAATTAAGTAATATTTAAGAAAACAAAGCACTACTTTCAAAGTCTAAACTTTAAAAGTACGACGATACGAGAAGGCGAAGTAACGGGCAACGAGAAATAAACATTTTTTTAGCGCCAAGGCTTAGCGCAATTTCACCGCCTTAAAAAAAGTGCCAGGTTTAGAAATAGATTGTGGAACAATAAAAAGGTGGAAAATTATGAAATTAGGCTTGAAACCTACTTTATATTATATTTAAAATCCAACCATGAGCAAATCCTCAAAACATATGAAAATGACAACGAAAAAGGACTCACTCTCAAATTTTTTCTCCTTAAAAAAAATGGCGGCCACAAACGGGGTGAAAAGGGGGAAAAGAGCTCCTCCCTGGAGCTATTAAAGCAGTCTTATCTCACTATCGATAGGCCATTTCAACCAAAAGGCATTAAGAATAAACAATCGGATTATTATGAGGCAACTATGCGTAAAAAAGGCCAATATTGGTCGCGCTGATATCTACTAATAAAACAGTGTATCCATGCTAAAATATCGCAGATTGGGGTAGTTTTTGAAATTTTAAATTAACCATACTTAAAATTAATTTTTCTTAATAACAAGAAAAATGATCCTAGATTATAGTTTAAAGTTTAATTTAGGACCGTTCCCAAAACTAACCAACGTATAGTTTTTCTAAGTCACGAGACACCAATTTGTTTTTTTCTAAAAATTTCCCATGTTATTTCTATGGGAAAAATTCCAGTTTATCATCAAAAGGTGTGATTAATTTTATGGAAATGAAAACCACCCTTAGCAACTTTATTTTTTGTAAAATAAACTAATAAATGGATCTCTTTGAAATTTTAACCACATATTAAGGGCCCAAATTGTAGTTCTGTGGAATTATCTCAAAACAGTTAATACAATACAAAAAAACTACATCCAAACAAGAAACCCTCCTTATACATTAAGAGCAGTATGAAGTCTTATTTAAGAGAGCGACCGCTCTCTCAGAGTAATAAGACGGTTGTAAATAGGTGAACAATTTTGGAGAATAATCATGGAGTAAAAATTATTCAAACACTTCATCCAAGTTGATTAGTTCATAACATTCTTTCACTGACTTTGATGAAGTACCTAGTAATATTGTTCCGCTCTTACTTCATGTTGATTCTCTCTCCAAATAATATACGACATTAAATAACTAATCCAAGAGCTTTGTATAATAGGCATCGGGACTAATCAACTACCCATTCATAGATGTCATTACTACCCTACCCACACTAAAAAACATTAAGTATTCGCTCTTAGAAAATTACTGAATAACTTAAACGTACCAAGGTTCCTTTTCAATAATTCTTAAGACGCGCATGTCCTTGCGGAATTTAAGCTTAACGAAATGAAAGCGCAAAAGTCTAGAAAACCTTGAGCGCTTCTTGTTTACGTAAACGTTTTTAGGTTAGATTCACAAAGTGTGAAATTTCAAATTCAGTGTTTTTAACTAGATTAAAATATAATCATTTCATTAAGAAAATTATTCAGATTGGAGAGATGAATTTGCAATAACATTCAACAGTGTAATATTAAGGCCTGTAACAATTGAGCCCTTGGCATTAATTTTTGGTTCCATAAATTTTAGAATATAGATATGATGTTGATACCACTTGACCTATCATGGTCCCTATCACGTACAGCTTTAACGAATCCTATTTACCTGACGCAAGTGTTCGAAGAAACCTCGACAATAATTCTGTCACCCAAACCCAAGGAAGTCAAATCTCTTTCTATGGATTTTCTAAGCATGGAAAATATATTATAAAATAATTAAATATGCTAACATACGTTGTGTTAATTGTTTTCTCTTAAATATACGTAGGTTATTTTTCTTCTGATTGCAACATTGATATCAAATAGTATAATTAAAACAATCTCCGATAAATTTCATAATAAAATGAAGCCCAAACAACAAGGAAATTTTTTTGACGGAGGTCTTCTTAACATTTGGGAATCAATAATCATTTTCTGTTTTAACGTGAGGAAATTTTCAATTTTAAAATGCACCCAGCCTGTCACCAAGTGCAGTGAAATAGTTTTCTTTTTACCTCTCCGAGTTACGATAACGTCACGGAGATTTATCACATTGAACGTGTCTGTGTGTGTCTGTCTGTCAATGTAAGGGCTTGCTCCAAATTCTCACGCAATTGCGGCTCTTCTTATCACTTACTGCGAATCAATCGCCTTATATACCCAAAACTACAAAATATGTGAAAAAGAGTTTGGTAGACGTCAAACTTTAAAAATAGCTATGTTTAAAGTAATTCTAGGAATAACCTTTCTTAAAACGTCTAATCTAGAATTAGAGTATAGTACTGACGTTTTAAAATAATTTATATCAACAATATTTATTTAATTATTTAAGGAAAACCTCTTAATAGAGTAATGTCTCTACGATCAGTGTGACGTCACGCGAGGTGGAAGGAAAGGGGGGGATGAAACTTTACTAGTCACGAGCCATCTACCGTTACTAGTGGGAACCATTTTATTTGGCCCTCCATTTTGAAGGCAAATTTTTGACAAAAATGGCCAGAAAACACTGGCGTTGTTGTGTAAACGGTTGCATAGGGAGCAAACGGAATAGAAATTCGAACGATCAGTCGGAAGATTTAAGTTTTTATAGAGTTCCAAAAGTTATAGAAAATCAGGGAGTAGAAAGCAAGGAACTTTCGACAGATAGACGCGAAAAGTGGATGTTAAAGCTAAGGCTTAACGATGTAACACCTTATACAAGAGTGTGTTCAAGACATTTTTTCTCAGGTATGTAAATACTTAACCATATCAGTCTAGTAGTATGTAAAAATCGTACATAAGATAATATATTTGGTTTTTAGGTGAACCATCAAAACTTTATGATAGAACAAACCCTGACTGGTTACCCAATGATCTGAAAGATGTAGCAAAGTCAAAAGAAGTTCCAGCCACTGTCGAACGTTACCAGAGGAGGGTAAAACGTTTAAAAAATCAAGAGTTAGTAACCCCTAAAGCCCCAAAGCGTCAAAGAAATATTCAAAATCCTATGGTTACTTCAACACCTTGTTGTCAGAGCAAAGTCTTAAAATTTGGTAAGAATGATCGATACTGAGTGGATTTGTTCACCAGTGTTTTAGAATCAAACTTAATTTTACTTAAATATAGTTTTTGCAGTGTTTATATTTATTTGATATGTTTCAGATAATGAATATGCATCGTTAGAAGGCAAAGCAGCTTTAGCTGATTTTGATGAAGCAAATGCAGCCACAAATGATACATTTTCGAGAGCTACATCAACATTAGAGGACTCTGCAACATTATTAGGAGCTACGTTATCTCTAGAAACTTCTAGAAAACACCTAAATGAAATATCTTTTGAAGAAATTTCATCACTTATGCCTTTAAATGAATCCATAACCACATCAGATATGACTGTTGAAAATGAAATGAGCACTCAAACTGACCAACACACGGGAAATTTGTCTTTAGCCTATGCCGTTACTCAAACTGAATCATTATATTATAGAAACGTCTCGTCACAAACAGAGACTAGGCCTCATGTTAGTTATTTTTGCCAAGAAACCCAAACTGAATCTAACATAAGTCATTCATGTAAAGAAGCTCAAACTGTGCCGAATATAATTGATCACTCTGTAGAAAAACAAACGATTATGAGAGATTGCTACAAATTCGAGCTCGAATCATTGGAAGTTAAGTTGAAATCGCAAAAAGAATTAATTGATACACTTAATTCTCAACTTCAAGAAGCTAATGATACCGTAAAAAAGCAGCTAGATCAAATAAATAAATTTGAGTTAGATATAAAAATGAAAGGGGATGATTTGGAAACCTTGAAATTTGGTCGCAAAAGTTTCTGTGGTGACCCAACAAAAACCTCATTTGAATACCTAGAAGACATAGTAGACGAAATAAAACCTCATCTATTCAAAAATTCCAAATTGAGCCCCTTTCAACAGTTTATTTTGACAGTTATGAAACTAAGACTGGCCTCAAACAACAAAGACTTGGCTTACAGATTTGGCATTTCTGCACTCTAAAACGTAAAGGTGTAATTTGACACCCTTTGTCTTAATTTTCGTGGTGCCAAAAACGACACTGCTGGAGGTGTTATTTGACACACTCAACCTAGTGAAATTACACCCTTTCTGTATTTTGTAAGTCGATGCTATTCTTAAAAGAGTGTTTTCATACACCTTTTTATCGAAGATTTTTGTGTGATTTAACACCTTTTCTAATTTCGATTGATACATAAAGGTGTTTTTTGACACTTTTTTTTAAAAATTTGGTGTACTTTTACACCTTTTTCAATTTAGCTTGATGAATAAAGGTGTTTCTTATGGTTTTTTAACACCTTTATCCCGTACATTCAGTGTTGTTTTATACCCTTTTCACTGTAGCTTATATAGAAAAGGTGTATTAAGTGGGTTTTAAGCACTTTTTTTTGACAAGTTTTCACTTCTTTTTTACACCTTTTTCAATCAAGGTTGTGAGTAAAGGTGCTCTAAATGCTCGATTTAACACCTTTATCCCGTACATTTTGGTGCCGTTACACACCCTTGTCACTGTATAGTTTATATAGAAATGGTCTCTTAAGTAGTTTTTAACACTTTATTTGCCAAGTTTTAACTGCTTTTTTACACCTTTTTCAACCTACCTTGATGAGTAAAGGTGCTTTTAATTCTCGATTTATCACCTTTATCTCGTACATTTTGGTGCCGTTGCACACCCTTTTCACTGTAGCTTATATAGAAAAGGTGTTTAGTTTGGTTTTTGGACACTTTTATGTCACGCATTAGACCAGGTTTTACACCTTTTCTAATTCATCCTACATTTGACCCCGTTATGAGACAAATAAAACAAAAATAAATGATTGTAACAATTAGGTTTTAATTTGATTCTTGGATTCTTTTAATTATTTTTGACATTTGTTTTGATAAAGCGGTAACCCTTATTCCAAAGAAAACATGCTCAATAAATGTTAAATATTTACAGACAACTGGTGTATATGCGTAGTGAAACACCCAAAAGCTCGCAAAAAAACAACCGATCGCGCACACCAGGTCCAAACATTCAACTATAAATTCTTCATCGATATATAGTTCATATGATTCACTCTCAATTATACTTTCACCTTTGAACACGATAATTGGGCCTTGCTTTTTAAGCATGTTTTTGTCCTTTCGAAGTTATTTTTTATAAGTTTAATAAGTCAATTTTAATTTCAAATATTTTATGGAGTTTGAAAATACCTTCTCAGAAATAAACATTCTGTTGAGGTTTTCATTAACGAGAACTGGGATAAGAAGTAGAGACAAGGATCTTTTTACTCCAATGTGATCTAAATTATTAAATTGTCTTAAACAAAACATTCTGTACAAGTTGATTTTCGCTTTCTATACCTTTTTTAGCTTGCTTCGCTTCTTGTGATTTTTGGATAATGCCACTCTTAATGGTATTACATTTCTTAATGGGAGCCATATCCCAAATTCGATCCCCGTACTTTTTTACACTATCAAGAATGGTCCTATCTTTGGAGACTTTTGTTATCAACAAGAATTCTTGATCCAACTATAAATAAGGAGCATGCAAGAGCATTGTTGAGGCAAATATAGATGAATATTTTGCGTTTTTACACGCATACGATTATGAATGTAAACATGCATTAGAATTATTGATTAATGTGTCCATTAAATGCTTCGGCTTGTACCTGAGTAATATGCTTTAAAGCTGGATATTCATCCAGAACGTCTTTCATATCTGCTCCATTCTGAATCAGAGTTGCTCTGTCGCTGAATGTTCTGGTCATTCTTGAGTTAATTGCAGTAAAATCAATGACTCGTTTGGAAAGTTCATCTTTCATAAATTTCTTATGTAATTTGATACTCATATCGTCTTCGAAGTTAGTTGGAATCTTATTTAAGACAATCGTTTTAAAAAAGCCCCATGTAATATAATTTGACAACAACGTACCTTAAAACGTTTGTCTATTTTTTTCGTGACATTTTTTGCTTTCCTAACAACGTTTCCTTCATTAATTTGCTCCTTAAAATTTTATTGGCCTGTCGGGTAGATGGATTTTCAGTGGCGGCACGTTTTCGGCGTGGTAGTTTTCCTGCGGAGGAGTCCAAATCGTTCCCAGGCATTAGGTTTTCCACTTCCGGGGTTGTTTCCTTGCCTTTTCTTTCCATGCCCATGTTTATTGTTTCAACTCCCGCGACTCGGTCCTTGTCTACTGTTTCAACTCCCGCGACTCTGTCCTTGTCTACTGTTTCCATTCCCGCGACTCCGTCCTTGTCTACTGTTTCCATTCCCGCTACTCCGTCCTTGTCTACTGTTTCCATTCCCGCGACTCCGCCCTTGTCTACTGTTTCCATTCCCGCGACTCCGCCCTTGTCTACTGTTTCCATTCCCGCTACACTGTCCTTGTCTACTGTTTCCACTACTGGGGCTTTTTTGTTCTTTGCTCTTTCTGCTATTTGGGTTCTTTCTTTATCTACTCTTTTCATTTCTGAGGCTCTTTCAATATCTACTCTTTCCACATCTGATGTGGCTCTTTCAATATCTACTCTTTCCACTTCTGATGTGGCTCTTTCAATATCTACTCTTTCAACTTCTGTGGCTCTCTCAATTTCTACGTTTTCCACTTCTGTGGCTCTTTCATTGCCTTTTTCTACTCCCAGTGCACTTTCCCTATCTATTCTTTTGACTACTGGGGCTCTTTCTTTACCTCTTTCTACTCTCAGTGATATTTCAGTGTCCACCCTTTCCACATCCGAAGTATTTTCTTTACCCCCTGATCCCATTGAAAGGTTTCTTTCTTGATCCCGATTTTCCGTTACCATGCGCGTTTCTGAACTATCCCCAACTAGTTCTTGTGTAATTTGGACCACCCTGTTTAAGTTGTTTCCAACAGTATTTTCAAAATCAGCAAGGTCATCAGGCAAGACATTTCCCACTGAACTAGGATCAGTTAAGTGTAGCACTGAGGTTTGCTTTTGGCATATTTTGTTTTCATTTCATTCACGCGTTTATCATTTTTAAGTGGTCTTCTGAAGTTTTTGAATTTATTTTAAAGACGCGAGGACCATTTTGCCTTGGAAAATAGAGAAAATGAAAGTATTTCAGACCGACTATTCAGCTCTTTGTATGAACAGGCTGATTAAAGTGCTTAGCAAACTGCATTTTCACCAGCAATGCTAATAGGTTTAAGCATAGCAACTTACGAAATCGCATCCTGGGGATTTTTCTAAATGTGGATATTTTCGGACCAGAAACTTAGATCATATGTGATGGTGGATATCTTATTTAGAAAGAAACAAACTTAATTCAGAAATATAAATATTCTAAAACATGTTTCAAATCGTTTCTTACAATGAACTATATTTCTGATAAAAATCATTAAAAATTAGAGAAATAATTTCTTTGTCTGTCTGCTTCTTCCTATCTATTGGTTGCGATGAGTAAAGTTCGGAATTTGTTATGTAAACTGGGAAAGCAGGAAGCTGGTATACTGCTGCAAAGCTTGCCCTTGAACAAGCATATTTATTCGAACACAATTCCACCGACCTTTAAGTAAAAACATTACACGATTCGGAACATAGAGGTATATTTTCTTAGTCCTATATAGTACCAAGGCAGAGCTGGTTCACTATTTTCTACAGGGGTGCTGCTTGCACTGTTTTCTTCATTTTGTACCAATGACGAGCTGGTATTAATTTCGGGACCAATTTCAACATGAATATCTTCATTAGCTTCTATTAAACTTTGTTCACTAATAAGTTTTGGACCATTGTCAGATAAGGTCTTAAAAAATAAAATCAATCAAAATTATTCTTGTTATACATACGCCACTACAAACTAGAATAATTCTGCAAACCGTAATTTTTAAAATTTGGGACTCAGATATTACAATTTAAAAACGTTTCTAAGTTACACTGGAGAAAATTTATGACAAGGACAAAAATTATTTCGCAATGCTCCGTTTGGTTTTCAATGTGCTAAGGTTGTACAGTACAGCACCCAACAACGATCTAAGGCGATACAATGGCTCGCGTACGCTACAATGTTACGAAGAGTGCCACATAAACTTGAGAAATGCCTGCTCAATTTAATACACGAGGGATACAGTGACAACGACACTATAAGGTGCCATTTCTAGTATAGCATACATTTTTTCTCTTTCCGTATATATATTTTCAACTATCAGAACTGTCACTTTAACTAGTCCCCTTTACGGTTGAAATACATAACCACACGGAGTAAAAACGATTAATACTCTAGGGCACCTTTTTTAGTACATTCGTTAGTTAGTAAAGAAATTTAGAGCAAAATTATTTGATTTTTTAGTTTACCCCCACTAAAATTATCATGAAACCAACCTTTTGTATGACTTTTATTTTCATTCGATCAGTAAGTACGGAAAACTCATCCAAATCCACGAATTCCTCAAAAACCTCATCGTAAGACTATAAGGCGTAAATATAATTTCGATTATAATATTTTGTGAAGCCTTTCTTGCCCCATCCAGTAGCATAGTAACTATTTCGAAATCGAACATTACCTGATATATTAGGTTGCTGCCAAGGAAATCGCTATATTTCTCTGGTTGGCTTCTTATAGTTGCAATTAGACTTCCTAAATTATTTTCACTGCTTTTAACTATCTTCCGGCTTTCACCTCTCCATAACAGTATTAGCATACTTTTACTAGACATTTTTGATTTAGAATCGCGTCACTAAGGAAAATTAAACACAAAATCCGTTACCGCGCCTCGTTTTCGCGCCAAAATAGCAACTAGTCTCAAAAAAAAAAAATCTTCCGCTTGTTACTTTACACTAAAATTAGAGCTAAAGCAAGTCTGTATTATTAAAGGATGTCAACGGTCAAGCTAAGGATGGGTCGCTCCGAGCGGCTCCAATACCAAGTAGCGACCTTGAATTGTAACAACGAAGGGTTGAGCCCCCGAGAGTTACTATTATAGGTTGACACTGAAGTTACAGCTATAGGAAGCTTGTTTGAGTAAAGGATGTCACCAGTCAAGTTAAGAGAGTGTAATCGACAGGAATGAAATTCCCCTACAAAAAAGAGAAGAAAAGCGAAAAGTCTAAGAAAAATCAATGCCCTCGCTATACTTGTAAAATTCTATTAGTTTGAAACGTTCTAGAAATATAGACTATTATTCAAAAATATTTATCTAAGCATGGCTGAACTTCAAAGTATAAAGTTATATCCGTGTAAAAAGTGTAACTTTGTGGCGAAACAGTTTTCATTACTTTTAACTCATATCCAACACAACCATGAAAAAGATGTAGGATTTTCAATAATGTGTGACATAACCGGCTGTGGCCGTTCATACAAAAAAATTAGAAGTTATCGGCGTCACATAATGAAAAACCACAGTTCGGCGTTTGAAGAAAATATCGATGAAAATATTGAGGTCAACGAAGATAGCCTTACTAACGAGGACCTTGAAATGGATAGCTCGGAAATTGATGATTCAATGCCAGAGCCTGCAAATCAACATCGGAAGAAGCCAATTTTTGATTTAAGAAAATCCATCGCTACAATTTTGTTGAAATACTGCGAACAAAATAAACTACCTCATTCTGTAATTAGTGACCTTACGAACGACTTACTAGAGTTGGGCAAGGACTTAGCCATAAATCAAGCAGAGTCGCTCATTAAAAGGTGTAAGGAAATGGGATATTAACTTTCTGAAGAAGACATAATGCCTGATCTTAATAAGATGGAAATTGTCTTCGAGAGTTTGACTTCTGTTCACAAAATTAAAAGTGTCTGTAAGAAGGAAATGGGTATGATTGACCCAGTAAAAATATCGTTTATTGAGAGTGAAAAGAGATATTTTTATTACATTCCCATTTTGAAAGTTTTAAGTAAACTATACGAAGATATTGAAGAATTTAGTTTCCAGGAATCTTTAAAGTTAGAAGCAAGGGTAAAAAGTAAAAATTTATCTCATTTCTTTAACGGATCAGAGTGCGCCGAGATTGATAAAACTAACCAAGGAAACTTACCAAATATCCAAAATGCTACACCTCTAACGATCCATCTACAAATTTTCTTCGAAGAATTCGAAGTAGCTAACCCCTTAGGTTCAAAACGTGGAAAGCACAAAACTTTAGGGTGCTACTTTTCTATTCTTAACCGAAAAAACAAATTCAGATCTCAAATTGGTGACATTAATTTAATATTTTTAGCCAAAAGTGTTGATATTGAAAAATGCGGATTGTCTGAGGTCATGCAACCACTTTTGTTTGATTTAGAAATACTCGACAAAGAAGGTGCATTTATTTCGTCTTTGGGAATGAATGTTAAAGGTTATGCGTCTATTGTGTCTGGAGATAACCTAGGCTTACACCAAATTGCTGGGTTTAATCCGGGTTTTAATCATGGTCGTGTCTGTAGATTTTGTATGGCGGATAAGTGTGAAATTATGTTACTAAAAACGGAATCAGATTGCACAATGAGAACAGCCGAAAGACATAAATATCATTTAAGATGCATTTCTGTTGACAACAACGAGAGTTCTATTTACGGTGTTTTTAATGAAAGTCCTTTAATGAGACTGAGCTATTTTGATTTAACCCAGCAGTTACCTCCTGACGTTATGCACGATCTCTTAGAGGGGGTAATACCTATAATTTTGAAACAAGTGCTAAAATGTCTTATGGTAGAAAGGTCGGTAACTATTGACCAAATTAACGAGTCAATTTCAAAATTCTCGTATGGAAACAGTGAGTCTAGTAAGCCACAAAGTCAAATTAGAAACGCCATTATGAATGGGCATTTAAAAGGGTCAGCTAGTGAAATCTTTTGTTTATTCAGGCTTTTCCCTTTCATTTTTCACCAATTTATTTCACGAAATGCACCCCAATGGGAAAATTACTTGCTACTCCGACAAATTTGTGACATCATATTTGCAGAAACGGTGTCTTTAACATCTATATCAGAGTTGGAAACGTTAATTGAAACCTTTTTAGCAATGTTGTGGATGTTTATGGTGAGCAAATAATTACCCCTAAATTTCATTACTTAATTCCTTACCCAAGCTCTATTAGAAAATTTGGCCCTCTTTATCCCTTGTCGTGCATTAGATTCGAAGCCAAACATATGTATTTTAAAACAATTGCAAATATTTCTAAAAGCTTTAAAAACTTGAGTAAAACAATGAGTTAAAGGCATCAAATGGCTCAATGCTATAGCTGGCTATCTCAATATAGAAGATATGGCATTAGTTCAACCGGTAAAGGAAAGGGAACCCTGAAAAGGAAGATTCCCACATCATTGCAGAAAAAAATTGATGAAATATTTCCTGAACTAATGGAGCTTTTCACTCTAACGTCATGCGTTAAAGATGCTGTAAAATACAGGGTAAAAGTGGTCCTAATTGTTGACTCGCGAAACGGAATTGTGAAAACCTTTTGCGAAATCAAACACATTTTATACAGGGTGTTTCTGAAAAGTCCATCACAAATTAAGGGGCGTGTTTATGGGACCAAACTGAGCGGAAAGTACCAAAGAACATGGGGTGTACAACATTTTGTTACGGAGATATGGCCTTCCAAACATTCGCCCCTAAAACAAGGAAATATCCAAAAATGAGGAGTAACACTTAAGACCGACTAACCAGCTTGTTTAAAATTACTAGACAATTTCAATAGCCTTTAATCGAACAATTGATTTCTACCTTTACTAATCAGAAGCGTATAAATGAGTAGAAGTATGCCTACGGTGGTAATGTAAAATTAATCCCAAGTGACATGATGTTTCAAGATCTTCCCAGCACCAAGTAAAATGGTTCTGATTGAAGGGACTTTTATTAGCACAGCGTAAACAACGTTATTTTCAGGAATTAGTCCAAATGTCCACGGGCGGCATTACAAAAACGAGGCAGTCTTTCGAATGATACTTGGACATGTTGGAAGATCCCTGGCTTGTTCCTGTTATCTCAAACCGTAAAAAGCTACGCAAATCTTCATCATCACGGACAACACTCTTGTACGTTAGGTATGACCTTGAGAAAACCTAAAAGGACATCTCGAATGTATTTGAAAAACCCATCTCCAATTAAGGGGCGTGTTGTTTGTTTCCAACAGAGTAAACTCGCCCAGAGAACAATTACAATGCAGAGCCACGTTTCGGCGTTAATGGCCCACAAAGGTGGTCCCAAACAAAAGAACAAACTTTAATTTGTTTCGTTCAGTAAGTATTTCATGTGTCATAGATAAAACGCCATGATTAATGCACAAAGAAAATGTTATTGACAAGTTTTCGGACCGCGATGCTGAAATGTGGTGGTGCACCATCGTGCATGAACCACATTCTGTTTATTAAACCTAAGGGTACGTCTTCGAGTAGTTCTGGTAAATCGTCCCGTAAGAACTACAAGTAAGCCACACCGTTTAACCTGGGCTCTAGGAAATATGGCCCAATTAAATTGTCACCCACAATACTACACCACACGTTTAAGCTGAATTGTACTTTGTGAATTCTAACGCAAGTTGCGTGTGGTTTTTCTTAATCAGCAAACCAATTGGCGGCTGCTTGTTTTTGGATCGTCCTCGAAAATAGTGAGAACTTCGCCTATTCTTAAAAAACAGAGCACTAAAACAGAGCACTATGTTTTTTAAGAAAGGAATAAAAGAGTTTTCACGTACATGTGTTTGTTTTATTAAACTCATAATTCAACGAAGTCTGTTACAATGCCTTTCTTCACAAATGCCGAATATGCGGATATGCACCTAATGTATGGACTAGCCGAGGGGAATGCCGCTGCAGCTGTACGCTTGTATCAGGAAAGATTTCCGCAGAGGCGACTACCAAATCGACTGACGTTCGAGGCTGTGGACAGACGTTTCAGGCAAGATGGACGAATCCAACCGGCTGGACCTCAACCTAAAGCGAGAGCCATCCCAGAGGCCATAGAAGACGAAGTTCTCACCATTTTCGAGGACGAGCCTGAATCAAGTACCCGCCAAGCTGGTCGCCGATTAGGCGTAAACCACACGCTCGTGTGGAAAATCCTCAGAAGCCACCGGTTTCATCCTTTCCATGTTCAAAAAGTTCAAGGTTTGAATCCAGCGGACTACCCACGACGCACGGCGTTTTGTCAGTGGTTTCTGGCTAAAGTAAACGATATCGATTTCCCACGGGATTTGTTGGTTACTGACGAAGCTAACTTTTCACGGGATGGTATTATTAACTTACATAATAAACATCAATGGTCCCAGCTAAACCCCCACGCAACTTGCGTTAGAAGTCACCAAGTACAATTCAGTTTAAACGTGTGGTGTGGTATTGTGGGTGACAATTTAATTGGGCCATATTTCCTAGAGCCCAGGTTAAACGGTGTGGCTTACTTGCAGTTCTTACGGGACGATTTACCGGAACTACTCGAAGACGTACCCTTAGGTTTGGTAAACAGAATGTGGTTCATGCACGATGGTGCACCACAACATTTCAGCATCGCGGTCCGAAATTATCTTAACGCGACCTTCCCTTTGCGGTGGTTAGGTCGAGGTGGACCTGTGGAGTGGCCTGCTCGATCACCCGATCTGAACCCTTGTGATTTCTTTCTTTGGGGCCACCTGAAAGACTTAGTTTATCAGACTGAAGTGCCCGATGTTGAAGAGCTACGTCGACGAATAATTCACGGCTGTCAAACAATTCGCGAAACTCCAGGCATTTTTCAACGTGTAAGGGAATCATTTGTAAGACGTGCTAATGTGTGCCTTAACGCGGGTGGTGAACACTTTGAACAATTTTTGTAACTAGTTGCAATTAAATGTTAAAACTTGTCAATAAATTCATTTTCTTCGTGCATTAATCATGGCGTTTTATCTATGACACATGAAACACTTACTGAACGAAACAAATTAAAGTTTGTTCTTGTTTTTGGGACCACCTTTGTGGGCCATTAACGCCGAAACGTGGCTCTGCATTGTAATTGTTCTCTGGGCGAGTTTACTCTGTTGGAAACAAACAACACGCCCCTTAATTGGAGATGGGTTTTTCAAATACATTCGAGATGTCCTTTTAGGTTTTCTCAAGGTCATACCTAACGTACAAGAGTGTTGTCCGTGATGATGAAGATTTGCGTAGCTTTTTACGGTTTGAGATAACAGGAACAAGCCAGGGATCTTCCAACATGTCCAAGTATCATTCGAAAGACTGCCTCGTTTTTGTAATGCCGCCCGTGGACATTTGGACTAATTCCTGAAAATAACGTTGTTTACGCTGTGCTAATAAAAGTCCCTTCAATCAGAACCATTTTACTTGGTGCTGGGAAGATCTTGAAACATCATGTCACTTGGGATTAATTTTACATTACCACCGTAGGCATACTTCTACTCATTTATACGCTTCTGATTAGTAAAGGTAGAAATCAATTGTTCGATTAAAGGCTATTGAAATTGTCTAGTAATTTTAAACAAGCTGGTTAGTCGGTCTTAAGTGTTACTCCTCATTTTTGGATATTTCCTTGTTTTAGGGGCGAATGTTTGGAAGGCCATATCTCCGTAACAAAATGTTGTACACCCCATGTTATTTGGTACTTTCCGCTCAGTTTGGTCCCATAAACACGCCCCTTAATTTGTGATGGACTTTTCAGAAACACCCTGTATAGCGGAAACTCTATACATATGTGGAAATACTCTAAGAGTTGTCCAATTTGAAAAATATTTGCACTCATACGAAGTGGAAGTGTTTCCGGATGAATGGTGCATATTTCCATGTGGTGATGGGAAACATTATCACATTAATAATAAATACAACATTTTGGGGAAATATTATGTAACACTTCGCTGCAAGCAAAATTAAATCTATGGTTAATAAATTACCCATTAATGTATAATTACATGAACTGTAGACATTTCAGAAACAAATTCAACGAAAGGGTGTATAAGATCTTACACAGTTTTTACACATTTTCCCCAAATGGTGTGGAAATAGTGCTTATCATAAATACTCTCTTATTACACTCTCTAAACACCCCTACTTTACTCCCTTTAAACACCTTTAAATACCTAATTTTTAAAAAAGGTGTTAAATGAAACATCACACCATTTTAACACCATCTTAATTTGAATGTTAGTTCAAAACAGTGTTAAAAAAGTGTTTCTTAATTTATACACCTTTACTACAATATTTGAACACCGTGACTTTTTAGAGTGTGAATCGGCTGTTGGTCGTATTTTTTACAACTGCCTTAATGCTTTTTATAACCGCTTGATTAAATTTGTTAAATGGCCTGAGAGGGACGTATTGCAGGCTACTATGCCAATATGTTTCAGGGAAAAATTTGGGAAAAAGTGTTGTGTAATAATAGACTGTTTCGAAGTTTTTTCTGACAAACCATCTAGTGTTAGAACTCAAGCAGAAACATTTTCTAGTTACAAACACCACAACACAGTTAAATTTCTTATTGGAGTAACACCACAGGGTTCCATCAGTTTCATATCTAAAGGGTGGGGTGGTAGAGTGAGTGACAAATATTTGACGGAATGCTCGGGGATATTGGATAAACTTCTGCCTGGTGACCTGGTTCTTGCTGATAGAGGATTTGATATAGATGATGCGGTAGGGTTTTATTGCGCAACGATCAAATACCCTAGTTTTCTTAACGGGAAAAAACAGTTAGACCCCTTCGATGTTGAAGCGACAAGAAAATTAGCCAATGTCAGAATTCATGTAGAAAGAGTTATCGGGCAATTGTGACAAAAATACACAATATTGCATTCTAAAATACCTACTGAATTTTTACGTTGCGCTCCAACCGAAGACTTAGCGACCATAGACAAAATATGCACAGTTTGTTGTGCGTTAACTAATTTCACCCCATCAGTGGTCCCCATTGAATAATTATTCATTGTGAAGTTATTATTTGAAGTAGAACAGGACAAATGTTTAGGAACGGTGAATACGACTAAAACTTAGTTATGTAATTTGAATTTCTTATTTCTAATTTCTAATTAGCGCACATAGTATCAAAAATTATCTAACTTATACAATCTAATCACAATTTTTATGGAGCTTTAATTATCACAATATTATTAATTATATTGATAAAATAAGTAAATTAGGAACAGTAATATGACTGAAACTTGCGATAACCTTTTTTGTAATTATTAATTAGTGCAAATTGTATTAAACATATTGACCCTAATAGTAGTAAATATTGTTTGAACTTGTAATTATCACAATGTTAATTATCACGAAAATTGGATGATTGTTTAGGAACAGTATGACTAAAATTTAAGTCTCCTTTTTTTGGATTGTTTTGTTTTACGGTTTTTGCATTCTTTGCAGATCCATTTTCCTTTCGGGATTTTTTCATTTTTAAACACGAAATATGAAACCATTTAATGTCACAGCTAATATCTTCACAGAATATCATTTCACCAGATGACGGCTGTTGGCAATGGCACCAAATGACATCATCGTCTTCACTTTCATCTCTTAATCGTGTAGGCGTTGTCTTGACATTAGCTCCTGACAGAACTGTTGAGCTCAGTGTTGAAGGAATTACAGTTGTGGATGTGACATTTGAGGCCGAAGACTCTACTTTAGTTGATGTGGCTTTGTTGGTGGTTGAATTTAGGTTCGTTGGAAGAACAACAGTTACGGATGTGGCATTTGAGGTCGAAGACGCTACTTCAGTTGATGTGGCTTTGTTGGTGGTTGAATCTAGTGTCGTTGCAAGAACAACTGTTGTGGATGTGACTTTAGGGATCGAAGAATCTGGACTTGTCGTTGAATAGACGTTTGCTTTCGCAGTAACTCCTAGTCGCTTGGAAACTAGTTTTCTTGCATTTTTGGTGATGTTGGGGTTCATTTTCTTGCTTGGCGATAAAACGTCTGGTGTTTGAACACATTTTGACGACGCGGGCTTAATTTTTGAACAACGTGATCGACGCTTAACGTTTTCTTTGAATGATGGGTCGTTGGTGTAAAATTTTGCAACTAACTGGGGTAAAATTGCAGCGTTGAAAAACGTTTCAGCCTTCTCGCTTTCTAATTTCCAGAATTCGACATGAGGATAAATCCTTTCAATGTGGAAGTCTAAATTTGTCCAAATGCAAAAGTCAGCATATAGTTTTCAGACACAAACATTTGCGCCTGCACTTGAGAGAAATAAGAATGATTGTTCTTCAGTTTAAATTTAGAGTCCAAACAGAATTGTGGATTGTTCACCCCAGCTTTAAAGGATTGGTCCCTCAATGAATATTGGCACTTGATCTCTATTAGTCCTTTCCCACAACAGTCGCAACTTACGAAACCATCGGGTGATGCACCAAGGTATGGATATCTAACATTGAGACAGAAACCAGCCTTTTCATATTTAAAATTTACGTGAGTTTCATTCATAATTTTCTGGTATTCGCTATTCATGGTATCTTCATGTTCTTTTCCCCATTTTGTTGCTTCTGTTTCAAATTTGTTGGCATTTGGATAACAAATAATGTTAATCAACGAAACAGACGGTTTGTGAGGGCTGCTATGGCACGCTCTGTAAAAATTTGACGCAGTAATTCGGCCAGCTCGAAAGTTATTCCATATTTTACAATTACTCTGGCGTTTACTTTCTCTTTCTACATTCTCAGCTTGAGCTAATGTGAAAGTTATGTTTAAACTTTGGCAATA
Organism: Phalangium opilio; assembly: GCF_054372755.1. Taxonomy (NCBI): domain Eukaryota; kingdom Metazoa; phylum Arthropoda; class Arachnida; order Opiliones; family Phalangiidae; genus Phalangium; species Phalangium opilio. Next base: position 83,527 of record NW_028324255.1, read on the forward strand.
GTTCATAAGTTGAGAGAGAGGTAACACCATTTTTGATTCATCAAAAAGTTCCGTTAAAACAACTGGGTATTGTTTATTTAAGCCCTTGGGAATGTATTCTTGTTGGAATTTGCGATCAATCCTAAAATAAGAGCTTTGGACTCCATGCTTGAATAACTTTTCAGCCAGCAAGTTATAGCTCTCAGTTGTCGCCTTGGGGACGGGATTTTGCAGCATTACACTGGATTTTACTTTAGGGAGCGCAGAGTTATTTACAAAAAATTCCAACCTTTTCTTCTGAGCCATTGCTGACTCAACGTTCATTGCACTGATTGGCCCATACTTCACTTCTTTCATTGTTGGAACAACCCAGTACGCTTTAACTCCAGTCACGGTTTTCTTTTCAAATAATTCTACGCCATAATCAATATAAAATAATAATGATGCTATGTGAGAGCATGATTCGTTCAGTCCAGCTATGCAAGTGCAATGGCCGGATTCCACTATCCCATCAGGAGTTGTTATGACCCACGGCTTTAAAGTGACTTCATTCATTCTTTGAGAATGCATAACCTTGAAACGAAAATGTAATTAGCTGGTGCTATTTTGAAAGTAAGTTATGGAAATTGTAAATACTTACAGCTGCTTTAACGAGAACATACTTTTGGAACTTTTTAACCATAACTTCTCTAACAAATCCACTCAAGAAATTATTATACGCTCCCAAATTCTTATAATTTCGAAGGTTTTCTTTTGTAAATGGAGATATTCCATTGATTAGGTAATTATAAATATCCCCATGCCTTACTTTCGGTAGAAGATTCAGGGATTGGAAATCTGCGTCTGGTCTAACTTGATGAAAATCTTTTGGTTTCAGCGAATACGGGTCAATGTTGTCAATAAATAAAACTTTTTCTAAATAACGATTTTGACGTGTTTATCCAGACCGTTTAAATAATCCGAACATACTATAACACTACTCGTCATGTTAGCCATAATTAAGGTAACTTTACAGCATCTGTTTACAGGCAACTTTGCCTTCAAAATGGCGGATCAAAAACATTTATTTTGAAAATTCCCAAGCACCACATAATGTTTGAGTTACTGGTCCTTTAAGTATGTTAACATGTCATAGGGATTAAGGTATAAGCAGACGACAAACGTCACTGATATTACTCCATAGGGTATTTAGCCATCGTCTCGACTCGGAGGTTTATTTTGGTTTCCCAAGCCTACAAATCAAGAGGTTGATTTTTGGTAATTCGCAGTCTCGATGGACGTGAAAATTATCGAAAAATATCACCTAGCTGGCTGGCTGGATGGTTTAGAGAGCGAGCGAGATAAATAGGTGTAATTTTACTTTCAGCCTACATCAACGTTCCTAAAAATCGGTCGACTAGAATATTAATCGTCACATGGCTCATATCTATACTAATTATTTATTTTGAAATGTCGAGCAAGCTAAAGTCCAAGTTCGTTAAATCATCGTTTTATCCAATTAACACGTTCAGAGACTCTTCGCAGTTCAACAATGTCACGTCAGTAAAGATTCACTGGAACACAAAATCATTACCAATATGATTAAAGAAACTCCAATATCAAAGAATAAAATATAATTCAACATCTAAAGGGATTATTTATAACTGTTTTAAGCTAATAGATGACTCGACTTTAAACTCACAAGATATTTCATTTTCTTCCCTTGCAACTTTCACCTGAAACTCGTGAAACAAACATTCTAATAGCATCTAAATTTAATTTGAATATAATACTGCGTAATTCATTCAGACTCTTCAATTAGAGAGAACATTTTCTTTTCAATACCGATTTCACAAGGTTATGTCGGGCTTCCAATTTACACAAATTTCTCGAAATCGAGCCTATTAGAAGATGTTAATCAAATGCAAGTGCATTTTTAAAAACCCTTGGGAATAAATAACGTAGCTCGTTCGACCATAATCGCATAATTATCTACATAAGTAAGGGTTTACGGGTACTATAGTGTCGCCATTTGAGGTAACGATCACTCAAAGCAATGGTTTAAGCTGTTTTCCCCTAATCGGACACCCGAAACTAACCATTATAACCCACACCTATGGGGGATATTATTGGGTTATGTTAGTTCATAAAAGTATTGGGTCGATGCTTTTTATTATTTTAGAAAATTGATTTCCATGATTTATTTAAATCAATAAATTTAATTTAAAATATTGAGCTTGTGGGAAACCCAGCATTCTAAACACAAGAGCACTGGTTTACCAAAGGATATTGACGACATTATAACCCTTCTCAAATGGTTGGAACCAGAGAATACTCAGTCGGACATTACCGTGGACGATGTTGAAGCTGTATTATGGATATACGTTTCTGGAAATATTTTAGCTTTCGCTCTGTTTTAATTGGAGGTGTTTTGTAATCTTTATTGCAACTGATAAGTCGATGATTTTTTGTAACAAAAACGTGTATGTAAATTCATTTAGTGGTCAACATTAATGTTAAACATATTTCATGTTGTCTATATGATAAGAGCTTACGGTTTTTTAGACTTTTCATACCGTTGAAATAACAGCAATGCACATTAAACCTAATAACATTGCAAAAACTGGTTAAAATTACAACTAGCAGATGTAAGGCTAAATGTAAATGTTATGAGGATCTACAAACTATTAATATTGTGTATAAATGTTTAATTTATCTATTTGAGTTTCATCCATCTTTTAAAAAATTTTCAAATTCTTTAGAATATTCTAAACGTTTTTATGATGATACAGATGACGCTCGGGGTAAATACTCATTAGGGTAGGGTTGCTGTTAAAATCACTAAACCTTAACGTTTTGAACACTTTTCATACCGTTGAAAAAACAGCTAGGCACATTACAACTAATAATCATCGCAAGAACTTGTTAAAATTACAACTAGTAGCTGCAACGCTAAAAGTAAATCTCATGAGGATCTGCAACCTATAAATATAATATATATGTATTTGGTTTCATCCAAGATCCGTCCTTAAAAACTTAGAAACTCTTTAGCATTATCATTATATAGATGGCGCGCCCACTTCTTCAGAAAGAGAAATTAAAAGGAGCTGAAGTATTTCCCTAGGAAACCAAAACCAAAAAGGGTCACTCACTGTATGCTATATAGCTTGGTTAAATCATAGAGGTTATACCATAAGCGGATAATAAACATAAGTGTGCCATTATAGTTAATTATTCACTAAAACCTTGTTTAAGGGAAATGACGTAAATGACGTAGTTTTATTGAAATGACGAAATTTACGTCATTAGCCGAACCCGCGGAGTACGGAAGTTTCGATATCCCTACGCGATAGTATATTTAGTACAAAGCTACCGCTTGGTCGTCTGCTCGACGTTCGTTTCAGCCAAGGCCAACGGTTGATTTAGATGAGTGTGAAGTTGTTGAAATTGTGCAAGCAATTAATTCTATAATTATAAAGACATTTGGTGAATCCAGTGCCAAGGAGTGTTTACACCAACAAATAAAAGAGGCCGGCTTAGTTTTCGCGATTGTGGATCAACTGTCTAAACAGTTTTTAATCATTTTCGAGGCGAATAAACCAAAACGATATGCTACTGCTAGGGATTCAAAACTACAGAGTTGTAGTACTATGTTCAAATTTTATACGTTTATAAGAAACAATTTCAAAACTTTTGAAGATATTATCCTGTCGATAACACCATACGAAAAGAATGACTTACTATCAATATTGCAAACATATGGAGAAGAGGTAGTAAAATATTGGTGTCAAAAAAGAACGCTCAAATCCAAGTTATGAAGTGGGAATTAAAGAACCAACAGTATGTTAGCCTTAAAACATTGTGACGATAATTTGGTTTTGATTAACGAGAAACAAATTATGAATCTCATACAAGATCGTTGCTAACAATCGGTGGTGGTTGTATTGGGGAAGTTTGGCGCAAATCTAAAAGAAGAACAATGTATGGGACGTCCAAAAACCTATCAGAAAATCAAGTTTTGCAATTAAAAATCCTCTACGATGCAGTTCTGAAAATTAGACAGTCCACAGAAGAGAAAACTAAAATTTCATTCTCTGGCATAAAAATTAGAGATCGAGGAGGGTTGTTTATTCCGAAAGCTCAGCTAAACGAATACTTTTCTCAGTTGAACAGTGTCATAAGGACAGTTTTATGCGAAGACGGAGTAAAAAAACATGGTCATAGAATTACGTTATTACCATTGAACCTCATTTTCTTCTGAGTAATTAATTTTCACAAATATAGGCTGTTGCTGATTTCGTTGAGCAACACAACTCGATCCTCACAGAAATCTTTTTACGATGCGCTGAATCTTTGGTTACCAGAGAAGACGGTGTAATAATATGCAGAGAATTACAGAGAAAGTTCACCCACGCCTTATGCAACGAATTTATAACATATATAAGTGCATATCGACACTGACCTTAAATTTACGACCCACACTAATAAAATTTGCAAAAAACTCCATAGCATCACTGGCCTGGTTAGGCGTAACTTTCTACGACGCTCACCGACTCTGTTACGTACTATATACAATGCTTTAGCTTTACCCCATATTGACTACTGCTCATCTATTTGGACCCCTTCTGGAAAAACTGTAATGACATCGTTGCAGAAGGCCCAAAATCGGTTTACAAAATTATCACCACTATTAGAAAAACTACCAGCCGCCGACAGATTATCTAAACTAGCCATCAACCCCATCCATCAAAGACACCAGATAAATGACTTGTGCCTTCTTCATGACTTTTTTAATAACAAACTAGATCTGCACTTCGATACATTTTTCACGTCTTCAGTGTATACTAGTACGCGCGGTCATCCTCATAAATTGTCTAAACCACGTGCTACAACAACCGTCCGTCAAAACCATTTTACACGCAGCATTATAAACCTATGGAATGATCTCCCAGCAGATTTAGTATCCCTTAAAGATAAGTCTTGTTTTCGAAAGGCCCTTATATTACATTACACCCAAAATACCAACACAAATTACTATTAGTTCCTACCAACTATTAAAAGCTACTGTTATTTAGCCAATAATTGTTTCAAGGCTGTGTTTTATTTTATTTTTAATTTTTTTTTATTTTTTTTTCTTCTCTGTGTATTTTTACTTTATATACCATTTACTGTGATAACTATAACCAAATGTATATATTTCTTACGTTTATATGCAATACCTGTGATAATTATAACCATTTGTATTACAAGGCGGTCTTCAAAAGTCAACCTATGACTTTCTGTACCAAACAACAAATAAATAAATAAATAAATAAATAAATAAATAAGGGAAGAGAAAGTGAAAGGTGAACTTTATGTTCCTTCTAAGAATGTTGGCTCAAAACCTAACATTACAGTTCCTAAAAATGCCAAAAAAAATAATAATGCAAAGAATTCCAATAAAAAAACTAAACCAAAGTCTATCAAAATAACTAAGTTAAGCCAAATTAAACAAATGGTTTCACCGTCAGAAAGAGATTCTAGTCAGAAGAAAGTGTTTTTAAATAAAATGAGTGATATTTCTATAAGCGATGTTCAAACTACTCCAAGCCTAAGCTCTAAGAAAACAAGTTTGGAATATAATAGCCCAGGATGTGGGAAAAACATTTCTAAAGAAATTGATCTGAAGAATAAACCATTAAAGAAACCAAAAAAAGACCCACTAAAAATGTTCAAAAAATGTTTAATCAATGTGATCAAAATTAAGTGAGAGAAACTGGAAGGAGGAGCAAGAAGCTACCTGCTCACTTTTCTTCCTACGTATTGTGATATTGTTATTGTGATTACGTATTGTGATATTGTTATTGTGATTAAAATAATCAAACTTTCAACAGATATCGTTATATATTTTTTGGTGCCTTTAAAAGGAGAATGAATTGGCCAGACATTAATTTTTTAAGTTTTTATGCACTTAAGACTCCCAAAAAAATTATAAAATTTTATTTATAGGTCATTTTTCAATTGATGAAGTCAGTACTTGTCCCACTGACGTTGTGATTGAATTCTTTTTAGGCTCTATCGTTTTCTTGGACTCAAATTTCTTTTTAAAAGCGTCTCTTACATAGAGAGGAACGTCTCTATAGCCCTTACCACTGTGGTGACCCTTAATATCTCTGTTAGTTAGAGCATGCTTCCGTAGAGTATGAAAATTTATACTACTAATTTTGCCGACCGCACTGTGCTGTACTGGGAAAAAAGGGTTTCGACAGCGCTTCCGTTAATTCTGATAGGGCAGAGATAATATTGACCATCAGGATATATTTCAAGAAATTCCTTGGCGAGGCTCTTCATTCCAAAAACCATTATTCGCAATAAACCCCACGTCTGACCAATGTCAAAACGATATAGTGAAACGGTTATTGATTTATCATCACCTTTAGATCATTGTATAAATAATGTACCTGCCAAGAGAGAAATTTCTTTTGTCTGGGATGGCTGGGGTTAAAATCAGGATCGTTCTGTGAAAACAAAAATCGAGATATAAACAAAATGATTGGATGAACATCATTACAATGGTTGTGATATGTTTATTCGTAGACAGGGTTCGTACAAATTGTTTTGATTAAAATACCATGACTTTTCCAGGTTTTCCCTGACCATATTCCATAAATTTCCCTGAGTTCCTTAATAATTTAGGCCTATTTTCAAATTCCCTGACTTTTCCAGGTTTGCCATGCTTTCTAGGTCGCGTACGAACCCTTGTAGAGTGCTGCTCTATTTATTGTCCAGAAAGCTTAAGTTTAGGGGATATAAATGCCGCAAAATTATTCTTACCAAAAATATCTTTAAGCCAGTCGGTGAAATATTGAAGTCCTTGGTCAAGGTTTAACAAAGCAGGGCTATCTAAAGAAGCTACTTGTGTCTTGGATAACATTCAATCTTCAAAAAGGTTTGGCAGGCCTTCAAATAAGAGTATGTGCTCGAGACATTCTTAGCATCTTTAGGTTTTTCAACTTGGTTGCTGTATTTCAGATTTGGTTCTGGGTTAGCATATTCGTATAACGCAGATAAAACATCATTTTTCTTGAGAATATAAAAGAAATTATGATTAAAGTTACTTGTTAAAAAGAACAAGCTAAAGTGTTTTACCTGTAGAATTCGGGCGGGCTTTACGTCTTTCACATAAGCCTGCAAAAGTTTGGGAACTAACCTCGCTACACCCTTGTCTCTTAAATTATCATCCCTAGCTTTGAGGTCAATGATTTGTTGCCAACCAAACTGTATGCCCTGGTTTTCTAATAATTTGGCGCGGTCGGTAAAAGATGCAAAGAGTGCATTTACCATGTTTTTTAACTGGAAAAACAATAATGAATACTCCAAATCCATTTAAAACACTATAAAAGGTATACCTGATCCGATGGGCATATAATGAAGTGAATATTTCTTTCCAGTTTGAATGGGTTAGGGAAGCTCGCGTTAATGCTGATTTCAAGTTGATTATTATTTAATTTATAGCTAAAGGTCCCGTCCAAGCCAACACACTGCTTTATAACAGAAAGGTTTGCAGAAGCTCCTTCACACACTATAGCAGATACGTTGAAACCGTGAATTTGGAAAGCTTTAAGGACTTGAAAAAGACATCCAAATGTGGCATGAGCGTCCGCAGTTGTTGGAAATGCGAATTAAGGTCCAATTATGTCGTAATTGGAAGAAAGGTCCCTCCATAGAAACTGCAGCATGTAGTTCGCTTTACGGATTTCTTTTTCCTCATTAACTTCCCGGTACAAATCATCCAAGTAAGCGTATTCTTCTGGTGGCATTGCTAATCCGATAAGCTTATGGTTCTTGCTGTTCCAAACAACCTTTCCTGCTACTTTAACCTCATCAAAAATTAAAGCACCATCAGCCAAGGGTTTTGGAAGACCCAGTGACATCTGCTCCTTTGCAAACATATCATATGTCTCCTTTTGTTCCCTGATATATTCGTGGATAACCCCCGGTTCGTCTAAATTCTTGGATGTTTTACGTTGAATAGAATGCCATGATGGCAAGTTTAGAATTTTGAAGCTAAGAAGCGCTTCATAAGCGGCTTTACTTCTACACGCTACAGCCAATGCTTTAAAGGGAGGTTGAAGAGGAAAATCAAGCCATTGTTTATTGCTTCTTCAACTACTTAAAAGCCCTATCTGCATAGTTAATCAGGTCGTGTACGAACCCTGCAGTTAAATCCGAATGTTTTTAGTTTTAAGAATCATCTATATCTATATAAATCAAAGTCCTGACTGACTGATAATCAACGCCCAGCCCAAACCGCTTGCCATAGAAGGCTGAAAATTTGCAGGAACGTTACTCATAAGTTGTAGGCGCGTACTAAGAAAGATTTTTCCAATCCGCCGCCATATTAAAAAATGGCGCCCAGAAATGTAAAAACTCTTCTCTATGCAATTACGTATGCGCGTTTCATCCGATTTCACAAATATTCAGTACACTGGTTTGCTTTAACCTATAGACGGGCTGAATGGTCTTTCGGGTTAGATTTTTCGCCACCTTTTAAAATGGCGGTCAAAAACTTAAAACCCTTCTTTATGGAATAATGTCCGCGTGAAAAGTATTCAATAAAAATGTGTATCCCTAGGGGCTGACGGGCAACGCCGAGTGCCCTCGCTCCTAAGGGGCTACAACAATATCAGTCATCCGTAAAATCTACCCATTCTTTATATCATTTTGATGGAAGTTCTTATTACACGCGAGCGACGCCGCGGGTAACAGCTAGTATTACTATAGATACTAGTTCCTTAATCTTTTAATTTTTCTACTCTTTGTCCACAAAGCCAGTTTTTATTACTATCTGTTTCTTCAGTCTTAATTTTAATTAAGTTTGTTGAGAAGGTTTTGAGTTTCGGAATTCTGCACATAACAGAAGCAGAGAAAAAGACAGACATTTATTTATAAAGTAATGATCATTTTATCTTTAAACAAAGGTTTGTAGGACACATATAAGCAAAAGCATAAGAAAATAATCTATAGTTCCCTATAAGTATGAAACTCTCCATTTAAGCCATATAAATGTAATTTTGTTCCATTGAAATTTGTATGGTTTACAATGCCACCTTTCAAGAACTTTAGGCGTTTAAAAAGATAAAATATTTGTTTCGAAAATTTCAGAATTTTATGTTATAATTAAATCGTTAAATGTCTTGAAGTTATCATTATGATTAGATGCGTGTCAAAATTATCATATTAAATTAATAGGTTGCGCGAAAAACTAGTAGGGATATAATTCTCGAATATAGTCTTATAATAGGTCTTATAATTTAGTATAAGAATTTATGGACAAAAAAGCACAAACCGATGCGGTACGTGATAACACTCCAGCGATTTCCTTTACAGCCAGTGACTAAACATTATATAAACACAATTATACATTTGTAAAGGCCAAAAACCAAAGATACCCATACAATTTTTAGATTGATCATGTAGAAATTCTTTCTTTTCCTGCGGAAGGTGCATATCGCAATCCATGTCGCAAGCTTTTCTTAGTCTTTCTCGTGTCTCCTTGATTGTTTCTTGGTTGTTAGCTGATTCTTCAGCAAAGCTTAACACCCCATGTAATTCTTGCGAAAATTTCTCATTAACTGTTCGCGTAACTTCTTTCATCTGTTCATGTTCTTTCACACCAAGCTCCATTTGCATATCATTTAATTTGCTTTCAATCTTGGCAGCTTTCACTTTTAAATTATGAAATCTATAGGAGATTAATTTTTTCTTCTTTGCCAAACTATCTGGAGATAAAAACTTTGTAGGGCAAGTAGACGACGGATGAGCTCTTTTCTTGCGGGCTGGAGATGTCACACTTGCTTTTCTTCGCTTCATAGAGACTCTCAAATATCTTTCTAAATATTTACATTCCGGGCAGATGTCTCGCGATTCAGCCTCCGTTTGACTTTGAGAATTTTTTTTTCTAAGAAACCATCCTTCGCATGTAGTTGCCATCAGATGATTGCATGGATAGGCAAATGTTTTAACCGTCCTGGGAGTATTTGGCAGGTCGGACACTATTCTAGCTGAATCTGTACCCAGACCAACACAAAATACCAAATTGACATTTGCCAAATCAGCAAGTGCATCAATTACTCGTGTGCTTGAAAAAACGCCATCTTCCAATACCGAAAACTCTTTTTGACACCTCAAAATAAAACAATTTGTTTCAAAGTTCCTTTGGCATTCAGGATACATTTAAAAGGCTCGCTGTTACAGGTTGTATCGTAAGATCCCTTTCTTGTTATTTCCAAAATATACTGAATGAATTCATTGCGTTAATGACAAAAATTCGAATATGAATTGATTTACATTGCACACCTCGTTACTCGAAGTTGTCTTTTCAACGACATGTAGCGTTTCAAACTGATTAACCAAACTTGTGAATGGCACACCAATGTAGCTAGGAAAATGATCTTTATGTTTGGCCAATCCCTAAGAAGGTACAGTTGGTTCGAAAGAAAAAGACGAATTTGATCTATTCTTTTCTAAGTCAAATCTTTCTTCAGAAGTAGGAATTCCTATTGTAATCACTGCTTCCAATTCTTTCGAGAAACTATCGCTTTCACTCTCCTATGGTGAAAACAAAAGAACAAAAATGCATATTTCAAATGGTTCAGGAATTTCAATTGCCTTGTTTACATTACTAAATTCAGTTGTTGACACCGTTAGCGGCTCGGTGACATTTTCAATACTTTCGGTTTCCTACGATTAAACAAGGCTAAATTAAATGCTTATGTGATTATAATAACAATACATACTAGATGAGTGTTAAGCCTGGCCCTTATCCTTAAGTCACTTGTGCCGAGGCCTTGACTTTCTAACCTTGGCACAGGCTTTTTCAAAGGCGATGGAATATCCCATTTAGATTTTCGTACCATTTCTTCTTCTTTTTCCTTCCCACGTTCCGTTTAAAGATTTCGCTAACTTTAATTTAGTTAAAAATGCTAAAACAAATATATTTCTTATGCTACCCTAAGATGGCTACCACGTTATAACGGATATTGGCCTTCTCGGACTACTTTCGGAAGTTGACGTCAAACAACATTTGAAAATCTGGCGGGAAAGCCCCAAAGAACATATATGGGACTAGAACAGAACTTGTTAATCCAAATGTTTTATGCTCCGTGTACGACAAGCTCTTAGTTAAACATTTGTATGGGAAAGGTCTTAAATGGCACACTTATGTTCATTATCCGCTTATGGTTATACTGTATAACCTCTATGCAACCAGCAACCACACTTAACCCAAGAGAGAATAATGTCAGTAGAGCAATCTCAATTGTGACGTCAGGGTTTTGGCAAACGTCACGAGATTAACTTTGGCAGTCGGCAGCCATTTTTGGTACCTCTTTGGTTCTATGGGAAAAAAGCATGGATGACGACACACTAAGGCTTCTGAGATAGCTCTGTAGAGAGGAAAGATGACTGTCCCCTCCCTCTAGAAGCTTTTTTGAATGCTTATGCGCCTGTTAGGGGGATGAAACTGAACTTAGAGATAGCAAGAAGTGACGTTGCTATACGTAGCACCATAAGTTTATAAGATATGGAACATAACTTATAAACTTATGGTAGCACAATTACTACTCTCATAGAGGTCGCAACTGAGGAGGGGCAAGCCTATATATTGAGATGCGAGTCCATTATCATTGAACGGAAACTTAACAACACAACAATTTTGTTGAAAAACAAATTACCAAGTCGCTCAAGAACAAAGGAAAAAATATAGGAATTTGGCACAATATATTTCAAGCTCAAACCCATACCCAAATTTGGGGTGGCCCTTAAAAGGGCCGTTTTTTTATCGAAATTGATTAATCCGAATACTGGACACCTAGTTTTGGCGTCGGCGGCGTAAACATTCGGACATCAAATCGATGGATTCTGCACATAAAAAGCTTCTCTCCTCTCTGCTTTCTAGCCTTTCTTTCTCCCTAATTAAGGAGAGTCAAAAGAAATACCTTTTCAGCCTTTTCGCCCGCGCTTCTCTCTCGCTCTCTGTTCAAACCGCGTACTCCAGAGAGTTAGGAGTGGCATGATGCCCATTCTTTAGACCCCCCGTCCAAACGATTCTAAGGGCCATTTGCGTACGGGTTCTCTAAAAATATATAGCAATATAACACATTTTATGTCCACTTCCTTATGTATATTTGTCCCAATTCTAAATACCTGACGAAATATTTCCAAGAACTAGACTGTACATTACATGGTATATCCTCAGCTAAATTTGGTCCCTAGTATAATGAGATTAAGTAGGAATCGAGGGGTCAAAATAGATCTCGTAAACTTTCAGAAAAAAGCTTGAAAATTCTAACCGATACATTGCTAAATATTCTGTAAATCCCAGAAAAAATCTGAAAATCTGAGGGAAATATCCGAAATTCGGAAAAGTATCCTTAACGTTGAGAAAAAATAACCTGATTTTCTGTTAATCTTGAAAAAACCTTAAATCCCGCAAAAATCTCTAAATCCCAAAATCCGAGAAAAATCATATCTAGAGAAAAATCTCTCCAATTCGAGAGAAATCATAAAATTCGGGAAAATCTCTAAATCTCATTGGATTTAAAAAAACCTAGGATAAATCAAGGAATCGTGGAAAAAATCCATAAATCTTGACCAACCATTTTATAACTGCCTTACATTTTTTGAAGAATGTCCGACCCCTCAGACGAGTCAGAAGGGATGGTATTCGTCTAGAAAGGTCCCAGACTTAGTACATAAACGAATGTCCTGAGATATATTTCGGAAAATAGCGTCAAAGTGTCAAGGTCTAAGGCATACATACGCTTCGATTATCTTCTTTCGATCTCGTTAGAGCCTAGCCGAAATTTCTTCTAGAAACACCTTTTGCACATAGAGATTAAAAATCGGGTACAAAAACCTCGTATCTTTGGTTTTCCACTATTTGGATCCTTCAATTTGATAGTCTGCGGAATCCAAGCTACACTTTTACCTTAGGCCTGCTGTAAAGAAAACTGGTCGAGTTCACTATTGTTTGCCTGTATCAATAGAAATCGAAAGTTTCTTGGAAATCAGTTGCCAACATGAATAACTTCATTGTCCTTCATGAATGCTTAACTAGAGTACCATATAGTCCTTAGAACCACAATGTTGTTGGAGTTTGGGAGTATTCATGTCGTTCCGTGAATAAATTCTTGTCTCAAAATGCTGATATTGGTGTAGTATTAAAGAGGCATATTTTATCTTTTCCCAGCGATTTGTATATAAAGACCAATGAGGAGTACTTGTATATTTGATATATATAAAGTATTTTAAGATCATGAAATAACGGTTTTGTTTGTTCAGGGAACGGTTTATTAGCGCTTGTTTTAATGATTCTTTTTGGAGCATCAGAATCCTAATTAAATAATTTTTGAGGTGTGTCCCCATATGGAGACACAAAAAGGTCAAATGAGAGTAGATTAATGCATAGTATAGTTGCACACAAATATTTTTCGTAAAGATTAACCAAATTATTATTTAAAGGTATCGAAACCTTAAATAAGTCGGATTTAAATGCTACTATCTAGACTCTGCATAAATAATTTTTTTCACATTCATGACATCTTGTAAAAATTCTGAAAATTACTTTCCAATCATGAATAATTCAATTTTTCCTAAAACTTAGAGAAAGGTTAGAAATTCAAAGCTGCAAAGTATTTTTCAAATTGATGTCTAGCATATATTCACAACAGGTAGAAAACATTCTAGAGAAAATTGCATCTATTGGCACGTGTTTCGAAAGAGTGACCGCCCATGGCCTCTCCGACCTTCTTCCCTACCCTTATTTTCAATGGAATTCCAATAGCTACCAAAACCCTAGCATTCGGACACAACTGCTTGATAAATTATGGAGATACTAAGTGATAAACCAAGAACCCAAGCAAGGTTTTATTTACCTTCGCTGTAACGAATCTTTCCTAGAAATAGTGGTTGGTCCCGGCTAGGCTAGTCGCGAAAAGAGCAGTAGAGAAAGTGTATGGCCGTAAAGTGTGTGAAGGTTTTTCGGGAAAATTATTATTCTGAACTTTATCGGGAAGTTGGCGGTAAATTAAGAAAATAAAGTACACTCTAAGAAAGGGAAGTGTTAAAAACGTGTTAAAAGGGTGTAATTTAAGAAAACACTTTTTTCACCGAAAAACACACCCAAAAGAGAGTTTTATTACCTTGAGTTTTTCCGGCTAATTTAAGGTGTAAATTCGGTGTAAAAAGATACTTTTAAAACACCGTTTGAAATTAAACATGAAAAATTATAAGACTTCGGGTTTCTTAAATAAGGTCTTTCATTTTCATTAATGTTTTAATATTAAAATCAATCCAAACAGTAAAAAATTATTGAAAAACTTAATTGTTAAACATTTTTTAAAGATGATATTCATGAAAGAAAATATTTTTTTCCTTTAAATAAAAGTTACAAAGAAATTGGTAATCAGGGGGTATTGTACCTTCATAAAACACTGCAAAACGTGTTAGGCGACACTCTTAAAAGTGTTATGCGACAATCTTAAAAAACGAGAATAGGTTAACTAATGGTCTCACAGTAGGGCAACAATAGAAGCCTGCTTGAGAGGCCAAAATGTGGGGCACTTGCTTTTGTGACATGTTTAATCATTATTTTGATAAAAATTGGAATACAAAATGGATTTTATTTGTAAATATTGTAGAGTAAATTAGGTTAAAAGTGTTTCTGATGCTCGAAAAACTCTTAGTGAAAAGAGATTATTATATTTAATAAGAACGTTTAAATCTACTGCTTGAATATTACGGCCTCAAAACCAATTTAATATCGCATGCATTTGAACAAATTGAACATTTTCTGCCTTTTTCAGTAGTTTTTAGTCGAAAAAGTTGCCAACTTTATATGCAGTTTTACATTGCATGCGAGAGCTACCCTCGCTTAAAGTGGTATAGTTCTGCATGTAAGAACATTCCTCTTTAGTTCTCTCAAGGTGGAACCTTGCTATGAATATACCACTAATTGCTTATAATACGCTGGAATGGCGATTAATCGAAAATTATTTACACAGTAAAACTATACGATTATTCGATAGTTGAATTATGCCCCATTAGTGGTCAAAATGTAGTATTTTCTCCGTCATCAGTTTAGCTTTTAGGTCTAGGAAAAATACTTCTATCCTTCTAAAACATGTTCCATTCGACACTCTTAAAGGTGTTATGTGGCACTCTGAAAGGTGCTATGCCGCACTCTTTAAGGGATTGCACAACTCTCATATGAGAGTAAAAATTAACATTTAGTGCAATATTGCACAATTTTTATTCTTATCTTTGACACCAATTGCTCAAATAAGTGTTATTAAATCCTTTCAGGGGTGTAAATGAACGCCTGTAATGGTGTCAAATTTGGACTCAAATAAACTACTTTTAAAGGTGTTAAAGCACACTCCATTTTCTTAGAGTGTAGGGTTTTCTCATTCAAGTGAATCCGGAGATATGTTAAAGAAAGCCGAAAATGACAGAACTGGTGCCATTAGTTCAGAAGAATTACCGTTTGCATAACATGTTATGGCATTAATAGTTCGAGGCCTTACAACGAACTTCAAACACACCTTGGATTATTTTCCTTTTCATGACATGAAAACTGACGAATTGTATTTAGTAATTCTGGAAGCAATTGAGATTTTGAAAAATCATGGTTTTAAAGTATTAACTTTTGTTTCCGATAAATTAGAAATTAATCAAACTATGTACGCGCCGTGACCCAGTGACAAACGTTCATAATAAAGCAAAAAATATATACGCAGGACCTGGAGAAGAAAGATACATTTACATTATCTCGGACCAGAGAGGGATAGGCGGCGAGTATTGGCACGGGGTTCCCCGATTTTGGATCGATGGAGGGGCTTAAAGTGGTACACTAAATCTGCTACTGCACAAGTCAGAATTACAGCTGTGAAGTTCGAGCGTCTGCTAATGTTTTGATTTTGGATTTAGGCCTAGGCCTAGAGGGTATAGAGCGATAGAATGGTGAATTATAAAAGTGTTGTTATTATCTCTGTAAAACCCATTCAAAGTATGAAAAAAGATATTAAATTTTTTAATTTTCCGAAACCAAAATCAAAGAAAGAAGTATGTCTGAAATGGATAGAGGCTTGTGGTAATCCTAAATTAACCCTCGCCACTATAAATCAAAGACACAATGTATGCTCCAGACACTTTTTGGAATCAGATTCAAACCCCATAAAAGGATACCTTAATGCCAAGGGCATATTCCGTTACTATTCAAAAGTCTGTTAGACCACAGAAGAACTTTACCTCAGCAGGTATATAAGCTTGATAATGTTGAATTTTTCTTTCAAATTAATCAAAATTAACATAATAACCCTTTTAAGATTTCAACGCTGATTTTTTCGCTAATAACGAATAAACCCTGCTTGAAAAAACCTGCACTGACATGAAAGACGTGGATCTGGAAGGCAAAAATGTTAAAGAATTTCTAGAAAGCTTGAATCCAAATAAACTATACTTAAGCTCAGATATTATTGTGATCCTGACCACCTTGAGTTCCAAAAATATCAAAGACAAGGGCAGCTTCATTATACACGCCAGACAACTTAGGGAAAATAGTCATCTAATTTCGAAACTGATTACACTTTTCTTAAATTTTGAAACGTTTATGAAATTGAGTTCAAAAATCCAGGAAAAAGTGGTTTTCAATTGGCTTAGAAGATTCATGAACAATATTTTAACGCCATGGGTTTCCTTGAAGCAGGATTTTGTCGATACCAATTTGAAAGTCCCAGAACACCCTGCCATGTCTATTAAAGAAATTTAGGGCAAAGAAGGCCAAATTATACATCACATTGCTGGCTATACTATGCGAAAAATTGTTAATCACTATGAGGAGCCAACAATATTAGTTTTATTTGAAAATTGTACAGCAAATGATTCTGGATCGAACCAAAAAACCTTCACAGAGTGGACAACTTTGATTAGTAGGGGTGGACTTTTATCTTTAACTACGAAAGGCTGTCGATTATTTAAAATGCTCAGGGCCGTCGAGAGACTTTGCGGACCCCAGGAAAGGTTATGGGCTGGGCCCCTAGAAAAATTCAGCAATCCGTTGTGATGGAAAATACAACTATTTTAAAAGTTCTTGTAAATTAAAATTATGAATACTTTTTATTCTTCTTTAACTTGAACTCACAAAGTATCTAAATTACAACAATAGGAATATAAAATGGTATTTTTTGATTTTAAGTAGTTACTTTTGACTGAAAATTCTAAAGTAAATTATTTAAATATCAATTGATTTTATTGACATTTACGAGCTCTTCGTCGTGCCAAGTCATCAAAGCTAATTTGGCGTGCAAGTTTCGACTCAATACTAAGCTTCCCTAGTCCGGTTAGTCTTTCTTGACCCATTGTTGACCGCCGCTCGTTCTTAATTAAACTCAATTTACTGAAACTTCTTTCAGCGTCGGCAACAGATATAGAAATAGAGCAAAATATTCGAATTGCAACTCAAATATTTGGAAATGGCGAGTCCAAATTTACTTTTCTCAATTTGTTCAGAAGTTCAAAAGGTTTTAATTTGGTCTCATTAATGTTCGAAGGATGAATTTTCGTTAAAAATTTAAATTCATCGATGATTTCTTTAGAAATGTCACCTTTGTGTTAATTTATTAGACAGAAACACATGTCTTCCAATTTTTCTTCGGGGAAATCTATTTAAAAGCTATTACATAGTTTTTGTGCCTTGGTGAAACGGTCGTGTAATCCTTTTATAACCGAATCCATGGTTTTGTAAAACACGTCCACTTTAAATTTGGCTTCTGAAGTGTTTTCCCTGTTCTCAGTCACCCTAGCACCCGGTGTTTTATGTTTCTCGTGACCCTCATCAAAAAAGCGTTTTCTTGTCATAGTTCGTCTTAGTGGCAGTTCAGATTCTACGTCAAGATTTGAAGAAACAATTTTGGATTCTTGTAAAATTGAATTCCACTTCTCACGAAGTTCAACCAATTCCTTCAAAAGACCATCGATATTTTCCACTTCAATATGCAGTGTTGCAATTCGTAATTGTAAAAATTTATTGCGCTCATCTATGGCTACAAGTATTTTCAGCCAAATATTTGCCATTAGAATCGACCTAAATTGATCAAAGTACTTCAAAATTCCAGATAATTCCGTCTTACACTTAGCCGAGAGATTAAGCTCAACAGAGCAACGAATAAAAGCTTGTCTAACGCGAGGGTAGTGTTTCGCTATTGGTCTTACACAATCGACTCTTGCAGACCACCTAGTCTTAGAAAGACTATGAATTGAGCATTTCGTTTCTTCTAAAAGAATTTCCCAGCGCTGAGGACTATGTGAGAAAAAGTTATAAACTCCTTGCAGCGTCCCGAAAAAGGTTATGACTTCAGGGCAACATTCTGCAGAATTTACTCCACATAAATTTAAGCTATGCGAAGCGCAGTTTTAAAACACAGCAGATGGATTTAGTTCCGAGATTCTAGCTTGAACGCCGTTGTACATGCCTGCCATGTTTGAACCATGAAACTAGCCAGAAAGCTATGGTTTTAGCGAGGCTTAAAGAAACGGATGATATAAACTTTTGGCATGATGTATGGGGAAATGAAAATGTAGAGCATAGGGAAAAGGCTATGTCATTGGTTTTTGACACATATATCAATTGTCGTGGATCTGCTTTGAGAAACTACACTAAAATAAAATTAGACGAGACCCAGCGCTTAGTTTTGGCGAAGAAAAAAGGGCTGCGAAGGTTACTGAAAGAAAGTTTATCTTGTACATGCAAAGTCAAATGCTACTGCAAGGCTGAAAACAAATAATTTTGTTTTAGTTTCAAATTTAAATTTGTGATATGAACTACTAGTGATACATTTGTGATATGAAAATACTAGTGAAACATTTGTGATTTGAATATACTACTTATAAATACTGTACTCCTAACTTCCAAGTACATTTTTGTAGAAACAATTTAGTCATGAATATGACTTTCAGAAATGAATAAATTTTAAATTGAACTAGTTGGTCTGTATTTAGTCGTATTACCCCTTTTAGTTTGGTTAATTAATGGTTTCATTATTTTGAACTTTCTTTCATTAAATCCTATGTGGGATAAATGTGGGTTTTGGTTACATCCGCTTGAACGTCGATGCTTCTTAAAATGTTGTTCTAAGGGATCTTGATTGAAGTTTCCTGTTAACACGAATGGTGCTCCGTTGGTTAAAAGAAATTTGGTTGCTCCAATCACTGAGTGAACTAAGGAGGACTAGTATTATTAACACTTACAAATAAATTTTATTGAATTTAATGTGACATAGTACCTGTTGCGTAAATTCCAGCTAATGTTTCTCTGCTAAGTTGCATTTTCTTTTGTTCTTCAGGAGCAACATCAGCCTTCTCCGCTTCATCTTTCCACTCTTTAAGATATCCTAAAAAGTCTTCTTCCAACCACTATTTGCAAGGAAATTTTAAATATTATTATTTAAAGCATTTTCATATATTATTTAATTCATACCTTAAAGCGCCAGTCATTAATAGAAGTAAATGGTTCAATATCCGAATTTCTAGTTCGTGTCCCCCTGTTCTACATTTCTAGAATTAAGTATGTCGAAAAATCGGTTGAATATTCTGAGGAAAACTACAGTTTCCGATGCTTTCTTTCCAAGTAATTTTTCAACGTCTGCAGCTGCAGTTGCGCTAAGTATTTGAGATGATAATTTGACTCTCATGGCGTAGAAAGATCCAAGTTCTATGTGATCCAGAGTTAGCTTTGGACAAAGCCTCAGAGCGGATGAAGTATCATTTAAGAAGATTTCTTCAATATGGGCCCATAACAAATGTTTTCCATTTTTTGTTAAAAGCCGTGTACTGCTGCCAAACCCACTATGAAACAAGCAATTTCGTGTTGTTTTTATAAGGTGAGGTGGGTCAGAAATATAGAATATATCTCTTGGGTCACTTAGAGGAGCATAAAGATTTTTGGGCCAACACTATTTTACAAATTTACCAAGGGTGTCTGCAAGTGCCTACAGTAGTTAAACTACTATTGTAGTCGTTTTCTGTTTATTTTAAATATAGTACCGTTTTCAACAGTTTCCGGCCTTTAATTATAAATATATCTGCTCTGAATTTGCTCAAGATTGTAAGAAGGTCCCGAGGAAATTAATATTTAACTATCATTGTTAAATTATCCCTCCTATCATATTATTGGGAAGAGCCCCTATAGGTGTTGGAATTTTACCAAATATGTTTATTTCAGTTAATTAAGTATGAAATTAAAATGTAATTTGGAGTATAATGCTAATTGAATCAAATTAATTACTATAAAATATAAATTGCGGCCAATTAAACTTACGCTTATGGTGCCTTCAAAATATTTCTAAAGGAAAATCTCGCCCATATAGGTTTGAATTTTACCAAAATGCGATTATATAACATAACTATTAAAGTAATGAAATCTAATTTGATTATATGAATGTGGTGTTCTATTTAAACGCAATTTAATGTTAATTGCGAGTAATTATTTTCAAATATAAGGTGCCTACAACTTTTGAATTTTACATAACCTGGGTTTCTACAACTCTTGCATTTTACATAGTTCGGGTGCCTACAAGACACTATTTTACAAAAACGATATCATTTACCTTAATTTTGGATGGAATTCAATCTAAGTTAATACATGTACATTTGAGATTGCGCTGATTAATTTAAACGCAATTTAAAGTTAACTGCGAGCAGTTATCCTCAAATATAAGGTGCCTACAACTATTGAATTTTACATAACCTGGGTGCCTACAACTTTTGAATTTTACATAACCTGGGTGTCTACAACTTCTGAATTTTAGATAACCTGGGCGCCTACAAGACACTATTTTACCAAAACGCTTTCATTTAACTTCATTTTGGATGGAATTCAATCTAAGTTGGTACATAAACATTTGAGATTGCGCTGATTAATTTAAACGCGACTTAAAGTTAAGTGCGAACAATTATTCTCAAATATAAGGTGCCTACAACTTTTGAATATTACATAACCTGGGTGTCTACAACTTTTGAATTTTGCATAACCTGGGTGCCTACAACTTTTGAATTTTACGTAACCTGGGTGCATACGAGACACTATTTTACCAAAACGCTTTCATTTAACTTAATTTTGGATGGAATTCAATCTAAGTTGGTACATATACATTTGAGATTGCGATGATTAATCTAAAAGCAAATAAAAGTTAATTGGGAGTTATTCTGAAATATATGGGGCCTACAACATTTGAATTTTACTTTATCTTTATTGCCCTTGAATATACAGCAATTTCGTTGGGTGTGAAATATTATTGGTACCTATAAGTTGAATTGGAAGGAATCTTATTATTATAAATGTGTAAGGTTAAATTTAATAGATTATGCGTGTAAATATAATAATCTTTTATAGGCCATTATGAAAATGTAGGATTTGATAATACACCAAGACGCTTCAACTTTTTTATATTTTATTCATAGAAAAAAACAAGTTTTTATCTCAGTATGGGGCAGACCCGATATGGCCCCTTCGGCCCCTCCCCCACGTCCTCTTGGAGCTTGTGGCCCTTTCTTTATTGAATTCATATATTTTCGATCGTCCGATAGCCGGAGAGTAGACATCCACTGAGGCCAAAAAAGTAAACTGGATTTCTGCCAGGTTACGTTTCGTAGGGCCTCAGTGGCATCATCCTCCAAGTTTATGTTGTTAATGATGTTGTCTCTCCTCATTGCTTCAACGGATTCGATTATTTGGAGGATGCCATCTATTTCTCCGGCTAGAAAGGTTTCGAGTGTTTTGTCGCCCTCTTGCATATTTGGCAAGGCCTGGTTAAATGAAAATAAAATTTATTAATATTAATAATTCAATTCAATGTTTATTTATAACTATCAATGATATTAATAACGGTAATGATATTAATAACGTTAATAATTGTATATATTTATTGTGTATAAAAATAACTACAACACACAGGTAAATAAAAAAATATAAGAAAATAACCCTTACGTCTAAACTTTGTTTTCCTTCTGCCCTGTTTTTCAATCTGCGGCACAATTTGTGCTGTAACTGAAAAAGCTGTGATTCGCGTATTTTAACTTGGCCTTTAATATCCGGTATGATCACCGGGTCAATCTCGGGGACAACACATCCCGCAACTGTCGTTTCCTGGTTCTCTTCTGACTATAATTGCATAAAACAACATTCATGGATGATAGAATTAATGAATGTTCATCTAGTCACACTTTACCCCAGACTGTTCTAAAAACATTATGACACTGTCTTCTCAACCTATGTTCCTATCTTATAACTATTTTGTATTTATTGCAAGTTAATATTATGTATTATGTTCCTCTTCAGTCAATCTAAACTTGGTGTACTCTGGTATACTATTAAGTCATATTTAACTTCTAGTCGTAATAAGACGATAGCTTTATGCTCAAACCTTTCTCTTTTACTACGCGGTCACCACAAGTCTCACGACCAATGCTAACAATAAATAAATAAGTAAATATCACGAAACTAGTCTATTTCCCTCCTTGCAACTAAGACTGTTATTATACAGAGTAAAAAAGAAATTAGTCATTCACATTTAGTCAAAAACGAAAAATTACTATTTTTAAAGCTGACCGGTCTAAACTCTGTTCGATTGAAAACAAAAATATTTCGCTGTTGATATGATATTGAAAGAAGTCATTTAACTTTGAATTTTCCATTGCCAGGTTTTCCATATCCTTGCATAAGTTTCCTTCGTCTCGGTTTTCGTCGATGGACATGGTTTGAAACTAGTTGTGGTTGACCCGAAACATTCTACCTAGGTCTATTTATAGACTGGGCAATTTCACCTTGAAATGTCAGTACGTACAAAGCTAGGATACCTCTAATCCTTGGTTTTACTCAAAGGGCTGACATCGTGCCGATACTTAAAAAATCCATTATATTAAAAATTTTGGTCAAAAATATAAAAACGTCACGAAAGTCATACGGTACGATGTAGCTAAAAATGTCAAAAACACCTTTAGAAACGGGAAGGACCGATCCCCTGGCACCTTTGTTAAGAACATGAAATATGGTTCCAAGTAATGAATTTTTCTTTGGCTTGTTTAAATTTTCATAGGGTAGTAGATTTTCCTTGAATGATTCAGGAGGAAAATAATTAATAAATACAGAGTACCTACTTGGGTCAGTGAAAAACTAGCAGATACTCAAGGCTAAAATGAAGAAAAACAGAGAAAGCCTCGGAAATAACGCTTTTCTTTGAAAATCGCGTGATTTAAATTGTTGAAATCAAAACATGTTAGTTACGCACGGCAACTTTGGATACATTGTAAATTATACAGATTGTTTCAAAAAGGGTAGTTGGATCGAGAAACTATGGGAACTATGGGCGATTTTGAGTCGAAAATGTTCTAACACATTTTGCCGTCCGTGCCACCGTTTTCGAGTTATGAAATTAGTGTTTTTCGGATGACGCCTAAAATTCAAGCAAAAACCACTTTATTAAATGGAAATTAAAGTCGATATTCGTGTTCACCACCCTCAAACTAGTCAGAAAACAAAAATCTTTTGTCGGAAAAAGATGTTTTGGTTTAAAAACCTTTTTTGAAAACTTCGATTGTAAAATTAAGGAAGATTAATAATGTAATCGTAATAAGGCTTTTTTAACGTCTAGAAGTTTGACCGATGTGCTAAACTAAAAGCTTTTCCACTATGTGGATGGCAATGTGGCTTTGTGCCTACACGTGGTTGAAAATTCGATTTCTCGCACGTTGAAATATAAAATTTTTCCGTATCACCCTCCCTTTAAAATGAGATCTACCAAAACATTGGCGCGCGGTTCTTTGAACATTTCTTCTAAGTCCGCGCCAGTATTTTTCTTTATATTAGATTTTATTTTAATCTCGCGCCACCAAAAATTATTATAATCAGTTAATTAGCAGTCTTTCAGTTTTTGCTTAAATTTTAGGGGTCGTCCGTAAAACACTCATTTCATAACTCGAAAACAGTCAAAATGTCATAGAGCATTTTCAACTCAAGAATCGATCATATAGTCCACACAGTTTCTCGACCCAACTACCCTTTTTGAAACACTGTAGTAATAATTTTTGTAAGTTTTGTTAATGGTTTTTGATGTTATTTTATCAATTTAAAACAACAGTACTATTCCGCTTTGAACCATTAAATTATTAAATAACAAAAGAGTTAACACAACAGTTATTTTGTAAAAAATTGGTCACGGGGACATGTGATGGGTTAATGGGTTATATAAAAATTTTAACGGAGGAAACACATGGATAAAATCAAACTTTTTATTGATGTAAAATCAATAAAATACAAGCGTGAGCTTTCGACCCGCGGGTCTTTTTCAAACTAACGACACAAATTAAAATAATACAATATATATATATAGTCAGATTAGGTCTAACAAAAAACTAGTTTTTTAACCTCTCTCTATTCGGATACAAGAGTTTTTTATCGAACTCACCCCAAAGTTTCGCCGTTTCCTTCCCCTCATCAAGGTTTAATTCCCCCCGTCATTAATGTACACCCCTTCGATAAATTTTCTTTTAAATAGATCGGATTCTTTATACAATATTTTTGGTTCCTCAAAATTAATAATGCAGTTTTTTGCATTAATATCCATGATATGATTAGCCATGCCATTTTTTAAATCACCTGTCTTTATACAATATTTATGTTCAGATATTCTTTCTTTTAGAGGACGTTTTGTTTCCCCTACGTATTTTTTATCACAACTACAATTAAACTGGTATACTATACAACGCTCATTTTTTATGTTACTGTTACGTGACTTTTTTTGGTTAATTTTAAATATCTGTTTTAAGTTTACCCCCATTTTTGACACTACTCTAATATTAAATTTACTTTTTAAAATCCTATTTACTGACTCGCTTTTATTTTTCACATATGGTAACACTAGAGTTGGTTCTGTTTTTTTAATATTATTTTGAGGTCTTAAGTCGTGAGAGCCAAAAATTCCAGAAATCAAAGGCTTTGGGTAACCGGATTTCTGGAATTTTTGGCTCTCACGACTTAAGACCTCAAAATAATATTAAAAAAACAGAACCAACTCTAGTGTTACCATATGTGAAAAATAAAAGCGAGTCAGTAAATAGGATTTTAAAAAGTAAATTTAATATTAGAGTAGTGTCAAAAATGGGGGTAAACTTAAAACAGATATTTAAAAATAGCCAAAAAAGTCAAGTAACAGTAACATAAAAAATGAGCGTTGTGTAGTATACCAGTTTAATTGTAGTTGTGATAAAAAATACGTAGGGGAAACAAAACGTCCTCTAAAAGAAAGAATATCTGAACATAAATATTGTATAAAGACAGGTGATTTAAAAAATGGCATGGCTAATCATATCATGGATATTATTAATGCAAAAAACTGCATTATTAATTTTGAGGAACCAAAAATATTGTATAAAGAATCCGATCTATTTAAAAGAAAATTTATCGAAGGGGTGTACATTAATGACGGGGGGGAATTAAACCTTGATGAGGGGAAGGAAACGGCGAAACTTTGGGGTGAGTTCGATAAAAAACTCTTGTATCCGAATAGAGAGAGGTTAAAAAACTAGTTTTTTGTTAGACCTAATCTGACTATATATATATATTGTATTATTTTAATTTGTGTCGTTAGTTTGATAAAGACCCGCGGGTCGAAAGCTCACGCTTGTATTTTATTGATTTTTACATCAATAAAAAGTTTGATTTTATCCATGTGTTTCCTCCGTTAAAATTTTTATATTATTTCACCATGGTATTTAAAAATAAAGTCGTTATAAATGGGTTATATTGGAGCAATTTGATCACATTAAAATTTATTAAATATGACTCAAAACAATAAGACTAGGGCGCTTAATAGACCCAAAAGCTATCATCTGTATGGACTAATTATTTTTGGGTTACATGATATGGGGTATACAAGATACTAGTACCCCTAGCGCGTGACGTGATTTATTAATGGCCCCTCGACAACTATGCGTTTTACAAAGCGCGATAGACAATACACCCTTTCGGCGAGTCTAAGGTGCGGGGTAAACTCTGCCTTCCATCTCGCTTTTTAGCCCCACCGCTGTAGGCGTTTTGGATCTCACAGTGCAAAAACACGGCTCTGGAGCAACACCTAAAGGTTTTAACATCTCAACTAATTATATTCGGGATCATTAATTAAGAACTCCGGAGTCTTATTAATTCCGTATTGCGCGTCACTAATTAGAGAATGAGACGTGGATCACAGTGCAGTAGAGCTAGTGGTCGGCATTTGGATAGGATAATATCTGTTTGTTTTATCTTTATTCATAATTTGAAATTATCCACGGGAAGTCTATGATTAATGCAATGTAATCACGAATAATTATCTGATTATTACTCATGGATAACCGATTAACCAAAATTCTGTGGATTATCTTGTCCAAACGCCGACCACTAAGTAGAGCGGCACAGCTGCTTCCTCCTTTTACCCTAGCTTGCTTGAAGAGAATGATTTAGAGAACATTCAAAGAACTCGTTTGCGTCAACACTTATCAACAGCCATCACAATGGTTGATTTTAGACGGACGTGCCGAACTAGCGAGACCACTCTTTATGCATCACAAACAATCTCGACTTAGTTTGTTAATGATCATGAACAATTCCACACTGTAAAAAAGTGAGGTTCATCTTTGAATGCTTAGGCGTGCATAGCCCCGACACTGTGGTGGTACGATTTAACGTTCAAATTTGAATAATTTCGTTGCGTTAAAATTTGAACAGAGCACTATATTTCAAAATTAAACGCTCACGCATTCATATTTGAACGGCGCGTAAGAGGTTAGTATATCGTGTAAATTTAAGCAGAAAACCGCTCAAATTTAATTGGAAAATTGAACGTTTAATAGTGAATTTTTATGCATTAATTTTTGAGCAACATCGGAGAGTTTGATCAAGCGTTCATATTCAATTGCTTACGTTCACCATTTAATAATACATGGTGGACAAGCGTTTGATGAAGTATTGAAATTTGATAGTTATAGCGTTGAATTTTGAATAGAGAAATTTGATTTCAAAATTTGAAACACATAAACCATAAACGTTGTGTTAAATAGTAATTCAGCTATATGAAGAAAGTCTGAACTTAAGGAAAGTGTTCATTATCAAGTTCTTTCCGATTATAACCTTGTAGCAATAAATTACATTATCAAACTATTTGAAGGCCTTTGTAAATATAAGGGGATGGTGAAATACGCAATAATCCGTAACATTTCCTTTGATATTATAGTATAATTATGATTATACAGACAAATATATATTAAATTCACAGTAAATAAGCAAGTTATAGTAAATTGTTGAGAAGTTATTGTATTTTTAATGAAAGCTTTGTTTGTAGTACAAATTTACAGCAGCGGAATCAACTAATTTTAGGGCAGAATTAATTTTATTTTGCACACCTTTTGCGATTGGACAATTTCGTTCATATTTGAATACCCATTAAACGCTTTGTTCTTAGAGTGTTGTTTTAAATCCAAAAACAAATCCATTTGAACGCCCATATCGCTGTCGTTTGAACGCCCATATCGCACTCGTTTGAATGCCCATATCGCGTTCTTTTCAATGCCCATATCGCATTCGTTTGAACGCCCATAATGCACTCGATTGAAAGTCAAAAAGTTCTTTTTTGAACGCCTAAAACGCTCTTGTTTTATTACTAATACTAATACAATTCTATTAGAACGCCAAAACTACCATATCTGAACACTTCATTAGCGCAAGGCGGTTATTAAAAATTGAATGGGATAAGGATTCATTTTTGAATGGTAATATATAAGCTGTTCAAAATTAATGCTAGAGTTAAGTTTTCATTCAAAAATGAATGCTCATGGTTGGGTTTGAACGCCTTAAACACTCCTTGTTCAAAATTGAATGCCTCTGGTTAAATGTGAACGCTTCAATACAGGCTTGTTCAAAATTTAACGGTCCCTATCATTTTTGAATGCCAAAAGCACGCTTATTTTTTACAGTGCATGATGTACTGCACCGGAAACCACACTTTGGCCTTTCCCAAATATTATATATAAAAACAACAAGCTTTGACAAGACAACGTAATAGAACTCTCTCCAAACAAATACTGGCAAATCTACAACACTTGCATCAAACTAAAGCAACCTATTGTCTAGGTAGTGATGACAGTTGCACGCCAATGAACCGCATCAACGGGATCTATTGTACAGTGAAGGTCTGTCCACTGGCATTTGACACTTTACACTACGAGCCGTCAGTGTGTTCTATGTTGCATAACTACATGAACCCAACACTACTAACCTCAGAGACGACTTATCTTCTAGCAATGTCCATATCACGTTCAATGACAGCGTCGAAGCCATCGCCATACCAACTCTCACGGTACTGGTTTACCAAGAGAAATTGTCTGTTGCCCTACAGTGATTATGGCGAATCACAGCAGACGTTACGGTTAATTGTGGAAATATTCTGTATTACTACCCTTCGTGAGGACATAGTTGAAGAATGCGTCAACACATTGCCTTTGTCTTCATTAACGTAAGCACATTATCAGTAGGTCTTTTTCCAAATATAAACTAAAGATATAATGATGGTCATATTTTAATATGTAGAATATCACATTACAATGGATGATTCATTTCACACAAATGGTAAACTTATCACTCGCAGCTCAGTTTCCATTCCGGCTTGAGCCGAACAAACCATACACCTTACCCATTTGAAGTTTGAGACTATATGTTGAGGCGAATGTAACCCAAAGGCGTCTAATGCGCCTTTTTACCTAATGAGACGTCATCATCCTAATGAAACACAATGCGACTCGCCACGTCAAATTCCCAGGCATTGGTCCAGCCTATCACTCTCCAGACTAGCCCTTGATGGCGCCAAAAATGTGTGCTTCCCATATCGATCAGGCTTTCGCTGTAGAGCCTTGTAACTCTGAAAAGGAAATGGGTTAATTAATTGACATAAATATATTAACGTTTACGACTAAATAATATAGATATCTGTTATATGAGTACTGCTCTTTGCTGATGATGTAAAGCGTATCTTCCGTGAACCTATGATGGTCGAAATGATGTTAGCTGAACCTATGAAGTAAGAGAGTACACTGTAAAAAATAAGCGTGCTTTTGGCATTCAAAAATGATAGGGACCGTTAAATTTTGAACAAGCCTGTATTGAAGCGTTCACATTTAACCAGAGGCATTCAATTTTGAACAAGGAGTGTTTTAGGCGTTCAAACCCAACCATGAGCATTCATTTTTGAATGAAAACTTAACTCTAGCATTAATTTTGAACAGCTTATATATTACCATTCAAAAATGAATCCTTATCCCATTCAATTTTTAATAACCGCCTTGCGCTAATGAAGTGTTCAGATATGGTAGTTTTGGCGTTCTAATAGAATTGTATTAGTATTAGTAATAAAACAAGAGCGTTTTAGGCGTTCAAAAAAGAACTTTTTGACTTTCAAACGAGTGCATTATGGGCGTTCAAACGAATGCGATATGCGCATTGAAAAGAACGCGATATGGGCATTCAAACGAGTGCGATATGGGCGTTCAAACGACAGCGATATGGGAGTTCAAATGGATTTGTTTTTGGATTTAAAACAACACTCTAAGAACAAAGCGTTTAATGGGTATTCAAATATGAACGAAATTGTCCAATCGCAAAAGGTGTGCAAAATAAAATTAATTCTGCCCTAAATTTAGTTGATTCCGCTGCTGTAAATTTGTACTACAAACAAAGCTTTCATTAAAAATACAATAACTTCTCAACAATTTACTATAACTTGCTTATTTACTGTGAATTTAATATATATTTGTCTGTATAATCATAATTATACTATAATATCAAAGGAAATGTTACGGATTATTGCGTATTTCACCATCCCCTTATATTTACAAAGGCCTTCAAATAGTTTGATAATGTAATTTATTGCTACAAGGTTATAATCGGAAAGAACTTGATAATGAACACTTTCCTTAAGTTCAGACTTTCTTCATATAGCTGAATTACTATTTAACACAACGTTTATGGTTTATGTGTTTCAAATTTTGAAATCAAATTTCTCTATTCAAAATTCAACGCTATAACTATCAAATTTCAATACTTCATCAAACGCTTGTCCACCATGTATTATTAAATGGTGAACGTAAGCAATTGAATATGAACGCTTGATCAAACTCTCCGATGTTGCTCAAAAATTAATGCATAAAAATTCACTATTAAACGTTCAATTTTCCAATTAAATTTGAGCGGTTTTCTGCTTAAATTTACACGATATACTAACCTCTTACGCGCCGTTCAAATATGAATGCGTGAGCGTTTAATTTTGAAATATAGTGCTCTGTTCAAATTTTAACGCAACGAAATTATTCAAATTTGAACGTTAAATCGTACCACCACAGTGTCGGGGCTATGCACGCCTAAGCATTCAAAGATGAACCTCACTTTTTTACAGTGTAGTTAAATTTCTCTCCGTATATTTAGGACCAGGCTGATCTTGCAATGGAGAAAAGATGTTTATTAACAATTACACATCTCAAGGAAAGTGACAAACATGAACCTCCTACAGACTATAAAGGTGCGATGCACAGCATGAAATCAAGAACATGCAATAGGGAATAACGAGAATAATCTTTTTTAAATATAGCATTAGCATGCTTAATTTTAATCGTTAAATTAAATAGATTGATGAAAGCGCATGCCAGACTAAGCATGTAAAACATTAAATTAAATAAAATTACAATAAAAACGCATTCCAGACTAAGCATGTAAAACATTAAATTACAATAAAAGCTCATTCCAGACTGAGCTTGTAAAAAATTAAATTACAATAAAAGCGCATTACAGACTAGGCATGTAAAACATTAAATTAAATTACAATAAAAGCGCATGCCAGACAAAGCATGTAAAACATTAAATTAAGATAAAAAAGCACGCCAAATTTTGCGTGTTATAAATAATAAATAAAATTAAACAAATGATGATTGAGAAAAGCGCATGCCAAATTAAGCGCGAATTAAATAATACGTGAAATTAAGCAATACAGTAATGAAATTAAGCCAGACAGTTTAAATTATTTTACACTTCAATATTTATAGTCATTAAAAATTATTTTTCACTTTAAAAATTTTAAAATTAATTATCTTTAAATCATATCTTGTTTTATGTATTGGTTAAGCCTATTTTTATAAACATTTATAGACGTTTTTGTTTTGATGTCCATCGGTAAATCATTCCACAGTTTGATTCCCATATGTTTGGCACTCTTGTTGCGTAGTCTCGTCGGAAAAGCTTCTATATAAAAGTTATTTTTAGTGCCCCTTGTATTGTTTATCCCTTTGTTCAGCGGAAACCATTGTTGTACAAATCCCGGGTAGTCATTAGTTTTAATTTTGTACATAAATGTTAATAAATCATGTAGGTAATTTTGGTGCGCAGTGCCTATATCTGCTACTAATTTGGCGTCAGTAAGAGACGCATAATTTTGAGTCTTGGCAACAAATTTTATACATAGTTTATATACGCTTTCTAGCTTTGTTTTTGAACTGCTTTGATAAAATATACCTCCATATTGCAGCAATGATTTTATGCATGCTTGAAATATTATTCGAATGGTGTCAACTTCTAAGAAGTTTTGAATGGGGTTAATCATCCATATTCGAGTTTGCACTTTCTTAATGACATAGTTAACGTGTTCTGACCACGTCAGTAAGTCGTCAATCCAGAGGCCCAAGTACTTGTAGCTGGAGACTCGTTTTATTGTATCATTGTGCAAGGTTAAGACATTTGTTGCCATCTGTCTCATTTTTCGATCCAGTGAAAAGAGCATAAATTTGGTTTTCTCCACATTTAAGATTAAACCTTTAGATTTCAGTTTATCCTTAATTCTTTGTAAATCTTCCTCTATGTCTGTAATCCATTGTTCCAAAATTTTTCCACCAGCAATAATTACAGTATCGTCCGCGTACTCATTTGCGACAGACTTTAAAAGTGCTTCATGCATTCTAGAGGTGCAGATGTTAAACATCAACGGCCCCAAGACACTCCTTTGGGGTACTCCATGCTTGATGCTTTGACTCTCTGAATAGCACCCATTGTTATATACCATTTGCTTTCTACTAGTCAAATAGAAATAGGATTCAAGCCATTTGTATACGTTTCCAGAGATTCCTCCATTTTTAAGATCTTTAAGAAGGAAATCATACTGGACGGTGTCAAAAGCTTTTGCCAGATCAAGAAAGATTCTGATGACATAGTTTCCATTATTTAGTTGTTGAAGTATTGTTTCATATACATTGAATATACACGTTGTAGTTGAGTGATGCTTGCGGATTGTAGGGTATGCATCATATTTTGTTCCTCAACATGCCTGTATATATATGTCGTTGTACGCAAGTCTTTCACATATAATAGATAAGGTTGGCAGCACTGATATTGGTCTGTAGTTCCTTGGCTCATGATCCTTTCCAGTTTTAAAAACTGGGATAATTTTTGCTGTTTTCCATTGTTTTGGAAAGATCCCTGTAGTGAAGGATAGGTTAATTATTTTTGCCAGAGTTTTAGATATTATGGCTTCAATGAGAATAAGAAAGAGATTAAATAGAAAAAGGCGCGTCATAAATTGAGCGCGAATTAAAATATAGAAAACAATTTGCATATCAAAAGTTTTGCATGCAATAAATAAATAAATAAAAAAGAACCAAAGAAAGAGGACTTCACGGAAACATGCGTGCAACTAAGGTTTTCAATGCTTCAGCCTGGACCATTGCAGCTTCAGCCTGAAGCTTAGCAGCCTCGGCTTGAATTTTAGCTGCCTCCGCCTTCAACCTTTCTGTTTCATTTTTGTGCTTCTTATTTTCAGCTTTTCGTTCCATCTTAAGTTTCTTATATTCAAGCCTGGCCCCTTCTTGTTCCAACCTCACCCGTTCATTTTATGCCAAAACTCCCATTACGGAGTGAAGGTGTTCTTCACGCGCATTAGGTTCATTTGCAGATGCAAGAAGCTCTTCTTTGAAGGTCAAAGGTCTCTTGCGACTGTTCCTGTTAGGCAATTCAGCTGTAAAAGAACTGTGTTCAGTTATGATACCAAATACTAAGCAGCGGACGATCACACTGTAAGTGTAAGATGTACGTCATTTATCCGCTGTTGTGTTAATGAAACAATTTCATTCGCAGAGCAATGTCTTTTGCAAATAAATTCTCGCAAGATGCAACGAATGTTGCGACAAAAGGTGATGTCCTCTTGTGGGGCTCAAATGTTTAAGAACCAAACAAGGTCATTATTTACCCATTCCATAGATGACGCCAAATAACTGTGTCGAAGATTATGTTCGAAACCACAGCAGACGGTACCAAACATATGAGGAAATAACTAATCACAGGTAACGTTATGATAAACGCCTAGCCACGGGAGTAAATTACCCAATTCATAGAACACTGATAGACATCCATATTGTATAGTATACGACTTGCAATTGGTATCAGACAGTGGCGGTTGGCCATCACTGGTGGTTGCGCCAACAGTTGTTGAGCAACTTGCCTCGGGATCTTGGATAATAAGGAATTAATTAATATTATTCACCATCTGTGTAATATGTCATCTTACCAACGCTGCTAAAAAAGATTGACACATCTTGCGAAAGAGAGTCAGATTGATCTTGAAAGGTAATAACAATATTAATTTGAGCGCTTGTTAAAAGAAATTAATTTCGCATGGCTAAAGAATGAGCGAGAGGAAATTTGTTTTCACGCTAAACAGCAGTTTAATCCATACCTACTCTGTTCCAGCTTAGGTTGTCACCACGCACATACCTAGGTCTCTATGTGACGTAGCTTTGTGCGTGCTGACAAGAGACAGAGAAATACTGATTTTCAGAATCTGAAATCTCGAGATTTTAGATCCTGAAAATCAGTATTTTTTTTCGTCTCTTGAAACAAATTTCCAGGATATTAATATAGACGGAAAGCTTTAAGACATACTGGAATCATTCACGCTTCCAAATCCCTTGGCGCAACTGACATCCAAAACGTCGTGGCGACTATTTAAAGGAAAAACAAAGCCCTTGGTCATATTTTAATGCATTGAATCGTGTTAGTAACGTAATATGGTAGGAGTTCAATGTTGACATGGTAATTGAAATATGAGAGGGAGCCAAATCGCAGCCAAATATTGAAATGTGTTACAGGACATGTAGAAAAGAATTGTATATACAAACACTATACAATTAGAAGCTGCTTTGAGCGTTTTTAATGTGTCTAATCCATTGTTCGGATTAAAAATTTCATTTGGTCATGAATTATCTCAACACTTATCATAACATTGTTGCGTTTAGACCTTTTCAAAATGATTAAACCGGTTTCAATGTGTCTAGTTCATATTAATAATAATAATAATGAAATGAAATGAAATTTTATTGTGTATATTAAAAACTATACAAGTAGTTCACTAGAATATACACATGTTCAATATATTATGTACAAGAAACAACATTATCTAACGGATTTGGCCAAGTGTAATTGAAAATATATCAAAATTTTGGGAGTAGAGATTATAAGTTTTTTGAACGCGATAAATAAGATTTAAATGTTTACAAGGAACAAGGAAAGTTACATTTTTACGTAGGGTATGGGGCACCAAAAAGTTTAACTTAACAAGTAAGTCGCTCATTGTAATTTTATGATTAAGTAATTTATGAAGAAATTTAATATCAATTATTTCCAAATAATAAGTTATGGACGGGAGATTTAAATGATTCAACAAAATGAGGTAGTTGTAATCTAGATGACGTAAGAAAAAAGTATGTACATAAAAGACAAATTTACGCTGGGCAGCGTCTATGGATTCGCGCAGGTAAGAACTACAGCCACTCCAAACTATCGAACCGTAAGTGAGACGTGATCGGACAAGACTGAGGTAGAGCATTCGGAAATGTTTCAAGGACCTCAGAGGCCGACAAATCTTAAATGCCACTCCCAAAGTCCTTCGGCAACGATTAACAGTATGGGTGACGTGCTCGCGAAAGAGCAAGGCGCTGTCAAATAGTACCCCAAGATCGGTTACCGTAAACCTTCGCGGAATGAGAGAGATACCGACAGTATAAGAAAAACCGATTTGTCTACTGATACGCCTAGTGAATGCGACCTGTTGGGACTTAAGAGGATTGACTGGCAAATTATTCTTGTCACACCACATCGTTATTATTTTTAGATCAGCTTGGAGTTTTGCGCAGTCTTCAATAGAGTTAATGATTTTACAGACCTTATGGTCGTCCGCGAAAGCTATTAAAATCCCCAACTATACAAATTTTATGATTTGTGATCAGTTCTGAAATGTCCGATTCTAAGCACGAATAAATCGTCTGTTTCTGGCGGTGGACCTCTTGCGAGCGACCATAGATGCAGTAAACCACAGCTATACAGACAGAAGGGTCTGAATCCCTGGTGATCCATAAGTGTTCCGAGCACTGCCTGATGACGCGAATGTCGTTAGTAGTTGAGAGGAAACCGAGGCCACCTCCTTTTTTCTCGCCATCGGAGCGATTGAGGCCCACCCAATAGAGGCCGTCGGGCAATGAAGGTGATTCACCGTCCCGTAAATGGGTTTCCGCTACCGCAAATATTGGTATGTTGTCTCGCGCCATGACGTGAGCTAGTTCGCACCATTTTGAAGTCCCGCGGCCGCCCTGCATATTTACATAACCTAAACGATGGCATTGAAGGGTGCGTTTATTAGGTCGCTTTCCTCGTTTGGTTTTTAGTCTTTTACGAGGGTGAAGGCCACAACTTTTTTCATTGATCTTGGGGACATCCGTATATACAAAGTTTACATTATTTACAGTATTTACATCAGCATGGTTAATAATGGAAGCAGACTCAATTTAGTTTTTTGCCAAATTAACGATAGTAAAATTGAGATATTAAATTCTCAATATCACAAACCAAGACACTTACCGACTATATTATAGCATGGAAAGTATGGGCTATTGAGTCTGATTGTTTTCCGATGATCATTGAAACTGGTCTACTCTAAGCTAAAAAATATATAGAGCAACGTTCATACGCTGAAACATTACGCAATTGCAAACGTTGTGCTGTTTATCGTTTGTAGGGGCCTCTCTCTCTCACAATATAATTTTCAGAGCACTTCTCAACATCCAATTCTCAAGCGTCCGAACATTAACTACCGAACGTCAAATAAGTTCTGTTACACCTGTATTTTTGTTATGCCACCTATTTTGCTTCTTAATGCTTCTCAAAGTATATTCTTGAAACACTGTCCATCATTCAATACCGCGACTCGTCCAACTTTTAATACCGATTCAACACATAACGCCGTCTGCCGTAAAATATCCGTCAAAAGAATTATCCCCAAATATCCACCCACTGTATTAGCAACTAGGAAATTATAAAAAATCATTTAACATATCCAAATCTCTAAATATTTAGACGTTTAAAAACCGCCACCAATAACCCTCCATTTCTGAAGACTGAGTCTAATTCATAAGTTCTCATTTCTCATATGTCAGAGTGGAACTAAAAATTCTCGGGTTGGAACATCTTGTTTTTCTGATCTTAACATTTAAAACGGAGCTAAGTTGATATAGCTAAAATTAATAATCGTTAAGCTTATTTGCTATTGTTTTGAACGTCACGTTTTTTGTCATAACGTTTGATTTTCTGAACCGATTTTCAATTTGAAAACAGTTTCGGATTCTACGTGACAAGACGCGTGCAACGATTGCATTGCTGATCCATTTGAAGCATTATTTCGTAACGTCATTATTAGGGGGCTTTACTATTTCCGCTATTGCTAACGCCCTATTAGATCCACAGTGTCATTTTTAATTTTAAAATACGTTTAAGAAGTCATCCTTTTTAGAAAGTCCAATTTTGTTTCTCTAGCCCAAATAGGAACAAAATGGCAGCCAAATGAAAACGTCAAGAAACTTTTGCCCGGGACTGTACATTTGTACTTGGTCTCCTTCTAAAAGTCACGAAGATACCCAAACTTTTATTACCGAAAAGACACCCAAACATTATTTACGGAAAAGACACCCAAACATTAATCACCGAAAAGCCACCAAAACATTAATCACCGAAAAGCCACCCTCCCGGAAGCTACACAAGATATTGTTTCTTTAAGAGCTTAAAACATTTACTACAGAAAAAGGCAGGGAAGAATTCAACCCAAAACGCAATCTTCGCGAGAGAATAGTAAGCCTCGACACCCGCGGGCAGCGCCGGGGGGATGAATTTTTTTTCCCCATCCCCGATACCCGCGAAGGGTGGTTTGAATTTTTTGCCCCCTTCAATACCGCCCCGAGGCGGTGGTACTTTTAGCCCCCCTCACCTGGTGGTGACTTTCACCGTCTCTTTATTTCGCTGACTTTCACCGTCTCTTTATTTCGCAGACTTTCACCGTCTCTTTATTTAGCTGACTTTCACCGTCTCTTTATATCGCTTACTTTCACCGTCTCTTTATATCGCTTACTTTCACCGTCTCTTTATATCGCTGACTTTCACCGTCTCTTTATATCGCTGACTTTCACCGTCTCTTTATATCGCTGACTTTCACCGTCTCTTTATATCGCTGACTTTCACCGTCTCTTTATATCGCTGACTTTCACCGTCTCTTTATATCGCTGATTATCACCGTCTCTTTATATCGCTGACTTTCACCGTCTCTTTATATCGCTGATTTTCACCGTCTCTTTATATCGCTGACTTTCACCGTCTCTTTATATCGCTGACTTTCACCGTCTCTTTATATCGCTGACTTTCACCGTCTCTTTACCTCAGCTCCTTTTCCGCCACTGTATTTTTTTTTCACCGCGTCTCTCACTTTCTCTTTCGCCGAGCTCCAGACCAGCGAAAGCGCTGTCAATGCGGGGGAGCTTTTTTCTCTACCATCTCTCTCTCTCTAGCTAGGTTCCCCTCCGATACAAGCCGCGCGCAATCTGTCTCTCCCTCGTAGTACTGAAATGTTATAGAATACCTCTCTCTCTCTCTCGTTTTAAACTTTCCCTCTTCGTACAGGGGGTTTCGATCTCTAGTAAATCTCTCTTGTTCTATCTCCCAACGTTTTTTTAAAGCGGGGTTATATTGCGTTACTCTTTGTATGTATCAAGCAAGAAACATTGAATATTTTTACCATGTTTTTATTTAAATCTATATATTTTTTACCAAGGTTTATTTAAACCTATATATTTTTTTTCTATTAATATATATATATATATGTATATATATTTACAAAAATTAAAGCGCTGTCTGTAAATGAATATCGTCGGCTACAGCCCTAAGGAAACGTTTTTGCCTCTGCCGGTCTGGGACTCTCACAAGGGGGTTAACCGCTCTCTCCCGGAAATACCCTAGTAGTGATAGCCACCCAGATATGCAGACATCCAAGATGGCCGCCACCCCAAGATGGCCGCCATCCAACCAAACTTCCAACCCTAGATTGGTTTCAAACCAAGGTTTTGAGACAAGTCCGGACTGGCCCGAGCTCTTACAGGCTATTTTCAAACCCCATGACGTCATCTTCTTAACTCAAACCAAAACTTAAACTATATTCATCGCTGGCCTGCTAGTAATGGGCTCGATTTCGTAAAGAGTTAATGAAACGTTAACTATGAACCCGTAAACAAAAAAAGAAAATGCGGCACAGCATATTGGGAGGGTTCCAATAGTAAATGATATTTAAATAGCTAGTACAATAAGCCTATAATTATAAGTCTGAAAAGAAAATACAGATTTACAAATAAAAATTTTTAATAACATAAAGTATATACAATAACTAGCAAAAAGACATGTATAATAATAACAAAGATATTTACAAAAGAACCCACCCCCATTAAAAAATGACTAGACACCAGTCGAGCCAAACCCCCCACTCCCACGAAGCGTTGGGGTTAGATTCTAGAAACAATATATAAAACGTGTTACACGCTGAATCCTAAATTAAAACTAAAGTTATTTACCGCTGCTTCCAACGGCCTTAACAATAGCACCGGTGTAACTATTAATTGGGCAACTCTATCGCCACGCCGGACAGTGTAGGGGGTTTCCCCTACGTTGGCTATGACCACTTTCAGGGGGCCCCGATAGTCGGCGTCTATTGTTATTCTTTAGAAATATTATACTGTTGGGCATTATAAAATAGGTAATAAACATACCTATAGTCCCTTCGGCGACAAACAGCCCTTGGACCGTTAAGCTACTACGGCCAACAATGCGACCGTAGCTGTTCGCCGGTAGCATAACGGCTAACCCGGTCGACAAGATTTTGACACCATGCGGTTCAATCACGGTATCTACTGGACAATACAAGTCCAGTCCAGCCGAGTGGGGAGTGGCACGACGAGGAGTAAGCGCTGCCGGATGAATTTTGACAAACGACAGGGCGGGTAATCGAGGAGCGGTAGAGAAAGACATCTTGGTTGGGATTGTTTTTTAAGTAACAGAAGTTAAACAACTGATAACTTTCACCTTGAAACACGGGGCTTATATAGTAAATTATGGAGGTTAATTCTAATAGTGTCTAGCTTTCAAGATTGTTAAGAAACTATTTTTTTCGATAATAAGGAAAAAGTTAATTAGGTATATATTCATAGAATGAGAAATCTCTCCAAGGTCTAGGTTTATTTTTCTATATGCAAAACTTGTCTAGTCACGATTTAAATAATTAAAATAAGATCGTGTGATATTAAAAATTTATGCGCGAAGGTTAAGAAGGAGTTACCTTGACAGAAGGCCGAGGGGGGCAGGTTTTTTTTTATGGGTCTGCAAAGTTTGTTTGAGCCTGTCTGGGCGTGATTTGAATAATATATTTTGAATAATATGTATAAGATTTCCTTATAGGCAAAATTTTTTGATGAAGGTTAAAAGTAATTATTCTGGAAGGAAGTAAAATTATTTTTAACATGATTTAAATATGAATAAACGTATATTAATATTAAACTATAGAGGTGTTTTTTATATGCGAATCTACGCTAATATCCTTCATAATCTCCAGTATCAACTCGTCAATAAAAAATGCATTTAAGGTTAAATTAACAAATCGCTTGTTGATACACTTAATAAAAGTAAAATAAGGTGGTTTTATAAAAAAAAAACCATATCTTGGCCTGTATTCTAAAAAAATGGCCCTGAGATTTTGGTATAAAAGCTGGAGCATCGGCATTGTATTTTCACAATCTAACTTGCCACCATGAACAAGTATCAAGAATCGCAGTCTCTATCACAATCGCTCCTTAATTCACCGCCGTCGTCGCAAGAAAATTTTCCAGCCCCTTCTACCAGCAGTGGAAAAAGAACCATCACCCAGTTCCTGAAGCCAGAACCCCTCGAAATACTGCTGGACTCGGACGACGAAAGCTTTGTGCAGGACGTCCTGCAGAAAAATATTGTCGGGTCCAGTGGTATTGAGGGCTCCTTTCGCGTTAGAAAGGAAGGACAGTACTACGAAACTAAAGTCCCCCCCCGCCAGGGGGATTACTTTATAGACGCGGCAGTCTATAAATTTTTCGATATTAGAAACTCCCAGCCTGATAAGGTCTGGGAGTGTAACCACAAAAGACTGAAAATAGTTTTAAAAAAAAACAACAAAGAAGGCGTTAAATTCCTTAACGCCTTCAAGAAGCTGGTGGAGACCGTCAAACAGGACGAGGAAGCTAAACAGCAGCCCCCCAGTAAAGTACGTATCTATTTAACAATAAATCTGCAAGCCAAGTCTTTTCTAATTGTTTTATTTCTGATAGAAATTTAAAAAATGAGCGACAGCAGTAGCAGCGACAGCGACTCGGAGGGTAGTGAGAGAGAAGAACACGCGCAGGTAAACCGGTACTACACAATTGAGCGGCAGCTAGACAAAACGAGTCGCAAATGGCACTGTAAACAAATCGATTTGCGTATAGCTTTCAAAAATTTGAATGACATCCCAACAAGAGATTTTTTTCGAATTTTTCGAAAAATTCTCGACGAAGTTATACGGAAATTAGTAACCGAGAATCCCGGGTATAATCGGGTTCGATTTGTTTTAAGCTCCCCCGGATTGACGACCCCCGTTAATATTAAATTTATAAAAATTGATAAATTCACCAGTAAACGAATTATGCGCACCATAACGCAATCTAGTCGAGACTTTGTCTTTAATGGTGAAGATTTTCAGTTTGACATTATTTTTTTAAACCTCGACGCGAATATAGGAGTTTATTATAAGTCCATAAAAAATAGAACTTTGGTTAATTTGGATTATTTCGTTAAACAAAATAACCAATTTATTTTTATGGAAAATAATGATAACCTTTGTTTTGCTCGGAGTTTAGTTTTGGGTAAAGAGCTGGCCGATCGCAATTTTTATCGTCAAAATAAGCAAGGTCCTCCCTTTAATCGGAACAATTTTGACAAACTGAGACGCAATAGTGACCTTCAAGGTAACATTGCGAAAATCTTGCACCGAAAAGCCGGCGTCCCCGAAGGTTTCGTTACTCTAGAGGATATTCAAAAATTTCAAAATTATTTAGCTCCCCATTATCGGATCGTAATAGTTGATGCTGCGAATAATTTTACCATATTTTTCAAAGGACCCCAAGCTCCTAAATTTATCTATCTCTTAAAAATTGGTGACCATATCCACCCTGCAAAAACTTGGCACGGCATGATGGGGGGTTGTATCTCTTGCGATTTATGCTTAAAATCGTTTTATAAATACGAATTGTTAAAAGAGCATAAATGCCCCGAGGATACAAAACCCTATATATGTTTTCGGTGTCAAGGAGAAGCTTTTCATTCGACCAGCGAGGACGTTTTAAAACGCTGTGACAAATGCCACCGCTATTTCTTCCCCGGCCCCTGCTTCGACACTCATGTTCTTAATGGCACCTGCGATAGTCAGAAGCGATGTTTAGAGTGTGGGCGGCTGATGGGGGACAATCACGACTGTAATCCCGAATGCTCTCAGTGTAAAGTAGTTCATCCGCCAGGCGAGCATTTTGTTATGCCTTTGGAAACCAAAATGAAAGCCTCGCGGTTTATTTATTACGACATTGAGACTATTCTTAGAAATAATATCCACGTACCCATTTTACTAGTTTGCGACGTAGAGACTGAAGATGGCTTTGAAACCAAAATTTTTTACGGCGCCAATTGCGTCGAGCAATTTTTAAATTATTTATTTAGCGTAGAGCAGGTAGTTTTGACTGGACAAAAACGTAAAACGTACCGACCACGCTTTACTAACACTCAAGTCGTAGCTCATTACGCGAAAGCTTTTGATAACTTCTTAATTCTTAACGCTTTAGTTCATAGACACGTCACCCCTGCCGTTATTTTTGACGGCAGTAAAATTCTTATGATTCATCTCGAGGGACCGCAAATTAGATTTCTCGATAGCTATAACTATATTAGTCAGCCTTTGCGTAATTTCACCAGCATGTTTAGCCTCGGCGATGTGGCGAAAGGATTCTTTCCATTTGATTTTCATACCGAAGAAAATCTTAATTACATTGGTGTCATCCCTGAAGCTTCGTACTTTAACGTAGCTCAAATGAAGGCCAATGATTATCGAGATTTTCAAACTTGGTACGCGTCAATGGAAGGATCTATTTACAACATCAAAGAGGAGCTTATTAAATATTGCATTCAAGATGTCCGAGTCCTGAGACAAGGCGTCGAAGCTTTTAGAAAAATCTACGTTGATCTAACAAAATTAGACCCTTTCTGCTTAAAAAATATCACTTTGGCGGGTGCTCTAACAACTATTTATCTTAACAATTACTATAAACCTTACAGCATGGGTATCGTTCCTTCTAATGGGTATAACGCAAAATTTAATCACAGTCAAATTAGCTTAAAATATCTCGCTTGGGTGGAGAAAACGGAAAATA
The DNA here is from genome assembly GCF_054372755.1 of Phalangium opilio. Taxonomy (NCBI): domain Eukaryota; kingdom Metazoa; phylum Arthropoda; class Arachnida; order Opiliones; family Phalangiidae; genus Phalangium; species Phalangium opilio. The sequence goes on from NW_028324255.1 coordinate 126,424, forward strand.
TTAAATTGCGCACTGCTTTAAGCTACGGTGGAGAATATCGCGTGGGTCGCTATTTAGTCGATGGTTATAGCGAAACTCCGCCCAAAATCTTTGATTTCCACGGTTGCTACTTTCACGGTTGTCCATGTCAAAAACTAAATGTCTACAATACCCAACTCAAGGCTAGCAACAGATTTCTGTACGAGCGGACTCTAGATAGAGAGCTTTTTATTAAAGAGAATATGCCCGGCTACGAGTACACATCGATTTTTGAGTGTCAATTTGTTAAGCTTTTAAAAGAAAACGCCGAAGCTAAGGCTTTCTGCAAAAGTTTAACTTTTCGACCTCAAATATCAGCTCGTAGCTCTCTCTATGGGGGACGAACGGAAAATTTTGTTCTCAACTGCCACGTGCAAGGCGAGGAGAAAATTTTCTACAAGGATATTATTTCTTTGTATCCGAAAGTCTGTCGTGATTTTCCGTACCCTAGCGGCCATCCCATTATCTATAACAGAGATTTTGACAAATCGCCAGGGTGGTATTTTGGTGTTATGAGTTGTCGCCTGCTGGCCCCTCAAGATCTTCACATCCCCTTAATTCCTTTCCGCAGCGGTGGTAAATTAGCCTACGCCCTCTGTCGCACGTGTTTAGAACTGCGAGCGGAAATCTGCGATCATACGGTCAATGAGCGGGCTTTCGAATCAGTCTGGCCAACGGTCGAAGTCTATGCCGCTTTGGAACATGGTTATAAACTCCTCGATATATTCGAAGTTTATCACTATCCCAAAAAGGAATATTTCTTCTCGCAGTACATGACTGATTTTATCGCCTTGAAAGTGAAGAATTCCGGATTTCCCGCTCATGCGCAAACGCCTTTGCAAAAAGAAGCGTATATCGCGGATATGAACCGGAATGAAAAGCTTTCTCTAACAGTGGCGGATATTCAATCAAATCCTTCCCTGCGTAATATCGCAAAAATTAATTTAAATTCTCTTTGGGGTCGCATGGCGCTAAATACGGGAAAGATTCGCAGCATCTTTATCAACAATTATTACGAATTGATACGATACGCGAGCGATTACACTCTGGAATTAGTCGACTTACGGCCAGTTACGGAGTCAATCGCTCTCTTATCGTACAAAGCCAAAAGCGATTACGTTCTAGACTACAAACTGGGGTCGGCCATCGTGGGGAGCTTCGTTTCTTGCTACGGGCGACTCGAATTGAACAAGATGCTGCTTCAATTAGACCGCGCAGCTTTGTATTGTGACACCGACTCGATAATCTACCGCCATCTACCGGGAAAGTTTGACATTCCAACTGGCAATCATATTGGTTGCTGGGCGGACGAACTCGGCGGTGATTATATAACTTCCTTTTGTAGTACCGGTGCCAAAAGTTACTCGTTTCGCACTAGCAAAGGAAAAGAAGTCAAGAAAATTAAAGGGTTGACGTTAAATCGAGAAAATCTGGAAAAACTTGACTTTGAAACCTTTGAAAGTGTGGCGATGAATCCGGAAAAGGAAGTTATAGTCAATGTCCCCTTTAATTTTAAACGGGATAAATACAAGCTGCAGCTAGAGGCCGTTAAAATCACCAAAAGATTTCGTCAAACCTCGAATAAGAGATTGTTGAACGCCGATTTGACAACCAGTCGACCGTACGGTTTTAAAGAGTCAGCATCCGCTTCAACATCTCTTTCGCATGAATTACGAGGCTAGGCGAAGACATACTTTCGAGGGCTTGTGGGAATCTTGCGTTCCCATCGAAGCCCTGGCCAAAGACGGTTTCTATCTTGCAGATGTAGAAACACAGACGACGCGCTGCGCCTTTTGCGGCATTGCCCTGTACCAGTGGCGTTGCACGGACAGTCCATCCAGGGAACATCGTAAGCACAGTCCATCGTGCGCGATGGTTTCCAAAAAGCCGTGCAACAACAAACCACTGCGGCAAGGGTTTCCCGACTTCCCGACCAACGATGGCGCGGATGTTTGTGACCATCTGGTTCAGACATGCCCAACCACCAACGAAGAGCGGTCGGGAACCGAAAAAGTGCGCATCCATCCGTCGTGTTCGCTACAGTAGTGCGTGTTTACCAACTGCCCTCCGAGTCGCGCGTCAACTTTAACCTCCTCAACGCCCAACGCTTCCGCCAGCGTTGTCTGGAATTAGAAGAGAAACTTTTTAAAAAAACAATTACTTCATAGGGGAATTTTTTTTTTTGGGTAAAAGGGTTTCGTTTATTTTGTTTAAAGATTTTCTAATTTGTGTTTATTAAGGGTCTTTGGGTTAATTGTATTTTTGATTATATATATTATATATATATATATAAACTGTTAATTAAAATAAAAATGTTTATTAATCAAGATGAATCCAACCGAGTCAGTCTCGCATTCTTTAAAGTTCCAAACACCCGCTCAGTTTCTAATCGTGGGGCCAACGCAAGCGGGGAAGAGTTTTCTTTTAAGTAACTTATTGCAAAATCATCAGCTTATGTTTGACCCACCGCATAAAAAGGTTATTTATTGCTACGCGGCCTGGCAGCCAAACTACGAAAAATTGAAACAATTGATTCCGGGAATTCAATTTATTCAAGGCTTGCCAACGGCCGATCCGGACTTTTGGGAAATGAATCGCGATTCCTACTTGATACTAGACGACTTAGCTAGCCAATTATTTAAGCAAACTCATATTGCCGATTTAGTGTGCGTGACGTCGCATCATTTAGGGTATACGGTCATTATTATTACTCAACAACTGTTTCCCAAGGGTAGCCAATCGCGGATAATTTCTCAAAACTCTTCCTATTTTATAATAATGAAAAATCCTCGCGATGTTGCCTCTATTAGATATTTAGCGCAACAAATAAGTCCAGATAACCCGAGACGTATTACGGATGCGTACAGGCTAGCCACTAAAGAACCCTATAGTTATTTGTTAATTGATTTAAAACAAGAAACTCCGGAAAATTTACGATTAAGGTCGCGTGTTCTACCTCACGAATCGCCTATGTATGTCTATGTCGATTAAATTTAATTGTCATTTGAATAATGGCCCCGCGCGTTAAACATCGATCAGGAAAAGGCTCCCGACTCTTCGTAGCCCGTCCCTCGACAAAGTTTGCCAAATTTGTCCCTTATTTACAAAGTTTGCGTCAAACTAGCTGTAAACAACGGCGAACCCTCTTAAACAATAGTAGCACGCCCCAATTAAAGAGCCTTCAGACAATTTGTAAGAATTTAAAGGGCGGGGGCATTTATTTGAGTAAAGACCGTAAGAAAAAGCTAGCAAAGTACAAGAAAATTATTAGACAACTCGGATCAAGTACCTTGTCGCAGAAAAGCAAAAAAAAGCTGTTGTTGCAGCAATCAGGTGGTTTTCTTACGACGCTACTTGCCGCAATTTTGCCTTCAATTGTCCAAGCCATAGCTGCTAAACTATGAAACAAATGGTTCTTGTCCCCGCTAGCGCAGTAACTTCAACAGCTGCCCAAGAACACTCGGCTTTGGACCGAGAGATTGATGATATTTTAAAATCGCCATTGAATGCTTACGATAAATTATATAAATATTTAGACGCTTTTAAGAAATATTTAAGTATCGAGAAACAAATTCCCTTACCTAAATTTGAGGTCGTAACGCAAGCAATGTCTAATGTCCCCACGCCGCCATTACCGGTCACCCCTAAAATGCCCCCGCGAAAAAAACAATTGTCATGGCCGAACTATGCCACGTCATCACCGACAACAAGCACGCCTGGCAGTTCTTTTACTACGCCTAAACGAACCGAGCCTCGGCAAAAGGTTTTTAAAAGCGAAACGGCGGCGGGGACACCAACACGAGAAGATTTTTACCAGCAATATGGGCCGACCTATGTTGGAGATATGGTGAAACGGCAGGCCGAAGTTCTTGCAAATCGTTTGCAAAACACATTTTTTACGCCAAAAAGAGAGCTAGAAGAAGGGGCTGTCGGTTATGCAAATCCGGACGCTTTTCAAGAAGAAATTGTCGATGAACAAGAGAATTTAGCGGAGGCAAACGGGGACAATTTAACGGACTTGGAAAACCTGTTTGAGACGGCCTCCGCTAAACAGAAGAACAAGAAAAAACAGAAAAAACCTCGGAAAAAGAAAGACGAACTTCAAAATCTCGGTCCAGTAGTGCCATCTAACGAACGAAGAGCTAAACACCATAAATGGCGTGATATTGATTAAATGTAAAATTAAGACAAATAAAAAATTGTTTTATTGCGAACAATATCTGTGTACATGTTTTTTTAAATGTAAAGATAAATATAATAAGGCGACATAATCGTTAAGTTTAAGATTCTGGTCATAGATGGCATCTAATATCGTCTGTCTAGCCACGCCCTCGCAACGGAGCGCTAGGTACAGACTACAATGCAGACCGCACAGTTGAAAAAATGGATGTTGAATTTGTTGTTTATTGTAAACAACTCGTTTCCCGTATCGTTTTAAATTAACTTTATAGTATCGCGGCGACTTTCCGTAAGTGCAAAACATTTCTACCGTGTCATTGTTAGAAAAGCATGCTATCCAATGTTCTCCAGCCTCTCCAGCAGCTTCGTTATTGAATATAAAGCAAAATTTTGGCCTTTTAGGACGTTCTGGGAGTCTGTCTACTGGGAAGCATCCTAAATAGTAGGGTCGCGTTCTTTTGTCGCAAGTTAAAAGAGCGTTTATTTGCGAAGTGTTCATAATTTAGTCTCGGGTAACGAGACTTTTTGTAGTTCGGCGCCGTAGAAAACACCCAAAATTTGCTCCCCCTTTAAATCCGCTACGCGATAGACGGGTGGTGACCTGGGTATGACGTCAACAACGCGGAATATTTCGTCAGTAAACGTACCTCCCGAGCTAATTTTTCTAAATACCCGACTAGCTATAGAGAGACGCACGTGATCGCCAACTTTAAGCCTCGGTGCGTATCGATTAATGCCGCTTGATTTCCCGTACAGTTTATTCCAAATGATTGACTCGTTATCTATATTAACATGAGCCGGTGCAATTCCAGTAGTTGAATGAACCCGTTCATTATAGGCTTGAGTAATTAAAGGTAAATATTTAACGTAATTTTTATTCCCTGTGGCTGTAATAACCCGGGCAATTTGTTCCTTAATTGTTCTAATAAAACGCTCGGCTAAACTAGCCTTATGCTGACTCCGGGCAAAATGTATTTGCACATTGTGCCGTTTCAAGAAGGAAGCAAAGTTGCGCGAACTAAATTCCCCACCAAAGTCAGTGTATATTTTTAAAGGGATCCTTTCTCGAAATATTTTTTTAAAAGCTTCGATAACCTCGCCAGATGTTTTGTTTCTAAGAGGTATTGTCCATCCGTAGCGGCTTAAGACGTCAATGACGCACAAAACATAGCGAACATTTTTATTAAAACGTTTCAATTTCGGTAGATCCAACAAATCAGCTTGAAAAACATCGTCCATGCTCGAAGCGTACACCTGGTTGGTTTTGAATCGGAAGCGTCTAAAACGATGTTTCGTGTAGGCCGGTTGTTTCTCGAGAAAGGCGACTAATTTTGCTTTTGGCACGTGCGGTAAGGCCTTTTGTAACCTCGCTAGCGACCCATAGGCGGCCGGATTAGCCACGTCGTAATAAATTTTTCTAATTTTAGCGTCCATGTCTCAACAAGTATAAATAACGACTAAATGGTTTCCCAATAAACAACTTTATTTAATACACACAAAGGTATTTTATAAAAACAATATCAGTTAAACAAATACGCTATATCAGTACATTTTAATAGCCATAAATCAAGGCATTCTTTAAATCGGCCAAACTGTTGACAAAATAAGCGTAAATATCCTCTTGATCCTCGATCCATCCGTGTTCAGTCTCAAATTGATGCAAAATTTTCTCACGATCCAATTGAGGCAGCGCTTCGTGCAAATTACGTTCGACTCGATCGCTGAAATTTGTGTCAAATTCCGAGCAGCTTTGAGAGTGGCATATTTGTTTTCGACACTCGACGTTGGCGCAAGTGGAAGTGACGTCAAACAAAGTGGTAGTGAGCTCGTTTAAAATTAATTCGCGCATGCGACAGACAGCTATCCCTTTAGCTTTGAGATCCTCGTCAATCAGCGGCTTTAAATCAATCAATGTCTGCCATCCTGTTTTGTTCAGGCTGAATCCTTCGCTGGTGCTAAAGTTCAGGAAATAACGACTGCCGCTGCCTCGTTCATAGTATCGAAGATCGATTATACGTTCATCTTTCGAGTTGACGAAGCATTCCAGCTTGAGGCGCTCTTTGACGGGCAACCAAATATGATAGCGAGGTATTTTTCCGTCAAAAAAGGACGTGAGTTCATTTTGAAACCGAAACAAAGCGTACCAGGCGTTAGGTTTTAATATAGTTTTTGTACGCGTATCCGATCTTTGAATTAATATTTTAGGTTCAATTGACTCAATGACGCAAATGTCGAGCTTTGGCGTGACGGTGTGTACTTGGTGCATTTTGGATCGCGACTGATATTGTATTTATAAAGTTTTAGTCTTTTATACGTTGGGGTGATTATAAATTATTTCTCTGTTTTTAGATATTATTAATTGGTTGTTTGGAAATTCGGCCATGACAATACACGTGACGTTTTCGGTTAGCGGAGAGCTAAATCTTAACGATAATCGCAAGTTACCAGTCTGGGGCATGGAATTTAAACCTAACGAAGCGAGATGTTCTCTACTCAAATCAAAAACAACGACAAAAAAGCCCTTCTTATATAAATCGTAAGAAATTATATTTCCCCGGTCAAGACCTAATATCTCGAGACCCTCGAATAAAGAATTGTAACATCTAACGTATTGGTCGTCGTCAAAATTAGGCGTAAAGGGAATATCAGGATAATTTTGAGAATTTAAAGAGAATTGCATGAAATCGAGTTTGAAATGTTGGAGATCCAGGGGGTTGGAAGTTGCTTCCCCTACAAATTTTTTATTAGTAACGAAAGCCACGACAGTTCGCGAGGGTAATTGCCCCGTAAACAGGCTGTCCCTAATAAAATCTTGCGTTCCGGTGGTTATTAAGAAATTTTTCATAACAATAGAGTTTACTTCGTAGCGAGCGTTTATTCCCGAGTTTAACATCTGAGCGTGAGCTAGTTGCAGTTCGGGATTAACCTCAATTTCGCGCGTAAACAAGGTGCATTCCGTTAAATCAATCTTATACTTTTTGCCCTGCTCATTGTGAATAATAGCGAAATCCGTGGAGCTTCGATGAAGTCTAATTCGCACCTCGATATTATCTAGTAAGAATTTGGGCGTTTTGAACATATCCAGAAATAATTCGCCAATTACATCGCACGTCTTTGATTTTGCCACGCGTTTAGCGCGACGACCAATACCATTATCTTCTTTGTTAATATTGGCGTCTTCTAAAGCCGTCGCCGGATCGATAATGGTATCCAAATAATATAACATAGAAGTTAACCAGGAATTGGCCGCGGTTTGTCCATAATTTAAAAGTATTTTAAAATAGGCCATATATGGGTACATATTATTAGGTTGTTGGACAGCGACGCCATTAAGAAATAATTCTACTTGGCAAAATAGCGAGGCAATTATTAAATTTGTTACCGAGACTTTCTTTTCCGCATCTGGAACGGCCGTGCCGTCCTCGTGTAAATCGCGAAATTTTAATCTCAAAAGAGTTTTAGTCAAATCATGATAATTGTTTGAGGGAGGAATGATAAATTCTACATATTTAGCATTAGTTAGTGGGGCAATTGGATAATGAGCAGTCGTTTTAGTCCCCACAATATTATTATTCACCACTGGCTTTTCAAATATTTCAAAATCGGATAGAACACTTTCGTAGGTCGACATGTTTAGTCTAGAAAATCGCGTTTAGTGCGTCGCTTAACACGTTTGCTCCGGCTTGTTTTAGCAGTCCTCTTTCGTTTTCGGCCCGTCCCGCTCTGAGTGTTGACGAACCGGTCCACGCCTTTATGTAGTAGGGAATTTATAGATTGTTTGACATTTCGTTTAATCGATTCTCGAGGCGATATTCCGGGGTTTTGTGCATCGCTAATTACTCTACTCGTTAACCCAACAGCTTCGGACGCTAAAGTATTAATGGCCGGCCTAATAAAGGGTGTAATTTTGCGCAATAAAGAATTAAAGATGCCGCCAACACTAAAACGACCCCCCGATTGGAAAACGTTTGCGTGTAAAGCCGGAAGGGAGGATCCTCTTTGGAAATACAGAGTGTATCTATTAGGCACCATTGCTCAAGTTCTATTGACGTCGACGCCTAAAAAACAGTTTAATATATACTTTGCCTAAATTAAACGGGATATTTTCCCCGTAATCGGATTTCAATTCAATTTCAATTTCTTGTATATCGCTAGTTGAAATTGGATAAAAGTCGATATTATTAAATATTTCCTGGTTCTCTTCGTCTAGTAGCGAAAAAGCTGGCATTTTTATGAAACGTAGCAGAGGGGCTTGACCACCACCCACCACTTGTTGACGGATAATATTGGTATAAACAAACATGGCATCGACGCCTCTCATGATATCAGCGGGATACTCCGAAGTCTCGTTATTGAGATACCGATCCAACTGATTACTACTAAAACCTAGCAATCGTCCCAGGCCTCTTCCGGGTGTTGTTTTGGGAAACAAAATTGAGACCGTATCGTTCAGTTTTGAAACCGTCACGGTTCCGTCGACATTCTGCGTAAATTTCAGACTTTTCCTATGCGCCGGGGACATGGCTTCGCTCATAGCACTTAAAACATCGCTAATATGATAATAAACCCCGGGAGGTATCTCGCACGCGTAATTATCAACTCGTTTGCCTTGAGACCCGGGTAGGGACGGCTGGTCAGCCATATTTGGATCTTCTGGAAATCTATCAACATCGTATTCGCTAGTCCAAAAATTATTAGCCTCTGTCAGTGTCATTGATCTCAATCGGGGGTTCACCAACGCTACACCCGAGTGGCTATGTTGCAAAACTTCTCCCTCTTCGGGAATGTTAAATAACTTGGCCATCGGTCCAGCTACCGATACGCGAACACCTCGCTCTATTTCGAGACGCGTGTAGTATCTATTTTCTGGCGCCGTTTTGAGAATAAAGATTTTAAAATGACGGCGAGTCATAAATTGCTGAACTTCTAATAATTTGTTAATCACTTTCAAATGTAGCGAAAAGGGGATTACCGCACCGGTCGGGGTAAGATCACAGGTATATTCACGCGCCGGTATTTTGATTTTCGTTGTCTCCGTCTTTGTAAAAAGATACATTAATGAAAAGTGGACGCGATATGACACTCCTGTACTGTTAGTAGTTTTAAAATGCGTAAAATTACGCTCTAGAGGCCTCTTGGATAGAAACGTCCCCCCAACGTATTCATTTTCTAAATTTAATATATCCTGCAAATCCGGCGAAAATTTCATTTCAATTTTTGCCGGACAATGGACTCTAAAATAATGCTCCGCTCCTTGTTTAATAACGCTAAATTCAGCATTGTGCAATCTTAAAGGATCGTGGTTGTTCGAGCTTATTTTGAGCTTTTCGGCGATTTCATAATAAATTTTAAAATCATCCTCCAAAGATTGTTGCGCTTTAAACTCGCCTGACACCAAGAACAATAAATAAATCCATGGCTCCTCCCCGGCGGTATAATGCTTAATGGTTCTATTGATTCGATATTCTAGATAGGCATTGTTTTCATTTATGGTATATTCTTGTATCGTGAGGCTTAAGGGCCCGCATTGCTGCTTTCCGGTATAATATTTATCGGGGTCGAGGTTGAGCAATTTAGCTAATTGGGGAGAAAATTTAATTTCCACCCATTCCGGTGTTTTGAAATTATACACGATAGCATAGCCCCAATTATCTACTACGTGATATGTGAATTGAATTTTATTTATTACTAATTTTTCTAAGGTGTTGGCTACGGCTCGATAAAGCCCTTCGGCGTTTTTCTCTGGCGTTTTACTGGCTTTAAAAGTTTGCGGTAAGAACAATATTTTATAGTTATCATAATCTTCGGGGTTAATTTGTTTAGGCTTTTCAGAGATAATTGGCTCGGGTTTTTTCTTTGGCGGATCAACCGGCTGCGGAAACAAGGGTTTTTTATCAACCGGTGGTGGGGAGGATGTCGGTAATACGGGTAGCTCAAAAGTAGAGGATGTTGTAGAGTCTGGAGATTTTGAGAGATCAGGCTTGGATAGATCAGGTTTTGATAGGTCGGGGTTTGGTAAGTCGGGGTTCGATAAGTCGGGTTTCGGTAAGTCGGGTTTCGGTAAGTCAGGTTTTGAGGGGTCTGGAAATATATATATTTCCTCAACCTCTGTTGGCGAGGGGGTCGGCGTCAGTGGTTCGAAGGTAGAGGGTTTCGGGGCCTCTTGTTTTGATAGATCAGGCTTATATGGGTCCGGAGCTGGAATTTTGGGGGAATCCGGAAGTTTCAGGGGATCTGGCTCCGGCTTTGGCTTCGGTAATTCAGCCTTTGGTTTTGGTAGTTCAGACTTCGTTGGCTCCGGCTTTGGCTTCGGTAATTCAGCCTTTGGTTTTGGTAGTTCAGACTTCGTTGGCTCCGGCTTTGGCTTCGGTAATTCAGCCTTTGGTGGGTCTGTAGTCAGAATCTTTAAGGGATCTGAAGTAGACGTGGTTGGCCTAGTTGTTGTTGTTGTAGTAGATGTTGGTTTAGTTGTTGTGGTAGATGCTGAATTAATCGTTGTAGTAGCGGCTGAATTAGTTGAGCTCGGAGGTATTAGTTTATCCGAACTTGGAGGTATCGGTTTATTTGAACTTGGAGGTATCGGTTTAGTCGAATTTGGAGGTAACTGTTTACCTGAAGCTGGCGTTTTAGAGGGGTCAGGCCCTGAATATGTTGGATAATAAGGCTTTGGAGAGGTTTGTTTTGGAATAGTTATTTTGGGTGGTGGTGGGGGAGGGGTTATTTTGGATGGCTGTGGTTGTACAAATACTACGGGTTCAGTCGTAGCAATAGGTATCGGAAGAAAAGGCGTAGTTCGCGGTAAAATAGGTATAGATGGCGGTACAGGCCTATATTCCGGCTGAGGCTTTTTTCTTATTGGCGGAACTTCGTAGTTTGTTTTACGTTTAATGGCGGCCTTGGGAATGTACTTGTAATCAAATTTTTTTTTAAAACTATCTCCAACATTATCAATTTCGATTTCCACGTAATTATTAGTGTAATTTAAACTTATATTTTTAGCATGCTTTGATACAGGATATTTGGATATATATGGAACATCTTCGTAATTATTCTCTTTAAATTCAAATAGCGTGGTCAAGGGAGAATCAGCTGGTATTTTGAACCGTATGTTTTCCTCTCCTAAAACTTGCAGGTAAACGGGAAAGTTTGTATCTAACTGTTTTCCCAGGGCCCCGTCTTTATATTTATTCACTAATTTAAAAGATAATTTGCCTTTTAAATACGGATGACTGTTAACATCATCATTTAACAGCTCGACAAAATTTTGGGGCAGTTCGTACTCTTTGGTCTTGGTATAACGATTGACAGGTATCTCTATTTTTTGATATTCAACAGGCTCTCTAACAGCTGCATAGTTGTCACGGTTTGGGTCACTTACAACCTGAATTTCAAACTTGTTAAACTCTTCGCTTATATTCACCCAATGATTTGGAAATATGATTTCTGCCAACCCAACTTCATAATCACTAGTCAAGTTCAAAGGTTGATGCAAATAATTTTTAAAACTTGATTGGGTATTGTTTGGATATATATCGAGACACGTATTAGACGCTAGAGTTAAAAAGAAGTCGTCATTCATGACTAACGCCTGTTTATCAACTAACCCCAACTTCTTAAACAAACCTTATTTTATACATAAAAAGATCGTCCATAGCTCGGTGAACTGGCCGGGATTTGAACTCGCCACCTTTTTGGGTATTACATTAGTAGACCCTGCCTTTATCCACTGAGCTATGGACGATCTTAAACAACAGGCCGTTTATCTTCATCAAAAACTTTAAAAATTCTTAAACTTTTAAAGTCGTTACCCTTGAAACATCTACGTGCATAGTTAATTAAACCCTAACCACTTCCAATAAAATATTTTCCTCAAAACAAGGAAAGTTTTAAGTCGTTATCCTTGCAGCATCTACGTGCATAGTTAATTAAACCCTAACCGCTTCCAATAAAATATTTTCCTCAAAACAAGGAAAGTTTTAAGTCGTCATCCTTGAAACATCTACGTGATATTCTAGTATATAAGAGTCGTGTTTTAAAGAGAGAGTTACCAGTTACCTGGCTACGCTCTCCTGTTTAACCGTCTTCAGTACCATCACGTGATATTCTAGTATATAAGAGTCGTGTTTTAAAGAGAGAGTTACCAGTTACCTGACTACGCTCTCCTGTTTAACCGTCTTCAGTACCATCTCTACTAAGATGACTTTACCCGCCGATCGTGGATTCACACAGCTTTTGCTGTGTGAAAAGAGACCAAATTCGATTTTTCCATCCGTCTCTTTTCAGGAATAGCCTGAAAAGAGACCAAATTCGATTCATGTGCCTCGATTTCCGTAACTTGTTTTGTAATCTTTACTGGTTACATGCACAAAAGTTGCGGAAATTTGCGTGAAGTCGCATTTTTGCGGCCCACCACTCAACGTCGGCCATGGTTTGGGACCCAATGCAGGAAATAGAACAAAAAAACCAGGTCGAATCATGTTGAGGAGGTTCATGAATCGACCTTCATTGCGGTGTCATATGCATCCACACAACTGACTACCGCAATGAAGGAAGTTCTGGCGCCATCAACCAGACCTGCCGAGTTTAATTATTTGTTGCTCGTCTGGTTGTTGGCGCCAGGACTTAATATGACGCGTTTTCCATCATAGAAAATTTTGGAGTTGGTCTCTTAAAAGTCGCGTAAAATTTGTGTGAAGTCGCTTCTGCCATCCAAAAGCACAAAAAAAGCTTGATGGTTGTGGGTCAAACAACCAGACCTGGGCCGGAAGACCAAGCCGCGCAGTGGCTCGGATGTAACTTCCTTCGGGAGGTAAAGGGTCAAGGAAGAATTTTATAGGACATGGCCCGTACAACCCGACAAGCCCTGCCACCGCATAAGGTTCTGCGTACCCTGCACCAACTGGAGCACGTTCTCTTCAGTACGGCTCTAACTGGAATCCTGACTTCGATGTCCTTCTCAAACTTAACAATTTCACGACATCAACGTGGCTCTCTTCAACGCTGGATACATTTTGGACCCAAGAAGCGGCAAAAAACAACCAAGCCACGTCGAAACGCTAAAGATCTTCGAGAACCGATGGAGGACTTTACTTAAAATATCTTTCTCTAACAATCCTCGATTACCCTGCCTGTCTTTCATCAAAATTCATCCGGCATCGTTTATCTTAAGCCACTTGACGTCAGTCATCAGAATGCATGAAGAAAGCTAGTGGCGCTAATTACGATTTAAAGAGCGGCTTTCAGTTAAGATTTCGACTAAAATATCAAGTTTTGAAAATCAAAATGTCACTTTGAACAAGATGTTTTTTTACACTAGAGATAAGAACAATAAAATCTTTATTTGTATATTTGTCTTTGTTTCTCAGACATATTTAAAGGTTCTATGGTGGGAAATTCAAACAGAAATCTGGCAAAATAACACAAGTCTGGGTTGGTTTAGACTTGTTCGGGGGCATAGCATGGTGGAAGGCAGGAATACCCCTAGCTCGGTGGAAGGTAGGGAATATCAGGTAAGATTTCTCCATAAAATAACACCATCTAGGGTTGGCAGTTCATCAATCTAGGGTTGAAAAATAGCACGCCCGAGCTCGGGCCAGTCCGGACTTGTCTCAAAACCTTGGTTTGAAACCAATCTAGGGTTGGAAGTTTGGCTCGAGTTGGGTAGTGGCGGCCATCTTGGGGTGGCGGCCATCTTGGATCCATGCGTATCTAGGTAGTCCCTACTACTTACCCTGTGATAGCAGTTACGAAACTAAAAATAGAAAGAAAAGATATTTGGGATTCATCTTTAAAAATAATGCTTATTAACTTACACGCTTGAGTGAGTCGTGTTAACGTAAGCCGGCATAGGGTTTCCGGGAGTGGGTGTTATTTCAACGAACTGCATGAGTCGAGAACTCAACTCCCGGAAAACAACGTCGTCCTCGCGGAGATCAAAATCGTGTTCGAGATTCTCCGTACGAATCCTCACTAAGTCCTTATGGACATCAGCAAGGATCCTATAAAAATGTTTAGGGAGAATATAGACATTAAAGTTTTAAAAAATATAGAGACTTTACCTGAAGAGACTGCAATCACTGACCTAGGATGCTTTTCCTAACCTACATATATAATACGAGTCTAGACTTGGCCATCTATTCAACAATACCATGAAAGAGGCTATATGGTAACTATAACTAAAATGCGTTAAGTGTGCCAAGGTTACATCATTTCGGTTTAATTAGAAATGAGGCCCAATCGTCTCTGTTCCTTATCAACAAACCCCGACTAACGGATCCTTGTAAAAGTAATGCGTGTTCAAACACGTTCGCTCTCTTTGCTAGAAATGAATAGGCCTCTTCGCTTTTAACTAAAAATGATTTTATTGTCCATCATATTACAGTTAGGGTCACACGAAACTGACCTTTTCCAACCTACTTATATAATCGTGCCTAGACTTGCCTCTCTCCTTGCTAGAAAAATTAGGCCTCTGGTTTTTATAAGCGTATACCGTTATAATCCAATATGCTTATCCTGATAAAAGGACAAAATATACGTTTTAAAAATATTTATTTCATTAAAAATTTACACCAAGCCAAAAAGACTAACAACATTTAAACTTTTCTTTAAATAAGAAGTTTGAGACAATAATATATTAAATATATTATACGATTGAAAATCAAAACTTATTGCGCGTTCCTTTAATCTATTTTCAAAATCCATTAATATTTTATACGGCGAAACGTATGTGCTAAAATATGATAGAACACGGTCAAAATTAACATGATCTTCGATTTCTTCGAAGGAAAAGATCTCGCCATAATCTATTAATAATAATTAGTAATAAGCTCAGTGCAAATCAAATCGCATAGCAAAAAATAAACCTGTTCATTCGCCACAAGTTTTTTCAAGTGGTCATTGATGTAGGGCATTAGTCGATTTAGTTCGCCGGCTTCTGAAGCGTTCAGGGTGAAATCGTTACTCTTTCCACCCGTGATATTCGTTTCCAGCTTTAGATCGGCTAAAATAGCATCGTATGATGTGTGTTCTTCGCAAGTAGTCCATCCACTAAGTGGACCAATTTTGGATGCAAAAGCTTGCCAAGTGCCAACATCAAAACGAAACGTAGAAAAATCTGGTTCTTTCATACATATTCTAATCTCAATATTGAGATCAGATGTGAATCCGAAAGATAGAAATACTTGTCCTAAATGAAATCTCGAGTTGATTTTACGAGGTTTCGACGAGAGTTTCCGTTTACGAAAATTATCAACTTCCATTCTTATCTAAAAAAAATCCTCTGCTATTATACCAAACGAACACCCAAAACTGTTACGTAAAAAACAAATTTGACTTACATTTTAAGCGACTTTCTTACTCGAATGTCTAAATCAAAGTGAACCCTAATAGCCCAGGACTTTTAGGGTTTGACCTAGAACATTTGAACATAAAGATAAAAATTGGTACATGTGTTGTTTTTGACCCAACAAAAAATATACTAAAAGTCCCCTGCTGTAGAGCGCGAGCTTTCGCCGCCATCTTGGAAAATGGCCGCCGGGAATGGCAGCTACAATGTATTCCATGTTCTTCTTCAAAAATTCGAAAATTGTACACATTAGTATTGTAAACACTTGAACATCATGGCAAAATTTTATAGCTCTGTGTTCAATAGTTTGGCCGCCATATTTGAAAATGGCCGCCGTTAATGCTAGGTACAGTATATTTCACCATGTTGTTGGAAAATTATGAAAATTGATAGGTATTACAAACAGAGCTCTGTGAACCCCATAGTAAAATATTGAAGCCATTAATCAGATAGTTTGGCCACCATGTTGGAAAATGGCCGCCATCAATGTCATATAGATACAGTATATGGTTCAAAAATTATGAAAATTGGTAATAATTATGTTGAAGACCGTCTAAGCATCATACTTGAATATTGAAGACGTGCTACTGATAGTTTGGGCACCATCTTCGAAAATAACTGCTGGAAATGCTAAATATATTTCAAATATATAAATCTTTTTGAAATTCCTATTTTGAATAGATGATTTTCATTAACGTAATAAACAACAAAAAATGTATATCTCGAAGTCGAAATTATCGACACCATCTTTAAAAATGGCCACATGAAAATCATAGCCCTAAATTCTGAAAGAAGGAAAAGTTATTCTAAGCTGTTATTCTCAACATGTTGATTAGAGAATATGATTTAATATGGGGTTTATACATTCTACTGTTGTTTAAGATTAGAATTTAGACAGATCTCTAGCATTTCATACATATTCATCGTCATCCTGAAGATTTTTCATAATAATTGCATGTCACAACCCTTGATTAGGCGCTACACATAGCTGGGGGCCTTATCAGCGCCCCTCCTCATCATATTCCAAATTGAACCTGCGGAACCGCCGTCCAGGCACACAAGATCGGCCAGCGGACCCGACAAATGCCACTTGAGCAGGTGACAGAAGCAGGACACCGTCAGCGGCGAGCCCAGTCAGGAGGTGGTCGGTGACAGGGAAGGATTAAGGCAGCAGAAGACTCGAGGGGACGGGGAAGTTCTTTCCAAGCACAACAGTGCCATACGGCCCAAAACAAATAGTGTATCCGCGACCCCTAGAGGGTTGCCAATAGCGGGGGCGAGCCAAGGCAACACCTGGGTGGGGGCGAAACGGCCCAGCAAAACCTTTACGGAATGGGGCACGGAACGGTCTGAACCAAGGGCGAACCCAAGGAACTCCCGAACCGTCACACCGAACTCGGGCCCCCTCCACCACGACAAGTCCTTTGAATTAAAAAGGTTAAGAGAACACTTCTTTCATTTACGTGCTGTAATTGGGTGTGGTTATGATAAGGCGTGGTTTAAAGTAACGACAGGTAATCAACATCTTACAAATTTGTTGCGCTTTTTTAATGACCATATTGCATCTAGGGAAGCCATAGCTGCTGCCGAAGAGAGATTTCTTTTCGCTTTTTTTAGGGTGATAATTGACACGTTACGCTTCATTTATGTAGATATTACACGTATAATGGAACCGTTGCCACATATACTGTCAAGTCCTCATTTGATCTCGCTAAGCTTCATCCAACAACCGACGCAGCAAAACTACATTTTTTCCGAGCGTATCTTCAAGTCCAACAATAGCTAGGAAACGATTTAATCCCGAACAGTGGGGATTGGTTAGCGATCGCGAAAGTCGAAGACCCTTTCACACCATTCTCCTTCCGGCATCAAATGAACTTATTCCACTCATTATTTGTACCTGCAGTCTGCAGAACATCTTGTTTAAAGAACTGTGAATGTAGACGATCTGTATTAGCTTGCTGGGCAATGTGTGGTCATTTTCAAGGTATAAGCCGTAGTAAAAAATCTTCAGGATGACGATAAATATGAACGAAATGTTAAAAATGTGTCTTAAATCTAATCCTTAACGACACTAGAATGTTTATACCCCATAAAAATGGTTTTTCCTAACCAAAATCCGAGTAATATGGCAGAATTTAGGATAGTAATATTTCAGGGACCATTTTTGAAGATGGGTCGATAATTTAGACTCGAAAATAGTTATTTTTATGGCGTTTAAATACGTTCATGAAAATCATCTACTCAATAAAAAAATATCTAAAATATTTATATAACCGTAATATATTTGCCATTTCTAGCAGTCATTTTTGAAGATGGAGCCCAAACTATCAGTAGCACGTCTTCAATATTCAAGTATGATGTTAAGACGGTCTTTAACATAATTATATCCAATTTTCATAATTTTTGAACCATATACTCTATCTTAATGACATTGATGGCGGTCATTTTCCAACATGGCGGCCAAACTATCTGACTAATGGCTTCAATATTTTACTATGAGGTTCGTACAGCTCTGTTTGTATTACCTATCAATTTTCATAATTTTCCAACAACATGGTGAAATATACTGTACCTATCATTCACGGCGGCCATTTTCCAATATGGCGACCAAACTATTGAACACAGAGCTTTAAAATTTTGCCAAGATGTTCAAGTGATTCTAATCATAATGTGTACAAATTTTCATAATTTTTGAAGAAGAACGTGGAATACATTGTAGCTGTAATTCCCGGCGACCATTTTCCAAGATGGCGGCGAAAGCTCGCGCTCTACAGCAGAGGACTTTAAGTATATTTTTTGTTGGGTCAAAAACAACACATGTACCAATTTTCATCTTTATGTTCAAATGTTCTAGGTCAAGCCCTTTTTCGGCCTATCTGTCCTGGTCTATAACTTCTACCCTTGGTTTACAAGCCTTCATTCTTTAAGAAGGGTGGTGGGAGGGGGTGGTTAGTTCCAGTTAAAATCTGGCCTCTTTCAATAGACTAGAGGGTGAACGTGTATGGGCAAAGACGGGCGAAGAGGAGTTTAGTTCTAGTTAAAGTTTAGTTTTTGGGGTGGGGGTGGAATGGGTGTAGTTTAGTTTAGTTCTAGTTAAAATAGGGCCTCTTTCAATAGAACGTGTCTGGGCAAAGACGGGCGAAGATGAGTTTAGTTCTAGTTAGAGTATGGCCTCTATCGGGTCAGGGAGAGAGGGGAGTATCTAAAACCTTACGCTCTCACCGGAACTTTTTCTTTCCGTTACGTACAACATGGGGAGGGGGGAGGGGGTAAGAAGAGTGTTAATGCCTATATAAGACAATATGTCGAGCATGCAAAACTCATTCTCTACTTCAGTGTTATAAAGTCAAGACGAATAGCAAATAATCAAGTTACTAGTTTCGCTTTTAGGACAAATAAAGTTTTAGAAAGTCTGCCCGGACGCGTCTCTTCTTCGATTTGAAAGGTAACGTATTTTTTCTTTTTTCTTTTTCACGGGGACATCATTTAACGTAGGTTTTTTTTACTATAAAAGCGCGTCAAGATGGATCAAGAATCTATTTTATTCGAGGTCGAGAAGTTGGCTGTCTTACGACCATGGCCACTTAAGAAAATTTACGCTTTTTTCTTTAATCTATGCGCATTACTCAAACTTAACCCAGCTAAACTTACCCTAGCTACAGTCGGGGAAATTTTACCGACTTTTTTGTCTAATAGAGGAGACGCTATTCTCGAAACATTTACCGACATATTTAAATATATGTTAAGCGTACCGCGTGAGCCTGAACAATGCCGCGACATTAAAAAGTTGGAAACATTCTATA
The DNA here is from genome assembly GCF_054372755.1 of Phalangium opilio. Taxonomy (NCBI): domain Eukaryota; kingdom Metazoa; phylum Arthropoda; class Arachnida; order Opiliones; family Phalangiidae; genus Phalangium; species Phalangium opilio. The sequence continues at coordinate 145,771 of NW_028324255.1, forward strand.
ATAATTTACCTTTAGCGTGTAGTGAGCTATATATGGCTCGTTTCGAACAAAGGGCGTTAGAAATAGGTCAACGCGATATAGACGATATACAAGCTGATGATTAAGGCTTTAAACAATTTTGAAACGGAAGATTCGCTTGTGCGGGAATTTGAATCAGACTTCTTCAATTTTGAAGCGGAAGATTCGCTAGTGCGGGAATTTGAATCTTCACAGAATGACCGTATAGTTTCCGAATTTTTAAACGCTAATCCCGAGCTGGGTTTCGCCTCTCAAAACGATTTCGCCTCTATAGATTTTTCTGGTCCTAGTAATTTCCCTGATCAATCAGGAGGCGGGGCGAGGGAAGCAGTTATGACTCCAAGAGATTCTCTACCCCACTGTGAAATTACGGGTCAAAGGGTGCAAATGTACCCTAGATTTAACCTAACTGGTCTCGAAATCACTGTAAGAATAACTAATAATTTGGTTGAGGACTTAGCCAATATTGTCCAAGCCGTTCTTAATAGGCTAGCTCCATCTGATATGATACAGATAACGGCCGAAAGTTTAAGCTTGCCAAACCGGGGCGAGATATCACTCTCGATTCGTAGAGCCGATCAATTGGACTCTTAATCTGTTTTAGATGAGATAGAGTCAGTTTTATACGATGATGAGTTTGAAAAATTCTTTTTGGGACCCATCGTCTTAAAATTTCACGTGGTGAGAATCCCCGTTGAAGGTTTTGGTCGAGCTGCTCCCAAAGGAGTGCGGTCCTTTGATATCTTTTCTCGCGATTCCAGAGGAATTATCAGGATCATGAACAATGATATTCTGTGTTTAAGTCGTGCTCTTTCCGTGGCAATTGCGCATTCGGAACATAAGAGAAATCCGACTAATATCGCGCTTAAAAACAAATTTAAGTCGATTTCGTACACGCGAGCGGGTAGAGGTGATACCGCCTCTCAACGAGATGCAGCTCTAGAGCTTTGCCGTAAAGCTAAAGTTAATCCAAAAGACTGCGGCAAAGTAGAATCTATACAAAAATTTAAAGCCGAATTAGCGCAATATAATATATTAATATATATATTTAAAAATAATTTACCTGAATTGATTTTGGGGGAAATCGACATTGACGACAATAGACCTCGTTTGATATTAATTAATCAAAACAGGCATTACAACGTCGTCACGTCTTTAAGACCTTTGTTCGGGATGGACCATTACTGTGAAAATTGTCTGGTAGGATTTAGAAACAAGCGAGATCATAGTTGCAATCTTTATTGTTACAATTGTTTACGAGATCAAACTTGTACGGGTGCTGACCGAGCGTGTGATAAATGTCTCAAGGTTTTCAAAGGAGACGAATTTTTTAATTATCATAAACAAAATGGTGTAGACGGGAAGAGTATCTGCGCGCAACTATTTCATTGCAAACAATGTTTCACGCAAATAAATTTATTTAAGCGCAAAAATCAGCCCCATACGTGTGGAGAAATTTATTGTTCAATCTGCAGTAGATACACGCCCAGTCCACACTATTGTTACGTACAGGTAATTAAAGAAGAACCTCCTAAAGTTCGCCAAGCTAAGAAACAGAAAGTCGCCCCTGATTTGCTTTATATTTTTTATGACTTCGAAGCGATTCAGATATTAGAATCTGAGGAAAAAAAGGGGCGTTAGTTCACCAAGCTATTCTCTGTGTGTCAGAGATGGTCTGCGAAAGTTGTATTGACGTACCCGAGGCAGCTTTCGTCTGCGGAAAATGTGGGTCACTCGGACCAAGACAGAGAGTTTTTGAAGGGGCTAAGCCCGTGTCGAATTTTTTAGCTTTCCTAAGAACATTAGCCTCCGTCAAGAAGGTAATTCTATTGGCCCATAATGCTAGCGGCTACGATAATCAGTTTCCATTACGAGAGATTATGGTTCTAGGCGAAGAATTTAAACCTAACTGTATAATTAACGGCACTAAAATTATAAATTTAACTGTCTTTAATTTAAATTTCCTTGACTCTTTCAATTTTATCTCCGTACCACTCTCTAAATTCACCGACACTTTCGGGTTACAAGATGCTACAAAGGGTTATTTCCCTCATTTTTTATTTAACGTGGTTAAAGATCACGTCTTCGATCTTAATAATCAATTAGCAACAAATTATGTCTTAGAAGACCAAATGCCGCCACCCGAGGCTTACGGGTCGGAAAACTTAACCTCCAAAAATCTCAAAGAGTTTATGGCGTGGTACGATAAGCAAATTGAGGAAAAAAAAGGCTTTAATTTTCTGGAGGAATTAAAGTTTTATTGCGTCAAGGATGTTGTAATATTAAAGTTAGGTTGTCTAGCTTTTAGAAAAATTTTCTTGGATATTGCCCAGGTGGAACCTTTCCAGGTCGCGTGTACTATAGCCGGTTTGTGTAGCTGGGTATACAGGAGACACTTTATGGATAAAGATTCTATAGGCATTATTCCGCATAACTTCTATAGGATGACTGATAATCAGTCACTAGTGGCTATAGAATGGTTATCCTGGTATGCTCACGAAAACGGCGTAAATATACAGTCTGCGTTTAATGGCTCGGAAGCCAAAGTTTTGAAAATGAAAGTGGACGGCCTGTATGAAAAAGATGTTCTAGAGTTTAACGGGTGTTATTTTCATGGTTGTCCGAAATGCTACAAAGTCAACCGCAACCAATCTTTACAAGGTGATCCTGGTCAAACCTTGAACACCTTGTACATCAGAACTTTAAAAAAGAAGGAACGAATCGAGAAAGCGGGCTTTAGAGTAATAACCAAGTGGGAATGCGATTGGGTTAAAGATAAAACCGATGATCCGGCTATAGGTGTTTTTCTGGAAGCAGAAAACATTAAAGAAAAAGTACGCGATGACTTTTTTGGTGAAAGAACATCGGTACTTAAACTATACCATAAAGTATCCGGCAGCGTAACTAGCTTCTATCCTTTCGTCAACAAGAGAAAGAAGCTGCCAGTCGGGCACCCAGAAATTTTACTGGATAATATTCCTGACATTTTCGCATTCGACGGTTTCCTTAAATGCGAAGTTCTACCACCAATTAGACTCTTTCATCCAGTTTTACCAACGAGCTTAAAAAATAAATTAGTTTTCACTCTTTGCCGGGAGTGCGCCTTGAAACGTTTCCAAGGAGACTGCCACCATTCCGACGAAGAGCGAAAACTAGTCGGCACTTGGGTGATTGACAAACTTCGTGCCGCTGTAAATCGGGGTTATGTTATCTTAAAAAAGATAGAGGCCTGGAAATACAAGGTGAGACAATATAACCCCGAAACCGGCGAGGTCGGCTTGTTTCAAAAATACGTTGATTCGTTCCTTCTTCATAAGCAGACGGCTAGTGGTTACCCCTCCGATTGCGTTACCCTCGAGGAAATTGACAATTATTTTAAAAATTTTAAAACTAGAGAGGGTGTACTTTTAAACCCAGCCAAGATTAAAAGAAACGAAGGGCTGCTTAGCGTAGCAAAACTCGCCTTGAATAGTCTTTGGGGTAAATTCGAGGAAATAGTCAAACCAACCAAAACGGAAATTATCAAAGAGCCCCGTAGACTTTACGAACTCTTAAGTAACCCGGATGTTGAAGTAAAAAGCGTTTTAACCATCAATCAAGAAACGCTGCTAGTCAAATGGGTTCCTAAGACTGAGGCCGACGTTGTTTTGAAGCATACCCACGTCTCCATAGCTTGCTATACAACGGCTATGGCCAGACTTTGTTTATTAGAATATCTGGAAATGGTTGGGGATAAATGCTATTAACACGATACAGACTCGTTGCTGTACATGTCCCCCCTTGGAATACCACTAATAGAAACTGGTAACTTTCTGGGTGAAATGACCAACGAATTGGAAGGTTATGGTAAAAACGCCTACATTGATACCTTTTTCAGTGGCGGCTGCAAAAACTACAGTTATTGGGTAACAGATCCCGATTCTGGCAAAAGGTTCAATATAACCAAAGTCAAATGGTTTCGTCTTAATGTCTCTAACGAGAAACTAGTCAATCACGAAACTTTAAAAGGATTGCTAGGCGTCGATTTAGACAAACCCCTTTTACCCATAACGGTTCCAATTCCAAGACACATTACGAGGCTTCCCAACCACACGCTTGTCTCTATAGATACTCACAAAGTTTATAGAGCCACGGTCGATAAAATCCGTATACTAGACAATTTCAAAACAATCCCCTATGGTTACCATCGCCCAACTTAATTTATTAACTAATTTATTAATTTATTTATTTATTTAAAAGTTTATTTACAAATTGACTAATTTATCGACTAATTTAAAACAAATTTATTGACTAATTTAAAACAAATTTATTGACTAATTTAAAACAAATTTATTGACTAATTTAAAACAAATTTATTGACTAATTTAAAACAAATTTATTGACTAATTTAAAACAAATTTATTGACTAATTTAAAACAAATTTATTGACTAATTTAAAAATTTATTTACCATTTTAAGTTTAATGACTAATTTAAAACTAATTTATTTATTTATTTACCAAAATGCAAGTGTATATTGTATATTTAAAAGTTTTTAAAATAAAAAAAATTTTAAACTGATTTTGTTCTTTTTTCGCACGCTTTCCTGTCATTCGCGTTTATACGCGGCGCGTTTTCCCGCGATGCACGGCGCGTTTTCCTGCTATGCACGGCGCGTTCTTTTCCGCGTGAAAAAGGTGCGCGCACCCCCTAAATTAACGCTTGGTCGCTTAAAGTTTAATTTATTTAAGCTCGAGAACTCGGCGAACAATGATTCCTTTTTATCATCCGTGTACCATAACGGTAAATGGGCCGAGTGGTGCTGGAAAAACGTTTCTTTGCGAAAGAATCATTAAAAATCATCGGGAAATGTTTGAACCCAATATCGCTGAAATTATTTTCTATTATTCAGAATATCAGCCATTTTACGACAGGTTGAAAGGTTTGGTTGTCTTTATGGAAGGTTTACCGGATATGAACGAGTACGACGGCTCTCGAAATTGCCTTCTAGTAATAGACGATTTAATGGATCAGAACAAATCAGGTTTGATAGGCTCAATTTTTACCAAGTTTAGTCATCATCGTAATTTGAGCATGTTATATTTAACTCAAAATCTTTATCATAAATCCAGCGACGCTAGGGACATAAGTTTAAACACAAATTATTTGATACTGTTCAAACAGGTTATAGATAAATTGCAAATAAATTATCTAGCTAGGCAAATGTACCCGCGTAACCCGAAATTTTTAATGGAAAGTTACTTGGACGCTACTGAGCAACCTCATTCGTATTTGCTATTAGACTTTAAACAAAACTGTCCCGAAGATTATAGGGTTAGAACAAAAATATTTCCCGATGAGATCATGGAAATTTACGTACCCAAAAAGAGATAAATAAGGCTCGTATCATACACGAGCAATCATTTGAATTATGAAACGCCGAACGATTACATCACTGCGAGATGTTCTCGCCGTTTTGAGTAAACTTAAAAAAGGACCAAGACACGCTTTTATAAGATCCGCGGATAAAGGCTTAATAGACGCTATATCCGAATTGGTTTTAAATACGCTGAAGGGAAACGTGAAATTGAATTTGGCTCAAAGAGGTAGGCTATCCAGGTATAAGAATAACCTACGCAAAATAGCTAGTAAAAGAATAGCTTGGAAAAAGAAAAGGGCTATTTTATCGAACCAAAAAGGGGAAGGTCTTTTTTCTTTGCTCGTACTCCTTCTTTCATCGGTTATCGGAGCCTTTAGTTCGTAATGTTCCATAAAATGACGTTGGTACCGTTGAATGAACGGAAAATACCGTCTCAACCTGTTGATACTCTAAAGACAGATGTTATGCAAGAATTGAATAGGGAGATGCAAACGGTTTTAAACAACAATTCGCTAGACGATCGTTCCAAACGGATTATGTACCAACAACTAATCCAAAGGTACAATAACGTTTCTCGAGAAATCGTGCGCGATCCTACCGATAAATGGATTGACATGTTCCCCCTTAAATATAAGGGGAGAGCAAAGAAGGTTTTTACTCAGTTGCAATCACTTGGCGAAACTCTAAGGTGGTCGAAAGAAGGGACAGTTTTCGTAAACGGGCGAGAAATAAAAAATTCTGATATAGCGCAGTTAGTTTACCATTACATTGCCCCCCTTAAAGAAATACCCGAAGGCTGGAGTGATTTTCATAGCATTGTAAAAGAAATTGAAGGGCCAAAAGCTACCGTCTCCCCAGAAAAATCCCCCATCCTTCCACCCCTCTCCTTCATCTCACTTCCCCGCCAAAACGAATTCCGTTAAAGCGGCGGCTAAGAAATTACGGTAAAGAAAATTCAAGCGGGACACGTTACGTAACGAAAAGGAAATCTTCTATAATACCAAAATGGCTGAGCTTCAATCAAACACCGAAAAATTAAAAGCCATATACTATGACCCTTCAAACCCCGCTTCGTTTTCAGGAATACACGATTTACATCGAGCTGTTAAAGATGATGGTAAATCGAAAGAGGAAGTAATTTCGTTTTTGGAAAGTTCCACCCCGTATACTTTGCATAAAACAGCCCTAAAAAAGTTTAAGAGACGCCAAATTATAGTTCACAATTTCGGTGACTTGTACCAAATAGACTTGGTTGACATGCGATCCTTGGCCAAAGATAACGATAACTATACGATTCTATTGACGTGTATAGATTGTTTTAGTAGAAAACTATGGGTCGTGCCTTTACTACGTAAGACAGGAAAAGAAGTTGTTAGAGCCCTTGCTCTTATATTCAAAGACCAAATACCGATTAGAATAGAAACGGATAAAGGGAAGGAATTTTTGAATTCTTCGGTCAGAAAATTTCTCAAAGAAAAGGGGGTTAAATTCTTTACGACCGAGAATGACGTTCACCACGCCCCTATTTTAGAACGAGTGAATAGAACGTTAAAGTCTCGTATGTTTAAACTGTTTACCCATCTCCATACTAGAAGGTATATCGATCACCTGCGAGATATAGTGACGGCGTATAACGGCGCTTGGCATAGTACTATTAAAATGACACCGAATAATGTTAAACCAACGAATATATTAGAAGTGTATAGAAATATTTACGGGACTGAAAACAAAGGGCAGAAAAAACACCCTCCCCCCAGAATAAAAGTGGGCGATTACGTTAGGGTTAGCAAAGTAAAAATGGTTTTTGAAAAGGGTTACGAAGCCAATTACTCCACCGAGATTTTCCAAGTTGATTTTATCGGAATGCCCGTGATCCAGTGATTTACAAGTTAAAGGATCTGGAAGGAAACCCTATTAGTGGCGTGTTCTATCGCGAAGAGGTTCAGAAAACGGTTAAACCCCAAAGGTTCAACATTGAAAAAATCATAAAGCGGCGAAAAAGGCGTGGAAAATTGGAGTTATTAGTATCTTGGGAAGGCTACCCGAAAACCCAAACCTCTTGGGTTCGTGGAGAAGATGTCGAAATTATCGTTTTACCTAACCCTACCAAGTAACGTCAACGGCTCGTTATTTCCCGATAATACCAGGGCGCATTACTGTACCAAACTCCCTAATCCTATTCATTTAAATGGAAAATGGGAAGTGGCTCTAGTAGATATATTGTATACGTCTACTTTGTACAACGTGCCAAGGCCTAAGGAAGAACGTGATGTTAGTTTTAATAACGTTTCCAGATACAGGAGCAAATATACCGTTGGGGATGTAGCCGAAGGAAAGAAAAGACAGAGAAAAAGTAAAGACGCCAAGAGGGAAACCCTAGTTATGCCTGGTGTTCCCCCGGGCTTTTACAAGTCTATAGAGCATTTAATAAACGTCATAAATAATTCGTTCGACAAAAATGGCCCAACATTGCGGCTGATTTACGATAACGTAACAATACACGTTACCATAGCCCAATCTGAAAAAACATTGAAACCTTATATAAAATTCGAAAAAACCGTTGCCGAAATTCTCGGATACGATGAAGCTAGCGAATGTATCGGACGTAGCGAAAGGCCCTCTAATTTTAATTACCACGTTTTGGACCAATTATTCATCTACTTAAATATCGCTAGCGATCAGATGGTAGGCGATCATTCGGTTCCTTTACTACGGATCGTTTCGGTCGATGCCAAGAAACGTACGGGTCTCAAATATTTCAAACCTTTACCAATCCTCATTACGTACCCGTTGGTAAAAATTACTTTGATATCATCGTAGTTAATATAAGGAATAGTTTGGGGGAACCGGCACCATTTGAATACGGGCGCTTAACGGTTAAACAACACTTGCGATGCCTAAGCCCGACGTCTTAGAACGGAGACAATGTTGCTACAAGCAATATTACAATAATCAAGCGGGAACCGGAACCGGAAGTTATTATATAGTGAATAACCCTAATTTGAAAGGGCACGGATTTGGGAGTTTTTTTCCGGATTGATAAGTTTGTTAGGCCTTTGCTTACAAGCGGTGCCAAATTTCTCGGCAGAAAAGCTGTTAGAACGGGGACCAAAATTTTCCGTGGCGTAGTATCGGGCAAGGATATTAAAGAGGCTGCTAAGAAAAGAGTAACGGAAAGTTTAGATGATATTAGAACTCAGAATGGGGCAGGGGGGAAACGTCGCAGGCGTAAAAAACCCTTGAAACGAAAACGGGCTCAAAGTAAAATAGGTATAAAACGAGCGACTACCAGGAAAATAAAGCCAGTTCGTCGTCGTATACCCTACAGGTCAAGACGACACGACATATTCTCCTAAACATGTTTCAAGCGACAAAGTCTGAGCTGGATTTTTTCGAATCTGTACCGATTCAAACTTCGGTAGAAGCGTCCAAGTATGTTTGCTATCGGCCTATTTCGGTTTTGGATGGAGACTCTCAGATTGAATTTTACGTTCCTGGAAATGGCGAAGAATATATTGACGCCTCTCTAACTATGCTTTATGTTCGAGCTAACACCAGTTCCGCTTGCGGTATATACTGCGTTGTATACATTATGCACAGAACGAGGAAAAGAAGCACAAACCTGTTTTTCAAGAAATTTAAGAGGGATCCGTGGATGAATGACGTCATCATTTCCAACCTCTATAAGAGAACCACGCCCCCCTCGGAATTATCGTATCCAATCCCGACTCGGTATTAGCCCGCGTCCTGGCCTCTTCATTTTCCAGCCCACATAAAAGAAGCCCAACGGTCGTTTGAGGTTTCATATGTAACCTCTGTTCGGTTTTACACGGTCATACATAGACTCGCCGCTAGTTATTATGAAGTCCGCCGTTATTGAGTTAGAATACCTGAACGGGTGCACTCGTAGTGACGGCACTACAGACCTCATCGTTAAAGAACTGGCCATAACGACCATCGAGGCAAAGCCTTCAACTGTTTCCTGGACATTCGCGCCACCCTACAATAAATCTCACGTGGCGATTTCAAAACAACGCCAGAACCAACGGGTCTCGCGTAATCTACCCCAGCTGGACTGGACTGCCGGCCTAACATCTTACAGCAAAATCGACGAATGCCTCGCCGCGGCTCTTCAAGGGGTTGACCTGATCTTCTCCAAGGGCGACTTCAAAGTCGCCTTTCTATCGGACCGCCTTAACAGAACGGTGCACGACCTAAACGATTTCAAGTGCCCGAAAGCCACCACCGCGGACATTTCTTCTCTTCCGGTACGCTGCCTATACCCACATCCAGTCGGTGAGCACCGAACGGCCTGCGCCTTTGACAAGGCTTTAATTTACGCCTTATGGGCATATTCTAACAAAGCCGAAATTAATATTTCGTGCAATCTTGATACACTTAACGAATTTTATATGTAAAAAATAAATAAATGTATTTTTCTCTAAAAATGATTTTATTTTTTCAACATACACATATTACAGTTTTAAACAGGGCCTATTTTTTTCTAGCAAGGAGAGCGAACGTGTCTAAACACGTATTTTTTTTGCAAGGATCCGTTATTCGGGGTTTCTTGTTAAAGTACCGAGACGATTGGGCCTCATTTCTAATAAAACCGAGATGATGTAACCTTGACACACTTAAAGAATTTTAGTTATAGGATGCAAGTCTAGGCACGTATTATTTTTACAGGACCTCTTTTGTTTCGTCTTGTCGAGGGGCCCGCGACGAATCCAGCGCTTTGTTAGGTTTTGTTAGAGTTTAATTTTTATGGAGGGGGGTGGGCCTCATTTCTAATAAAACCGAGATGATGTAACCTTGACGCACTTAAAGAATTTTAGTTATAGTATGCAAGTCTAGACACGTATTATTTTTACAGGGGCCTCTTTTGTTTCGTCTTGTCGAGGGGCCCTAGGTTGAGTTTATTTTTTATGGAGTTCCGGTTATGGGTTGGTTTCTAGTTAAAGTTTAGTTTTTGGTGTGAGGGAAGGAGTTGGAAAGGAGCGGCGAACAGGTCTGGACATGAATTATTTTAGCCGCTAGGCGTCGGGGGTGTACATGTTGATTTATATAAGCAAACGGGAAAGACCGTTGGGCTTCATAACCCAGTATGAACGTCGAGGCGAAAAGACGTGAAAGTTTCTATCGCTGGAATGCACCGTATACAAATCCCAGAGATCTGGCTAGAGACGGATTTTTTTATTTATATACGTATGGTACCGATACCGTGGGTGTTATTTTTGTCACGGTATATTAAACGGTTGGAAACCTCGAGATTCTGTGCACGAAGAACACAAACGGCAGTTTCCTAGTTGTCCCTTCATCTGCGGACTTCCAACAAACAACGTACCGATCGAAGACGACAAGGGTCACGACGTTCCGCCTACTGCCCGCTCTGTACCGATCGAAGACGACAAGGGGCACGACGTTCCGCCTACCGCCCGCTCTGATTATATGGAGTTTCGCATTCCAAAGTCTGTCATTCAAAAGGCAATTTTGGATACCTACGTAAAGAAATTTTCAGCGACCCCAAGAACCGCGATATGTTGAATAGGACATGAATTCGGAAAAAGCCCGTTTAAAAACTTTCCAATCGTGGACGTCGCTTTACGTTGATGCCACCGAACTAGCGCGAGACGGGTTTTATTTAGACCGTAGAGATACCTTCAGATGTTTCTTTTGCCACGGTACTCTTCAAGTATGGACAACCTCGGAATCGGTACAAGATAAACATAGACAATTGTAACCCGACTGTCCATTCATTTCGGGCAAAAAACGCTACTCCACACGGACCATACCTTCAGATGTTTCTTTTGCCACGGTACTCTTCAAGTATGGTCAACCAAGGAATCGATACGCGATAAACATAGACAATTGTACCCCGAATGCCCCTTCATTCTCGGGCTACAGACGCTCAATGTGCCTATCGAATCATTAGTATACGTTACTTCGGAAGACGAGGACTATATCTTCCATATCAAGAAAAGACGAAGCCTTGACTCTTACAATGGTGAAAAAAAAAGTTACTTTTTGCCCTTTAATCGTAATATATAAAATACCCTACGAGGATCGTTTGAACTATTATTATATCGATAAATTGCATTTTAACGAACTCATCCGTAATATTAATACTTTACTCGAAAAAATACTTTGTGTAAATATATAAATAAAAACATGGTTAAAAAATATTCAATGTTTCTTGCTTGATACATACATCGCGCAAAAGTAAAAATGCGGGAGAGAAATTCGGAGAATGAGCCTTGTACGGAAAGGGAAAGTTTAAAACGAGAATTCTATAACATTTCAGTACTACGAGGGAGAGACAGATTGCGCGCGGCTTGTATCGGAGGGGAACCTAGCTAGAGAGAGAGAGATGGTAGAGAAAAAAGCTCCCCCGCATTGACAGCGCTTTCGCTGGTCTGGAGCTCGGGCGAAAGAGAAAGTGAGAGAGAGGCGGTGAAAGTCTTGTACATACAGTGGCGGGAAAGGAGCTGGGGTAAAGAGACGGGAATGGAGCTGGGGTAAAGAGACGGTGAAAGTCAGCGATATAAAGAGATGGTGAAAGTCTGCGAAATAAAGAGACGGTGAAAGTCTGCGAAATAAAGAGACGGTGAAAGTCTGCGAAATAAAGAGACGGTGAAAGTCTGCGAAATAAAGAGACGGTGAAAGTCTGCGAAATAAAGAGACGGTGAAAGTCACCACCAGGTGGGGGGGCTAAAAGTACCACCCCCTCCGGGGGCGGAATTGAAGGGGCAAAAAATTCGACCCACCCTTCGCGGGTATCGGGGATGGGGGAAAAAAATTCATCCCCCCTGCGCTGCCCGCGGTATCGAGGCTTACTATTCTACTATTCTCTTTCGCGCATTATAGAATATTTGCAAAATTTTTAATGTCGAAAATCCTTCCACTTCAGCAATCACAACTTGATTATTATTCCAAATTCACAGACTTAACACTACCTGCACACAAATCCAAAATTTCTACTTTCCAAAGCGCCATCCAGAAGCTTTATTTCTAAGTTGGAACCCTATCGTCCTTTCAAAATAGAGACCCTATTGGCAATTAACTAATAAATCGCCACATTACTGAAATCTCATTTCTATAATTTCAGAGTAAAACTATGCTATGGCTTGAAAATCTTGTTTTTCTGATCGTAATGTTTTACTACTGAGCTGAGATGATATAGATGAAATAAATATTCGTTAGGCTTATTTGCCAATGTTTTTAACGTCACGTTTTTTGTCATAACTTTTGATTTTCTGAACCGATTTTCAATTTGAAAACAGTTTTGGATTCTACGTGACAAGACGCGTGCAACGATAGCATTGCTGATCCATTTGAAGCATTATTTCGTGACGTCATTATCGGGGGCTTTACTATTTGCGCTATGGCTTACGCCCTATTAGTTCCACCGTGTCATTTTTAATTTTAAAAATATTTTGAGAAGGCTACCTATCTAGAAAGTCCTATTTTGTTACTCTAGCTCAAATTGGAACAAAATGGTAGCCAAATGAAAATGTCCAGAAACCTTTGTTCGGGACTGTACATTTTTATTATATCAAGAATTTTTTTTATTTATCCTCTTTATTCCATTTAAAGGTACATGTTAAAATATTTGAAAATTTAATACGGGGCGTAAACCCAGGCCCCTCTTCCGCGGCTGCTACCTGGTCCTCCTCTTCCTCGGCCTCTGCCTGGTCCTCGGTCCTTCTTTAAGGTATACATACATTTCCTATCGGTCATAAGCCGGAGAATTGCCTTCCATTGAGGGCCAAAGAGATTGTCTGATTTCTCCCACACGACCTCTTTGAGCGCTTCAATGGTTGCATCCTCCAAGTTAACGTGGCTTATTAAGTTGTCACGACGCATTGCTTCAACATATGTAATGTCTTGGAGGATGCTGGCAACCTCTCCGACAAAAAATTGGCAAGTGTCTGCTGTCCTTCGTTGTGGTTTTCAATAGCATAAAAATAGTATTATTAATAGATAAATAATATGAATTATACTAGAAAAATAATAATAGCTTGTCTCCCATACGACCGAACTTTGCGAATTTTGTATTCGGTCCAATGGGACAAAAATCTTTGCTTCAATATTCCCGATGGGGGTAAAAAAATTACGGAAACGCAAAGATTCTACATTTAACCGCAAAGAAGTACAATGCTTAAAATTTGGAACCGTAGATCTTGACGTAACCTAACCACTACCTAACTTAAGCTAACCTATCATAGCAAAAAATAAACCAAAGCAATCGTCTACTTCCTAAGCAATTGGAGCTTAGATTTTCACATCTTACTAACATTAATTCGGTCCTACGGGAAATGACCATAATGCTTATAAATAATAATAATAATATATATATGATTAATAATAGTTATAAAAATTATCTTTTATCTAACGAAATAATATCCACGATAATATAATTAAAATAATAGAAACACTTACGTCCAAACCTCTGTGGGCCTCCACCCACCGTTTCCACTTCTGACACAATTTGTGTTGATGATCGAAAAGTCCGCTTTCGACCTTTGCCGCTTTTCCCGTAATTTCTTTTTTTAAAAGATCGTCGACGGTCGGTACATGGTATATGACTTCGGGTAGCTGTACACTCTTAAAAATGTTGGGTTGTTTTTGACCCAAAAAGGGTTATTTTTTAACTCTTTGCTGGGTCAGTATTTAACCGACCCAATTTTTGGATTGTTGTTCCTTGACCCTAGAATTGGTTGTTTATTTAACCCTATGTTGAGTCATCGTAAACGATAACTCAGATTTGGGCTAAACAGTAACCGCATTACTGGTTAAATTGTAACATAATATTTGGGTAAAAAACAACCCTAGTAAGTGTTAAATGTAATTTTGACGCAACTTTGGGATAAAAGGTAGCCACAAATTGGATTAAATTCTTACATAATTTTGGGTTGAACAAAACCCTAATTAGTGTTGTTTAAAACCTCTCAAAATAGAACTCAAATTGCTGTTTATTACATACCTAAGCGTTTTTTCCCACCATATTGTAAGATGGCTGATTAGTTTTACCTGACGTATGTCACGGAGAGGTTCTAAATTCGTCTGTTGTTACACCCCAGGGCATCGCGTTCGCAGTCAGAAAATCGGAGCAAATGTGCTTTCAATTTCCGGACCGCATTTTCAGGTCCCGGATATTTGGAAAATTGCATTCGACTTATACTGGCTATTACTCCATTTTCGGCCTAACACCACCATCCTCCACTTAATGGTCCATCCCACATGGACACCAGTCTCTACGTACTGGCTTCTAATAACCACCATCTTCTGGTCTTTTTGTCCATCCCACATGGACACCAGTTTGTACATACTGGCTTGTACTCCATCATCATCCTTAAAGTTAAGATGTACGCGGCGATCGGCTAGGGTTACGAGAAACGTCTAACCTCCCAATGGTGGGCTTCCACCATAGGTTCACGCAATTGCGCTGTTCTGATCCATTACTAAGATTCGAAGCCTTATGTACCGATTTGAGTAAGACGAAACAACAGGCGTATACTTCATTTAAAACGTCAATATTAGTTTAGTATCTCAATAATGTTCAACAGTTATTTTTTAAAACGATGCGACCCGCAATAAAGTAAATAACTATCGAAGAAAATGTGTAATATTAATTGTATTTATTTTAATATTTAAGTTAATCTGGTTTATCAACTCAAAATGAATAGAGAAAGAGTAGCAAAGTCGCCTAGTGGTGTGTCTGTCCGTTGATACACTAGTGCACCGCATTAGCAGTTCACCTTAATGAATATATTAAAATATTTTTCGTAATTTCGATTCCTACGGTACTTTTGTAGATATAAAGCTCTGTTTCATTTTGATATTCCAAGAATCTTTTTTATATTATTCTTTGAAATGGTTGTTTACATATTACTTAAATAACTGGTATTGCTAAGTTTTCTAAACATCCATCTAGTGTACAATATCGTGTATTTGTATGCTAGGTTTGCCTAAAATTGCAAATGACCCAATTTGGGTTACTGCAATAACCAAATTTTTTGGGTTTGGAACAACCCCATCCCAAACTATAGGAATGTTTATTCAACTGCTACTGAGTTATTTTTAAACCAAATTTTAGTTAAAATTCAATTAGCCCAACTCATTTAACCCATGAGTTTTAAGAGTGTAGCATAGTTTAAAATGATTATTAATTTGTGATAGCATAAAGGGAAATTTATCAAAGGATTACAGTTGTGTTCAGTCGGACTTTCTGTAAACTGGAAACTAAGGCGTATGAATGTAAGATCTCATAGGCAAGAAAGTATAGCAGTTTAAAACAAGGCCTGAATTTGTATTAATCTGGATTAACTAGTCACAAGATATTCAGGGATGAGAGAGGCCAAGTATTTGTGACGTCAGTCAAGTTCATGGAAAGGTACCCCCATCCCAAGCTAACATGATAGAAGGGCTAATGATTATATATACTTTATAGCTCATACATATTTTCGCCCTTTAAAACTCCTATTATTTGACGTTTTCTATAATATATATAAAGCTTTGGGGTAAAATAGCTAAGTGACTTAATTGCTAAGAAAGAATAAATTTACCTGATTATCTATGTTTAATGCAACCATTTCTTCGTTCACGTTTTCTTCGTTGTTTCCGTTTGACATGATTTTAAAGGGTATATTTGAAGATGAAAGATTTCGGTCTTAGTTATAGACTATTCGATTTCAAGACGAAATGTCAGTACGTACGAAGGTACGACGCGTCATCCTTGCTTTTATCAACAGACCAACGATTAGAAATAAGAATTACCTTAGCTTTGTATATGCAGACTACTCAAGGTAAATTTTACTATAAGCTAACCCCCGGTTCCTGAAGAAACCCTCAGAACCGTCAAAAACCCAATTTTGGGCACGAAAATGTTAAAGGGAGGGTGAAGAGGAAAATCAAGTGATTTTTAATCGAAGGGGCATCAAAACGACAATTAATTCTTTTTCGGAAGCTTTTTTAACAGGCAAGAAATTTTGGAAGTACACTATATGGAAATCATCGTTACGACAGTATGCTCTTATGTATTGATCCGAGTTAATGGGAAAAAGTCTTTCTTGCATGCCAAACCTATTACATAAAACTTCCCTGGAATCATTTAAAATATCATTTATTATGTATTTTTGTGGGCCTAGAGATTGAAATCCTTCAATCTTCTGAATTTCCAGTAAACCTTTTTCATGTCTAATTTTTCCAGTTATTTCAAGTTGAAAGAGATTGTCTATATAAAGGTTCCTAGGTTCACTAATTTCAGAATAATTAGTCATGTTTCCGTTTTTGGAAGTTTTAGTCTTCTTAATTTGAGAATCATCAAAATTCTTACCTCGTTTTCTTAATTTGAGAATCATCAAAATTCTTACCTCGTTTAATTTTTTTCCCCAAACTTCCAGCTTGAGAATTTGTCAAAATTGGTTTTGAGAAATCGCTGACATTTTTCCTTGTAGATTTAAGTATGGTTTTCACTTGACCGAAAAAAACTACTTTGCTGCTGGACGTCAAACGTCAGATTTGTTGCTTACGTTGTCGCCCAGCGTTATAGCGTTTTCACTTAGCGTAGTTCATGCAAATAATGGAACCAAGGCTTAACAGATAAACTAAACACTGCACAAATTGCGGCCCATCTATTGTCTTTCTTTTTTGCAATCTTTGTTTCTAATATCATACAGATTTGTATTGTTCTTAACCTCTTCGATAAACCTTTCAGCATTGAACTTCGGCATTCTCAGGGATTTGTACTAGTTACTGACTCGATTAGGAACGAAATGAATAAAAAGATGGCGGACCACGGACGGCCTCTTCCGAACACGCGTGGTCGAAAATGACGTCACGACTCTAGCTCATTGCTGATTGGCTCGCGCAGAGCGTTAACGTTGAACGCGGCCGAAAAAATAGAAAGCTAATATCGCCATACTCAACGTAATTTCTGTCCAGCGTAACTAGGTTTTTTTTTTGGGTCGTCGCTTGACGTCGGGCGAAAAGTCGTGATTTACGCCAAGTGAAAACCATGCTTTAGTTTCTCCCAATTTAGTTTCTTGACGTGATTTTAACTCGCTTAGAGGATACACGTGTTCTCTAGTTTGTCTTTGACCTTTCTCAGAAAACATAAGAGCAGGTTTAATGTGGAAACATTTTTCTTTTGGGGTCGCAAGTGCAGGTTGGTTTTCTACCCTGTTTATCAACAAAATTAAATCTTTCTTGTTGAAAAGGATATCTGACAAGGTAGCCACCAGGTTCTTCCAGAGAATGTACGAATGCATTTTCTACACACATTTCTGCCATCTCTTTAAAGGATACTTTAGTTTATGGCCTCTTCAATTGTTTTTCGCTCGTTTCTTTGTGAGAGTACGATCCAGAGAGAACCGAGTCTATCATTTCAATTAAGGCTTCTTTCAACTCAAATTGACCATCTTCCATTTTATAAGCCTTGCTAAACTTATTCAAAACGTTTAGATGTTTTAGTGCAAATATTGTTACTGCTTCGTCAATCGTGATGTTTCTTTCCTGTACCGCCAAATGCAATTTATTGTGGAAAGTTGGACTAGGACTATTAATCGGTCTTTCGTCTTGGAAAGACTTAATACGTTTGAAGTGAGCCAAGATACAGTTGTTTCTTAAATATTTTTTTAATTTCCAATCGGCGTACTCTTGAAAATGTAATGGCCAGTCGCTACGTAATTCTTCATAAAGAATATCGAATTCATTTATTGTTATGGAGTCAATTAATTTGTTAAGTTGAGCAACATAATGGTCCATGTTGGTTACGCAATTTTCTTTTAGATAAACTGTGACGTCATTGAAAATTTTACTAGTACAAAATAAAATATTTTCTTGCGACGTGCAAGAAACGTAACTCTCTCTGAATCATCAGTCACAATAGGAACCAATTTGCCGAATTTTTCTAAATGTAATTCATTTAAAAGGAATTCGTCCCAAAATGACGTTGCCACGATAACATTAAGTGTTTGGATCTAGCAGAGCTTAAGACCAAAACGGCCTAAGATTCTACTTTTTTAAAATTCCCTTTATGTGGTCATAACGCAAAAACTGCGAGTTCACAGGGTCACTTATTAAGTGTTTTTAACTAGCAGAGCTTAAGACCAAAACGGCCCAAGATTCTAGTTTCTTGAAGAAAAATAATATTTGGCATTCAATTGCCAAAGAATGCAGATATACCACCATCCAGCCAGTAAAAAAGGGGTGAGAAAAACTTTCGCACATTCAATACGCGCAAAAATAAAAACGAATCTTCTCTAGCGAGACAAGATAGAACACGGCACCACAAAGCTCCAACCAACCTTGAACAAGGAAGATTCGCGTATGTCGCCGTCGCGGCGAGAGAATCGGATCGACAAACAAACAAGAGGAAATGAATAGCAAATTTTGACATGGACTCTTAGCGCCATCACACGGACAAGAAACATTTTATTTTAACCTGTTTTCAAAGGGGTTGCATTCCTATAAAGTTGTTTATAACTGTTTCGAAGAGAAATATCCTAGCCTCCGTGATTCTGTTAATCTCTGTGGTACATGGTGGTGCCAGAGGTACTCCCCCCCCGCAAAAGACACGGGTGTATATTTAATAGAAATTAATTTTTAAACGCGTTTATATTAAACAGCGTAACATTCTCAATTGAACTATTGAATTTAAAAAATTTGACCCGTAATTTAATAAAATATAATCATTTTCTGTAAAATAGTATATTTGGAGGCACCCATGAATCTGTAAAATAGTGTTTTGTAGGCACCCTGAATTTAAGTGAGATAATAGCTAGTTATTAACTATTTAAGTAATGTATATTAAACCAAACACATTTCTGATTATGTATAGTAAATTTGAATTAATTTGACCCGTAATTAACTTAAATAATCACATTTTCTGTAAAATAGAGCCTCCTATAAGTCATCTTTTCCCGAGTACAAAATCTATATGCACCCTTAAATTTAAGTAAATTTGAAAGAAATTAATTTTTAAGCGCGTTTATATTATAGAGCGTAATATTCTTAGTAGATGTAGGTAAATTGAATTAATTTGATCGGTAATTAGCTTAAATATAAGCATTTTCTGTAAATTGGTAAGTTGTAGGCACCCTTAAATTTATGTAAATTAGTTCGGAATTAAGTTTTAAAATGGTTTATAATATATATCATAGCTTATTTATTATATATATGCAATTTTGAACCAGTTTCACCCGTAATTAACTTAAATATAAGTCTTATTCTATAAAACTACTGCTATAGTAGTTGTCCTACTGAGGGCACTTGTAGGCACTTTCTGTAATTTTGTAAAAAAGTGCGGCCCACCCCCGGTACCACCCTAAGATTTTTTAATCGCAGAAGCTTTCCCTTTCGTTTCCGACTTCTAGTCTGCCCACGTCTAAAATATTTAAAACACATTCTTATAAATG
The DNA here is from genome assembly GCF_054372755.1 of Phalangium opilio. Classification (NCBI taxonomy): domain Eukaryota; kingdom Metazoa; phylum Arthropoda; class Arachnida; order Opiliones; family Phalangiidae; genus Phalangium; species Phalangium opilio. The sequence goes on from NW_028324255.1 coordinate 165,567, forward strand.
ACCCATCCATCCTCCGGCAAGAATGTTAAACAACTATTAATGTGATAAATTTGCATACCTTTTTCCATTTTTTAAGATCACGTGAAGAGCCTATTCCATCGACATTCAACCTATCCACTAATACCATCCATAATCTATCTTCTCTAGTAAAATCACCATCCAATCTTCCAGAAACTACTTCCGGGTGAGCTTCCATGAACTCAAGCATAATTAGACGTTGATTGCGAGTTACCTTTGGTCCACGGGGTGGCATAATATTGCATTAGTTACTTTTACTCTTTCTTATTTAGTAAACAAACCGCCAAGGCTTAGTAAAATGTCTACGGCACGCAAGAACAAAAAACCGTCTGCTAATATGCTTCTATTCAACTATTAACGCTCGTGATCATTCACGTGACTCAAAAATATAGTGAGTGTAGAATGAGAAAACTACTATCGCCCTATAACGAAGAGAGGGATTTGAACGAAAGCATAACGATGAGATGGAAAAGGCACCTCAGAATTACACCTTGAACCGCTGGCAGAGATTATCCCTTATCTACCTTTCGGTACGCCTTTCGTTATGTTTTGATCGGTAAGCGTAACGATCGTCTCAGAATAGGACCCCAGGCATCTCAGAGAAATCCGCACTTCTCTAAGAACTTCATACTTTTACTACAATTGAATTTAATCAATTTCATTACAATATAACCAAATTTCAACCCAGGTAAGTGGCACGGTAAAAACTACCCTGCCCCGCGGTCCTCGAAGAAATATATATAAGAGAAATTATTTCATATTTTAATAAATCAAGGCGCTTAAAACTATCAGCACAAATATTCTTAATTCAAGTTAAACTCTAATTAAACTTTAATTAAACTAATTAAGAACTTGAAAACCATAAAACGTTTAACTTAAATGAATTCACTTTTAATAATCAAGGTTTTATTTGTACGCCAATCGAGGGGCCGGACATGGAGCGATTTTAAGTACGGGATTTCAAGATTTGGTTATTTTGAAATTTTGACCAATTTTAGGATTTTGATTGGGAATTTGGAAATCTGACCCGGATTTTGGGATTTTGATTGGGTTTTTAGAAATTTCACCCAGATTTTAGGATTTTGAACGGTATTTTGGGAATCTGACCCTGATTTTAATTTTCAACTTCTTATTATGGTGTTCTGAGCGCTGAAGTGTATGCCAGTGTATTATCGTCGGATTTCAATCCCAAGTATATTATTTTCATTCAATTTACTATACTACCACTTAAGCCTAAAGTAAAAACCGAAATTAAAGTAGATCACCTATTCATCATATTTTGACACCATATTTAATGCATATCAGGAGAGTGGCGCTAGTTATGTTAACAAATAAGCCGACCCTCACAACAAATCCGTTTTACAACCCTTAAAATTAAATTGATTTTTATTACATTTAACACTCAGGCCGAGTGAGGGTCTTCTAGTTTTCATCGTAACATGTTGAAACAATTAAGAAGTAGAAACTTACTCGAGAGTTATCTGTAGAATAATAGAACAAGTTGCGAAACCAAAATAAACCTCTCCGAGGTGAGACGAGGGCTAACTACCAATTAAGAGGTTTTTCTTAAATAACTAAATAAAAATAGTTGATATTAATTATTTTAATCGTCAGAAATCTACCTTAGTTCTAGTTCAGTCGTTTTAAGAAACTTTATTCCTAAAATAATTTCAAACAGCTATTTTTAACGTTTGATTTCTAGCGACCATCCTTTTCACTGATTTTGTAAATTTATAAGGCAATTGGTTCATATTAAATGATAAGACAAGTTGGGAAACAAAAATAAACCTCTCCGAGTCGAGACGCAATTACGAGGTTTTTCTTAAAAATTAAATAATCGTCATTAATTTACCTTAAATCTAGCTAAATCTTTTTAAAAAACTTTATTCCAGAAGTCATTTTAAACATAGCTAATGTTGATCTTTGAATTCAAGCGTATGCCTCTTTAACAATTTTGGAAATTTAGGAATAAGCAAACAAGCAATTGCGTTATCCTTTGATGGAAGCCGTGCCATTGGGAGGCTAGAAGTTTCTCGTAATCCTAGCCGATCGGCGCGTACGATGGGAGTAGAAGACAAAAATTGCTTTCTGTGAACACTTTTGCTCCAATTTGCCAACTGCGGACGCGGTGACAGACTCACACACACCCCCAGATCGTACGTCCAGTGTAAGGCCTCTCCGTGACGTCAACGTCACTCGGCGAGGTAAAATGGTGCAATTGCGTGATCAGTTGGTGGAGGCCCTGCCATTGAGAGGCTAGGCGTTTCTCGTAACCCTAGCAGATCGGCACGTACATTTTAAACCTAACGATGATAATGGAGTACATGCTAATATTGCTTACTGTGAACTGCAAGAGCGGTTCGGATATTGCGAATACCTTTGCTCCGATTTGAGAACTGCAAACGCGGTGACAAACACACAGATAAGTCCAATGTAATAGCTTTCAGTCAGCTCTCAAGCTGGTGTCGAGCGTCTTATGCATCTGTAGATCATGAAAGATTAAGGATAATGCGGGAGGATACTTATATGGCCAGGGTTATAAGATGTATAAAACATCTAATATCCCTGGTAAGGTGAACTCCTACCAGCTTGGGCTGATAGCCATCAACAACAGGCGGATGGGGAGGGTTCAAAAAAGCGGAACCGTATCCGTGTAAAATTCTTGCCAGGAGCTTGATTCCCTTTTCTAACATCGTGTTCGCGCATACTCCGTCACCTCTGAGTATTAGCAAGAAGCTATTATACAGTGTGGAAGAGATCAGAGCAACACCTACCTTTGTGGAAAACCCCCAAAACCCCTGACGGACTACTTCACTGCAGTACATTTTCGAGCTCGTATACAGGGTGTGACATGTGTCATTGTATGCAAATGAGAACGTGCAACAAGTATCATAGTGAATATCGTTTAATGATACGCACTTTGAAACGTTAAAGACCTACGATTAAGCTTAGGAACTAAGGCATCACACTACAAATTAAAGGGCTGTTTGGTAAACCCATCAGCGTAAATGTTCGATGTGCCTACCGTCGTGGTGTAGGCACTCTTCAAGACGATTGTCCATTTTTTACGTTTTCTAGCATTTGAGGAGTGATTCCTTATCTAGTAGGAAAGCATAAGGGTTCACCTTATGCTTTCGCCTACTTAGATAAGGAATCCATACGAGGTTACGAAGGTCAGAATTATCCGCGGCACTGAGAATTTGGCACATTATTCAATCAAACGTACGCGTCGTTACTAGCAGCTTAGTTCGTATAAACGTTGTAAGTCCTGTGTCGTAGACGAATGGCAGCCTACTCCAACCGAGAAAAATTGGACATGACGTTTATTTTGGGTGAATGTCGCGGTAACGTTCAACAAGCGGCATTGCTTTATGCCGAACGCTTCCCACACCGACGAAGGCCGATTCGAAGAACCTTCACGAACATTAGAGACAGCCTACGAGATTTCAGGAGTTTCGTCGTGCAAGACCGTCAACGTAGAAGAGACCGTATAATTGGTAATCATGATAGGGAAGTCGACATTCTAGCACGTTTTGAAGCCAATCCTCATACTAGTAGTAGAGCGGTCGGAGAAGAGGTTGATCTAAGCCATTCAACCGTTCTTGCCATTTTACATCGGCATCACTACCGGTCCTATCATATCCACCTCCATCAAGCCTTAACGGACGACGACTACCTAAGACGTCAAGACTTCTGTTTTACCGTGCGCGAGCTAATTGAAGCCGATCCATTGTTCTTAAGAAAGATTCTTTTTTCTGATGAGGCGACATTTCACAGGGATGGTACGGTAAACCGACATAACTTACATTACTGGACCCAAAGAAATCCATACTGGTTACATTACCATCAAATTCGATGGAAGATAAATGTTTGGTGTGGCATTCTGGGGAACAGAATCATCAGACCTTTCTTCTTCGAAGACAACATTACTAGTGACAGGTATTTGCACTTCCTGCGCAACGAGTTTAGTGATGTGGTGTGTGGTTCCAGCAGGATGGTGCGCCACCACATTGGGCGGTCAATGTTCGCCAATGGCTAACTGAGCACTTTCCAAACCGTTGGATCGGTAGAGGTGGACCAATTCCGTGGCCAGCAAGATCCCCTGACCTAACTCCACTTGATTTCTTCTTATGGGGATATGTTAATGGGGAGGTGTATGCAACAGAACCTTTAAATGTAGACGACTTGAAGGCCAGAATTCGAAGCGCAATTGAACGAATCACTCCTCAAATGCTAGAAAACGTAATACAAGTCATGGACAATCGTCTTGAAGAGTGCCTACACCACGACGGTAGGCACATCGAACATTTACGCTGATGGGTTTACCAAACAGCCCTTTAATTTGTAGTGTGATGCCTTAGATCCTAAGCTTAATCGTAGGTCTTTAACGTTTCAAAGTGCGTATCATTAAACGATATTCACTATGATACTTGTTGCACGTTCTCATTTGCATACAATGACACATGTCACACCCTGTATACGAGCTCGAAAATGTACAGCAGTGAAGTAGTCCGTCAGGGGTTTTGGGAGTTTTCCACAAAGGTAGGTGTTGCTCTGATCTCTTCCACACTGTAGATTTTAATACAATTATTTTGAAAGGGATTTTAGAATTTTCACAGGGATTTTAGGATTTTCATTTGGATTTTAACTTGATTTTAGGATTTTAACTTGGATTTTAGGATTTTGGCTTGGTTTTTGAGATTTTAGAATTTGCAAAGCGATTTTAGGATTTTCAAAGTGATTTCAGGGTAAGTGTACGACATTTTGGCCGAACTCCGACCCCTCGTATAACCCTGAACAAGTGCAATTAGCCCTTAAGAAGTTGTCTTTCCCCTACGATTATATGGATTCGATGGATCGTTTCTATGAGACTGAACTACCGCATAAGGAGGCTTTTTACAATACCCTAACAGATGAGTATTTTACCGATGAAAACTACCAACACACTCGCGATGTCTGGAAAAATTTGAAATTAAAAATCTAGGTACTTTTAACTTTGTATTGCGTTCCATCCAAACATACACCTCGAGGTTCACTTAGACCTTTTCTTTTTTGTTCTTCTTTCAAGTTTCTATAAATTGCAGATTGATCCTCAATATAATAGTTATTCATGCCTGGAGTGTCTTGGGAATTTCATCGGAGCAAGCAATACCAGCGCTACTCGGATATACTACCAGAGTGCAAGCTAGATCGGGTAAGACTGGCTTTTATTTGGGTTAGATTCCATCGAGTTAGAAGGTCCTGACTTAACTACCGCTGGTGTGGTAGATGGGTTGGACTATTGTGGGTTTTTGGGAGACTTTTTCCCTTGAGACTGTGACCCAAGGAGATGAAACACTAATTGTTGAGTCATGCGATGGATTAGGTTGCGAAGGAAGAAGTGGTTATTGCATGGACGAGAAGGGATTGGGTGTCCTGCAATTGTTGCCGGAGTTGTTCCCGATCGTCGTACATAAGGCTTAATTTTGACGTAAGAGCTTTGACTTCAGTCACCAGACGCTGGTCGCGGTCAAATTGTTCAGAGAGGCAATTTTTGATGTGAGATGACCGACGCCAAACTTGGCCGACTTTGGCTACTGTAAAAAGAGAATTCGGAGCTGAAAGAATCAAAAAGGCAATAATCGTGCCCTGAAATACCAACCGGAAGGTTTTTTGGTCACAAAATTAGAGAGAAATCGGACATACCCGACAGTAGCTGCCGTAATTAACTCCGCCCGCAGCAATGGTTGGTCAACCGGGGACAGACGACGAAGTCCTTCAGTCTTTGCTGCAGTGCCGGATCCTCCCTGTCAATCCTCCAAGCGTTAAGTCAGCATAGAAGTACATTTATGTTTATAAATGTACTTCAATGGATGAAACATTTTCTGCACTTCCAGTTATTACCAACCAATAGTGTTTATACATACAAAATTCAAAAGGATAAGACGCAGGTGCGTCGCTTGGCCTTTTTTGGTTGGGCTATAGCCCCTCAATTTCCAAACTTAGCCCCCCCCCAAAAAATAATCCGTGAACTCTACCAAAAACTGCTGTTAGCAACCTAAAATTCTGTAGCAATATATAAAAAATTATAATGATAAATTCGTTAAGTTCCATCTCTGCAGAGAAGAATTTCAATATAAAATAGTACAATTTTGAAGAAAAAGCAGATGGAGACAAATATGTTTCCTGTTCTTTCGATGGTAGTCCCAATAGTGTGGACTAAAAGCTAACCAAAACTGAAAATAAACTTAAGACGAGTGAAAATCCTTCATAATCGGTTCCGTAGTCTATATCAATAAAAGGTTGTATGTATATCTTTAAAATACGAATTATTTCACGTTGACACAAATTTACGGATAGTTTTAAAGGGCTACACTTTTTCCAATGAACCGACTATGCTATTTTTTATTAATCTCTAATAATAACTAGTTTTCCCAGACATAGCCCCGCCCCCAAATTTCAAACCCTAGCGACGCTACTGATAAGACGACAAGCTGACCCCACGTTGAAGGGCCAAAAGGTTTTTAGAAGGATCAAGGCACGTATGGACGGGGCTGGGAAAGTAAAGATAGGCCAGTTGTTCTTAAAGGATCAGAGGTAGTTTGTAAATACTTGGGGATGCTTCGAAAGACAAGCCAGGATTGGCGTATAGAATAAAAAGGTTTTCCTGAATGGAATTTTTGATTTTTTTTTAAATCTTCTTTAATCGGAAACTTCGCACCTGGGGTTGGTGGAACGAGATCATTCAAAATGCATTTTAATTTCTTATACCGAGTATTTTCATCTGATTGAAAAATCAAACATTCTATATATCAAATGAGAAATAATCAAGAAATATATTGAAGTCGCTCATCGTTCAATTCGCGTGTGTAACAATTTATTTAATTATAAATACCTTCGGGTGTACTTGAGGAATTTATGGTTGAAATATTGGTTGGTGCTATAGCTCAATTGAATTTGGGTTCTCCTTCCGGCGAATGGTTTGGCTTAGAAGAGATGGGGGAAGTGCTGGTTCTGGTGCTGACGCCAACATTGATATCAGATTCTATAAAAATATCAGAAGTGAGTTTATATTTAAATACAGTGAGGAAAAGATCAGAGTGCCCACATTTTTCGGACATTTTATAAGAAAAAAAAACTCGAGATCAATGAGGAAATTAATTGTGGTACATTTTCCAGACTCATGGAAATTTAATTAAAGAATTCTCAGGCATCCACTAAACAAATCGTTCATGTAGTTTCAAATTATCACAAAAATGAGAATTTGTAAGTAATCAATACAATAATGTTAATGAAAAATTAGTTTTTGTAAGATATCATAAATTTTGCAAGATTAATCCTGTAACAAACAGGAAATTAATGTCCTTTAGCGCAAATGTTCGATGTGTCTACCATCTTGATGTAGACATTCTTCAAGTCTACTGGCCTTTGATTCACGGGCGTGGCGAAGCATTCCTGGTGTGATGTTGGCAATGGCGATTCTTATTCTGGCTTTAAGGTGGCCGGGTGAATCTGGTTCAGTTGCGTATACCTTTCCCTTGAGGAAGAAATCTAACGGAGTTGGATCAGGAGAACTTTGAGGCCAGGGCGATGGTCCACCCGTACCAATCCATCGGTTAGGGAACTCGTTATTCAGCCACTCTCTTACGGGTACGGCGAAGTGCGGTGGCGCCATCCTGTTGAAACCACATATCCCTCACTATTGCCAAGGGTAAATTATTAATGTCATCAGTAAATTCTTGACGCAAAAACTTCAATTAACGTTTCCCGGTGATGTTCTCGTCAAAAAAGAATGGCCCAATGATTCTGTCGCCAATGATGCCAACCCACACATTGGTTTTCAAACGCACCTGATAATAATGCTCCCGAAGCCAGTGAGGATTTTGCTGCGACCAATAGTGAAGGTTATGTCTGTTGACTGTTCCATCTTGATGGAATGTAGCTTCGTCAGAGAACATAACCTTGCTAAGGAAACCTGGAATTTCTACATCGAGGAACCGCATTGGCATACAAAAGTCCTGATGCCTAAGATAGTCATCCCCTGTTAACGCTTGGTGTAGGTGATTTCGATAAGGATGGAATCGGTTCCGATGCAAAATCGACAGAAATGTGCGATGGCTAATGCCACACTCGTCTCGTACCGCTCTACTGCTGGTGTGAGGGTCGGCTTCGAACCTTTCCACAATGTCCATCTCTCGGGCTTTGTTTCCAACTATCCGGTCAACCCTACCTTGACGTTTTTGAACCGTAAAGCTACCTTCTGCTAGTAGGTTAGCTTCTAGCTTACCAAAAGTACTTCGAGCAGGTGGCCTTCGGTTCGGAAAGCGTTAAGTGTACAAAATAACTGTAAGGCGAGAATTTCCTCGGCATTCACCCATAACGTAAATCATATCGAACTTTTCGCGATTAGTAAAACGCGCCATCATAACGAAGTACCAAGCTAATTTAATTCGTAGGCACACTTCCGAAGTAAACTACCGTGAGAAAACCTCGTATTTACGGGCTAGAGGCCACAAACCTAAAAAATAACCCTTAATGCACATTGACCCTTGTTAACAGCCGCAATAGTTCTGCCTTCCATGGCAGTAGGTGTTTTTTTGTTGTCGTTAGAAGGACATTAACTTCCTGTTTGTTGCAGAATTAATCTTGCAACATTTATGATAAAAAAAATTTTTCATTATCATTATTGTATTGATTTATTAAAATTTCGCAATTTTGTGATTATTTGAAACTGCATGAACGATTTGTTTAGTGGATGCCAGAGAATTCTTTAACCGATTCCATCCTTTTAAATATCACCTACACGAAGCGTTAACAGGGGATGACTATCTTAGGCGTCAGGACTTTTGTATGCAAATGCGGTTCCTCGATGAACAAATGCTAGGTTTCCTTAGCAAGGTCATGTTCTCTAACGAAGCTACATTCCATCAAGATGGAACAGTCAACCGACATAACCTTCACTATTGGTCGCAGCAAAATCCTCACTGGCTTCGGGAGCATTATAATCAGGTGCATTTGAAAACCAATGTGTGGGTTGGCATCATTGGCGACAGAATCATTGGGCCATTCATTTTTGACGAGAACATCACCGGGCAACGTTAATTGAAACTTTTGCGTCAAGAATTTACTGATGCCATTAAAAATTTACCCTTGGCAGTAGTGAGGGATATGTGGTTTCAACAGGATGGCGCCACCGCACTTCGCCGTACCCGTAAGAGAGTGGCTGAATAACGAGTTCCCTAACCGATGGATTGGTAGGTGTGGACCAACGCCCTGGTTTCCAAGGTCTCCTGATCTAACTCCGTTAGATTTCTTCCTCGAGGGAAAGGTATACGCAACTGAACCAGATTCACCCGACGACCTTAAAGCCAGAATAAGAATCGCCATTGCCAACATCACCCCAGGAATGCTTCGCCACGCCCGTGAATCAATGGCCAGTAGACTTGAAGAATGTCTACATCAAGATGGTAGACACATCGAACATTTGCGCTAAAGGACATTAATTTCCTGTTTGTTACAGGATTAATCTTGCAAAATTTATGATATCTTACAAAAACTAATTTTTCATTAACATTATTGTATTGATTACTTACAAATTCTCATTTTTGTGATAATTTGAAACTACATGAACGATTTGTTTAGTGGATGCCAGAGAATTCTTTAATTAAATTTCCATGAGGCTGGAAAATGTACTACAATTAATTTCCTCATTGATCTCGAGTTTTTTTCTGTTATAAAATGTCCGAAAAATTTGGGCACTCTGATCTTTTCCACCCTGTATATGGATAATTTCTGAAAGGCGACTGAAGGCGTAAGCTCGGATTCAAACCTTTATATTAATTATGTATGCCTTATATCATAATTGTAATGCCTTTAATTGATGTAACGTATGCAAGTGTAAATAACTGTCAAAGAAAATAACTAATATTAAATATATAAAATTAAATATTTAAGAAAAACCACTAGCTAGGAAATTTGAGATTGAAATTTAAATCTCGGGTTGAAAGCCACTACCCTATTCTACCCTACCGAACCTATTCTTTATGTTTATATATTATATCCCAATAGAGATTTCTTCTACGCTGCCATTACTAGTGCTAATGGTTAAGTAAACAGTGTTAGAGAATTTGGGCTAGAAGTATTATATCTTTTACTTTAGTAGTGTTAGTTATAATCAGCACGCCAGAGCTAAAAAATTCCTCAAAAGGAATCTGTTAAGTCCTTTTTTACTTTCAGGGTACGATAACATACCACCAGAAGCGCTGAACTTCTAAAAGGTTTCATTATATACCTTATATTTCCAAAATACGTTTTTCCAAATAATTTAATACCCGCACTGTGAGACAACTAATAGAATACGTTCATGGGTACTAAAAAGGTCGCGGACATATTTTGTAGTACCTTCAAAATACCTTTTTTAACAGTGAAGACTTCACAAATCGTTAAAATTATTTTTAGAAAATAGATTCCGCATGATCGTCATGTTTAGTTATTGGATAATGTAAAATTCCATTGGAAAGAAAGTATAGTGACCGCCAATGTATGTCCTACACATATGTACGCGTAAGGGGTATGGGTATGCTTAATCTCTCTTATTTCTTTTATTATAAAATGAAAATCGTTTTAAATCATTACCATACCTTAGTTAAGCGGCCTCATTAAGAGTGGTTACTACCCCGCACAGCACCGTCTCTGCAAGGATTATTTAAAATGTCTAAAGATAGAACGCAAACACAGATTTCTATAGTAAGGGAATGTTTTGTAGTTGTTCCGAAATTTTAACCCATCCCCTCTTCTCCACCTACAGTTTTGGTGCGTCAAACGGAAAACGAATAGCGATATGGCGCCACCTATCTTATTATCGCGAAATCATAGACGAAAAAGAAATAGTTTTCGAAAGCATGCGGTATAGTTCTTGTTCGAATTGTTAACGGTCGTTAAGAACATTTAGTTCAAGGTTCAAAAATGAGATGAGTTTCTAAAGATCATAACTAAATTTTATTAATAGACAAGACCAAGGCTAAAAGTTTATTAATATTATTTGAAGATTAAAGCAATAATCCTTGATTAAAGCAAACATTCAGTTCAAGAATATATGAGGTGAGTTTACATTTGTTTAATAGGCAAGGTTTGAGTAGATCTGCTGGAGCAGACGAGAGTGACAAAACTTTCAAGAACCCGATCACGTGTTGACGCTTCAAAATAAATGGCTTTCCGGTTTGCCTATTGCGCCCGCTAGGTACTGTTTGGAACATCTACCTTCGATATTACCACTCTGCGTTTTATCCTTAGACATTTTAAATAATCCTTGCTACCCCGAAGAAGAAAATTCTTCAATTATATACCCTTCCAATTTCACTACCAAAGAAGTAAGTAGAAAATCAATCTATTTTGGCTGCCACAATTTTATAATGTTGTCTTGGTTTAAAATTCACTTTTAAAAAAATTTCTAAATGTGAAGAAGCCTTTGATAGTCTTTTAAAGAATGAACAAATAAAAACATAAAAGAACTGATCATTGTGATCAGGTTAAATATAAGCGTTATTTGATTTCAAAAATGGGAAAATATCCCAATAAATTAGGATATAAACCATCCTCACGAGTCGCGCAAATGGTTAATAAGGCATTGGGCCGTGAAGTATGTAAAGTGAACCAGTTGGAAAGGCAAGACGGAAAATTTGTCACTACCCCGAAGAAGAAAATTCTTCCATTATATACCCTTCCAATTTCACCACCAAAGAAGTAAGTAGAAAATCAATCTATTTTGGATGCCACAATTTTATAATGTTGTCTTGGTTTAAAATTCACTTTTAGAAAAATTTCTAAATGTGAAGAAGCCTTTGACAATCTTTTAAAGAATGAACAAATAAAAACATATAGAAGAACTGATCATTGTGATTACGTTAAATATAAGCGTTATTTGATTTCAAAAATGGGAAAATATCCCAATACACAGAATAAAAATGTGTTTAGAAACACTTGCCTAAACACGACAATGCAACAGATATTTTATCTTGTTTAAAAACACTCATGTTTAAGTAAGAATGGTGTTTAGGTTTGCAACACCTTATGTTTAGGTTCAAAATGTGCTGATCGCTTGTCATATCTGGTATTTAAACATGTTTAAGGTGGTATATGTCATGTTATTATATTATAATGCTTAGTAACAAGACGTGCTTACACGATTATATGCCTAGTTGTTTAACATGTTTTCAGGATTACATGTTTAGGTTTTAAACATGACTAAAGGTTTATAAGCTTAGCTTCCTATCGTGTTTAAGGGTTTATAAGCTTAGTTTGAAAGATATTTGCAGGTTTATCTTGAAATATTTTGAATGGTGTTTTATTACATAGGTTGAAATAATTCCTGCGAAATAAGATACATTGTTTTCAGAAAAACCCGTGCCGCTTCTAGTGGGTAAACAGAAAATTTCCATTGCACTTCAAATTAGCTTTATTTAAACACTTCAGTAGCATTGCGCCGAATCCCATTCGACCGTAAAACCCTCACTTTGGCGGATTTACGATGCTGTCCAATGGGACAATCCTATTGCACCGAAAAAACCCGCACTTTGGGTTTTTCCCGATGGAATATACATTAAATTAACTTTAAAGAATTTCCGGCCTACGTAAAATGAACACTAGATCCAAACATTTTCTAAATTATTATTTTAGAACTAAGGATTATAAGAACGAAATAGTAATAAATCAGCAAAATATGACATAATAAAACCAATTGCTAATATTGATTTACTTCTTATGTTATATTCTTTATAAAAATACTTAAAGCCAGCCGTTTTACTTTACTTGAAGTGTATAACTGCCCCAAAGAGGAGGAGACGTCCTTCTAACCAAACCAAACCAAACCTAACCGAACAATAACTTTTTGGAAAAGGCATATTGTTTGAGAAGTCAATGAAGATAAACATAAATATTTTGGAAAAGGCGTAACAATGTTAAATGATTTATAAAATATTACTAACCTAACCTGGATTTAAAAAAAAAACTTTTTTTGGATGAAAGTGTTTTTGTTTAATGCTTAACCCGAGTCCAGTTTTCACTTTTTAGCCATATCGTAGTATACGATAGGCTCTTAGTTTGACCCGAGCCGTAGTAACAGTAGTAACAGTAGTAACAGTAGTGGCCGGAGTTTTCGCTATCGTTATCGTCAGATTTTAGCTTAAAATGAACTTTATATTACCACAACCCACCCATAGGGGTAACTGGGCTCGGTTAGAAATTTAATTTTAATTAAAATTTTTTTGAGGTCGCAGCCGGGATTCGAACCCGGGTCGCTCACGTAGTAGACGGAAATTCTACCACTGAGCTATAGAGACTTGATAGAAACCTCGAGTTTTTTATTATTTATTTTTATCTCTAAAATGTCAGGGTGATGTGGGGTACCTCTTAATCTTTGGGGTCGGATACTTATGAATTTGTATGTTTGGGGTTTTTATATTTATTTCCTTTTTATTTATGTGCTAATTAAATAGATAACGATTTTCCCCGTTTCATGTGTTTCGTTCTCGTTCGGTAGCTATCGTCATCTATGTTATGTTTGACTGGAACGTTTTGGCGGTTAATTCAAATGTGGGTTTAGATAGAGCTAACATAGGGTTAAATGAGTGTTATGCGTTTGATCATTTTAGCATTGCTAAAGGTAATTCGAGGGGATAATCACTAAAATGCGTAATCACTATAACTAAACTTTCTCTTTCAAAAGTTTCTGGGCATAAGTCCTTGTTTGAAATTTATAAGATGCGATAAGTGTGCATCGGCATAAGTCTATGTTGTAAACTCATCGAGGGGATTATCACTAAAAACTATCTGTTCTTCGATTCGCCGGAATATTAGAATTACAGCATAAGTAAATTTATACGGTTATAATTTAATCACTGTTTAGACTTTAGAGTAGGGAATCGAGGGGCTATTCACTCTGATTTTATGCACGGTAAATCATTTAAGCATTGAAAAAGATAGCGCTATTCACTCATTAGGGTAAGGTATAGAGGGGTTATCCACTCATTAGGGTAGGGTATAGAGGGGCTATTCACTCGTACGATATGGCTACTATTACGAGCCCTTGGGCCGTCTTGTTCTGTATACTATTATATTATATATTTAGAAAACACGGTGTTGAAAACTTCCCGAGGTCGTTTTTTAGCCATATCGTAGTATACGATAGGCTCTTAGTTTGACCCGAGCCGTAGTAGTAGTACTTGTGGCCGGAGTTTTCACTTTCGTTATCGTCAGATTTTAGCTTAAAAGGAACTTTATATTACCACAACCCACCCATTGGGGTAACTGGGCTCGGTTAGAGATTTAATTTTATTTAAAATTTTTTCAGGTCAGACCCGGGAATTGAACCCGGGTCGCTGGCGCAATAAGCAGACATTCTACCAACTGAACCATAGAGACTTGACAGAAACTCCGAGTTTTTTATTATTTATTTTTATCTCTAAAATGTCGGGGTGATGTGGGGTGGGGTACCTCTTAATCTGTGGGGTCGAATACTTTCGAATTTTTATCTGTGGGGTCGGATACTTATGAATTTGTATGTTTGGGGTTTTTATATTTATTTTCTTTTTTATTTATGTGCTAATTAAATAGATAACGATTTTCCCCGTTACCTACCGCGCTCCTCATGTGTTTCGTTCTCGTTCGGTAGCTCTCGTCATCTATGTTATGTTTGACTAGAACGTTTTTGGCGGTTAATTCAAATGTGGGTTTAGATAGAGCTAACATAGTGTTAAATGAGCGTTATGCGTTTGATCATTTTAGCATTGCTAAAGGTAATTCGAGGGGATAATCACTAAAATGCGTAATCACTATAACTAAACTTTCTCTTTCAAAAGTTTCTGGGCATAAGTCCTTGTTAGAAATTTATAATATGCGATAAGTGTGAATCGGCATAAGTCTATGTTGTAAACTCATCGAGGGGATTATCACTAAAACTATCTGTTCTTCGATTCGCCGGAATATTAGAATTACAGCATAAGTAAATTTATATGGTTATAATTTTATCACTGTTTAGAGTAGGGAATCGAGGGGCTATTAACTCTGATTTTATGCACGGTACATCATTTAAGCATTGAAAAAGATAGCGCTATTCACTCATTAGGGTAAGGTATAGAGGGGTTATCCACTCATTAGGGTAGGGTATAGAGGGGCTATTCACTCGTACGATATGGCTACTATTACGAGCCCTTGGGCCGTCTTGTTATTATCATCTTGTTGCACAGTTGTCAAATAGTGGTGCTTCCAAGGCAGAACGAATGTATTGAAAACGCTAGGACTTTTCAGGTCTCTTAATTCGACAAATAGCGTCGTTTGAATTGTAAATATCAAACCCGCGTTTGGGCTAAATTCGTTAGAAACTTTGGCGGGATTCGGTCTAATGGCATTCTGCGCAATGGGAATATACCTATTTAAACAAATCTAGCCGACCTGTTGGAAATGTTGTTCTATTATTAAAGCGAAGAAAGCTTATTTATTCTTCATGTCGAACCATCACTTTAAACATATATTTTGCTCAAAATTTGAGTAAAGGAAGTCCTTTTCTCAATATAAAATGAAAGTCATTGTGGCTTACATTATTTTAATCTACTTAGATTATTCACCTTGTGGTAAAATATACCTCCACTTTTTAATTGTTTTTCTAAAATATAATTCTTCATAAAATAAAGATTTAAAAAATTGAAACCATATACCAACGTATTAAAAACATGTTACATTAAATAACACCTGGCAATCGTTGATGTTTAGCTTAGTGTTAAGATTATTTTGTGTTTACCTCTTAAACGTGATAAAATAAGAAGTGTTTCTATTTGGAACACATTTTAAGGATCCTTATAGAGAAACAGAGATGTAATTAGACATCAACATTGAAGCAATAAACATTACCTCACACCAATGTTTAACTTTAAAACATGTTCAGATGTTGCAAACTTAAACACTTTTTTTTCTGTGTAAATTAGGATATAAACCATCCTCACGAGTCGCGCAAATGGTTAATAAGGCATTGGGCCGTGAAGTATGTAAAGCGAACCAGTCGGAAAGACAAGACAGAAAATTTGTTACTACCCCCAAGGATTATTTAAAATGTCAAAGGATAAAACATTTCCATATCTGGGTAAATAAGTTTGTAAGTAGTCCTCCTCTTGACTCGGAGAGGTAATATTTTTGTTTTCCTATTTTGTTTTTGTTTAGTCTCATCAAGTCTATTTATTCTTATGATATCGGTGTGTATGAAATAACAGAAGATTTTAAAAAGGTTGAATGTGTACCTTATTTGGCATTACCAGATTACTACCCCCTCAATATATACTAGAAAACACGTGAAAGCCCTGAATTTAAAGCATTCTATAGTTTTCCCCTGATGTTTTACTAAAATAAGCTCAAAAAAATATAAAACTATTTTTTGGGTTGCCGCTGCGTTTTTTTTTCTTTTCTAATTTTGTCTGAAAAAATAAAATGGAAGCTATTATTAAGGAAATTGCTCCACAACTTGGGGAAGATAAACAATTAAGCTCTTGGAACGATTAGAAATATTGGGTGTGAACCAACGAACAGATTTACAGTATATCCAGGAGGAAGATGTCAAAGATATAATGAAAGCAATTGAAGCCGGTAAATTCCTAATTGTTTGTAAAGGTAAGTTATATTTAAACACATTGCGGTTGTGAGAAGTTAAGCTTAATATTATATATTTCAGCTCAAAAGGAAACAACTGAAAATCCTGGTACTTCAATCTCTTCTGCCACTTCATCATCTGAACCTCCGATAATCTTAGGATCCGCTAGCAATATTGGCTTTTAACCTACAAATTTTTTGGCCTATCACGTAAAAACATCCTTGCTTCCCAAGGACGTGGAAAATTCCTTGCTAGAGACGCTAAGGCTTTCACCACCACAGAGGATTGAACTTGTTCGCCTTGTGGCATCAGATGCTTTCAAGAAAAGCGGATATGGAAGTTGCGGCCCGAAAACTTGTTTTGGAATATCCAAATAGCTTGCAAGATAAGGCTGGAACGGATATAATTGGTTATGGCTACGTGTCGCTTTTAAATCAGTTGGTAGCCAAAGTAGATAATGTATTAAGAAACAAACCCATTTGAATCCGTAAACCTGCCAAGAAGACATAAAAAACATTGAACCAGGAAAATGAAGATGACCCAGCTGTTAATAGTCAAGACATGGAAAATGTTGAAAACACATCAGTTATAACCAGAAACAAAAGCCGGATATCGTTCTTTGTCAGGACAGTTACGGCTGTGTTAATTTTATGCTATCTGTTTCACCAAGGCAGCATGTAGAAATGAAAGAGAAAGGCACTCAATTGAAGAGGCTTTTTCGGGAAAACCAGTTGGACCAGGAAACAATGAAACTATTTCTTGAAACATACAATTTACAGAGGCTTGTAATTAATGCGCCAGAAATGTCTGTTCTTGGAATCCTAGAAGAATTTCCAATTTTGTTGACTGAGAATGGCAGCATGTAAAAATGAAAGATAAAGGCACTCAATTGAAGAGGCTTTTTCGGGAAAACCAGTTGGACCAGGAAACCATGAAACTATTTCTTGAAACATACAATTTACAGAGGCTTGTAATTAATGCACCAGAAATGTCTGTTCTTGGAATCCTAGAAGAATTTCCAATATTGTTGACTGAAAATGGTTTCTTGGCTCATGCTAAAGAACTTATGGGTTTTGATATCAAAGAAAAATTGATTTCAACTTTGGAAGAGGAATCAACGAGGCTCTTCAATTTCTTCAAAAGTCAATCAAAAAATCCCCTTCCTTGGAAGGTATTTTGGGTGAGGTTTCAAACATAGAGAACTCAAAATCTGCCGAATTTCAAGCCATATTTTTCATGATTGTTGACTATTTCAAGGAGAATCAACGTTGTTTTTTTTCAACTGAAACCTGTAAGTATTTTTTTAATTAGGATAGGGTACTCGTTGAAAGGGCTATCAATATCTCTATTGGTTATCGACTTTAAATCGATAACCCTTAAATACTTTGTTTTGCTTAAAAAATTGCCAAAATTCTGTGTTTTTAAAATGGAATGCTCGATGAGATGTAAAGCTGTAAAAAAACTTCCCTCTTACTAGGCATTCAGATATTTATCATCTTACTAGTACTCAAGAGTTGATTTTAGCGTCATCAAAGAATTGGTATTAACCATAGTAACCAATATCATTTATAAATTGTTTTCATTTAGGTAATTATTATATAAAAAAGACTTGGTTTGCCCAAACCTAAAAAACAAAACGATAAGAGTTTTTCCAGTTGATTGAAGCGTGGATATTTGTTTTTCTTCTATTGAACTTTAAAGACAATCCGTATTTTACTACTCTTTAGAATTTAATTCAATAACCGGATTTTACTGGTAATGGACTTGCTTCCTATAAATTAATTGAAATAAAAAATTACTTATCTCAGATTTTTCAACAACAATTCCATTTTCCTAAACGTCTTACGGCGTTTGAAATAGTTTTCATGAGAAAGGACTTCCCAGTGCCTCCTGGACCAGAAACAAAGTGGCAGAAGTTACCATTTTTTTCTCCGCCTAGGGCGAAGTGATTCATGACTTTATCATAAACCCTCTTTTGGTCGGAGTTCAGTAACGCCACATTGTCAGAGACAACATCATCGAAATTTATTTCCATGGCAGCCTCGACATCTAACATAGCATTTTCTGTTTCTATGACAATTTCTTTGCCTTGGAAGGCATTTTCGTCGTCATCACTTTCCGGCTCCGATATAGTGTCTTTATGTTTTTCGGAAGCTTTACGTTTCTTTGAACTTCTTTCGAAACCGAGAATTTTTCATGGTACTCTCTCAAAGGTTGGATCTCAGCATGGACGGTGAATTATAGAGGACCAGTATACGCTAGGCTTAAACAGTACAAACATTTTTACCTCGAGCAAGAATCAGCTCGAGGGGGGGTAGACATGGAGGAGAGGGGGAAATTGTCATCGTTCAAGGACGTTGGTACCGCGTGATATCAGAAAATTCAAAATAAAAACGGAGTTTGACGGAAATGCTTTTACACTCGAATCGGCGCGAATATTCTTTATTTTAATGTTCAGTTAAGTTTAAAAAAATTTTTATGAAATTTTTCTTAGTTCTGGGCGTTAAATACTTTTAAAAAATGCCACCAAATAAGCGGTGTATGTATTCATTATGTCAAAACAACACTAATCACGTTAAGCCTCGGACCATTTATCCAAGTTTTATACCGTTTCCTCGGCCAAGAAAGGAATTTTCAAAATGTAAAAAATGGATTTTGGCATGCGGAAGGTTTGATAATCAGTTAACCATTGAAAAAGTATGGAAAAAACATATTATATTTGCGAGGAACATTTTGTGGGAGGCAAGGGCCCTACTATTGAACACCCAGACCCGATACCATATGAAGAAACTCCAGAAAGTTTGATATTTTAATATAAATGTGTTATCCTTACCATTAACCATGATTTTAATTAAACTACAGAACCAGTCTCAGTCATTATCTCACTCGATTAGCGATGAAAATTGTGTATCATGCACTGTACCAAAAGATGCATCTAACGCTCACATGTTAGTTGAAGATGAAGCAACCAAGAATTTGGAATATGAACAAGTCATATGGCTATCTGATGACGATAAATGTATTTCTGAAGACATAACACAAGATTCCAACACATCAGTCATCAATGACAGTGGGAAATATGTCGAGAATAACAGTCAAAGTGTCTTAAATTCAACCATGATAAAAAATAGTGCAAATGTGTGTATTACTTTCACTTTATACAATTAAAAATTAATATGAAACTAATTTTCATATTTAGACTGACTGTCAATTTCTCGTATTGGATGTTAACAATCAGAACTTTCTAATTTCATCCAAGAGTGTGGACAGTTCCAATGTTTGTATTAATTTGTGTTAATAGTTTTAGTTTTTAGTTCTAATTTATTTTCTAAATTAAAGGTAATCGGTTGTAATAATTTACTCCATTTCCTCAAATTTTTCATAATTTCAGACCCGATTTAGTAAACAATGCAATCTTCAAACTATCTCTGGAAAATGCATCCCTAAAAATTGGCTTTTAATGACTACTGAAAATGGTGTTGTATTTACAATTCAAAATGTTTGCAAAGGGCTCATTACCAAATCGTTCATTTTAAACGATCTTGAAACGCGTGGCACACTAAGGGTTAATGGAAAGGTTATCACTGAAAATCATCCATTAGTTAGATCACTACCAGATATCACAAATGTAGAAGCCCTATTCCAAGTTCTTCAAACACTAAATTCATTACCACTCTGCACGGGAATAACTCGAATGGAACTTATAAAACATTTTGAAAGTAAGGAAAAAACTCCAGGATGCGTTAATGTATTCGACGATGCACTTCATTCAATATCTTGCGAAACTGTTCTAAGTCGACGGAAAAACCAGAATGTAATTAACACTGAAATTAAAAACTTGTGTGATTCCTGCACAAAGTATCGCAGGATTTTGATAAACAGCATAATTCGACAAAGGAAACGTACTTCAAAACCGGGTGAAAAACGAATCTCATATTTACCACGAGGAGATTTAATCAGGAAGTTAAAATCTCAAACTCAAAGAGGCATAGATCAAAGAAAGAAAATTTTGAAAATCAAGAAAAAAATTAAGAAAGATACCAAAGAGTGTGGCCAGTTTTTTCAAGACAAAGATGAAGAGTGTATTATGCATCAGTTGCAACGTCAAAAACAGCTATTGCCAAAAAATTCCATAAAAAGAATTTTTGTTGAACAACAATTGGCAATAATGAAAACAAAAAATAAAAGGCAACGGCGGTGGCATCCCAAAATCATAAAATTTGCTATCCATCTTTATAAGAAATCAGCATCAGCTTACAATGCTATGGCTGCGAGTGGAATGTTTGAGTTGCCATCAACAAGAACCTTGTATAATCATAGCTCACATGTTGGCCTTAACTCTGGATTTACTAAAGCCTGGTTTTCACTGCCGAAATTTTCACGGAACAGAGAAGAAAAATCAGCAAAATTTTGCGGAAAATTCCTTAAAAAGCGGCGGCAAAACGTTTTCACTTGTAATATGAAAGAGTGCGAGTTCGTAGAGACCAAGGCTTATCTGTTATGTTGAAAATGCACCAATAGCAACCTATCTATTTTCTTAGACTTAATTGTCTTTGTAAAAACGTTCAATTTTATCATATAAATAACGATTAAGCCAAATTTCTTTAGCAAATCGTTAACTATAAATTTTTATAAATTTAACTCGACAACACAAACGCCTTCAATTAAAAAAAATGGCGTCGAAAAAAAGCCTCGCGAGCTGACCAAAACCAAGCCTATGACGTCACGCATTCGTCGATTCCTATTGGCCACCGCTTTCCTTTCCGTAAAAATTTGCGGAAAAATAGAAAACCAAATCCGTGCTTGCCGCACAGAAAACGCGAAACTTTGCGGCAAGTTACCTCTAAAAAAACGGCGCGGAACGCGGTTTTTCCTGCGTTTTGGGCCAGTGAAAACCAGGCTTAATGAAAGTTTAGTTCAGGCAGCTGCAATGCTTTTCAAAGCTTGCCCTGAAGAACATCAGCAATATGTTTCTGTCATATTAGACGAAATGAAAATTAAGGAAGATATAATTTATCAAGCAAATACAGGTGAACTGGTTGGCTTTAGCAACTTGGATGATACCGGAAATGAAATTTTAAAAATAAGAAATCTGAACAACGATTTACCAGAAGTAGCAACACACGTGCTTCAAATAATGATAAGTATTACCGGAAATTTTAAGTTCCCACTTGCATATTTCCCCTGCAAAGACATGAACACCGATAATCTTCACAGAATAAATTCTGAAGCCATATCAAAGCTAGAATTTTATGGTATTAAAGTATTAATTGTTATAGCAGATGGGGCCAGTACCAACAGGAAAATGTTTCGTAATTTTGTTGAAGATGGATTTTCTTGGAAAAATTTGTACGCCTGTGATGAAGAAAGGGCGGTATTTTTTATATGTGATCCCCCACATTTTGAAGACCGCTAGAAATGGGATGAGCAACAGCAACTTCCACACTAAAACTAAAAATCTGATCAAAAATGGAAAACCAATTCAGTGGACCCACATACTAAATTTATATGACTCCGACCGTCAACGCACTGTAAAACTGGTTCCAAAACTCACGCGGGACCACGTTTTTTTAGATTCACACTCTAGGATGCGAGTAGGTCTCGCCGCTCAAGTTTTTAGTGACGCAGTGGCTAATGGTTTAGAATTAGAATTTGGAGATACATGCTTTGAAACCGTGAAATTAATCAGAATTATGAACAAATTTTTCGACTGCATGAATACAAGAAATTTAAAAGAGGGAATATTCAAGCGAAATCCAAACTTGCTTCCCTTTTGTAGCGCAAATGATGAGAGATTAGAGGTAGTAATAATTTAGTTTTCACATCACTACGAATTTTATTAATAACATTTTTTTAGTGGCTTGAAGGACCTTTCCTGAAGTATTTCCAGGATTGGCAAACTGAAGTGGACCACTTGCCTAAGTCTGTTACTGCAGCGGAAAGGAAAAAATGACCCTAAGTCGTGAGACTGTTGAGGGTTTTCAAATGACAGGTAAAAAATATATTAACCTAAAAGTCACACTACAATCATTTAAATTTGTTAATTTCTTTCAGCCAAATCAGTTCCAGCAATAGTACGATTTTTATTAGGGAAAAATGCCAAGTTTGTGCTTACTAACCATCTAAATCAGGATTGTTTGGAGCAGGAATTTGGTAAACAGCGTGGTTCGTGTGGAGGTAACAACAACCCTGATGTTTTACATTTTGCGCAAAATGTTGATCGTTTCAAAGATTTGGATGGAATTATAATAGCCCGCAAACTGGAAATACTCTAGTTGATAAATAAGGGTTACTAAATATTTTAACACAAAACTTTATTAATTATATAAAAAAATGTTACAATTTTAGGAATAAAACCAGTATTGAATATTGACTTATTTTGTTGAGATCTTTTTTCCTAAGCTTAATTACTTATTATCACAGACATTCTTTAAACTAAGTAAACATCACAACCCTCATGTACAATTCCCTTCACTTTGAGAGGCAGTGTTAAGTCTTTTTTAACAACAGTGAAATGTTCACCTTTGGATTTACCAGCCGCAGTCGTTTTCCCTTTAATTTGCTCCAAACCTTTTCGCAAGCTTGCCTGCGATCTTTGTTTTTGATTTTTTTCCGAAATATTTGGCACGCAAATAAAGTTGTAAGCCATTTCCCCTTAATTTAAGGTAGCTTTCAACTAATATTTTTAAAATGACACCTTCCTTGTCATGTGGCACTTTAGAAAGTTCTAACAAATTATGCCAACTTTTTTTCATAAAATCATTTTGAATGATCTTATCTCTGGCATTTTCTCTCCTCCTCGGATTATTCTCAATTAGAGCGGTGCCATTGTAATACACATCTACCATACTATCTATCTTTGTAAAGAAAAGGAATGTGTCTTTTGTAACGTAAAGTAGTCCACCACGATTATTTGATGAAACCCAATCGGTTACTTCCAAACTTGGTAATTCATTGGTTATGTACTTTCTTATTTCATCTCGGGATCCCTTTATAGATAGATTTTCTCTAAGATTATAATCTAAAACTATCCTGTTCTTGCAAACTGCATTCACAGTAGAACCAGCGACGTAATATAATATTTGAAGTTTCCTAAGAGTTTATTTTGGGTCAGTTTTGCCAGGATTATCTGTGGTCACCTTAGTATCCAACTCTCTTTTGCCTTCGGCTTCTCCTCTTTCAACATGTAATTCTAAATTATTTAGCAATAAGCGAAGTAGCTCCGCAGCACAATATTTTCGAAGATTATAATTTAGGCACATAAAAATCTAGTAGAATTAATATAAAAATTGTCAATTTTTAAATAATAAAAGGTTAACTAAAACATCTTACCGGTGGAGCTAACAAAGATAAATAAGATATGGTTTCCTTAAGGAAATGTTCATTAGATTGCAAACGCTGAGCTACGCTCCAAAATCCTTTGGACTCCCTGATTGTTATTTCACTGAGAACTTCATAGCCTTCTTCCCAAAATGCATTTTTTCAGTCGACAGCCACCCCGCCTAGCTCTTTCATAATGAGACCAAGTTCTGCGTAATTTTTGGCAGATTTTTCCAAATTAGACAGCTTTTTAAAGCTTTCAACAACTGCATTTTGAAACCCTTCTTTTGAAATTCCTGTTAATTATTGCATTTAAACTTAGGCTGCAATCTGAATTAGACTGTCTCATAAACTAAGACATACTTTGCTTGGGGGCTCCGTATGTTTTGATTTTTTTCTTCGTCGGGGATTTTACTACTGTTGAAATTTCTTCTACCAACAGGTATGGTTGCTGGAATTTTGCTGCGACACTTGTAATGTACTTAGTTTCTGGCTGGGGAACACTTAGCTCAAATTCTATGTTTTCATTGATTTCTAAGTCTTCTAATTTATTTTCGGGTCTGCAAATTTTACAACAACAGTGAAGAGAGCAAGAGAGAGATTATGAAAATAAATATTAAGAAATATAAACAACCAAGGCTTAGCGCAATTGATTGTAAATAATGTAGTTTAGTCCCTTATAAACGGTTTAAAATGTACTAAATTTGATTTGAAATTATAAAGTAGTACAATATTTTTGTAATACATACCTTTTACAATAGGTATGTTCCTGGTGAGGAACGTTTTTCGGCTTTTTTGTTCGCGTTTCAACCCTCAGCGACTTAAACACGCGCGCCATTTTGATTTTGCTTTGGTGGCCTTGAACGACGATATCGCCTGATTGATGTACGGGAGCAAAAAAACCCTCCCATTACTGGTCCTCTTTAATTCACCGTCCATGATCTCAGGCAGAGAGGTTTTGAAAGCCTCGGCGTACGTTTGAAAGTCGCCTAACAATTCGGCTTCATCTCTCCACGGTTTAAACAAAATGAGTAAAGCGTGACAATACTGCTCTTCTTCTTCCTTCGGCTCATGAATGTAGTGCTCTATGATGTACGGTTTCATTCTCCGTCTCATCAAACCCAGTCCCATTTTAATTTTTTTTCGCACACTCTATGTACTAAATGGAGTCATAAAATCGTCCAAACTCGTACAAGCTCACGTTTTCCAGACTATCTGGTCGATTGGGGTATTTGTCGTCCACGAAACCCTTTTGGCAAGTTTCCTTGCTCGTGGGATCATTTTCTCTCAAGCGGGCAAGCTCCGCGAATCCTTTCAACACCTTGGATCGTTTTTCTTTTACATTCGTGTTAATAAATCGTGTGGTGTCGGACATTTGGTACAATTTTTGACCCATCATGAAGTCGAGCGCTTCGTAGATGCCGACAGATTTATTTGTTAGAGATTTTAACCCAGAAGCAAATAGTTTTTTAGACAAACTATCGTGCCCCAACACGGCGAAGGACCCATCCATTTCAGCCCGGTCACCTTTTGTCACGTACCCCGTGACATATCTCGCCTCTATCTCAGTGTCATCCGCGACAAATTGCACATCTATGTTGGCTTTAGAAGCCAAAAGCAATGCCGGGTTGTAGTAATTTATGAAAACTTCGTTTTCTTTTCTATGTAAATCATACAGGCGTTTTTGACGGTTTTTCATTTTTCGGTGGCGAGTTACTGATTCAGTGGAATTATAAGTCGCAACGTGTGTAACGTTCCGGGGGAAACCGTAACGAAACACTTTCACTTCCTTGTTTCCACTCTTTACCTCTCGGTAACAACTGGTACAGCATTTATGTGCTTGAAATTTTTTGACTAGGCGATGAAGTTCCGGACTATCAGCTCCGTTTGGAATTGTACACGAGACATGCTTTTGCACCTACTCCAAAATATCTTTCGGCAAGGAAGAACCAATTATAGGAGCGCCCTTGACCCAAAGCAAGCAATGGTAGTGGGCTAAACCTCGAGACCGGTATTCAACGCGCACAAAATGGTGAGCTATCTGCCCCAGAACCGGATTTTCCTTACAGAGCACAAAGTTGTTGAGAAGCGATCTCACTTTTTTGTGAAAATGCTGGCTGACGGTAAGAGGATCAATGTTTAATAGTTCAGTTACTGCCATTAATTCTATTGCTGATACGTCGGCATTCACTTTTCTTAGGTGCTCGTGAAGTTTGATATCATCGTATTCGGCGGGATTGAACGTCAGCAACCATGTTGGGGATCCATACTCTCTAACCATAGCTAGAACACGTTTTTGAACCTTATTCCAGTAATCCTTTGCTCCTCGTATGTGGCCCATGAAAGTAGCCAAATTGCTTTCGAGCAGTGCTCGGAATAGGATATAAATTATCTAAGATTGTTCACAGAATAACGAGGACAATATACATGAACATATAGATAGACATAAATGAAGTACCCTCGCTATTAGCAAGAATTTTCACATATATCGACAATGTAGAAAACGGTTCTATCCCACTATGTTCATAAACAATATTTATTTGGATAAACACGACCAACCCTTATCTTATTTAGGAGTAAATATAAGGTTCCTTTCAATATTTAATTCCTTGTGCTTCATAAACAAACAAGAAATAAAAACATGAGTTCCTGTAACAGATATACCTGGATTAGGTATTTATTTGTAAATAAGGCCTATTTTATTGAACAATAAACAATTAGGTTTTATTAGAACGCTTTGGGAAAATTAATCACGAAATTATTCGGAATGTTGATCACCCTTTTCATTAAATGTGAAAAATGACTAATATTTGGTGTATATACTTCGGCTCCGTGTAGGAAGAAGGACAACACGTTATTTTTGGTCGAATAAAGCCGCCAAAGTATGCGTGAAAACATTAAGATAACTCACTAAAACGTTCATGTTCATTTGTAATTAATTGTAAAGGTCACGATTTCAGCACGTTAAGTCTTGTACCATTTTGTAAAGAAGTTGCCGTATATATAATTGCTCGAGTCGACACACAGGAGTGCAGTCACCAATCAGCGGACGATGAATTTTTATCGCTTTTGCTAGAAGGTTGACTGATTGCTTGTAGAAAAAGCATTTCTCTAGCGAAATCTATATCTATATCTATATAAGTGAAAATTCAGATGATCAACGCCCAGTCCCAACCATTTTAACCAAAAGGCTGAAATTTTGAAAGGGGTTACTCTTAAATAGTAGGCACGTGGTCATCTTGACAATGGCGACCATTAATGTAAAACATATTATTATTTCACTAATATTTAGCCAACTGGTTACCTACGTCCTATAGACGCGTTTTATGGCCTTTGTGGTTCAATTAACCACCATCTTTTCAAAATGGAGGGCTGAAACCTAACAAAAATGTACTGACGTCCTTTGCTGCTACTTATATACAAAATGGAGTTGGGCGTAACGCGCGGAACAGCAAAGATAAACACTAATTTTAAAGTAACGAGTACGTTTCCGCGAGTTGTAATGTATATGACGCATATTTTAACGGTTTTTCAAAATAACTCATTGTCTTCCTTCACTATCCCTTTAAGAATTGGTGCCTTTATCGCAAGTACCTGCCCAAATATTGAGCATGCGCTGCTCGTTTTCTTATATTTAATGGATCAAAACAGTCTTCAAAACTATAGGTGTTCCAGCATACCGATCCGATAGATTCCTTAATGTTGCGTAAGATACTATGTAAAAACGTAACTACACCGGAACATCCTTTGCCAATACAACAATTTATTTGCCGGTACATAATATTAAGATTAAGCATATATAATTACGTCCACCACGATTTCAGACACATCATTGCGGAAATAATGTCAGGTTTCAATGAACCTCGTTTTGGAGCAACTAGATTTGTTCCTCCAGAAAAAGTTCTTTCGGCGGCAACCGATGAGCCTTGAATACAAAGATAATCTCTGGCCATTTTGCTGACGGTGGGGTAGTTCATTTCATTTGTCTAGATGAAATATGAAAATATACACTTGTTTAATGGTCACTACAAGCCAATTTCACCTGAAATTACCAGAAACTAGCTTTGTCGCAATTACAAGTCTGTAGTATTTCACCACCCAAGTTCCACTGTACTTATAGTTGAAGGTTGAAAAACATACCACATACCTTCAACCATTGAAGAATGTTTGTTTGAGGTGGGAGAAGGTTGTCTTTAAAATATTTAAGTAGCTCCGCCCCTTGTACGAGTCTCTTGGGACGTTTCGGATACACGGAATATAAATCATTCATGCCCTCTGTTACCGCGCTCTCCACTGGTTCGCTCCTCGAGTCATAATACTCGTTGTAAACGTTTAGTACAGTATCTTTAATTTGTTTTAATTTGGTCTTATTGTAATTGGCTTTGAAGAAATCCAGCTTTAACGTTGGATCTAAAACTATAGCGAATCACAATTTTTTTTAGGGAGACATAACACGAAGAAGATTAATGTTGCGCAATGAACTTTTTGTCATGCTAAATAATTGCAGAAACGTTATAAAACTATTGATCTCAAATAATAAAGACGTATATAGGCAGTAGAATATGTATAAGCATTATGAACCCATAAGTGGTCGAACAAGCAGCTTCATTTCTCACCTACTGCGATCCAGGTCGCTGCCGTATTCGACAACTCTTCGTAGTTCAATAATTTTTTTGGGCCAATATACAAGCTTCTTTTAGCGGACCATTACTATCCTCAATTGCCGACTCTAGTTTCTTCAATAGCCAGTGATATATTGGCATGAGGAGTGAAATGGTTGGATATTTCGCTGCAGATATTCGCTGAGTTGCTACTGTGAAATTCTTTAAGATCAAAAATATTCATTGTTTTTTAAACCAATTATTTCTCGCAGTGATGTATAAAAGTCATGTATGTTACTTTTAACGCATTCACGAAGTATTCAATGTTTTCCCATTCCGTTTCTGTCATATGAAACGTTTCGAGGTCGTTGTCAGTTTGTGTTAGCGTCTGAAGCGACTGAAATAGAAAAAATATCATTTGTCTAGTTGAAAGCAGGAATAGACCATAACATTTCAAGTTACTGCTTTTAAACGTAGTGCCCTTTCTAGCATGAAAGCAGTTGAATTCCACCTTGTTTTGACGTCAAGTACCATTTTAACATCACCCAAACCATTATTAATATTCAACTGATGTAATGATTCCTCTTTAAGGTTGGATAATCGAATCTTCAAAACCGTAGCTCGAATCTATTTATAATAACGACTTAATGAGTAGTGTTGGACATATTTTTTAAATCCCTGCATATTTGGCCTAAATTGAATAATGTTAATATCTACGTAACATATTGTAATATGTTACATACATATCTAATTTCAATTTACCATAGACCAAATATGCACGGTTTCTAAATTTTGTCCATTTGGTCTCAAACCGACAGACCATTTGAACGATGGTAGAATTAATGGATAAAATGTCCTAACTAAGTGCATTTTCAAATGGAAAAGACCTTAATAAATCAATTCCACAACAAAACATCTGTCTTGAGACCTTCATTGTACAAGAGACAATGCAATAGTAGGCTACTCCTTTCAAGAAGGACACTTGTTCATTCACAATAAATTCCTTGACAGTTCATTAAGCCTAAACGATTGGCACTTGTATTTACCTTTGCAACACTGGTACCAATTGTATTAGCATTAGTGCTGATAAGGGATTCGTCATCCGGTCCATAATCGACTTCGCTATCGTGCTTTGGTGTTGTTTTATGATGATCAAGTATAGCACATACACATAAGTGTATAACATGCGCCACGCACCGAATGCGATGTCCGCCGTTGAATCTGAGCCCTAAAGTGTCACTTCGTTTTTCAAGCTCTTTGGTGAATCTCTCGTTGTTCGAGGCATTATCCATTGTAATTGCCAATATCTATACGGTGCGACGTCAGTAAATTAATTCAATAAACCGGATGTCCATGTAACGTCACACAATAAGCAAACCTATGTACCATTGTACAGAGAAACATGTTCGTTGGCCATTGAGGATAATGATAGACATGCCCAGTCAGCAATGTTTGATGAAGCTTGAGTTTCCCGAATGAGAGATTAAGAGAATGAAGCTTTTCCTACATTGCCTCTTCGCATTTCTATTATTGAATTCAATAGTTGGCGGAACATTATGGAAGCATTTTAAGAATGTGCTTATTGCGTGCCAATGTTCATTTAGATCAAAATAGACGGAATAACATTTGAGGTTAAAGGTTATTCATGCTCATATGACGAAACATTGGTGCTACTGCTACTTTCTTCCTTTGAAGTGTGGTACATACATAATGTTAGTCACATTACATGAGATAGTCGTACAATGAAAGGTGTGAAAAAGAATATTCCTTCATCTAAGGAGTACCCAAAAACACAATTGTCTTGTCTGGTCCTAATCTAACCTAGGGTTGGTCTGGAATGCCCTTCTCTGGGACGCGTTGTTGGATTAGAACCCGATAACACGAGGTGGTTTCTAGTATCTTACGACGGAACTTGTGGAGGTACAGTTTATTGACCTCTCAGTAGACTATCCCTGTTGGACGACTATTATTCTTGGACGGATTCGTACAATAGAGATAGACCCCGGTTTGCCGTTGAGTTCACAGATTCTTATAGCGCAGTGGCCGCTAAGGAAACCTATTTCATCTAATATTATTTAATATTATTGCTTGGTGATTAGGGCAAATGGTGTAAATTTGAAATGCTCATTATTTTATAAGCTTCATCGAATGTATAAAAAAACCTAATTTAGACGTTTTCCTTTACCGTAAGCGACAAATTATATTGATGTGTAAAGGAAAGACTTCGGTGCGCGTCTTCTGCGCAAGACAAGCACAGAAAACTCTGGTTAAATGTTTCCAGTCTAATGGAACTTAGATCTCTGCACTTTGTACGTAGGTTTAAAAGACAACATCAAACAATATTCGTACCCTTGTAACCTTTCGATCACTGACTAGTAGGCCAGGACAGATAGGCCGAAAAAGGGCTTGACCTAGAACATTTGAACATAAAGATGAAAATTGGTACATGTGTTGTTTTTGACCCAACAAAAATTATACTTAAAGTCCCCTGCTGTAGAGCGCGAGCTTTCGCCGCCATCTTGGAAAATGGCCGCCGGGAATTACAGATACAATGTATTCCACGTTCTTCTTCAAAAATTATGAAAATTGGTACACATTATGATTGGAACCACATGAACATCTTGGCAAAATTTTAAAGCTCTGTGTTCAATAGTTTGGTCGCCATATTGGAAAATGGCCGCCGTGAATGATAGGTACAGTATATTTCACCATGTTGTTGGAAAATTATGAAAATTGATAGGTATTACAAACAGAGCTGTACGAACCTCATAGTAAAATATTGAAGCCATTAGTCAGATAGTTTGGCCGCCATGTTGGAAAATGACCGCCATCAATGTCATTAAGATAGAGTATATGGTTCAAAAATTATGAAAATTGGTAATAATTATGTTAAAGACCGTCTTAACATCATACTTGAATATTGAAGTCGTGCTACTGATAGTTTGGGCTCCATCTTCAAAAATGACTGCTAGAAATGGCAAATATATTACGGATATATAAATATTTTAGATATTTTTTTATTGAGTAGATGATTTTCATGAACGTATTAAACGCCATAAAAATAACTATTTTCGAGTCTAAATTATCGACCCATCTTCAAAAATGGTCGCTGAAATATTACTATCCTAAATTCTGCCATATTACTCGGATTTTGGTTAGGAAAAACCATTTTTATGGGGTATAAACATTCTAGTGTCGTTAAGGATTAGATTTAAGACACATTTTTAACATTTCGTTCATATTTATCGTCATCCTGAAGATTTTTTACTACGGCTAATACCTTGAAAATGACCACACATTGCCCAGCAAGCTAATACAGATCGTCTACATTCACAGTTCTTTATACAAGATGTTCTGCAGACTGCAGGTACAAATAATGAGTGGAATAAGTTCATCTGATGCCGGAAGGAGAATGGTGTGAATGGGTCTTCGACTTTCGCGATCGCTAACCAATCCCCACTTTTCGGGATTAAATCGTTTCCTAGCTATTGTTGGACTTGAAGATACGCTCGGAAAAAATGTAGTTTTGCTGCGTCGGTTGTTGGATGAAGCTTAGCGAGATCAAATGAGGACTTGACAGTATATGTGGCAACGGTTCCATTATACGTGTAATATCTACATAAATGAAGCATAACGTGTCAATTATCACCCTAAAAAAAGCGAAAAGAAATCTCTCTTCGGCAGCAGCTATGGCTTCCCTAGATGCAATATGGTCATTAAAAAAGCGCAACAAATTTGTAAGATGTTGATTATCTGTCGTTACTTTAAACCACGCCTTATCATAACCACACCCAATTACAGCACGTAAATGAAAGAAGTGTTCTCTTAACCTTTTTAATTCAAAGGACTTGTCGTGGCGGAGGGGGCCCGAGTTCGGTGTGACGGTTCGGGAGTTCCTTGGGTTCGCCCTTGGTTCAGACCGTTCCTTGCCCCATTCCGTGAAGGTTTTGCTGGGCCGTTTCGCCCCCACCCAGGTGTTGCCTTGGCTCGCCCCCGCTATTGGCAACCCTCTAGGGGTCGCGGATACACTATTTGTTTTGGGCCGTATGGCACTGTTGTGCTTGGAAAGAACTTCCCCGTCCCCTCGAGTCTTCTGCTGCCTTAATCCTTCCCTGTCACCGACCACCTCCTGACTGGGCTCGCCGTGACCTGCTCAAGTGGTGTTTTTCGGGCCCGCTGGCCAATCCCGTGTGCCATGACGGCGGTTCCGCTGGTTCAATTTGGAATATGATGGGGAGGTGTAGCGCCTAATCAAGGGTTCTGACATGCAATTATTATGAAAAATCTTCAGGATGACGATGAATATGAATGAAATGCTAGAGATTTGTCTAAAATCTAATATTAAACAACACTAGAATGCAT
Organism: Phalangium opilio; assembly: GCF_054372755.1. Lineage (NCBI taxonomy): Eukaryota > Metazoa > Arthropoda > Arachnida > Opiliones > Phalangiidae > Phalangium > Phalangium opilio. Next base: position 198,480 of record NW_028324255.1, read on the forward strand.
AAACCCCATATTAAATCATATTCTCTAATCAACAGCATTGAATAACTTTTCTTTCTTTCAGAATTTTGGGCAATTATTTTCGTGTGGGCATTTTTAAAGATGGCGCCGATAATTTCAACTTCGATATATCCATTTTTTGTTGTTTATTACGTTAATTAAAATCATCTATTCAAAATAGGAATTTCAAAAATATTTATATATTTGAAATATATTTGGCATTTCCAGCAGTCATTTTCCAAGATGGCGCCCAAACTATCAGTAGCATGTCTTCAATATTCAAGTATGATGTTTAGACGGTCTTCAACATAATTATTACCAATTTTCATAATTTTTGAACCACATACTGTATCTAAATGACATTGATGGCGGCCATTTTCCAACATGGCGGCCAAACTATCTGACTAACGGCTTCAATATTTTACTATGAGGTTCACACAGCTCTGATTACAATACCTATCAATTTTCATAACTTTCCAACAACATGGTGAAATATACTGTACCTAGCATTTACGGCGGCCATTTTCCAATATGGCGACCAAACTATTGAACAAAGAGCCGTAAAATTTTGCCATGATGTTCATGTGATTCCAATCATAATGTGTACCAATTTTCATAATTTTTGAAGAAGAACGTGGAATACATTGTAGCTGGCATTCCCGGCGGCCATTTTCCAAGATGGCGGCGAAAGCTCGCGCTCTACAGCAGGGGACTTTTAGTATATTTTTTGTTGGGTCAAAAACAACACATGTACCAATTTTCATCTTTATGTTCAAATGTTCTAGGTCAAACCCTAAAAGTCCTGGGCTATTAGCGACTTGTTTCGAAACAACCTCCGCAGTCGCTTCAACAGTGCTGGTAATGATTCCATACAACGCTTCGAGTGTGCGGCACGGTACTTGATGGCTGTGCCTCGGCCATGGTAGAAATGAAACCCACGCCCGATATCAACGTAACACTCCGCCTATACACTAGCAGTCAATAACGATCAAACTGAACCGAACACGCCGCGCTTTCGAATGTGAATAATATTAAAGAAATAGTTTTGTTTGACGTTTCGTGTATGTAGAAATAACAGCAGCATGTGTAAACAAGTTGGGAAAACCAAAATATTACCTCTCCGAGTCAAGAGGTCTACTACTACAAAGTTATTTACCTAGATATGGAATTATTTCTCTTTTTTGAAGTAAACATTTACGAAATATTGAAGCAGTATTCCAAGCATAGAGAATTTACAGTAAAGCTGACGACATTTTACATCCAATAAAAATAAATCTTGGACACATGGAAATCAGTCAATGGCAAAAAGAACAGGAAATGAAGTTTACGCTTCAGCTGTTTACCCTATAATCTGATAGTTACATTCACAACTGGTTAGCAGTGTAAACACTACCGTCTCGTCTCACCTCAACAATATTCTTAGTTTGCCAACATGAGTGTTAACGTTAAACAATACCAAAGCTAAATTGTAGCTGGACGCACTGATAGTCAATGCGCACCATAAAGAGAATAAAAACTCTGTAGCTTAGCCCTATTAATCTAATTGCCACCATAATCTTTTCTTCTATTATAAAATCTTAACCTGATTATTTAAGAATGTATTTAACTTTCGAATCACTCTGAACCGTTAATGTCTCTTCATTTAAGACACGAAAATCAAAACCCAAAGTTTACTTCACCTCAGGTCTCAATTATTTACACTTTATTTCACTAAGCCTATTGCGGGTAATACTAGATATACCCGCCGGAGTTTAGATCTTAGCTTTTTTCATGATATCACTAAACCAAGGATTATTCTATATACAGATGTAGTATAGCTTAAGTAATATATAAAAAGCCATTTCTAATAATAATATTAAAAAAAAACTTTGGAATATCAAAATGAAACAGAGCTTTAAAGCTTCGAAAGTTTTAAATGCATCATAATTACGAAAAATATTTCCACATTTTCACTTTATATTAAGGATAAAGGGAATATTATGGTTCTGTAGGATTTCTTTACACATCAAAACAAAACGAACTTCTAACGCAGCGCACTAGTGTAACAACGGACGGACACACACAGACAAAAACATAGACTGCTTTTTAACTTTTTCCGTACTAATATTGAATTGAGAAACAAGATTATCTTAAATATTAAAATAAATATAATTAATATTTAATATTTTCTTCGTTAGTTATTCGCCTTATTGAACGTTACATCGTTTTAAAAAAGAACAATTTAACATTCTTGAGAGACTTGACTAATATTGGCGTTTGAAATGAAGCATACGCCGGTTGCTTCGCCTTACTCAAATAAGTCGTATATAAGGGTTTCGAATCGCAGTTATGGATAAGAACAGCGCAATTGCGTGAACCTTTGGTGGAAGCCCCGCCATTGGGAGGCCAGACGTTTCTCGTAACCCTGGCCGATCGCCGCGTATGTCTTAACCTTAAGGATGATGATGGAGTAGAAGCCAGGTGTGCAGACTGGTGTCCATGTGGGATGGACAAAGACCAGAAGATGGTGGGGATTAGAAGCCAGTGTTTACAGACTGGTGTTCCATGTGGGACGGACAAAGACCAAAAGATGTTGGTGTGTAGAAGCCAGTGTGTACAGACTGGTGTCCAAGTGGGATGGACAAAGACCAGAAAATGGTGGTGTGTAGAAGCCAGTGTGTACAGACTGGTGTCCATGTGGCATGGAAAAAGAGCCCCGATGATGGTGGGCTATAGAAGCCAGTGGGTAAAGACCGGTGTCCATATGAGAAGGACAAATGGCCAGAGGATGGTGGTGTTAGACAGGTAATGGATAATAGCTATGGTAAGTGGAATCCTAATTTCCGAGAACTGTAAATGCGGTCCGGAATTTGGGAAAACGTTTGCTCCGATTTGAAAACTGCGAACGCGGTCCCCTTTGGTGTAAGTCAATAACTACAGACTGACACACACACAGACAGATAGACAGACACGTCGAAATTAGAACCTCTCCGTGACATACGTCATTCGGAGAGGTAAAAACTACAAAGTTTAAATGGTTTTTACTCATAAAATCAACTGGCCTATTTTTCGCTGGAGATACTTTTCTTTTTAAACAATTTGTCGTTTTTTAAAGAAAGCAATTCATTACTTCTAATAAAAAGTAATGGTTTTCTTTATCCATAAACAATTATGGAGTTTAAAACCCTGAATACCCCTACACCAGAACAAACTGTAGGTATGACAAACAAAGGTTGTGTAAAACTGAACATTTGCACAGAACTAATTTATGCTCGAACAAATTGATCTAAACGTTAATGAAGATAGGCTTCTTCACATGAGTAAGTGGAATAACGATTTCGAAATCTTTATTCCGTTAAGATATGCCTATCCAACTCCGACCACTACTTTCGAGCTCTTTATCGAGTGATTCGACTTGATTCATCAAGTTCTCGACTGATACATTGATGGGTTTTTTGACGCGAAAAACAAAATTCATACTACTGTTTATCACTTTCATCGCGAATTCTTGGTACAAATGGAACAGACACGAATAATCTCGCCTCAACATTGCATTTTCGTTCAAGAGACGAGAAAGGCGGTAGTCAGTCTCTGTTATTTTCCCAAAAGGTCTTTCGTCGCTTTTACCGTAGCGAGCCTTTGAAAACAAGTGCACAAAGCTCATGTACTCTAAATTTCTGTCCCAATAGCTAGCTGGTTCGGCTCCAACACGCTTCATTTGGAAAGAAGCTAACAAATCCTTCGGGGGTTGACCATTCACCGGATGGATTTTATAGTGATCGTAAAGATCTTCAACTTCATCTTTTGAAAGCTTTCTTAACAATGCTTCTGGTTGCGTTACAATTCTGTAGGCGTCGTCTCGTGAGAGATTAGACCCATCAACTACAGCGCCAACGCACGTATTAAAATCGTTTTGATCCGTTTCCGCTTGCTGATTATCTATGGCCGAAGCGTTCTCGCTTGAAACCACTGCATCATGACTGTCGTTCACTAAGGCGAGGGGATCATTTCTTCTAAGCAATTCATCTGGGGTTGATGAATTCTCACGCTCATCGACAATCTCTTCGGTGCCGCAAATATAATCCTCATTGATCTGAGTGGCATCAATGAGTTTGTACAAGGGATTAATATTTTTCAGTACAGTGATGACTTTTTTTAAGGCTTCTAGACGCACTATTTTTTGCCAAATTTTTCTGTCGCAGGTGGGGAGGCCATTAACCAATATGTGCAATTCGTGATTTTTAGGCAATGACGTCGGTATCATGTCGAGATTTTTTTGAACTGGAAATGGGAGGTATATGATTTTACCTTTCAAAGCTTTCACCGCAGCAAAGTGAATGTTGTTGTTCGATTTGGTTCCTAGCCGGACGACAGTATGAAAGGACTTCACAACTTGGATTAGAGCTTTTTCAAACATGTTCAATCCAGCGATTTCCAATGGAGGTACGTCAACTCCCAAACCATTAAGGAAACACCTATTTGGAACTTTTCCTTTCCCCAATTCTTTAGAACAGTAAGGACATAAGACCATGTCCATTTCTTTAAAGTTTGGATTTTTCAACAGCAATCCAGCTCTTAAAATGAGATTGGCAGGGTTTTCAAAAACTGAGGTGTTTGCTAGTTTTTCTACGGACCTTAAATCAGATTTTCTTAATAATCTAGCGCAACAATCGCAAGGAGTATCATGAAATTCATTTGTATCTCTCTCAGCCCTAGCAAATTGTTTACTGTAGAAAGCCAAGATTTCACTCTCGTCGAGACTAGGCCTTACATCGTTTTCGGTGCCTTTTGTCGCCTCGTTATCAGCATTCGAAATTTTTAAGCCACGTGTAGCAACAATTTTTCTCAATTCTGGTATAATTTTCCTGAGAGATTCATAATTTCCATGATCAATCTTGTCGGTCAACGTCGATAAAGCGTTTTGCAACGCTCTAACAGAGTAAATTTTGCTCATAATATTCCTAATCCCCGTGAAATGCGGAGCCAATTCTCTGAAGTAACTGTGGCATTCCTCGCTCTCGGAGCAATATGCGAAATGCCCAAGATACGGGAAGAGTTTAACCTCCAAATCTGAATCATCCGACGGCAACGCTACATTAGTTTTTTTGTAAAATTTATTTCTAAAGGAGCAAACGTCAAAATCAGACCCAAAAAGGTTACTTAAAGCGCTCTCGCTCGCATTTGCTGCCATGTTGATGAAAGCTATGACGTCAAAAATGGCACGTTCTCTAACCTTGCAAATGTCGCTGCATTCCCAATACGAACATTTTCCATTCGTTTCAATTAATCCAGATTCGTTAATGACGATGTTCGCCTTTGGAAACGTCTTCTACTTTGTTGAAAATATTTGTGACAATGCCCAATTCATTCACTTGTAAGCAACGTTCAATGACAAAGGCACCGTCTGGTCCATTTATGTCGAGGAAGTTGCCATTTTCATCAACCCATAATTCATTACTTTGTTCCACGCTATGGCACTTTTCTCTACAAACCATTTTGAAAGTTCCATTTTCGTCAAATTGCTATATTTTTCCATATCGCGTTTCACTGTCATCGTTATTCCTTATTTTGCCATGATTCCCCAAAGCTTCGGCAACACTGGTGTGAAGCCTTTTTCCGCCAATGATTTCGACAAAAGTTGTGACTATTTACCAATCAAATTTTTTGCAATTTCTCGGCAAAGCTTTTGAGTTCTTTAATAAGGATACCGCGCTTTGCATGGCAAGCTGAGTATATCTGCCTTTTCAAATGAAAAATTTTCCACATAGTAGTACCTGTAGCATTATACTGCAACCTCGGGTTTTTCGGTTGGCTATGCTGACATAAATTTGCAAAGAATGTACAGGGTGTATGGGAAAAACTGCCATAACATAAATTTTTGAATTCATGCAAGAGTTAAACTTGAGAAACCCTTCATATTATGGCTTAAAACTAATCGCTAAATTTGCAACGTTATTTCGGAGAACCACTTATCTGGTCCACGCTGGTTCCCGACTTAGTCTATACGTTGTCAAAAGCGAATCTAATATTCTAAATTCTAATTTCTAGAAACTTAACTACGTATGTTGATAAGGGTACCAAGGTCTTCGATAACAGTTAAACGAGATTTAATAATAACAATAAAAACACTTGGAATACTTGAATAACAAAATAATGGTAATAATTAACTTGTAATGATTGGCATGCACAGTTCTGGTAATTAATACTTAACTCTAATCATGCACGCGTTACTAACTAAAAGAACATCCAATGGTACCTTTCCTAAATTATTTAAATTCTTATTTTAGTTTCGTACTCAATTATTTATTGAGTTGGCTACTTCCTGAGTTAACCCACCTCTTGTTTTAATTAGTACTAATTTTCAACCTTCCGTCTCTAATCGCCTTGTCATAAATGTTCTCCCGGAAGGAATACTCGTGGCTAATGTACACATTAAGTGTTTAAGTCTTATTGGCTTATACGTTACGTTAATACCGAAGTATTCTTATTGTTACTCCGTTACGTTTTACTCGTATTACTGTAGGAAAGTATATTTTAGATGAGGACTTATCTCATGGTATTCTCATTGTTTCTCCTTGGACGACGTCCTGGCGATGGCTTGCTCCAGTTCCTTATTAGTTTAGCGGGTTAAAACTCAGATCCAGGGTGTGGCGTGGCTGCATCCTTATGATGATTACTACTGTAGTTACTAAGTTCTAACTGATGTAGTTACTTAGTTCTTTTACGACGCACGGCACATAGTTTGTTAAAAGTTATTGTCCATCGCGCACTCGAAGTCTTGTTACTTCCCACTAGAAGATCTTGAGAGCTTTAACTGCTCTGGACGGAGGTTGAGCCAGAATGTCTTATTTGTGTTTTTCACGCGTACAGAGGGACCCTTTTTGTGGGTGGGTCACGGTTTCTCTCTGTGTATGCTTATGATATACATTTTTACACCTGCATGCTGTCAATGTGTTTTTCCAAGCTCGAAGCCCTTGGTTTCTTTGGGTTCTTTTTAGGTCCGGAAGCGGGATAACATTGTTTATTGCTGGTCCAATGACTACAACCGGAAGGGCGGGTTGAATTGCGACAAATGCATGCTGGACACCGGCAGGTGCTGCCCCAAAGGCGGCTGGAATTGCGGGGATTGCATGATGGACAGCGGCAGGTGCTGCCTCAAAGGCGGCTGGATTTGCGGTAATTGCATGATGGACACCGGCAGGTGCTGCTCCTAAGGCGGCTGGAATTCCGGCAATAGCAGCCTGAACACCGGCAGGTACTTCGAGTTGTCTTATTACTGGTGCTGGTCTTAACTTCTGTGGAACCACCCATCTAATGTTAGGTGGGTCATTTCTTTCTGGTTCATCATGATTGTGCATTGCCGGACCTGGATTAACGCAGTACGCCGCGTGTCTAAGAAAACGTTAAATATCACCATGGTTGTTAAACAGCTCAGTTATAGTTTTAATCCATTTGTCGTTAATTAGGTGATTTGTATTTCTGCCCGTTCTTATCTTTTTTCCGTACATCATATACTGTATGTAATCAGCATATTCCCTTGCCTGAATTTTTGTCAATTGTTCTGAAATGTAAAAACTAGTTTTTTATAACTGTGATGGTAATTAAGTGCTGAATTTTTACCTAAATAATTACAAAAATTTGGATGGTTACCACAGAATAATTTGTTCAAATGGGAGTGAAATGATTCTACATCGTTATTCGTTCGTTTCTCTCTCCCATAAGATGATACTATTCGAATACAATAATCTTCGACGTAATCGGTAAGGTTAATTAGCGAATCAACGGTTTCTTGGTCCTAAAATGATTTGATTTGGAAGTCAGAAAAAATATTTAAACAAATTTAACTGCCGATTAATACAATTAAATAGTTCATGTTTCCATAAATACCAATCGTTGATGTAATGGGTTAATGCAACGCCTTATTATACGTAATCCTTCCACGATGTTTGCCGCTGGAAGTAGCGGGACTGCCATTATCATTTTCATAATGTGCTTCGGCGATTCCATGTGTTGAGCATCCATCTCAATATCTTGCCGGTAAACGGGACCCAAAGGACTTACGCTAATCCTCCTGAAAATAGCCTAATCGACGAAAAATAATTACGATTAATGAAAATTAACTATATTTAAAACGGATCGGCTATTTAGAAATTATACCTGCGAATAGTGGAACCAACAACCAGACAGAGTGGGAAAAATCTGTGAAGACTATTCTGTAAGCCTAATTAAAAATCAGTCATTATTAAATTCGGATATTCTCCACATATGCAAGAAGTTCGTCATAAGCAGCTGCCGATTTGGTGACCATAAAGGCATACACAAAAGGGAAGACGTAATGCTGATCAGGTCCAGAATCGAAATGAATAGTAATTAGTTGTTTGAACACTCATGTAACTTTGAATGTTCCGTCGGCAAACAGAGATGTCATCGTTTCGACCATGTTGAATGACACGAATTCCAAAGTCATGAAAATCGGAAGAGTAGTCTTCAAAAACACCTTACCTTGCTTAAATATTTTATATTTTTCCGCTTTCTTGTCATTGTTTAGAGCTTGAACCACGTCATCAATGCTGTTGACTTGATTTGGTTGGCCCTGTCTTGCCGCCCTTTGCAAAGCATCTCGCATGTTCGGAAATGAAATGTGGGTGATGTTGCGTATACTCCTTTTCTCGTCAAATCCATAACGCAATCCTCTTCCATCAGCTTTCGGTGCCGTCTCGCGAACCGCCTTCTGAATCTCATGGTCTTAATAGTGTCAGCTTCTGGGTCGAGATTCTGAGTCCTTGTCGTGAAGTCTATACCCGAACGGTCAGCACCTGTTTTTAAAGAGCCTCTAACTCGACATGTACAATAACGATAGCATTTCATATGAATTTCGACATGTACCATAACGATATCATTTCATATAAAACTTGACATGTACCATAACGATAGCATTTCATATAAATGTCCCGTCTTGTAAGATCTTAAATACAAAAACCATACTGTAAGTATACTCTGCTGTTGCTTTTGTGCCATTTGCACCTTCTGCCATCGTAACCAGCCCGAAAAAACTAATTGAAATTAATAATCAAATCTTAATGTATACAAGAGCCTTTTAAGCCCGAGCGAAAGCGTTTTCCAAAATACACTAAAATAAGGCAAACAAAATTAAAAACAGAAAAAGTTATGCGACATCCAAAGAGGTTTTGGCTCAGTAAAAGCCTTTTTAAAATATCGTCGAAAATATGTAATAGCGTCGAAAGTATGTAATATCGTCGAAAATATGTAATAGCGACGAAATTATGTAATAGCGACGAAATTATGTAATAGCGTCGAAAGTATGTAATATCGTCGAAAATATGTAATAGCGACGAAATTATGTAATAGCGACGAAATTATGTAATAGCGACGAAATTATGTAATAGCGTCGAAAGTATGTAATAGCCCCAAAATATGTAATAGCGTCGAAAGTATGTAATAGCGCCGAAAATCTGTGATAGCGCCGAAAATCTGTGATAGCGCCGCAAATATGTAAGCGCGCCGAAAATATGTAAGCGCGCCGAAAATATGTAATCGCGTCCAAAATATGTAATAGCGTCGAAAATGTGTAATAGCGCCAAAATATGTAATAGCGTCGAAAATGTGTAATAACCTCGAAAAATTGTCGAAAGGATGACGTTGTTAACAAACCTAAATTCATGCCTGAAAGTGGTTAAGAAGATCTCTGGCACTTGACACTATTTCATTATAGAGAAATCTATAGCTAAGTGAACAAATCTTCGGAACGTGGAAAAATGAGACGACATTATTTAATAAGAGAAAAATACATTATTCTTTTTCATATTTTCTTGAACATCAGGCTTCTTAGCAATTTATAACCGAAGCAATAAGGCACTATCAAAATATTTATTACACGACCAAATTTTTTCGGAAAATGTAATTGATCATTTTTTAAAAAAGATTAATTATGTAATATTTAAATTTAAAATAAATTAATCTATAAACCGTAACATCATTTTATTGAAATAAATATTGATTAAGAATGAAAATAATAATAAAAATAATTAAAGAAATATTACAATATATAAATTTTCAACCTATCGATAAACATGACTCATTTCCTTTGTTTTTTCGGCATTGGTACAAACCCAGGCTTTTTTATGATGTCGGAAAGGGGTGATCCCTAAAAGAAAAAACTACCCAATCATATAGGCAAAATATCAATTAACGATTTCGTCTTCAAATCGCACAATTAATATGCCCCTTAATTTGTGTCAAAATTATCAGAAACACGATGCGTATCAAAGGCAGACGTGCTTGACATTATACCTTTTATTTCAATATTGTCTAAATTAATTAAAAAAGTTTATTTCCCGCCTATTTTGGTTTTGATAGATGCCCTTTAGAAACGAAGGAAAATAATTTTTACTGCTATCTTTTTGGATAAAAATCTGTTGCTTTGGTATAAAAATGGGGGAAAAGTGAGTCGTTCCCGCCCTTTTTGATTTTTGATGACGCACCCTAGAAACGAATGAAACTACTACTGCAATATTATTGGATGGGGTTATTTGGGTTGAAGGATGGGGCAATGGAAGTGTGGGAAGTGCGGATTTAAGGCTGTGAACGAGGAATTCAACCAACTTTTAGAAAAAAATAAGGTGTTCTTTATTACTCATTTTGATTTATTTTCTACAACATGAAGATAATTAATGGACAACGTGATGAGTCAAAGGTGTACCTATATAACGACTATGGGTACTTAAAAAATAAGACCTCCGCTGGAATAGTGCATTTTAGGTGTTTGAGGGAAAAAGGGTCATCTAGTTCCGGATGGGGTAGATTTTGATGCTTGCGATGCGACAGCAAATTTTAATCAAAATAAAAACGTTTTCGTTTTGACTTAAAAACACAATCACGGACCGGATATTGCGGCTATTTATAATTTAAATCTTCTGTAACGTGTAAAGAGAAGGGTTGTTGAAGAGCCAGAACAGACTCCACTATTTTACAATGAGAAAGAAAACTACCGAAACGCTACTGTAAAGTACGTCAATGTTCAAGAACCTTAATTCAATTTAGGAAACGTCAGTTTGGAGCTTGGCGGGGGAAGATCAAGCGCAGGGAGGTATTGAAGTAATTGAAAGGCAATTAGGACAAGGGGTAGCGGGAGCTCAGGAAAATGAAGTTAAAGTGTACCCCTGGAAGGAGGTGGAGTTGTAGATCAAGAGCAGGTAGATCAAAGTCAAATAGTTGGCGGGAAATGTTGGATATATAAATGTTGGAAGCAGTGGATATAATATATATGCCTTATTACGAAACCGAATTACCTAGTCAATCTATGGAGGGTCAGACAGCTTGTGATCCACTGCAAATAAGTGATAAGGGGAAACAGAGTATGCTACGAATCTAATATTAGTACAATTGCATTTCCTTGCAATTATGCTTCGTGTTGTCATAGTTGTAAAGATAAAATTATTATTTCTAGTATTAAATTGAACCTGCAAAATAACACACACAGTAATCCTAATTGCCCTCTTTGAAGTTGTGAAGTTATCAAGTTTAGTGACTTTTATTTCCGTTAAGTGCGTTAAATAGGGTACGCTGAAGATAGAAAAGTCAAAGGGAAAGGTTTGAGATTAAGCAACATTTAAATAAATTAGGGAAAGAAAATAAAAAAACCAAGAAAAAACACGAAGAAAAACCAACCATGATTTTATTATTTGTATGGAGTTGAGACAATTATTCATAAAGAAATGAAGCCCCCGAGTCATTCAAATATGGCATGCCTCGGTATTAATCGGGGTTAATTAAACTATTTTAACCCTAAAATTCTTCTCATTTTGCAGGCAGTCACGTTAAGAAGAAGGAGGCAGACATAAATGACAAATGGCTGGGGGTATTATTTTATTCTATGGGTGTTTTTTTACATAAGCAAACAACCACTGAATAACATTATTTCCAGTCATTTACCTAACTACTTTCAATTTATCTCCTACAGTAATTCATTTTTTGTAAAATACAAGTTGGAAAAACCAAAATATTACCTCTCCGAGTCAAGAGGTCTAATGATATTTTTTCATTCCGAAAATATATCTTCACTTGACGTTGAAGCCAAATCGTATATCTTTGTTGACATCCACATGATTCCGGCGCTGTATTTTGCTTGTTTTTTTTAAGAAAACTTGACTTAGAATAGCTGCTTTCGATGTAATTCCCTCTACCCATCTCTTTTTGCAAAGGCGAGGAGTAACCATTTCTTGACTAAACAGCTCTTTGTTTTGTTGTTTTCGCACGAAAAATATATGAATACATGGTATTTGTAGCATCGTGAAACTTGAACACGAACTAGTATTTCCGTCAGAGACAGCATCAGCGTGGCTTTGCTTTTAACGATGAAGCTTCTACTATTGCCAATAGGGTAGCAATCGGCAATAGTGACACCTTTTAATAAGTTTTTCGTTATTCTATCTACCATCTGCGGTACAAACAATTCAGCAACTACTTTATTGGCGTGGCGGACGTCTTTGTCGTTCGTGTCTATTTTTTGAAATTTTGTCTTGGTTTTAGCTTTGAATTTTTCGAAATCATGCTGATTTTCAATAATATGATACAGGAGTTTAAGATCGGTGTAGAACTCGTCTAGGGGTGAGTTTCTACGGCATACTCTTTTAATTTTAATACGCACGAACAGGAAGAATCCTCCCTGTGCCCAAACCTTTCGAGGTATTCCGGAAACTGTCCGTGACCAGAAATAGCCTGGCTGATAAAATGATCTGTTACTATCACCTTCGTGCTAACCGTAAGCCTGAATAGAAAGACCGGAGACCCTTCTCAGAACCCCCACCCCCCCCATTCTCTTGCCATATACCCATACTAATATTCCTTAGTTTCATTATGAAACTTGACTTTGTTTCCCGGAAGATTTTAGCTATCTGATTTTTCGCGGACCCTTCCTTAGCCAACACGTCCGCCCTCTCGTTTCCTCTGATATAAGTGTGGGCCCTAATCCACGTTAAATTTAATATTAGGTTTCCCACGCGGAGACTTAGAATTAATTCCTTAATTTCACTTACTAACAATAGATGATTTTGCGAGCCAGAGATCGCCAAGAGAGAAGATTGACTATCAGTAAAAATACTTAAATTGTTACTTATTCTATTACGGGAAAACCAAACTAGAGTAGCGTGGATCGCGGACAGCTCTGACATAAATACAGTTGCATTATTGCTTAGCCGAAAACTCTGAATTAATTTCGAGGTTTTGTTTATAGATTACGAACCCGGCTCCCACCTGGCCCCCAACCTTAGACCCATCAGTGTAAGCTTCTAACTCGCTGCTTTCAGGAAGTGCTTCAGTGAAGAAAGGTAAGTATCGTCTTCCTGGGTGAGTATCCCACTTATCTACCTCGCTCTCATATTCAACTAAGTCGATTTGGTGGTTCGAAATTATCGAAGGAACATTTTGTTTATGAATTTTATAAAGCCCTGAGCTTATACTTAGATATAGGGGTACTACACCAGCCATTACACAAAGGGCATCATTCGATACGGTACGGTAGGCCGAGGTTATTCTAATCAGAGGAATTCTTTGGATCGAGGCAAGCTTCCTAACCATCGCTGAGTTACCGCTATTCTTCCACCAGGCACCGCAAGCATAAAGGATTACCCTTTCTATACAGGTTTTATAAAGTTCTAGATGGGACCCTTTAATCCCCCACGTGGCGCGCGCTACTCTAGCTATTTTTGCAGTTTGGTTAGCTGTTTTGTATTTAACTTATCGAAGATGCGGAAAGAAGGTAAGTCTATCATAGAGGACGACTCCAAGGTAAGTTAATTCTGTTACGTTCCTAATATTATTCCCTGCTACTTTAAAAATAGGTTTCCTACTCATACGGGCTTTACACGCAGTGGTGAGAGCGCACACCTTCGCAGCTGCAAAGGGTGTCTAAAGCCCAATTTCCGGCTTGCTCTAATAGCTGACGCGACTGAGCCAAGACAATAGCTACAATATCATCGGCGAACGCTTGAATGTATGTATTGGGTCCTAAACGTAAGTCTAGGGCAGTTTCTGCGATTAGGTTCCAGAAAAGGGGACCACTACATGAGCCCTGGGGACAACCCCTAAATACTTCCCTTTCAATACGGGTAGAGGGGCTTGAATAAATGAACCTACGATCTATGAAGTAGCTTTGAAGAACCTGATAAATATTATTGCGGTAATTAGTTTCCTTAAGTCGCGAGAATACTGAGGGCCACGAGACATTGTCGAATGCCCCCTGGATATCTATGGACAAAAGAGCAACGGGGGGAACGCTTCTCCCCCACTAAACCCAGAATTCGAGATATGGCATCCGTGGTTGAATTACCATGACAAAAACCGAATTGCTCCTGTCCGAGTAGCCTAGCCTTATGTAAATGGTAGTATACTAGGTATTTATAATGGTAGTATACTCTACCTGTTAATAGTTTATCAAAGACCTTTCCCACGATAGAGGGAAGACAAATGGGCCTATACGACTGAGGATCCTCCGGGTTTTTACCTATCTTAGAGAGAAGTACTGGTTGCGCAGTTTTCCACGCTGATGGAAAGACCAACAGCTCAAGACAAGAGTTATGTATAGACAGTAACAGACCAGGGATTGCAGTAAACACCCTCTGAAAGACCTCTATTGTTATTCCATCTAAGCCCGGGGATTTTCCCTTACAGAAACTAGAAATAACTTCCTGGACCTCATTTAAGGTAAATGGAATATCGTTAACGGTGTTGGGGGGATAAACAACATCAATTCTTAGATGGGTGTGTAAATCCGTCTCAAATCTATCAGTAAAAGAAGACGTTAACAAACCGTCGGATTTCCTGACGCATCGTAATGCGGTTGGTGTTATTACTTTATCCAATGTGATCTTATAAGGGAGGCTAAAGGGGCTATCTTTACTAGCTGTGGAGCAGAACTCCCGTCACGATTTAACCTTAGCTTCAATAATAGTGATTTTATTAAGTGCATGGGACTTATTGTAATTGATTTTCCTAGTTGCTCTAAGTCCTGAGTCACGTGTTTTCTGCATTACTTTCCCAAGGGACCTTATTTCTTCCTTTGGATGTTTTTTTTCTTATTCCACCAGGGAACCGACGTATGCTTTAATGGTTTCTTTCGTTTTAAGTTTGCTGTCCGCGGGTAGAGTGGGGGATGTATATTATTACACCCGGAACCCGTTGAGGAAAAATTGCGTTCCTATTGCGGCTTTTCTCGGAACTTATCGTCACCAAGCCAACCAGTTGGGTATGCGAAACTTTAGCATGAAACCAATACCGATTCCGTATCCCCCGGTGCAGATAGTCCGCCACGCTCAGTGGTGATGCAAGCCCAGTCGTACTACGATTTTATCTTGGTTTTGTTTTCTTGTGTTTGTTATGAATGTTTAGAATGGACCTCTTGCACGTAAATTGATGCGGTTAGTATAGGCTATAGTTCACATTTATCTTTCAGACCATGGCAGACGCACACCCTAGGTCTTATTGGGGGCAATTCCGATTAATGATTTATCGACTAGTGAAGACGAGAATGTCGAAATTACACTCGGACGACCATTGGTGACCGAGGTAGACCACCCATTGACGGTGGACACAATCTGCTCTCCACCGTTGCTCGCACGCCCGGAAGACGCAATGGCAGTCTTCGTCATGGACAACCTCCCCGCGGTCCAGACGGCCGCGGGTTTAGAAACATCGGCACTAGCCGATGCCGCAGTACTGATAGTGCCATCAGGACGTAACAACAGTAGCACATCCGACAGTGTGTTAAGAGACACCTCCCCACCTCTGCGTTACGTAGACGTTTTTTGTTCAATACCGTGCTATGTCTCACGCACTGGTACGGATATTGGGGGTTTCTCCCTCCATGTGAAGAACTTGCCGAAACGTTTTCCACCGGGCTTTAAGAGGTGCATTTCCCACTTTGGGGCCATACCCGATGAATTGGACTTGCAATTTATGCGTACCGCCTTTTTGAATCCTGGTGTCCTAGGCGCTGTGGGAATTCCTCCTCTCTACGCAAAAGCGTACCTTCAAGATCGAAGTGTGGACCAAAATCTTCTCCTGGCCTTGGCATTTTCCAAGGCCCGCGCGGTCGGCCCCATAGGCCTGGATTTTTCCCGGGAAATCTGTGCCCACCTGAAATCCAGATACAAGCCTTTCGGCGACGGTTACACCTGATCAAGAGCTATGGGTATCCGGTAATGATTCAATGCCGCGACGGACGGCCAAACAAGGACGCTTACAAAACATGTTACCGGGTTTTGACTTAGGAACTTCCTCGGGGACACGCCATCATCCTACTTAATTTCTCTGGAGGCCACGAAGTGGCTGAGAAATTCCTGTCCTGGTTCCCCCATTTGTTTCTAGCCTTATCCCCGGCAATGGAGCCCAATTATATGATACGTTTTCTACGGGATATCTCGTTAGAGCGCCTACTGGCGCAATCAGGGGCTCCTATGTTTGCTACGACCACAGGCCCGACGACGGCTTTACAATTCCCCGGTCTGACCTTTGTCGTCATTCAGCGCATTGCGGCCGCAAAGGATTTACCGGTTTCTGCAGTGGCTTCCATCATCTGTTCCACATTTCAAAAGTTATTTCGCTACCCAGAGTAGGCTTAACGGATTGACCTTTGTGGGGTTTTTTTTGTGTGTTGTTTTGTTTCCATTTGGAACTACTATGTCCATAATAGGACATTAGTATAAAAAAGAAATATTTTCTCTTGTACCACTATCCGTAATTAATTTCATACGGTTACTTTCACATTGTATTTTAGTTTTATGTTTGTTTTGATACTATGCTCCCGTTAAAGTTACGGACATTTCCCTGATTATTTCAGCAATCCATTAAAAAACGACATTCTATTTCGAACTCACTCCTTTTTTGTAGTCTCTTATGTGTTGTTGGCCTCACTCCCGGGATCTGGGTTTTGTTTCTCTTTCTATTTCTTGCAGATACTCAAAGCGGCGTTACACTGCTGTTTTCCTTTCACCCGTAGCCTCTGCTTGTTCCTTGCAGAGGGGGAGGACGTAACGGGCAGCCCGTTACAAGGGTTCACCACCAGGTGGAGCGACCTAAATAGCTACCAGGGATCCCCGCTAGACGGCCCTTGAAACTGAACATTAGACCTGTCATCTGCTTGAGATTGGCTGATCTCCGGAGGCTCGAGGGGATATATTTGAACGTAGCCCGGGAATTAGGGCAGTTGGATGAGCACCGGATTGGAGATCACATCTATTAACCCCTGTTCTGAATCCATTCCTGCTTCTAAAACTACATGGATCACTAGTGGATAATATTATCAGAAGAAACTCCAGATATCGTCGCAAATCACCGAAATTTCAAAACTGAGGAAACTTCAGGCCCAGAGAAAATTGTGCAAACTATATCAATGAGGTATACGTGGCCTTGAGACTATGAGGATTGGGAATCCAATAAAGGATGATTCTGAATCGTCCTAGTCTGTGAACCGTATAATCATGTACGAATGTTAACATTAACTTTACCATGAATTTTAAAAGATGGAAAGAAACAATTGAAAAATCAAACGTGCGGCAAGCAAAAATCACCCTCCTGGATCAAGAAATACTAAATATAAATCAGATATTGAAAAAGCCATTAAGAAGTTGGATAGCGACATAAATGACCACAAGATAAATATAATATAATTTACAAAACATTCAGAAGTTTTGCAAATAAATTTTTTCCAGGAAAATGCGAACAAGAAAACTATGAAAACAGAGTCCCAAGTAGAGAATTAAGAATATATTTATTTGCTAATCAAAGACAGATCATTGCTTTGCGCCATCTATCGGATGGTGCAAAGGTTTAGTCCGACTATTTGATTACGGCTGGGCGCGCCCTTTTCACCCATTTTCCCCTTTTTTTCCCGTGCGGAATTACGGAAATTTTTAAAAAGTACTCAGTATCACACTTAGATGGCTCTGCAACGTGGAAGAATTTTAAATATTTATGAAATTATTTTCCTCCTCGACCGGGTTTCGATCCCGCTCCATCGCACAGAGCTTTCACTCCACGGATTGACGCCTTTACGCTCTAGGCCGTCTAGTCTTATTAACAAGCTCGAGTTATGTTGCTTAAACCTAGCATCTCTCTCACGTCGGCGGCCGGCGCGTTCCTCTCATGTCTTGCTTAGTTGGGGCAGGGAGGAGGGAAATTTGTTCGAGGCGGCGAGTCTCGCGTTTCCATGGTAGCGCGCCTATACAACTATACAAGCCGAGAATTGAAATCTCTTGGCGGGAAATTCGCGAATGGTAGATAGGCAGTTTAAAACGGGTAGCGCTACAATTATAAAATAGTCGCGTTTTTAGCAATAGGTTTACAATATTATTTTAGGAATTTTACTCGTCGGAAAGTCTGAAATATAATAAAAATTAAACACATTTTTAAAGTAAGAGATATTTGATTTGTAAACCAAAGTAAATTAATACCGTAGTCTCTGGAGAGTGTATCAGGGAAACCTCTGTAACTAAGCAAGTTTATGATATTACCATCTCTGTAAGTGTTCGAATTAAATAAATATATATTTATATTGTCAGTTAATTAAATTAACTTGCAATTGCTTCTAGACAGACACATTTTTGAGGTTAACTATACCTGTACATTTAATTTGGGAATTTAGGTTTTGAGATTAGATAAGCTAAAGTCTAAAAACTTTCTCTTTAAGCTTTACACTTTTGGACAAACAAAAAAAATGAAGCCTAATAATAAATTTTACGAAGCACAAGCACTTTCTTAGGTTCTTTTCACTTTTCAGTAACAAATTTTGACAAAGAAAAATTATCATTTCAAGTTTAAATTTGCCTAAAAACGATAATGATAATTTATTTAATTAACTCTTAATTGGGTTCTTTTCAGTTACATATTTGCCAAAGACAAAATTTCGTTTCAAGTTTAAATTTACCTATAAACGTTAATGATAATTTATTTAATAAACTCTTAATTTTAACTAATAAGAGTAATCAATTACTAATCATCACTTATGATCACTAACTTTAAGAGAAAAAGTTCAATATTATTTTTATAAACATAATCAAAATAAGCATTGTTAATATGATAATTAAAAACCTAATACTACAACTTCACATTAAGTAATGAGTTCAGAAATAAATGTACCTGTTTCTCTCACCAGAAGGAAAACAATTATCTAGACATCAAGAAATAATATCAATATCATCATCCCATTCGTAAACGCAACAGTTATGAACCAAATTTCAAAATTTGCACAAACTATCTTCGAACTCACTTCCTTGCAGATTGCAGACGCATTTCTATGCCTACGCAGCCTACCGGCGTTTCCCTATTGTAGCGTCATCTACGAACACTACTATTTTAGCAACAATTTGGAAGAAAAAATTATTCATTGATAACTATCTATTAAATTTAGTTTTTTAATTGTAAATTTTATGTATGAGAAAAACAGTTTAAAATTACATTGGCATATGTATTAAAATTAGGCCGACATGATGGCGCTAAATAGAGCCTAGATCTGACTTAGATAACCAGCCTCCATTCCGACTCTCAGAGTATTTTACCCCTATTTTCCTTACAACTTCTCCCCAAGTTCAAAGAATTCGATTTACATGTATAAGCGCGACTTTTGAAGAAAATTCGAAGGAACCGAAAATTAACATTAAGTTTTATGGGAGGAGGTAGGTTTTTTGCCAGATCCTTCCTTTGTCCTATTGATCCAAATGACCTTAAATTGTAGTGAGACGTGTGTTTCAAAGTGTTTTATTATACCAAGAAAGATTAAAGCTTTTTTGTGTAAAAATTATTTTACAAGGCCAAACTGATGATATCTTCGGATCTACTGATCCAAATGACCTGAAATTTTACCCTGAGGTGTGTTACAATTAGAGAGCTGCAAAATGAAAATATTAACCTCCAACTCCTTCCAACTCCAAGGCAATACACAACAATGATTCCAATTCCTCCCAATGCCATAATCAAAAGTTTCAACTCCGCAGAACTCCGCCAAGCGAAATGTAAAACTCCTCCCAACTCCTTCCATGAAAATTAAAATTTCTTAAACTCCTCCCAACTCCTTTCATGAAAATTAAAATTTCTTAAACTCCTCCCAACTCCTTCCATGAAAATTAAAATTTCTTAAACTCCTTCCAATTCCTTTCATGAACATTAAAATTTCTTAAACTCTTTCTAACTTCGTCCATTAAAACCTTTCTAGTTTCTAGTGTTTGGATGATTTCTTTACTCTTTAGAATTGGAAAAATAGAAAGTTCAAGTAAAACGTGTAGCTCATTAGTTTTCGTTCAAATTTGGCCTGAGAGTGCTTATAAATTATCACTTTCAATCAAGAAAAAATATTTACTCATAAAATTCTTCTAGACATTAAAACTTAAGATTTGGGGGGAAAAGGTGCTACGCGTTGTCGTTAGGTCTTATTTTATGCTTAGTTTCTTGAATTAGCTATTAATTAAAATTGGACTGATTCGCTTCGCAACTACTATTTTGAAGGACAAGGCCACGAACTTCACGAATCAAGAAATACTAACACTAGAGTCCATTCTGTTATTAGTTGTGCCTGGCAATATGCCTACTGTCTTACTTTAATATGCCTCAAAGCTAGAAAGGAGACTCTTGTCAATGGGTTTAAGAGAAAAGGAAAGCGCCCGCGGCCCCATTGTGTGAGAGACTCACTGAGGGGACGTGTCACGTGGGGTTACGGGTGAAAAAAGAATTTTGTACGAAGCTTCTGAAGACAAACAACGCTAAAGTCCGCTTTTAAATTGGAGCCCTACCACTTACCAGACTCAAGTTTTCCAACTCCGTAGATTTCCATGTTTTAAGATAATTTTCCATTGCCTCCCAACTCCGCAATTATAATTATCATTATTCCCATTGCCTCCCAACTCCGCACACGAAAACATCCTCTGCCACCCAACTCCAATTTTATCTCAGAAAAGCATTTCCAACTCCTGGAGTTCCCATCGCTTAAACGCGGAACCCAGCGGGTTTTGGAGTTCTTCCACGGAGTTGCAGCTCTCTAGTTACAATCTATTATATTATATTAAATAGGAAAAATATTTTAATAAAAATGAATTTCTAATTTAAAAATTGTAAATTCAGTATTTAATCCACAATTCAGTACTTAGAACCATTTTCCAAGAAAAAAACCCATCCCCATCCTTGTCCAAAACAGGCCTTTTAGAGAGAAATAGATTATAAAACCAGATCAGTTGAATAACACATATAATGAGAACGTTCTGCGTTCGTTACCAAATGATACTGATAAAAAATTATTGCATTAAAATGTAAGGTCTACCTCGCAAGAAGCTTCAGAATGTCATCGAAAAAGCAGAGTACCGCTGCGAGGAAGCTTTTTTCTTCTTGGACCTCCTTGACAACTAAGTATAATTTAAAACTATATCTCAAGTAAATCCTGGTTTTTTTACCTACAGTAACTGATATTGTGATACTTTTCCCCCACCCTTTCAGTTAGTTTATTAATCATGATTTTTCTACTCTTCATGTAATATTTCCAATAAATACAGTTTTGAACTAAAATTGCGTTTACATAGTAACGTTTACTTGGTAGAAACACAAGGGCTCTTCTGAACTTTCCCATTTAGGTGTGTTGTAAGCTTAATGGCCTGTAATTTGGTTTAGTTACAGGATTTTTAGTGCCATGTGTAAGCGATATGTTTAATCTTGGAAAGGGCCTGGAAGCACTAAATTTATTATTTTGACAAAGCTAATTAATTTAAGGTTTTTAACCATTTTTAGATATAATAGATTTTAGCACATCTCTCATTAAAGTTTCATTACATTTGGACCATTAGACCTAAATATGTGGTTTGAATACTGAATTTACAATTTTGGCATTGGATATTATTTATCAACAGATAATTAAATAAATTATTAAGAACGCTTACAGGCAAATTTAAACTTCAAGTAATAATTTTGGTTTGTCAAAAATTGTATGTGAAAAGAACCTTATAAACTGCCTGGTACAATTTATTATTAACGTTTATTTGAGTAATCAGACGTTAATAGAACGATTTTGTTGCGAATACTAATGCTTATAATTTAATCTACAAACTATCATGTTTGTTTATTAAAAATTGTATCTGAAAATAACCGTTGAAAGTGCTTTGTCGAAACTATCATTAGGATTATCAAACCGCACTAGAAAGATTTTATTGTGAATACTAATTCTAAAAAAGTTTGTATAATATAAAAACAACTGTAATTGCTTTTTCTAAAGAATTTAAGGTAAAAATGATCAGCGATGTTTATATTAAACCAAAGTCATACTGAATTGATTTTGTTCATAATCGAAAGGATATTTGATAAAGAAAAAGAGAATACCGCCAAAAATATTTGCCGGAATCATACCAGTTCTAGCCAATAGAGAGTGCACAAAGCATAATATGGCCAGGGCCATCTTGTTTTTAATTTGTTATTATCTCATGATATTGTTAAGTAATGAATGTTGTAAACCGTTTCAAAACATATCAATAAAAATTACCCTTATCAAAGTCAGTATTGTTTTTTCGCATTAAATTCTCGGATAATGTAACTACAAAGTAACTATGCTACCGTGGTGTTCCCTTAGGTTAGAGACTCGGAGAGGGTTAGTTTTGAGACTCGAATAAGGTAACTACAAAGTAATTATGTAACCGTGGTGTTCGTGTTGTTCCTTTAGGTGAGAGACTTGGATCAGGGGGAATGAAATTTCATTTTCCCTACGTATTTCTTGGAACAGGGTTTGATTACAATCCACCTTAACTCGCTTGTGTCATGCATATCTCATCTGCACTCGTAAGTGTTAACTTGAGGCTGCTTAGTTTAGGGTTACGTTTGTACCCTATCCATGTAATTTTCGAAGCAGGATTGAAGAACGGTTAAGCTTTTATTTCAGTCCGACTCATAGCCCAGTATAGTGCTCCTCCCTTCAACAGGTAAGAAAAATTTTAAATTATCTTATAATAATAATAATAATAATCTAAGCTTTTGTCTATGAAGGGATATCCACACTAAGCCTGTGGCTTGTTTACAGGTGGGTCCCTTTACAATGCATAGAGGGGTGGTGGCTAGCCCCTATGCCACAGCTAACCTACAGCGCCCTATACTAACTATTACCGTTAACCTCTGCAAGTTTTGATGGAAAGGAGAAACCGGGTTAGACCGCGGAGGAAAACTCCTTTTAACAAGCGGGGAGAGAACTTGCAAACTCTACGCAGAAGGATTTGTTCCCAGATTTTCACCCGGTGCCACAGTCCGGGATCGAACCGGGATCCTTTTGCTGCGAGGCGAAAGCGCTAACCGCTACGCCACCCCACCATTATTGGCTCACTAAAACTACGTATTGATAGGGAGGGGCAAAAAACCGTTGTTCCTTTTAACGCTGTTGCTAATACGCGATAATGAAAATAAGACCCGCCTCTTCTTTCATTCCCTCACGTCGCGGGGAACAAGGTCGTGGACTTAGACGTTTCCCCGAATTTACCTCTGTTCTGGATCCATTCCTGCTTCTAAAACTACATGGATCACTAGTGGATAATACTAACAGAAGAAAATCCAGATATCGTCGCAAATCCAATATGACACTTTGAAAAAAAGTATAACTAAATCTTCAACGCGAAAAGGTTACAGATCATCACCAAAATTTTGAAACTGAGGAAACTTCAGACCCAGAGAAATTAGTGCAAACTATATCTATGAGGTGTACGCAGTGGTGGAAATCTTCAGAAGAATCTTCCATGGGAGGGCGCCACCGCGCCTTCTATACCCTTCTTTTCCGTAGAAGAGAGGGCGACACTATAGAAGCAGAAGCGCGCCTTCTTTGAAAAGAAGATTGGGTAGAAGAAGGCACAACACCCTTCCTGCTACCTTGCCTTCCTTCCGCAGACCGAAAAATTCCTAGAAAGGAGATATAGGTTTCTTGAACCTCCTTCTGAGATTCGGAAGGTACTCCGTCAAGACGGGAGGTGAGCCGTCTTTTTTTTTTTGGAAAGAAATATCTCTTCAGAATTAAAGAAGGCAACTGGCTCGAGATGGATATTTACTTTCTTTTTTGGGAAGGGACATTGCCAAAGAAGGGAAAGTTTAGGTGGGGGAGGGAATAGGCATTGGCCAAGAAGGAAAGTTTTTTATCTTCCGTGATGTGAACAGCCCGCAGACTGTTTTAAGGCTTCTTTCAATGGGAAAGAAGTTATGATAGGTAAAGTAGTACAGCTTTATTATAAAATGCAAATACGAGAAAGTATCAGTAGGTGGTGTTACTCCACCAATGAAAAAGTTTTGTTTGTGAAGATTTGAATTTGATTGAATCGATGATAATTACCGAAAATTCACAATTTATTAAGTCACTAGAATGTAGTAATTACAATTATGCTTTTTCTATTGATTGCAATTACTAACTTTCTGCCCTTATGAAATATTAAACCTAGGCCTATATGTCAATTATGTTAAAGATTTTAATATTAAGCATAAAATTATGAATTTTAATATGAAGCATAAAATTACGGACAATTTCAATATTAAGCATTAAATTACGGACAAGTTCAATATCAAGCATAAAATTACGGGAAATTTCAATATTAAGCATAATATAACGGATTTAAGTATTAAGCATAAAATTACGGATTTCATACCTAAGCATAAAATTACGGATTTAAGTATTAAGAATCTGAACTTGCGCAATAGTAAAATCAATTTTGACAGTGTTTTATGAGATCTTCCAAGGGTAACCCCTTGTTTTTTCATCATAAAGTTCCCCTTACAAAAATTTACGGCTGCATTTTGCTTTTAAGTAGATTTTTTTAGAATCTGCAATATATTGCAAATATACTGGAATACTCTGGAATAATACTGGGATAAACCTGAAAAAGCCTCAACTTCAGACAAAATTAAGATGCATTCCAGAGAGCACTCCAGAACATTTCAGAAGTTTTGCAGAAAAAATATCTTCCGCTTGAAAACTCAGTACAACAGATATGCATACAAAGTTTGGTATGCTATCGATTGGGCGTGTTATCAAAACAGCATTGTCCAAAACGGCTTTTTCATAAACGCGCTTGCCATTATAGCCATTTCTCGTTATAGCGCATTTTGATTACAGCGTTTATATCTTTATACTTATATTCGTACGCCTTTCCAAAATATTGTTGTTTATCTTCATTGACTTCCCAAAATAGTATGCTTTTTCCAAAAAATTATATTTTATATTTACTTCCTATATAACATTACTCCTTTTTGCATAATATTGTTCTTTGTTCTATATACTTAATATAACAGAGATTTCCCTCCCTATCATTCACAGTTTGGGCGGAAACAGCAACCGCTGTTTTGAGAAATAGCGCTTGATTGAGAAACGCGGAAACAGCAACCGCGGTTTTGCTTCCACGCGGTTTTGCAAACCGCTGTTTTGGGAACCGCTTTATTCCAAAACGCTCTTTTGAAAACCGCTCAACTACCGTGAACCACAAAATTTAGCTACTGTAGAGTCATGAAATAGCTACCTTACAGCTAGAAAACAGAGGGGAAATAGATATTCCCTTAAGAAATCATTTTTTATAGGCTCATCACAGGTACCTTTCAGATATTTTGTATTCATGTTACAGTCAGAAAGAGGTACGTTTTTAGGATAATTGCAGGCGTGTTTCGGATACTTTGCAGGATCATTGCAGGCGTGTTTCAAATACTTTTCAGGATAATTGTAGGCGTGTTTCAAATACTTTGAAGGATAATTGGAGGTGTGTTTCAGATATCTTGCAAGATAATAGAAGCGCATTTCAGATACTTTGCAGGCGTGTTTCATATACTTTGAAGGATAATTGCAGGCGCGTTTCAGATTCTTTGCAGATGCG
Source organism: Phalangium opilio (assembly GCF_054372755.1). Classification (NCBI taxonomy): domain Eukaryota; kingdom Metazoa; phylum Arthropoda; class Arachnida; order Opiliones; family Phalangiidae; genus Phalangium; species Phalangium opilio. Next base: position 224,327 of record NW_028324255.1, read on the forward strand.
TTTCAGATACTTTGTAGGATAATTGCAAGTGCGTTTCAGATACTTTGCAGGATCATTGCTGGCGCGTTTGAGATGCTTTGTAGCATAATCGCAGGCGCGTTTCAGATACTTTGCTGGATAATTACAGGTCACTTTTGCAGACTTGTAACATGTATATAAATGTGGTTTAAGTACGGTTTTAAACTGGCAGCAGGATTTCTACTGATCCATCACTTTTGCAAACCTGTAACATGTCTTTAAATATGGTCAAATTACAGGTTTAAATTGGCAGCTGGATTTCTACATTTCCATCACTTTTGCAGGCCAGTAACATGTCTATAAATGTGGTCAAGTTGAAATTTTAAATTCCCAGCTGTATTTGTACTTTTTCATCACTTTTGCAGACCTGTACCATGTTTAAAAATATGGTCAAATTGCAGTTTTAAATGTACAGCTGCATTTCTACTTTTCCATCTTCTTTGCAGACCTGCAACATGTCTATAAATATGGTGAAATTACAGGTTTAAATTGGCAGCTGGATTTCAACTTTGCCATCACTTTTGCAGACCTGTAACATGTCTATAAATATGGTCAAAATACAGTTCTAAATTAGCAGTTGCATTTCTACTTTTCCATCGCGTTTGCAGAATTGCGCTGCATATTTCTTCCAGTATAGACAATTAACAGTTAAGAAACAGAAAATGCAGAAACGGCAGACAATTTGCAGTTCTGGAATTGCTGTATAATTTTCGCATTTTTCGAGCTGCAGAAAATGTAGCCTTAATGTATACCTATTGCAGCGTGGTAGCGATAAAAAAGCGCGTATGTAGATGAATTACAGCTAAAATTTTTTGTACGGGTCACTTAATAAAATAGGGAACGCTTCATTGATACATTTTGGTATGTTATCAGCCTGGTAGTTTTTATCAACACTAAAATAAGATCCCTTTACACCACGGCTAAACAATTTATCAGCTAGCTTTTTGTGTTTCTCATTTGATATCATAGGCACTACTTTTTGAACTAAAATGCACGATTGCTTTATAGTCAAATTTCCTTGTATGCTGTTATTTTTCAAATCGGCAACTGTCTCAAGATGATCATCGAGGGTCCTTTTCCTTGCAGCAGCAGAATCAAGGTTCATTTCAGCAATTGGAACATAATTAACTTCTTTCATAACGGGCACAGACCAGTACGCTTTGACACCTGTTACAGTGGTTCTTTCTCTGAACCTCACGGTGTCCTCGATGTAGAATAGCAATGCCGCAACGTGTGAGCAGGACTCATCAAGTCCCGCCATGCAGTTACAATGCCCACTTAAAATAGCCGCAGAACCATTAAGAACAACAATCCATGGTTTCAGAGGAAGTTCGTTTTGCCTTTGGGAGTGCATTACCTAGGATGGAATTTTTAGGTCAGAAAGTATTTTCTGTAACAATAGGCGTTACCAAAACTAAATACTTACAATGCGTTTGACTAGTACGTGTTTATCAAATGTCTTGACAATAACGTCCGTCACAAACCCGCTTACAAATTGATTATATCCAGTAAGACTTTTATAGTTCTTTAGTTGCTCTTTGGTATAAGGAGATATTCCCTCAGTTAAAAAACAATAAATGTCCGAAAAGGCTATGGGCGGCAAATACTTAAAAGTGTCCTGTTGATCAGGCTTCACCATATAACAATCTTTATTCTTAATTGTGTATGGATCGACCCCATTTAAGCATGCTATTTTAAGCAACTATCTTTTTTTCACGTGAATTTCTAAACCATCTATATACGCCGACTGCAACGGAATCTCCATTTCTTTTAAACTAATCGAAAAATATCAAAAAAAACCGAGTCTAAAACAACAGTAGAACATAACTTTTAGCTAAACTATTCAATTAAGATTAAAACTACCCAAGCCGTTGGTAAAGCCCAATATTTTCTATTTCACACTTAAGTTAACTTATTTTTCTTTAAAGTACATTAATTGCCGCGAAATTCAAAAGTTTTGGGTTAAAAAATGAATATGTGGAAAAGTATTAAACTGCACTAAACATTGCAAAAAATTCAAATAAATTTTGAGCTTATTCCACTCTCACGAACCAGGCTCAAATTAAGATTAAAACATCACAACTTTTTCGTACAGCCACAGTAGTTTCCTATTTCACTTTAAATTAATTTAAATGATCGTTAAAATACATCAAAAGCGCATACATTAAAATTTTAGGGTAATTGCAATTAAAGTTAATATTTTATTGAAACTTGTATTATAAACTAAATCCACACTAGATAAACAAGATAAGCCGTTAAATTAAACTTAATCAAGTATAATTAATGTGAAATTATCCCAAAACACGAATGTTTTGGCTAAATTCATGGATACTTTATAATTAAACTGACAAATTAAAATAAAAACTACACTTATCTTTCACCCAGCATCCATTTAAAAGCATTTTTTCCCATTGTAAAAAGAGAGCCATTGAAAAGGCGCGATATTTAAAAGTTTTGGGGCAAAATAGTGATTGTTCCGCAAGAGTCAGTCACTCCTCCAAAGGTTGCAGTTTAGGACAATTTCTTATTCAAACTCGTACAATAAACTGCAATAACACTAATAAAAGAAGATAAACCGTTAATTTCAGCTTAACAACCATATTTATCGTGAAATTAATCGAAAACAACAGGTTTTTTGGGTAACTATAGATAACCCTTAACTGAAATAACAAAATACGTGAGTTGTTCTTTCAGCCTAAATGTTTTCCTATTTAACACTAAAATTAATTACATTATCACTATAATGCATTAATAGGCTCGAAATTATAGGGTAAGGAATGTGTCAAAATGTAACTTTTCCATTTAAATTGTAATATATCATTAACATAGTTCACCAGCAACAATTTAATCTGGCAACATTCAATGTAATAATGTTGCCAATAAAACCAGGGCCTCTAGCCCATAACTAAGCCACATCGCTAGCCATCTCTCGCTATCCCTAATTTAATAAATTTTCTTCTTCTGAAATATCACCTAGCATACCAGTCAAGTGGTGGTTAGTCTTGGAATTTGGGCCTCAAATTACAACCTCTAATCTGTTTGGTACACATCAACGTCAACGTAAATGTTCAATGTGATTACCATTGTGGTGCAGGCACTCTTCATCTGTTCATGTCTCGCAATAACTTTACAAGCAACGAACTCATGACGCAGGAAGTCCAAGTAAATGCCTTCAGAGATTTTCTTATCAAGAAAAAAGTTCTGATAATTTGGTTTCCAAGAATGCCCACCCAAAAATGCACGTTATGAAGGTTTAAGGTACCATCCCTATGTAGCCTCGTCAGAGAACAGTACCTTTCTAAAAAATAATGGATCGGCTTCAATTAGTTCACGCAAAGTTTTTGCCGTCTTAGGTATCCTCGTAAACATCATGCTCAATTTGCCCTGGTTTGAATACACTGGCATTTTGCTAAGAGACGAGACTAATTAAATTCGATCTAAACTGCTACGTAACGACGATTACTTTCCGTTACGGCCTTTTTTCTCGGTTCCACAGACAACTCGGACCTTCTTCAAACTTATTCCCAAAGAAACCTTTATGTTTTCCTTATTTTGTCCAAAGTTTAAGGTTAGGGGTGTTTAAAAATTGGCCAACCATTATTACAATGGTTTTTTTGCAGTATTTGTGCCTTTTTAACAGACGTATTTTTACAATTGTAACACTACAGACCTTGTATTTCTAATGGAACCAGCAATACCGCAACACTGATCCGAAAAACCAAGACGGTAATTGTTTGGACCTATCGGGTCAGGACATTAGAGGACCGAACATACCGCGGTGTCACGCGTCGAACGTTAAAGCGACCTTCACTACTATACACACCATGACCTGCTCAACTGGCAATCTTTGAAAACTCAACTTTGAGGAACTTCCGGTCTCTTTAGATATACAGGGTTTTTCAGTGTCGCAGCTAAGTAGTAGAATTACAGTAGTTAGTCTCGTTTCCTAGCAAAATGCCAACCTATTCTAACCAGGACAAATTGGACAGCACGTTTATTTTGGGTGAAGGTCGCGGTAACGTTCAACTAAAGGCAGTGCTTTATGCCGAACGGTCTCCACACCGACAACATTCGGGTGCGAGCACCTTCGTGATTTCGGTAGTGCAAGATGGTAAACGTAGAAGAGACTGTATAGTCTGTAATGAGGATAGAGACTTTGACATCGTAGATAGTTTTGAAGCCAATCTCATGCTAGTAGTAGAGCGGTGGAACATGAAGTTGCACTAAGCCATTCTACTGTTCGTGCCAGTTTACAAGGGCATTACTACCGGCATAATCATATCCCCCAACATTAAGCCTTAACGGACGAGAAGTACTTAATACGGCAATACCATTAGTCTTACCATGCGTCATGAGTTTAGTGGTTGCAAATGTAGTGTAAGACACGGACAGTCCTCTGGAAGAGTGCCTCAACCACAATGGTAGACACTTTGAATATTTACGTTGAGTTGTTTAACAAACAGTTTAGAGGTTGCAATTTGAGACCCAGGTTCTAAGACTAATCGTAGGACTGTGCTTTAATATATTTTGTTGCATTCAGGCATACAATAAAACATGAATTCTAAACATTTTTTAACACCCTGTATAATTTAGTATGACATCTCCCGTTGGCAGTATTGAGGGTTTTACATAAAGGAAGCTGTTGGTCTGATCTCGACAACACTGTATGGTATATGTATACAGTGTACGAAACAAATATTTTTCATCCATATTTCAAATACCGTCGTTTTTAAACTTCTTTCATAAATAAAGTACAACATTATTTGCTTATCGAAATGAATGTTTTTGAATATAAGTCAAATGTAATTAACGATACTTAAGTACTTCTTTAAACAATTAGAAATATATCAACCTCAAATGTATGACGGTTAAGCAAAAATAAAATTATTCAAATTTTAATTACAATAAGACAGAAGTGACAGATATTATAAAAAAAACGTCTTGGTTTGGACCAATGCCGAAAAAAAAAAACGATATGTGTGAGGTTTATCATTTGACTGAAGTTCAGATATTCCAATTGTTTTAGTTATTTTTATCCATTTAATCCTTAATATTAAATTCAATCAGCTGATTTTACTGTTAATCGATCCTTTTCCTCTAAATTAATTGAAAAAATTACATATCTACGCTTTTTCAAGAACAATTACATTTTCCGAAAACATTTTATCATGAAATTAATTATTTTGAAGGGATTTCGTGTCGTTGCTCACTAACTTGTAAGCACCTTGACGGACATAGTTTTATTTGTTGCTGGCTTAACAAATTTTCAAGTTTGCACCAAAAAAGTTTAACTCTGTAGTAAGTTTCCGAGAAGACTGATGTTAGAGAAAATATGATAACGAACTTTTTTTCTCAAACTAATTTATAAACTAATGTCGTTTTCTTAAGACAAAGCAACAATGTTTATCCTGTGTGGTTTCGTTTAGTAGGTGGCTCTCTATAGCACAGGAAAAATATGATATCGGTGCCCTAGCATTGGTAATAGAGCCCAGCACTAGTGAACAAATTTGACGATTTTATTCCGCTTCCATCGCCAAGTGAAGAGTTTGGTTACCTCGATACTTTTAGTCCCTTATCTTACTTCTGATATAACCAAAGGTAAGGGTAAAGATTACATAAAAAGAAATACTTCTCAGTACCAATAACTTGTTATATTTATTTCATGCGGAAATAATATGGGTATACACATTATTCATTACCAGTTATGCGATGAAGGTCACACTTTACTCCGACCCCACTTCCTCTATTTTCCCAATATAAAAAATTTTAAAAGCACCAGTGGTTCAAGTGTATGGGTCATCTGAGCCGTCGCAACACACTCAGCCAATAATACCATATAGTTCGAAACCTTTTCACATTAGTGACTCTCCGGACTTGCCTGCCAAACTTAATAACCTAAAACTATAAAACATTTTTGTACATGAATGATTACGGTTGTGGCTTGTCACTCGCTAGCGCCTGAAGGACCGATCACTCAGTGTAATTTGTGTACATTTGTAAGTGAGAAGACCATTTTAGAAATTAGATACAGAGAAACTAAATCACAAGGGTGATGCCGCCATTGGGGTCTTCTCTCTCTCTCGCCTAGAAGCACCACTATAGGCAGAGCGAGTTGACTAGCCTCCTGCCTCCAGTGAACTTTGGCAACGTCTGGCGGTGACCCTTGGTGCGAGGGAGAATACCCCAATGGTGGCCTCGCCCCTGTGTGTTTTCCGAAATGGTCTTTAAGCGTGCTAAAATGATTACGCGTTGTACGTAACCGGTGTACAAGTAGCGCCATCAATGTAGAAATTTGTGGTGACGTTTCAAATGTAGACTGAGTTATGACCAAGAAATTCTAAAGCACGGAAAGAGAAATTCCAGTGTATTCTTTTCTTCATAGAGGCGACAATAGAGATGTAGCGTTTCGATTAAATATTTACATTTTCCTTTCGAATTATATCAAAGTTCACTTGCTCTTTTTAGAAAGTCAATAGAATATTTCAAATATTCTATGTTGTAGGCTCATCATGTTTTTATTACTTGGGTGTGATTTTTCATAGTTGTAGTTTGAGATGTGAAATTACCGCAATTTTTAAAAACGGTAATATACCGGGTAAATTTTTGGTAATTTATCGATTGAAATTTAGGGAACACAAAAATTACCGTTCAGTCGGTAATTTTTGGTCATTTATATTTCCCCGTACTTCCAATCCATTTCTTTAAACAACTATTAATTGTGTGCACTATCTTGACTGCTTTAAACGTATTTGCGGCTTTAGCTACCAATACGGCAGCCGTTGCCTTCTAATGTGATATCTAACTAAAACTCTATTAAAACAGTGCAATTTTGTAAGTACTGGCTAGCGAGTAGCACCTGGTGAGTCATTTTGGAAAAAAAACACAGAAATAATTGATCGTTTAAGTGTAAAATGAAGTTTTAAGGCGTAATAAAATGTTTGGTAATTTACCGGTAAATTACCATTTTAAAATTACGGTAAGATATAAAACGGTAATTTACGCAATATTTGGTAAATTACCGTTTATTTACGGACGGTATATTACCGACTTACATCTCTAGTTGTTGTCATTTAGAGTCTCGTACGCTGAAAAGAAATATCCAAAAAAACTTTTGAAAGAGTGTTCAGCGTTTTTCAGAACCAGGTAAGATGCTGTAAATGACGACCCAAGTACGAGTCATAAAGCTCTTCCTGAATTCAACACTAAACAAACACCCATTTTTGTAATGGGAGTTAAACTTTTAATAATTTTCCTTTTATATTTAAGAAAAATTCGTAGTTTTAAGGTGTAATGTTGTGTCACCTGCACTTTTTTAAATCAACTAAGGTAATTTCTCACTTGTCATTGTTATTAAGGTAAGTTTGAAGACGTCCAACGATATATCGTTTTTTGCTACGCTTATGGATTATAGCATTTCAATATGAGGGGTTCTCTTTCTTCCGAATTATCGCAAGCCATATTACCTTAAATTCTAACGAACAAATTTACGATGACCATGATTATTGAACACACAATTAATACAACACTTTAATTCTTGATACTTCGAAAATTTTAAAATTAACGAATATGTTTTTTATTAAGTTTCCATAAGGTTTTTATTTTATCAGAGTCTATCAACGATTTTTTGTCCATTTTATTCTCCTTATGGTTCCAAATATTCAAACCTAATTGTAAATTTCTGAGAGAAAATAAAATGCATGTTTAAATATTTTTACTCGATTAATTTTGGTGAAAAAATAAAACTTAGATAATAATTTTTTCTAATAATTCATATTTTATAATGATGTCCTCAAAATTAAAGTTTGAACATCAGTACTTCGGGCAATTAATTTTCTACACTTATCTTTCACACTTTCCCGGCCTTGTCTGCAAAGACCGTTTTAAGTCACATCGTAGTATATGATAGGCTATTAGTTTGACCCGAGGCGTAGTAGTTGTAGTAGTAGAAGAAGAAGTAGTAATAGTGGCCGGGGTTGTGGCTTTCGTTATCGTTAGATTTTATCTTAACAGGAACTCCATAGTACCTCAACCCACCCACAGGAGTAACTGAGCTCGGTTAGAGATTTTTCTTTTAATTGAAATTTTTCTTGGTCGCAGCCGAGATTCGAACCCGGGTCGCTCGCGCAGCAGCAAGTCACTCTATCACTATACCATCAAAACCTGAGATATATAGGGTCAGGAATGAGGGATGGCCCTATTTATTTGTGCGGTCGGATATTTCGTTTCAGACCAACCTTATAACCTTTAGATGTAAGAAATCGATGCCAATTACCATGTTTAGCGTTTTGGCCTTTAGCGAAATAAAGTCGTTAGGTATAGTTATTTTGATAGTTGGTAACAGACGCTCTCGAGCAATGTAACATTTTATCATGTCTCTCGAACCCGTTGAAAGTATTACCAAAGACTAGCTTGAGCTTTCGGATCAACGCTGCCGGTTAAGCTACGTAACATCAAATAAACGGTAAGTTTATCAATCGCTGACAACGATTCAAACTCGTTTCATTTTACGGGCCGCTGAAAATTCCCGAAGTGTTTTCTGATGCGGCTCATTCCCGATAAGTGATTAGAGAAAGCCCAATTACTTAAACATTTGGTGGAAGCCCCGTCATTCTGAGGATTAATGTTTCTCGTATAACCCTAGCCGATCGCAATGTAAATCTTAACACTATCGATGATAATGGATTACACGGAACAGGAAAATATGGTCTTGCCATTTTGGTCTCGCCGATTTGGTCGCGGGACTAATTGGTCGCGGGACTAATTGGTCTCGGTACTATTTGGTCTCGTGATTATTTGGTCTCGGGACTATTTGGTATCGTGATTATTTGGTCTCGGGACTATTTGGTATCGTGATTATTTGGTCTCGGGACTATTTGGTATCGTGACTTTTTGGTCTCGGGACGGTTTGGTCTCGTGAAAATTTGCTTACCTTATTAGTTGCCACCTTTTCCAAAACAATGGTTCCAATAATTCGTTGCCACCTTTTCCAAAATATTCTCCTATTAATTAGCTGCAATCTTTTCCAAAATATTCTCCTATTAATTAGCTGCCACCTTTTCCAAAATATTTTCCTATAACTTAGATGCCACCTTTTCCAAAATATTTTCCTATTAATTAGATGCCAGCTTTTCCAAAATATTCTCGTATTAATTAGCTGCCACCTTTTCCAAAATATTCTCCTATTAATTAGCTGCCACCTTTTTCCAAAATATTCTCCTATTAATTAGCTGCCAACAATAATAATAATAAAAGCCTTTATTACTATTATTATTAACTTTTCCAAAATATTCTCCTATTAATTAGCTGCCATCTTTTCCAAAAACATTTTACTATTGCTAATAAATTATTTGTGCTAAGAGGCTGTCTTTTAATACTCATGTAAATAATCTTCTTACCTCCAAACAAGGTAGGGTTGTGTTAGGTAAGGTTTGGTTTGGTTTGTTTTGAATGGTGTGGTTTGGTTAAATTTGGCTGGTTAAAGATTAAGTAAAGACATTTTGACTACTCCTTAAATTTTATAAAAATCATACATTTCTATAGATTTCAACGTCCTCATTCAGAATAAAATAAATTTTCACCAAAATCCGCCTCTAAATATTTAAAAACTAACTTAAATTATTGATAAAAGAAGATGACCCAGTCATAAAGTTTTTACCGCCCTCTAATGGCAAGAATTAGTATTACTATATTCTTTATAAGAGGACCCCAGCTAATTTATAATTTCGGGTTTTTTTTCATTGTTTATAAAATAGCATTCCTATTATGAATAAAATCAATCTAGTAATAAACTACAGTAACTTTTTCATTAGGTTCATTTTAAACTTAACCTACAGAACTTTATCTTAATTAAATTACAGAATAATATTTATTAAACTAGGTTCCCTGACTTTGCTGAAAATTTTAAAATTCCCTGACTTTTCCCTGACCTTTTCGGCCCATTTTTAAATTCCGTGACTTTTCCAGATTTTCCAGGTACTGTGGCAACCCTGTCCTTTCCTAGGGCCTTTTTTATTCCTCCCATTTGATTATCATTGTTGTACACATTTGGGTCCAGTGTTCAGTCACTACCTCCTTCAGTATTTAGGGTCAGGTTGTTTACATTTACCAGCGATTGTTCACATTTGGGGTCCTCTAAGGGGTTTATAACAACAGCTGTAGGACCTCTGTCCACTGATATCTCCAGTTTACGGATTTGTTCAAAACATTTTACAAAATCAGATTTCTTTCCCACCACTGGAAAGAGACTACGTAGTCGGCTAGAACCGTTCGCGATTCCATCCTTATATGGAGATCAAATAATGCACTGTAAAAAATAAGCGTGCTTTTGGCATTCAAAACTGACAGTGACCGTTCAATTTTGAACAAGCCTCTATTGACGCGTTCACATTTAACCAGAGACATTCAATTTTGAACAAGCCTCTATTGACGCGTTCACATTTAACCAGAGACATTCAATTTTGAGCATGGGGTGTTTTAGGCGTTCAAAACCAGTCATGAGCATTTATTTTTGATCAAACTACCGTCATGCCGATCAAAACTTAACTCAATCATTCATTTTTGAACATTTATATATTACCATTCAAAAATGAATCTTTATCCCATTCAATTTCAATTTTGAATAACCGCCTTGGGCTAATGAAGCGTTCAGATACGGTCGTTTTAACGTTCTAATAGGATTGTATTAGTATTAGTATTAAAACAAGAGCGTTTTAGGTATTCAAATAAGAACTTTTTGACTTTCAAACGAGTGCATTATGGGCGTTCAAACGAATGCGATATGGGCATTCAATCGAGTGCGATATCGGCGTTCAAACGAGAGCGATATTGGCGTTCACACGAGAACGAAATTGTTCAATCGCAATAGGTGTGCCAAACAAAATTAATTCTGCCCTAAAATTACTTGATTCCGCTGCTGTAAATTTGTACTACAAACAAAGCTTTCATTAAAAATACAAGAATTTATTATAACTTGCTTAATTACCTTGAATTAAATATATATTTGCCTGTATAAACATCATTATACAATAATATCAAAGGAAATGTTACGGATTATTGCGTATTTCACCTTTCCCTTATATTTACATAGGCCTTCAAATAGTTTGATAATATAACTTATTGCTACAACGTTAAAATTGGAAAGAACTTCATAATGAACGCTTTCCTTAAGTGCAGACTTTCTTCATACAACTGAATTATTATTTAACACAACGATTATAGTTTATGTGTTTCAAATTCACCCGTACAAGCTTTAAACACATTAGATTTCTTCCTTATCAGTGTGTTTACTATATTTAATATTGGATGCCCTACCATAAGGCATTCAGCGATGAAATTTGAAATGAAATTTCTCCAGGCTGTTCAAAATTCAACGTCAAATTTCAGTGCTTCATCACACGCTTGTCCACCATGTATTATTAAATGGTGAACTGCTTAATTTTAAAGGTAAGCAATTGAATTTGAACGCTTGATCAAACTCTGCGATGTTGCTCAATAATGAATGCATAAAGATACAATATTAAACGTTTAATTTTCCAATTTAATTTGAGCGGTTTCGTGCTTAAATTTACACGATATACTAACCTCTTTGCACCGTTCAAATGTGAATGGCTGAATGCGTGAGCGTTTAATTTTGAACAATAGTGTTCTGTTCAAATTTGAACGCAAAGAAGTTATTCAAATTTGAACGCAAAGAATTTATTCAAATTTGAATGTTAAAGCGTACCACCACAGTGTCGGGGCTATGCACGCCTAAGCAATCAAAGATGAACCTCACTTTTTTACAGTGTGTAACGGATGAAATTATCCCTAAACTGACTCTCCAAAATTATCCACTAAATATTTCATTAGTCTCCTACCTCATTTCGCCATAGAAATGTTCGAAAAACCTAAAAAATAAATTTTCCAAGTTACAAAAGTACAGGTACAGCCTCTTCCACTCTATGTGCAAATCTACATTATGGCCATGACCAAGGCTTAGCTCGCCTTAAATGTTTTTATTACTAATAAATGTATAAAAAAAGACTCTTACCTTCAAAAAACGGTGGTATTTCCTCGAAAGTAAGTAGAAATACAAGTTCCAAGTGTTTTTTAAAAGATTTTACAGGTGTAAAATTTATAAAATACGTTTTTCCGCTTTTAGCTCGTCTCCGCGAATAGCGGTAAATTTTTTTCCGTATAAAATGGAGTAAAGGCATCTCCGAGGGTTGGACTTATTATGCCCTACATAGACATTAGAATACTATTAATAACCTAGACACACTTATCGGAAGAGAAACACGCGCTTTTTGGATGCCGATTTTACGCTATTTACCCATTTTATATGCTATAGGGAAAAACAAGACGTTGGCCACCTAGCGGCGGACGAAGAAACTAAAAATAAAAATAATTCCAAAAAGGGGGTAAATTTATTTTGCATTTTCTGTATTTTTAAAAGAGATGGCATAAAAAAAGACAAATTATGTTAAGAAAGTTAGGTTTTATTAAGATATAAAAGCATTTGCTATTTATTTATGTTGCATTTCCTGTATTTTTAAAAGAGAAGGCATAAAAATAGACAATTTATATTAAGAAAGTTAGGTTTTATTAAGATATAAATGCATTTGCTATTTATTTAAGTAAATTTCAATTAAATAAAAGCCGGAATTTGGCATGTACCAGACAGGTGAAGTAGATTCATAAATAATTAAACTTTCCGAGCATGAGGTTTCTTAATGTATGGTGATATACATAAAATAATTATATAATTTATTTATTTCGACTCGTACTTAGAAGGCTGAGGGCTAATTTCATATACCAGGTATCGATATTTGAATTTCTTCTGATTTTTGAAGCGCTATTTATAGTATTAAACAATATTTGAAGTTTTGTATCCAAAACATGCATTTGAATTTTGATAAAGCGACCTACCGGCCAATCAGCGCCCGCGATTTATAAGAGTCAACCCCCAAAGGTTTTCTCGGGCGAGTCTCATTTGCGTCGTCTGCATTATGTTCAGAAATATGCTTTCTACTTTTTAGCACTCTAAAGAAAGACGCGTTTTCGATCGTTTAACGATAAGCGGATTAGAAACTTTAGTAATTAGCAGGTTTATGCTTTTATACGTTTCACTTAAACTCAAATTACTCTCGTAATCTTATTATATTAAAATGTATCGGGTCGTATTTTGTTGTATATCTTGAGTGTCTAGTTATTAGCCTTTGGAATGGGAAGATCTGTGTTCTTAGATTATTGTTACTATTATTTTTTGTGATCTTCGGGATGGAAAAAATTAAAAACCCATCTTTTACACCTCAGCAGAGTCAAGCTGCAACACAATTACTATCCTCCTCAAACTTTAGCAGACGTCGGGCCCCGCGGAGTCACTGGTAACGAGCCCACTCTGAAAAAATACTTATTTCTCGCCCTGCTTTTCCTGTTTGAAGCAGACAACATACCACTTAATATTTTCTAACCCTCACGGGATTGGCTGATTTGGCTCTATCCCTAAAGAGGTTTTTATTGGCCGGTAGGTAAGTGCGCTAAAATCGAGACCCATTGCTAAGCCTAACAAATTTTAAAAAATTTAGTTTTCATTGAAAAAATTGTTTGAAAAATCAGAAAAAAATTTGAGGCTTCATATTTAATTGAAACGAACCAGGAAAAAACAAAACATGGCACTAAGATTTTCAGCTGAGAGTCTCCCTTTAAACAACTTTGGTAATTGGTAGGCCTAAATACTCGTCTTAACTCATTCTTATACTAGGTTTATTGAAATGTATATATTCGGTAAAACAATCCATAAGAAAACACAACACTACTAGTAAAAAGAACAAACTTTGAAGAACGTCACAATCTGGAAAATTAAGACCAGTTTATCAAGGCTAGCGATAGTGAGATTCACGCTACAGAGGACAATTAGTTAATGATGATACAATACCTTTGTTTTTTTAATTAAAAGATTTAATGAAATCCAGTTGAAAAGTGTACATAACGTTTGAATAAAGAGTTTAAAAATTTAACACAAAGACACATAACATCGCAATCAGGACCCAATATCTCCCAATAACGTCTTTATAAATCCCAGATAATTGTCTTTCTTTAACCACGAAATTGTTGTTGCCAAGAAGTAAATACCTTTTAGAATATTTAAAAAGACCAGCTTTGTTAATACTATTTGAAATGGGAATTCTGAGGGTATCGGTGTATTGGAGTAGCTCATTGATACTGGCTGCGTTCAGTAACACTCATCAGGAAAAACATCGATGTTTGGGAAAATGAAATCGGTGTTCTTTTGACGTCATGATGACGTTGCAGTTGTTGAACGGCACAATTTTGTGTAATCGATGCTTTTCAAAATGGCGACGATATTATGATAACGTTTCTGCAGAGGGTTAAATAATAAATCCGAAATATTTACGAAGATATTGTACTTCAATTTATCAATTATATCAAAATTCTGTCAGAATCCATTTTTTACCGAATTAATATATTGATTTTTAGTATTATTATCGATAAGGATAATATTTGTCAATTCTACATTATTTTAATTGTCGCGGCGCAAAATGACGAAATTTACGTCATGAATCCGATGCTCATCAAAAAAACCTCCTCTCACAGCAGATTTTTCTGATGGGCATCCGATGAGCATCATGACGTCACGCCCAAAGACGCGAAAAACCGTTCAGTAAGACATCGATGTCATCTTTTAGTCATCGATGTTTTTGATGCCGGTTACTGAACGCAGCCACTGATTTATCGATGTTGTCATCGGTTGATGATGTAACTAGGCTCCCAGCATGATAATATCATCTCAACGCTTTGATAAAACGAATTGATACGATTTATTTTACTTTTCGTCAACGCAAAAACCACTAAAAACATTTACAACGAAATTAATAGAGAAACTCTAAGGAAAAACCCAACTTACCAATTTACTAAGTAGTTAAGCCTTTCACAAGTGCAGTAGCCCTAACTTCAAACTTGAAAAGAGATGATTTTGCTTTATAATAAATTATATATTTCTCTCTCTCTTTAAGGAGAAAAACTATTAAAGTTGCTTACCATTTATTTTCTTTTATCTTGAACATTAATAATTTAATTTACTTGAAAAAGTAAATAATAATGCCCTACCGTATAATTAAACTGTCTTTTTTTTACTCTCGGCATTTTTCGTTCGTGACGCTGGTGCGCATGACTTAAATAAGTTAACCAATCATATTCCAGCATTAAATTAAAAAAATATATTTTAGTTACCGCCGCCGCCGCAGAGTGTCGCATGGCCTTTTTTTCCCCCATAATGACGCAAAATACATAAATGCTGTGACGTCAGCAACAATCGGCCTCAATTGCGGGAATTCAACAGTGACTCTATGTATCTCTATGATGCCCTATAAGGAGAGTTAACATAGAGTGCCACCATACTCTAAGCTCATCCTTATGATAGTTCCAATTTTGGCCGCTATGCGCTGATCAGGCATATGGCTAATTCGTTTCTCTCTACATTCAAGACTGATAAGGTTTTAGGAAAAGAACTCTAAGCTTCAGACGTGACTTTGAGGCCGACTTAACGTCATATTAACGTGGCAGTGGGCGATTATTTAATTTCTCTCTCTTAGCGCGAAACTCGCCTAGACTCGAGATGGATTTGTCTCTACCAGTTCTTATCTTATAAAAGCAAGAATTCGGTGGCGCTTTCGTAGCGTGCCGGGTTTCCGAACTGCAGCGTTAACGTTGGTGCGTTGGAGTCCCCTCGGGGATTTGGAAATTTACGAAATAAAATAATATAAAGTTTAGCTACCCTAGGTCCATCTGTTCGCGTTTTAGAGCATTATTTATGAATTATGAATAAATTTGAATAAATTAACGCGAAAATGGGCGGGGATAGGGCGGGGTTAAGACTCCTGACCAGCCGTAACATAGGCTAAAATGGGGAAAAAAAGGGGGTAATATAGGGGGAAAGGCACTAAAAAAAGGGGGGAATATAGGGGGGAAAGGCACTAAAAAAAGGGGTAAATGGGGGGAAAAGGGGGAAAAAGTAGGGGTTAAAGTGGGGGTAGTAAATCTTCGGTATAAATGCATGTTTTTAGCCCATCAATAGATGGCGCTAAAAACTAAAAAGAGGTGCTAAAATTCCCGCCAAATAGAATTGAATTTGTATCTTCTGTCTGACGTCATAGCTTAGGGATTTAGACCGCTCTGATGGTAGTAAAATTGGTACTTTTCTTTCCATATTTTCCCACTAGTTAGTATCTCGCCTCCTACTGACTGCTAGGCTGCCAGTGCAGCTAGTCTCCTTTTTAAAAATACACGGTTGGCGTGATGGTCGTCTTATACTCTTAATTAGTGATGTAAATTATATTTTGGAAAGTTTGAACGTGTTTTTTGGGCAGCCAAATGGCCGGCCAAATCGTCATTTGGATAGCTCTTTTCCCCCTTTTCACTCCGTTTGTTGCCGCCATTTTTCTTTAAGAGGAAAAATTTGAGAGTGGGTCCTTTTTCGCTGTCATTTTCATATTTTTTGAGGATTTGCACATGGATGGATTTTAAATATAATATAAAGTAGGTTTAAAGGTTTAATATAAGCCTAATTAAAAAGGAATATACTATAAGAAGGCCTAAAAAGGCGTCTGGTGCGCGCGTGATAGCCGACAATCCCCCCTCGTGGGTGGGGGAGGGTGGAAACCAAGGTGGGACTTAATATTTTATCTTACTCTATGTTTTCCACCATCTCTTCTAACTTTTGGTTAAGCCTTGGTTTGGTTTTTGGAAATGACGGACATGAAAGGGGTGGGGCTTACTTGTCCAATAACACCGGTGTAAGAGTAGAAGCGTAAAATCTAGTGACTTAGACATTCTTATAGTAAATAAATTCTTGGCCTAATTTCATAATTTTCCACTTTTTTATTGTCCCACAATCTATTTCTAAACTTTGCACCTTTTTTAAGGCGGTGAAATTGCGCTAAGCCTTGGCTTAACGTTAATTTTTGCCATTTAAAAAATTTTTGCCTCTCGTTGCCCGTTACTTCGCCTTCTCGTATCGTCGTATTGTTAAAGTTTAGAATTTGAAAGTTGTGCTTTGTTTTCTTAAATATTACCTAATTGTATAAAATTTCAATATTATAATAATTTTATCGATAACTAGTCCGTACAATTTGCAATGATTCCTAAATCGCTCGCGTTACCAGCGCCATTAACTAGCCTTAGAAATACTGTGATAGATAATTTGCCGCCTTCTGATGATTTGCCTTTAAAGGAGGTGCTAGATATTTGCCAAAAAGTCAAGAATAATATTAACATCACCCAAGAAGATTCAGATACAGTTGAACGACAAAAAAGGGACAAGCAAAGAGCCCCGACTGATTCCGGCAACGCGCAGGAAGGATAACAGCTTCAAATCTGAAAGCCGCATGCAAAACAGATTATTTGAATCCTTCGCTGTCATTGTTAAAATCAATTTGCAACCCTGAAATTAGTTTCTCTTCCAAGGCTACAGTCCGGGGCACTAATAACGCAGACAAAGCTATTGGCCAATATTTGGTGGTAAACCAAAACAAGCTCGAAAACCTCAAAATTTGGAAATCATGGCTCGTAATTAATCCCAAGTATCCTTTTACGCGAGCAACCCCTGTCGGAATCATCACGTGTGATTTTTGTGGATCTAGCATATTAGAAGTAAAATATCCATATTCAGGGAAAGATCTCACCATGGAAGAATATATGATCTCCAAAAATTCCCCTTTCAAATTATGTGAAAGTTCCAAAGAATTTAAATTGAATTCAACTCATGCATATTATTACGAAGTGCAATCCAAATAATTTTATGTGGTTAGCCATACTGTGATTTTTTAATATGATCCCCGCAGGGTTTGAAAAGTGAAAGAATTACCCCAAATTTTGAGGTTTGGGCCGATGCTCATAAGCAAGCACTTTCATTTTTTGACAACTACATTCTACCAGAACCAATATATCAGTATTATACGCCAAATATTCCCCGCAGGGGTGTTCTAACCGCGTCAGTAAATACAGCAATAAACAACGTGCAATTAGTGCCTGACAAATTTTGCTATTGTGATCAAGGCGAAAACGAGAAAATGATTGCCTGCGATAACCAATATTGAAAATGTAAATGGTTCCATTTTACATGTTTAGATATGCGCAAAGCCCCTACTACCAAATTTTGGTATTGTCCAGATTGTAAACCAACCTGTTTACGTTCAAGAGGTAGACCAAAGTCAAAAAATTAAAAAGTAATAAAAAGAAGAAAGCATAGAAGACCGAAGAAGATATTGTAACCACGCTTGCGATAAGTCGCCCCACGTGGCCATAAAAGCCTTGGCTAATACTAAGAATAACTACTACAGTTCCTTAGATTCAATCATACTTTATTTAACTAAATTAATTAATAAATGATAATTAAATACCGACTTGTATTTACAACTAATGAATTAAATAATAATTACTAATAACGGATGAAGTCCAATAATAGGGCAAAGCCCTTCGCTCGAGCGAACTACTACATCTTAGTAGTGAAGAAAGACTGGATTAATGTCATAAGCAGACGATGCTTATATAGTACGGGGAAAGGTCAGAGGTAACGCTGTGTGTTAATCCTCTATGTAACCGCACACCCCTGGAGTAGAAACCCAGGAGGTCCCTTAATTATTTCGGGAGGTTACAATATTGTAACCTTGAAAGACCTTAATTCCAAGAATAATAATACCAGAAGTGTATAACCATAAACTATCGATATAATGTAGTTGTGGTATATTTTGCTCGTTGCAGTCTATCGTGTGAGGTTTCTTAAGTATTATGGATCGTGAAGACATCAAAGTGTGCCACTTCTGTAGTTTTTTCACCAAGGACAGTAAACTACTCTTGAAACATATCGTGGGATTTCATAAATATTCTGATAAAGTATCACATCGTTGCAATACATCCAAGTTCATTTAATACAAACAAATCACGCAAGCACCCGTTTCAAGTTGATGTTTCGGATAAAGACGATATCGCGCGTGGGAATGATGACACGAAAATAGCTGAGAGTAGTACTTATTTTAGAAATACTGCTAAGTCATTACAAAAGTTCATCGAAGCATCTTAAATTTTGATATTAAAGGAGAAGCATGGATTGTTAGACGAAGTGATTCAAGACATAATGGAGAACACTTCTGATCTGATCAAAACAACTCAGAGAATATTGACAATAGTGGCAGAACTGTATTCGATGGACTAAATACGGCCTTTAAAAATGATGCTTTTTAATTAAAGAACAAGAATCGTTTAACGTTTATATTAGTTCTGCTCGTATGACAGTGGAAACAACATTCGGTATTGGTTTGGGGATGTGGTTACAGATTTCATGTCCAGTGGCGTGGGTTTAAAACAGGGGTGTCCTCTGTCTCCTCTCCTCTTTGCACTATATCTGGAACCTCTCGACAGGGCCCTAAGGGCTTCCAACCTAGGTTTTACGCTTAGGTATCCTGGCGGCGCGGCGCAGGACTCTCGGATAGTTGGAGGATTTTTTGCGGATGATATTTTTGTTGTTGCTGATTCGCGGGTAGGGCTGCAAGCCATTTTGGATATTTGTGGGTCCTACGCAGCGGAATATGGGTTGGCTTTTAGCCCAGATAAATGTGTAGTCCTCGAAAATAGTTTGCCTTTTGAGAGGGGGTCCGACCCTGTTTTCCTGCAAGGTTGTGTATTAGCAGAAGTGACTGAGGTACCCTACCTAGGTGTAAAGGTATCGAATAGGGGGAGGTTTTTGGAACCTCAGGAAAGTATTGTGATGGCTAAGGCCAACCGTCTGGCTGGTGCCATGAAGCACAAGGGGTACCACTCGTACAATAAGTACAATGTTATGAGGACACTATGGAAGGCTGTCGCGGTTCCGGCTTTAACTTACGCGAATGAGGTTATGTGCTTCTCATCTACGACGAGTCGCCGACTTAATCAGGCCCAATTTAACGTGGGTAAGGCCGCGTTGGGGGGTAACTTTATTACATCGTATGCCGCTGTCAAGGGTGAAATGTCCTGGTCTGCCTTTGAGGAGCGGGAGGCCAAAAGCAAGCTCCGCTACCTGGGTCGGTTGCTGTTTATGAATGAAATGCGCATTGCGCGGCGGGTATTTTGCTATATTCGAGCAATGACCAGAAAAACTACCTGGCTAAAGCGCGTTGAGTTTTTTCACGAAACCTATGGTGCGGGAGTATCCCGGAGCTCGGTTGAATCGCTACAAGAGTGGTATGCCAAGGTAGATAAGGCCGTTTCTGAGTATTCTCAAGCACAATGGCGGAGGGACGTTGCCGGCCATCAGAGTTTGAACCTGTATTCGTTAAAGGAAACCCCGGGCATAGAACCTTTCTATGATAATTCCCTTGCTAGTGGGTTGTTTTTCCTGGCCCGGACGGGGGCGTTGGCAACGTCCGCTCGTCTTTCCCACATTTTTGATAAGGAGGGGGCAGGCTGTCCTCTCTGTGGGGGGGACTTAGAGGACATCGAACACGTAGTGATGTTTTGTCCGGCCCTGGCGCAAGCAAGAGCCCCGTACCTGAAGTTTGGGCCCATGACCCTGGCGGATAGCCTGTCTCTCGGGGATAGGACAAATAAGGAAATCATTAGTATTACAAAAAGTATTTTAGTCAATTGGGCGAAATTGCGACTCCTCTACCCCATGCCCTATTAGAGGATAGTCATATGCAGATCAGCTGCCATTGTAAATAATTGTAAATAATTTTCGCGTAATAAGTTTAATTTAGTGTTTTTATCGTATTAAATTTAATGTTTTTTCGGACCTGTGAACCCACGTTAGTGGGTTCCTCCCTGTTCCAAAAGGGATTTGTAAACAAAAGGGTCAATAAACCATTCATTCATTCATGAAGGGAAGATAGCGGATGGTTATGAAACAAATGGATATACTCCACTCTTTGGCCCCGGACGTAATCGCCACGTGTTGTGCCCTACACAATTTTGTTGAAGGGCTGAAAACAGTTACCTTTCAGCCAAGGTGGCTTGACGAAATTGAAGAAATAAAAAAAAAATTACCCTCAGCCGAACTCCAGAGACACCAATTTTGGAGATGCAGATGCAATAACTTCTCGATTAGCTTTGAAAGATTACTTAGCAACTAGTTTTCCGTTGAGAGAGAGTTATCAATTTGCTTGTTAAATTTGAACAAAATATTCAAAATTAAAGCCATTGCAAAATTTAAATTAAAGGTGGAAAAATTATTGCCTTGGTTGTAAATCTGGGTTTTAATAATAAGACCATCTGTTGGGCGCTGACAACGTGTTTTCATTTTTGTGGGAAACTCGGTGTACTTGCAAGGATGATTCTCGGCGTTGGAGAATTTAAGCGTGGGCTTGGTGAAATACTTCTTTGGTAATTAAATACTCGATCAGTCTGTATTGGCTATTAAATACTGGAGCAGCGCGGTTTTGGTAATTAAACGCTGGAGAAGCATTGCTTTGGTAATTAAATGCTGGAGAAGCACTGCTTTGGTAATTAAATGCTGGGGAAGCACTGCTTTGGTAATTAAATGCTGGGGAAGCACTGCTTTGGTAATTAAGCGCTGGAGAAGCACTGCTTTGGTAATTAATCGCTGGGGAAGCACTGCTTTGGTAATTAAGCGCTGGAGAAGCACTGCTTTGGTAATTAAACGCTGGAGCAGTACTGTTTTGGTAATTAAACGCTGGTACTGCTCTGTTTTGGTAATTAAACGCTGGTACAGTACTGTTTTGGTAATTAAATAGCGGAGGAGTGTTGTATTGGTAATTTGAAACTGAAGGAGTAGTCTTACTCTTACGCTTGCTAGTGTTTTTCTTTCCGGAAATTTTAGTTTGGGAATTATTTATGACCTCACAAACGGTAATACCGTTGGGTAAGGCATATCCCACTTAATCAGGCTGGCTGCTCGCGCTCTAGAACCCCCCTCAACCGACCCTAAGAATGAAAATGTTATAGGTTCGGTCTAAAATTCAAACCCGTCTGGTTTTAACATGGGCGTCTATGGAAGAGGACCAGTTTTATCAACCTTTTTGGCCCAAATAGTGCCGTTGCTGGTTAAAATCTCTTGAATTTTTAATGAGACGTGTATTGAAAGATTTGATATTATCCTGTAAAATTTAAAGTCTTCAGCTATAATAGTTTTTTATAAAAAATAAAAATCATCACATAGTAGAGAAATTGAAAGAGTTAAAACTGAAGTCCGAATTTAGATTTTTTCAAATTTGAACCAGTGGATGCGCTATTTGGGCCAAAAACGTTGATAAAACTGCCACTGATCCCCTCCCATAGACGCCCATGTTAAAACCAGACGGGTTTGAAAGTTTAGACCGAACCTATGTGACGCGCCACATGCGCGAGTTAACATGTAAAAAAATCGTTTGGAGGGGCTTCTAGAGCGCGTGCAGCCAGCGTGAACAAGTGGGCTATGAATCGACCAACATACAGCCCAACTTTCCGCCAAATTTTAATAGTCATAGTGCCAGCGACGTGCCACATTGACAGAATTGAGTTAATGACCAAGGCTTAGTAAAAATTACTTTGAAATTGTTTATTTGAAATGAAAGTTTGCTAAGCCGTAGTACACCAATAATAAATTAAAACGATCAAAATATGAGAAAATTAAAATATTAAATTATCCAAAAATAATTAAATGTATAGACTTTAATATTTTCCAAAAAAAGTTGTTAATAACAACTTTTTTTTATAAGTTCATAAACCATACGTCGTCGGAAGTATGGCATGTTTCTCTGCAAAATAAAATATGTTAGTAACTTAATATTTAAATGTAGTAAATGAAACTTTAATATTTACTTGTGTAAAAGTTACTTTAGCATTTCGGGTAATATATTCCGGAAATTTGCAAGTAAACAAACCGCAATCACCGTCATTCATCTGTTGTGGAATATTCTAGAAATAACAGGGAGTTAATTAACATTAATTGGAAAATTAAATGACAATATATAAAAATAAATAATAATGTAATACTTTAACTGCTTCTAGTTTCCAATCACTCATATCAAATTCAATTTTGCGTTTATCCCTGCTTTCCTCTGGCAAATAATTCTTTAAGGCGTTCAAACACTCATTATTATTTTCTCCCATAGATTCATAGTATTGGATTTTTTTGTGATGAAAATCTATCACCTAAAATAAAAATAAAAGACGTTACATTAAATTGATATCTTATAAGTTATAAACAGTATAGAAAAAGAAAATATGCGAGGATGGTACCAGAGGATAAAGCTATTGCCCTATGTTCTTATGAGCATGAATTCTTTCTTTCTGATACGAATATGCCTAAAATTGATCGCGCTCTGCCAAAGATACCCAAAATAAAATTTCCAAACATACCTTCCCGGTGTTTCTGGTCATTAAATGTAGTGTCGAAACTGTCAACGTCATTAGGCAACTTAATGTTTGGATGGTCACCATTACGGATTTTCCACACTTCTTTTCCGTCGACAATTGCCAAGTATGGTTCCGGTTCTACATTGCGTGTCATCGGGCGTTTAGGAGATGCTGTTGCTTTTTCGGGAGTCTTTTTGGCTTCAATAGGATTGCGCGGCACATCGTCACTATCCTTGTCCTTGAAAGCTTACGCCGTTTCCTCGACGAATTTCCCGCTCTTAGCAATGGCGTACAACCACTCTACTTTGACGACCTTAATCTTCCAGGACAACGCCGCTTTCAGTTTCCTCCCTTCGGGTACTTTCACGATAAAATGAGTGGTCCTTAGATTACGCTTTTCGTGTTGACTTTTCCTGGACAACGATGCCTGAGGAGTTCCACCCAGATAACGTATCAATGAACCAAAGCCTCCATTTCAGCGGGGAACGCGTCAAGTGGACCCAAAGTGATGACGGTGTTCCTCAACGGTAAGCTCGTTTCGGCTCCGCTTCCTACGATCATGGGCGTATATAGATCGTTCGCATTTAAAGGTAGGATTTCCTCCAATTCCACGCATATTTGTTACCAACAAAATGTCGCGTCGGTTGTACGAGTTATCAAATTTCGGCTTCCGTGTTCGTGCAATAAAAGAGGAACGGCGGTGTAGTCGGATATCTCGTTAATTGCACCGCCGTATTCTTTAACGAACTGTTCGATTTTTTCCCGCGTTACTTGAGCGAAGCCGCAAACTTGAAACGAAATTCCTTTGAAAAGTCGAGTAGTTTCCCTCGTTGTTGTTAACGAATCACAACTTTCGTCTGTATCGGATATGTCACCTCTCACAGCGTTGATAATCTCAGCTTCATCCAAGATTTCACTGGAGAAACCCTTAAGGTTTTTTATTAAGTCGCTGGTAATGACGTGAGTAACTCGCGAACTCATTTTGTCGCAACGCATACCGTTACCGATGTTGATAAGTTTGAGAATCTTTGCTAAGGCAATAGAGTCCGTCCAAGTTATTGTTGGCTTTAATGCTCGAAATGTCCAGGTTTTCAAATTCAGGTGAGCGGGTTCCGCCATCATTCTGGCCTCGATTAGGTAAGCGCGTTCCGTCATCATTCTGGCCTAGATCAGGTGAGCGCGTTCCGTCATCATTCTGGCCTCGATCAGGTGAGCGCGTTCCGTCATCATTCTGGCCTCGATCAGGTGAGCGCGTTCCGTCATCATTCTGGCCTCGATCAGGTGAGCGCGTTCCGTCATCAATCTGGGCTCGATCAGATAAGCGCGTTCCGTCATCAATCTGGCCTCGATCAGGTGAGCGCGTTCTGTCATCATTCTGGCCTCGATCAGGTGAGCGCGTTCCATCATCATTCTGGCCTCGATCAGGTGAGCGCGTTCCGTCATCATTCTGGCCTCGAGCAGGTGAGCGCGTTCCGTCATCATTCTGGCCTCGATCAGGTGAGCGCGTTCCGTCATCATTCTGGCCTCGATCAGGTGAGCGCGTTCCGTCATTGCTTTGACCCTCATTTCCTTTGAGAGTTTCACTGGCGCTAATCTCTACCTCCGATGACTTCTTTTTGTTAGAACCACTAGTCTCATCTCCAATCAGGTCCAATTCCATGGCGGTCGCACTCCTTGCATTCGACGATCTACCAGGGATTCGTGTCATTGACAAGACATCAATTGGCACATTTATAGAAGCAGGTGCTGGGGATGACGTCAACGCTCTCTCGAAACCCGTCACAGCAGCAAGTTGCAGAGCGACAGGTTCCGAAGCAGAGTGGAACTCTAGGCGTGGCAGGACATTCGGCCTTGAGCCAGTTATCGCCTTTGTGGCTCTCGGACTTGGACTGCGTCTAGGCATCCGTTTCATTCCCATTTCCACGCACTTCATATATCTGCAGTATTTGCGTGTATTTCTAGTATCCTTATTGATCGGGCAGTTTTTGGATTTCGAGCACCCGTACTCTTGATGCTTATGCAGGCTGCGTTGAAAAACGCCTTGCACCCCTCGCAGCTTGTCACGCCAAAGGCTTTGGCGACGGCCTGGTCGCCGCAGACGACGCACTCTGCGGGTGCCTTGATATCTCCCATCTCCAGATAGGAACGCCTATGTAAGAGCTAAGAATAGCCAAAGAAGTTAACTATACGTACACGACCGTAAAAAGTAAGTGGAAGCTAGGGAACGCATCAAGTTGACCCAAAAAAATCAGGTGACCAAGAAATTGCACCATCTAGTATTGGCCCGCGTAACTTTTCCCTCGTCAAATTATAGTTTAGAAAAACAATGGGAAAACGTTCAGAGGAAACGTGACGCTACACTTTAGCTAAATTGGCGCCCCCTTTAATGGACATTAGCAGGGTGTCAATCGCTGGCTTTGAGAAAATTTAAAAGCAAATTGTGTTTGTACAATATATAAACAAACAGTCAACACTACCATTCAACGCGGCATGTAAATTTGACAAATAATTATTAACCTTTTGATCATTCAAACGAATAATTAAACATTGCTTAAATAGACACAGTTTTCAGACTAGGAGGATTCGTAACAATTACATAAGGATGGAGTCAAAAGTCAAGCCTCCTTGTGTAAATAGTACGAATCCTTCTAGCGTGAAAACTAAGTGTAGATTACAGGCTGAGAAACAGGATTTTATTTTTAAGCTGGCCATATGAAAAGTAGAGCCAAAGCACTTTTAATTAAAAACTGGCCTTTTGAAATGGTTAAACCTCTGAACGTTTTTAATTAATTAAGTGGTCACAGGGCCAGTATACTAAACCCCAACAGCATCTAATTTTTAAAATGGACATTTGTCCAGGCATTTGCCGCCTTATTTCGCAGCTTGAATTAGATTAGTCGCTCAGCGGGTTTGAACATAGCCCACTCGATCACGCGCTCTCGGTTTCGAAGCCCCCATACCAGAAATATTCTAAATAGAAGTTTGACATTGGAAATAAATATTTTTATTCTAAAAAACCCACTTTAAGAGAAACTGATTGCGACACACCTCTCAGTAAAAACAAACCCACACTACCCCCAGGTTTATTTTTCGTTTTCTTTAGAATGTCCCGCCTGATAACAGCATCTGAGCGCGCGCGATCGAGTGGACCATGGTTTGAATGAATTTAAACTGCGGCAAAGCACATTACCTACACATGTATGCCTACGATTTTCAATCTTCTATTGTAGTATTAAATATAAGAAACATTTATTAACCTTTAAATATAGAGGGGTTGAACTTTCATTGCTAAACATTTATTTAAACAAACAAACAAACAAACAAAAATTCCCCCTTTGTTTTAATTTTCCAAAAAAACATTCCAGACAAACCATTTAAATAAACTTAGGATAATGAATGAATTAGTCTAACCTGTTTCGACGTTGGACTAGCTAGGTTATCATTTGATCCTTGCAACTCTCTTTCCGCTTCGTTGCCTCCTATCTCTGTTGACCTAACAAAGACAAAAAACCGAAAGAAAATCTCTTCAGATTGCTTCATTTTTCTTCTTGCATTTTAGAGTTTAAAAAAAAATAAAACTGAAATCATATTTATAAAACAAAATGTCTATACTGAACTTACTCGTCAAAACTGTCTTCATCATTGGAAGAATCCTACCTATCTTTGGTATCATTAATTTCGTCTTCAATTTGGGCCAGATGTCTAAAGACTGCCTGACAGGATCTAATTTCGCGCTGCAAAAAAATGACGTGACATTGCTTTTGGTTAGATTCACTTATTTCAGGTTTATATGCTCATTAGGCTTAATTTCAAGTCAAAATTAGCTCAGAAACTTACTTAATACTGAGATTATCTCATTTTTCTTTAGTTCTAGGTTTTATTCCATTCTTTTGTTTAACTTTCGTCTCGTTTTTAGACGAAAAATCTTCAAATTAGTCCAATACTTTCTCTAATTATTCAATAGATCTTCGAATATCCTCCGATCTGGGTGGAGAGAAATAAATCTGGTTCGAATCAACTTCAAATACGGCTCCAAAATAAAAATGTCGACGATATTTCTAATACATATTCATAAACATTCCCGAAAAACCTGTTGATTAACTTGTTGGACTTTTGCATACGGATTACGACTCGAGGTCGAGATCGAGTCACTCGACTGTTCAGTAAAGCAGAAACTCCTTAACTCGAGCTTGAAGGAGAGAGGAATGGAGTGGAAATCCCCATACCTATAGCGTTGCCTCTGTACCCCCACCTACGGCACCGTAGTCCACCCAGCATCCTCAGCGGCTAGGTAGGGTCGTACCGGACGAAATTGTAAAGGACGCTCCCTCTAACTTAAATAGAAGCTAGTTCTCGTAAATATAAAATGGCGCTACGCGGCAGCACTTGGCAATCGCCTACCAAAGGGTTGGGGCGTGCGCGAGGTACACTGGGAGAGATACGGTGCCGAGGGTCGCTCTTCATCATTTCCAATCCATCTCAACTCCCTTATCCCTGACTCGAGCACAGTATCGCATTTATAACCCCCCCCCCCCCAAGTCAGTGATCTTTGTATTGGGATAAGAATTGCGATAAGAACTTCAAACCATTCAAACAAATACCGTTTCTTTTTTGCCTACTTTAGCCACGACCTCTTGTGAAAGAGACTTAGGAGTATTCATTGACCCTCTTCTCAAACATTCCCTTCATTCCATTAAAATTTCTAAGCGTATAAGGAGTCTGACAGGCATAATACGCCGTAACTTAAATTTTAGCTCCATACCCCTTATTAAAACGCTCTACAATTCATTAGTCCTACCTCTCATTCACTATTGTTCACCAATTTGGTCCCCCCATTTACTAACTGATATCCATTTATTACAAAAGGCCCAAAATGCTTACTCCAAGCTACCGCATAAAATTAGTAACTACCCAGCCCCCCAACGTCTATCTTCATTAAACATTGACCCTATAACCATAGGGCACAAAATCAACAACCTGTGTTTAGTATTCGATATTGCCCATCGCAACCTTGATTATTTTTCACTCCCTATTCCAATACAAGAACCCGTGGTTACTCACAGAAATTAACTAAACCGTGGGTCGCGACTACCTTCC
The DNA here is from genome assembly GCF_054372755.1 of Phalangium opilio. Lineage (NCBI taxonomy): Eukaryota > Metazoa > Arthropoda > Arachnida > Opiliones > Phalangiidae > Phalangium > Phalangium opilio. Next base: position 252,770 of record NW_028324255.1, read on the forward strand.
GCCAAACGCATTTTGCCGTTTCTGTCATTGATGATTGGAACTCTTTGCCCAATGACATTATCATACTCTCTACCAAATCTCAATTCCGTCCTCATTTGATAAACTTTTTTCGCGCTACTTTGTAACTTTCAATTCCCTAGGATCCTCATTGTTTTGATAATTTTTTTCTTCTCTTTTCAATCTTATTGACAAACTTATGATGTACCAGTTTATTTACTTATCCTTAGTATCTTTATTATTTTTTTTCTACATATACATGGTCTTCCTTAACCTTGTGTTGTTATTTTGTGCCCTATGCTTTTGTACTTATTTGCTCTTGATTACTTGCGTGTTAATATTTTCTTATTTTAACATTTGTATTTAATTTTATTTTCTCCTTGACAAATTGTAATTATGTACTATGCCCATTTACACGTCACATTGTTGACTTTGTGGGCAATCATCAAATACATAATTAACAAGTTGGGAAACCAAAATAAACCTCTCCGAGTCGAGACGAATTTACTTTCCAAACACAGGTCCACCATGGACGAACCAATACTGAAGGACGGATGGCAGAGGGAGAAAGTTGAAAAATACTTTTTAATTCGCCTTCTAGCGGCAGATAGTAGCAAACCGGATAGTGGGGGAATCAACGTTCTAACGAGGGAAGCAGCTAGAGTCTAATTTTGTCTAGATGGAGCTAGCGTTTTCCGGGATTTGACTCCGTATTTTCATAACCCCCGCCATTTTGGGGCTGAAAAGGGGGAAGTAGGCTTAGTAATGGGCTGCCATTGGTTCTTCAGTATAACTTCGTCCATGGGTCCACCAGCCAATGAGAAAAACCGGAAATACGTAACTCAAATTTGCGGGATATGGCGAAGGTCATTTGTAAAGGTTTGATCGTTTAAAGTCCCGTCCACACCAGGCTATTTCGCATAGTTCGCAGACTCCGCGGCGATCGCGTTGTTCGCTCGCATCCCACACTTTTAGTTTACACCGAAGAAAAACCTTGCCGTGCGAGAGGCGCGAAGGGTGCAAATTTCTTTGTCCCGTCAAAGATTTTCGCTTGCTTCGCACCTCTCGCAAGGTATCGACCAATAAGAGGCTCGGTAGGTTTGACGTCAGGTACTTTCGTCATCGGCCGAATTTGGCGTTTTCAAAATGGCGCCAGTATGTAGTAAGCACCGCAAATTGTTACTAATTAATAATAGAGTTATTACCTCGCTATTATTATTAAACCATCGAAAACTTATTAAAAGGAGAAGGATATGGGTAAGAGATATATTTCAAGACCGGCCTATAGATGGGGACTTCCACAATTTGATACCAAAAATGAGATCCTGCTATGAATATCATGAAGATAATCTCTACAGGGAAGTGTTTCGGATGAAACCTAGCCAATATGACTATTTATTAAGCTTGGTTAAATCTAAACTAACCAAATAAGACACTCATTACCGGAAATCCATCTCAGCCAAGGAAAGACTATACATAACTTTGAGGTAATGCTATTATTGTTATGTTAATGATGAAAATAATTAAGAGAATGTCGTTTTTAGGTATTTGTCGACAGGGGATAGTTATCGCACGTTATCATTAGCGTATAGAGTTGGAAAATCAACTGTAGCGAAAATAATACCAGAGGCTTGTAACGCAATATGGGATGCTCTTCAGCCAATTTATCTCCCTCCACTTACTAAAACAGCAATGATGACGGTAGCACTCAATTATTTTCAAAAATGGAATTTCCCTAACTGTGTGGCTCTCTTGACGGAAAGCATATTGAGTTGGTCAAACCTCCCAATTCTGGCTCGTTTCAAGCTTGCGAATCTTGCAACCATGGCAAAGCGAAGAGAGCGAACGCGTATTTCTGGTGTGGCCGTCGCTTAACGTTTCCCTGTGTATTCTCATAATTCTAATGAGAACCTAATATGTATCACTTAAGTGTGTATTTAACTTTCGGCTCACTCTGAACCGTTAACACCTCTTGTAAGAGGACACTAAACAAGGTCAATTCTGGTTTAAATCTAGGGTATCTTATTTCATGGACCCAATCGTTTCAACCCTTACGGAGAGATGAAGTATTAAAATCCATACTATGTAATGAAATTAAAAGTTGCGTTCACACTACATATAAATGTAGTAAAGCTGAATTAAAAAGTGAACACCAAATTTGAAATGTTAATATCAAAAGATGTTCTTGGAATATTGAGATGAAACAGAGCTTTATAGCTACACAACTACTAAAAGAATCGTAATGCCGAAAATTATTCAAAATATTTCCATTAAATATTTTGCAAAAAGGAAATGTTGTTGTTTTGTAAGAGATCTTATCATCCTACTCGCTTTATATTAACTTTTTCTATTAAGTGTAGTGTTTCGATTCAGATGCAATCTTAAATTACTCGTTCTATATAAACTCTCACTTGTGTCACTTCAAAGATATAAGTTTATCTTAAATACTTAATTAAATATAAATGATATTAATTATTTTAATCACCAGTAATTAACTTTAAAAACAGTTAAATCGTTTAAAATGAAGTTGTTCCCATTATCTTTCGAAACTTTGCTAATATTGACGTTTAAAGTGAAGGGTACCCCTCTTGCCCGCTTTCTTCAAATTTTGGGGTATATATACGATTCGTTTCCATTATAATAATAGTTAAAAACACATTCGCGTGAATCGATTGTGGAAGCCCTGCCACTGGGAGGCTAGACGTTTCTCGTAACCCTAGCCGATCGCCGCGTATATCTTGAAACCAAACGATGACGAAGGAAAAGAGCCAGAGTGTACTGACTTTTCTTATAGGACATGTGTCCAGTAACTCCCCTGTTTGACTGGAAAATTTTAGGACATTGTCCACTGGAGTGTGCAAAAATAGAGTTGCTTCGCCATAGCCAAGCTATCAAAACCTCGGAAGATTTATTGGCCAATCTGTCCGTGATCCCCTTAGTTTTTAAAAAAATTACGAGACAATTTAAAATTTTTTGGACAATGTCCAGTGTCCTGCGCTTATTTCCGGCCTTAGTAACGAGAAGAAATTCGTCTGTCGTCTGCTACAAAAGCCAAAAATATGTACTGTAGCGGACAACAGATCAATTTTATCCCGTTAGGCCGTTATTCACGCCCCCATGAACAAAGATGGGCACTATCGTATCATTTGATAGTTTTGAACTTGATATGATAGAAAAATATATTTTGACCATATAAAAATATAAATTTGATAGGTATGCAATGAAAATTTTTCTTTTAAATTATCGATTGAGTTTGAAAGGCACAGAGATTCTGACTATACGTGATTGATTTGTTGTAATCTTGGTCAATAAAAATAATTGATTTTTATTTGTCTTTAACCCCATCTTTCGGATAATGGCGAAAAAAAATTACACGTGGTAGTTTTTTTTTTGGTATTTATTTTTTAATTTATATTTTGTGGCGGCATTTAACGTTGAAACTCAGAAAAATTTATTGTTAAGTAGTGAGTACTCAAATAAATTGGTTTTTTTTGATTATTTTTTCGCAAAAAGTTTGTATTGATTTTAAACAATAATATCAAAAACTTTTTGATGGGTGATTTGATAGTTTTAAGTTTGTTTTGAGATATGATTTGATAGTCTTTTGTTTGTTTTGATAATGATAGGTTTTTTGATAGTTTTTAATTCGTGTTTAGAGAATACTTGTAGCTTAAAGATTGCGACTTCTGTTATAAAACATCTGAACAGTTATCTTGACTCAGTTGCCTATAAACGTTAACGTGTTTAGCCCTTTTAATTTTTTTGAGCGGCGTGGAATCAGACATGGGCGCTCTCTCCTTTTGGAGCAAAATGAGCGTTTTGAGAGGAGATTATCAGAAATTATACTCTTGTGAGTGGAGGGTGAGTGGGAGCAGTGAGCACTTTTTTGTGCTCACTGATGGCAGTGGTAGGCCTTTAATAAAACAATAGGCAATTCGCCGCAACTTGTAGCGGGCGTTGGGGTTGTTAGGCCCCGGGACGGTTGGCTATACCGTCGTCGTCCGGATACAAACAAATTTAAAAATGAACGGCCGTGGGGGGTAAAATATACCAAAAGAACTTTATTACATGGTCCAGCGTGGAGAGAGGTGTCTCTCTTTAAATATACAAAAAAGGAATCTCGTCTTCCTATAACCCACGTTTCCTTTCATACCCTTTCGCTTGGTCTAAAATGAGAGGGACCTCGGCGGTGTTTTACCGTGTTAAAACCCGGGGAAAGAGGAAACGTGAATCTAACAAATATCGGAAGATTTTACAAAATACGAAAACCCAAGAGTTTTCTAACTCAGTGATGAGTCATGTAAGAAACCAAGGGAGAAACCAAAGTGGTATCAGAAGTGAATAAAAAAAAACTTAAACTTCACCTCATACCCTTATTAAAACGCTCTACAATTCACTGGTCCTTCCTCTCATAGACTACTGTTCACCAATTTGGTCCCCTCATTTATTAACCGATATCAAGTTATTACAAAAGGCACAAAATGCTTACTCCAAGCTCCCCCATAAAATTAGTAATTATCCAGCCCCCCCTCCAACGTCTATCCTCACTAAACATTGACCCTATCACCATACGACACAAAATCAACAACCTGTGCTTAGTTTTTGATATTGTCCATCGCAACCTTGATTTGGACCCTTTATTATTTTTCACCCCCTATTCAAATACAAGAACTAGTGGTCATTCACAGAAAGTAACTAAAACATGGGTCGCGACTACCATCCGCCAAACGCATTTTGCTTTTCTGTCATTAATGATTGGAACTCTTTGCCCAATGACATTATCATACTCTCTACCAAATCTCAATTCCGTCGTCATTTGATTAACTTTTTTCGCGCTACTTTGTAACTTTCATTACCCAGGATCCTCACTGTTTTGTAGTTTTTTGTTCTTATGACAAACTTATTATTGTACCATTTATTTACTTATCCTATTATTACTATTTTTTTCTACATACACATGGTCTGCTTTAATCTCGTGTTCTGTTATTTTGTGCCCTATGCTAATGTATTTATTGCCCTGATTACTTGCGCGTTAATTTCTTTTTTTTCTCTCTTATTTTTAAATTTACACCCAATTTTCTTATCTTCTGACAATTGTATCAATGTACGATGCCCATTTACACGTCACATTGTTGACTTTGCGGGCAATCATTCATTTCAAATAAATAAATAGGCAAGAAAATTAGTGCGTTATAATGTCATGAAAAATTGGAGTGAATCTCCTGGCCTATTCGAAATCCCAATTTTGAAAGAGCGTAAATTTTTACGAGCGGCGTAAAAGGGGTGTAAAAAAAGGGTGAGTTAGAAAACCATACGTTTAACTCTGGCTCGTGAGTGTGGGAGGACTGAGAGGAGAAGTAAACGAAAAATATTTTGGGAGAGGGGGTTGTTCCCCCTTTAAGCTAGCTCTTCTATCAGGCCTTTGGAGAAGAGAAAAAATCAAAACTTTCCACTGTTTCTGGATGGGGGTTAGGTAGACTAGGTAGGGAAATAGAGAAACATAACTTTGCATTGAAATGTAAAGGGGTTTGTTGTTAAGCCAAGGCGAAGGCAAGTGATTCATAAAGGTAGAGAGACATGGCTCTCTGGGTTTGGACATGCTGTAAACTCATATTGTATTTGACAGGCTACAGTCACGTGACTGATGGGTTCTCTTTTCTTGTCTAAATCGGCCTAGTGAAATACGAATGCTTATTGGCTGAACCAAAACTTAGAGAATTTCGAAATCTGACTCAACATACCCTTCGTCCCGTAAAGGCCTCATGCATTTGAAAGCGTATCACCTCTGTTAATCAAATTTAACTTTCTATTTAATTGCGGGTTGTAATTAACATAATATAAAACGAATTTTTCCAAACAAATTTTTAGGTGGAGAATGAGAGAAAATATTTCAAAGCGTAAAGTGATATTTTTTACCTTTCCCCTAGTACCCCACTTCCCATTATTTGGAATATTTGTAATCGATTTACCGAATCAAATTATATTAACACCATTGTAAGCTTTGCTTAATTTCACGAGTAGTAAAGCGATTTTTTAATCAAAATAAGTATTTGTCTGATCTGTTCCACCACGAATAAGGCTGAAAGATCATTTTGTATCTGTTCGCCTTAAATATTTCACATACCTAAGTTTTTACGAAAACAGATTCTAAATGGTTCATACATGAAAATCTGAGCTCACTTCTTTTATTAATGCCGCATTTTTAACCGTTTAACGCAAAATTTAGATTCATAAGAAATTAAAACAAAATTTTTGATATCGATGAAACTTTATTACAAATTGCAATACCTATATTAATTTCTGGCTCTTTTGGGTTTGTAAGAAAGTTAGGTATTTTGTATAAATGCAGTTCTAAGGACTGCGAAGAAAAACGCGTTTTTGTACAATTGCAATACATAACTAATGTATCTGTATTGAGTAATGGTACCTCATTGCGTTTGAATGTATTAGCATCAAAGTCACACGGGATGCCACTCTTAAAGTTGCCAAGGTCAACTTTTTCAAACTTAGCCCCTTAAACGTGTAAGCACCTATGTATACCTGGGTTTCAATATTAAGGAAAACCTATCCCTATAGGCTCAAATGGATTCCGTAATCGGGTAAATACGAAGAAAATTATGGTTAACGTTCCCTTATCTGTCCTCGCTTGATTTACATTCTGCCACCATGATGCTTTTTTATAATTATAAAATGTAAACCTGATTATTTAAAGGTGTAATTAACTTTCAGCTCACTCTGAACCGTTAATGTTCCTTCATTACAGACACGAAAATTAAAACCCAAAGTTTACTTCACCTCAGGTCTCAACAATATACTTCTAGGTTCACTAAGCCTATTGCGGATAATAATTGATTTACCCGACAGAGTCCAGGCCTTAGCTTTCTTCTCGAAATCATTAAAGCAAGGATTATTCTATATACAGATGTAGTATAGCTTAAGTAATATATAAACAGCCATTTCAAATAACAATATTAAAAAGTGTCCTTGGAATATCAAAATGAAACAGAGCTTTAAAGCTGCAAAAGTAATAAATGCATCGTAATTTCGAAAAATATCTCAACATATTCACTTTATATTATGAAAAAAGTGAATATTAAGGTTCTGTAGGATTTCTTTACACATCAAGAAAAAAAACAAGGCGAACTGCTAACGCAGCGCACTAGAGTAACAACGGACGGACACACACAGACAAAAAAGACTGCTTTTTAACTTTTTCCCTATAAATTTTGAATTGAGAAACAATATTATCTTAAATATTAAAATAAATATAATTAATATTTAAAATTTTCTTCGTTATTTGTTCGCCTTATTGAGCGTTACATGTTTTAAAAAAGAAGAATTAAACATTCTTGAGAGACTTAACTAATATCGACGTTTGAAATGAAGCCTGTTGCCTGGCCTTACTCAAATAGGTATTGTATAAAGGATTCGAATAGCAGCTGTAGATAAGAACATCGCAATTGCGTGAACCTTTGGAGGAAGACCCCGCCATTGGAAGGCTAGACGTTTATCGTAACCCTAGCCGATCGCCGCGTACGTCATAACCTTAATGAAGATGGAGTAGAAGCCAGTATGTACAGACTGGTGCCCATGTGGGATGGACAAAAGACCAGAAGATGGTGGTGTTTAGAAGCCAGTGTGTACAGACTGGTGTCCATGTGGGATGGACAAAGATCAGAAGATGGTGGTGTTTAGAAGCCAGTATGTGCAGATTGGTGTCCATGTGGGATGGACAAAGATCAGAGGCTGGTGGTGTTAAACAGGCAGTGGAATAATAGCCTATAAGTGGAATACAATTTCCGGGAACTGCAAATGCGGTCCGGAAATTGAAAATACGTTTGCTCCGTTTTGCAAACTGCGAACGCGGTCACGTGGAAGTAACAACAGACAGACACACACACACAAAGAGAGACACGTCGAAATTAGAACCTCTCCGTGACATACGTAACTCGGAGAGGTAAAAAGTATACGTATGCAGGGCTATAGACTCTGGAATTACCTGCCCAATGCAATAAAACAGTCTCGGACATTGAGCATTTTTTAAAAAGACATAATACCTTTATAACACAAAATTATTGACCCCAATTTTTAAATGAGTTACCACTACTGACGAATGATGAACAAGAAGCTTTATCTGGACCACTTAACGCCGATAAACCTTTTGCGGCGCTGCGATCACTAACACGTGGTAAAGCGTCTTCATTGACGGTTTACCGGTAGAATTTTACATCAAGTATTGGAGCCTTCTCGGGCCGGTGCTTGTGTCTGTTTTTGCCGACCTACAATGCAACACACACTTTAACCAAAGGTTTTCCGAATCGGTGATGTCGCTTCTTGAGAAAGCTGGTGATTTATTTGATAAACGTAACAGGCGACCGCTGTCCATTACTAATCCGGACTATAAATTATTTGGTAAATGCCTCGCGATACGGCTTAAGTCTGTCCCTTCCTCGGTTATTCATGAATCGCAGTCGTACGGTGTTCCCGGTCGCACGATTCATTCATATCAACGCTTCGCGACCTTCTATCTACCACGAACTCTTCCAATGAGCCCTTGGCTCTTGTCAACATGGTCTTTGAAAAGGCTTTTGATCGCGTGGATCACACTTATCTTTTTCACGTGCTCGAGACTTTCGGTGTCCCACATTCGTTCCTCAGTCTTTTAAAGTGCTTTATCGCGATTCCGTGTTTTGTTTGCGCTTTAACAATACAATTACTGATGTAGTACCTTTCCAACGTGGAATCCGTCAAGGATGTCCGCTCTCGGCACTTTTGTTTTCTTTCGCGATTGAACCGTTAATGGTCTTGCTGCGGAAGAAACTTAGTTCAAGCTATAGCCTTTTTTAATTCAACTTACGCGGACGATTTTGACATCTTGCGTTTTTTCCTTGAATAATATTGTGCCTCGTCCGGTGCTAAGGTAAATTATGCTAAGAGCTTTGTCCTATGGAGTCGTTCTTGGAAAGGTCGTCTTCCTTTCCTCGGTGTATATCTTGGCAACAATAAAAAGTATGTGTTGCAAAACTGGGATATACTGTTGCTCCGGTTTTGCAGAGTGCTTGGTAGTTGGTTTCGCTACTGTGATTATTGCTCTGTTGCCGGCCGAGTCCTGGTGGTTAATCACCTTGCTGGTAGTATCTTTTGGCACTGTCTCAAGGTACTCCACCCGCCTGATGAGTTTCTTCGATCCACGCAAAAACTTGATTTTGTCTGGAAGGGTATACAATGGATTAGTTCGGAAACCTTATATCAGGAAAAGCGTTTTGGTGGTGTAGGGCTTGTGTCTCTTGCCACTAAAACTATGTCCTTTCGTATCGCATCTGCCTATGATCTATTCGCTAGTGATGTCGGTAAATCTCCTCACGCAATTATGGCTAATGCTGTTCTTCGTGCGCGTACGGACTCCGTTACGGACTTTCGCTACTTTTTCAACGTCGTTTCGCGATCAGGCTAAAAGATGATTTCTATCAATCTTTGTTTGTGTCGTGGCACTCGCTTCCTTTTCGGATCATCCCTGAATTTATTACTCGCGACGTATTTCTGTCGCTCCCTGTTTTTGACTCGCCTTAAATTACTACTGCAACAGGTGTGGCGTTCCTTCATGGTTTCTACGCGCGGTCCGGTTTATGCCGCATACAAGATCTTCTTAGATTTGAATGGTCACTTTGTACCTTCTCATATTATTTTCTCGGACGCGCGCCCCACACGGTATTTTGTTGCTTCTACACCGTGCTATAAAAACACTTTGATACGATTATTCCCCCGTGTGTTCTGTGCTCGCGGGCTAATCTCCGATAACGTTTTTGGGCTCTCCGGCGTTCCCGTATTTGAGGCAGAATGTCCCACTCACCTTGGTTTAGTGAGGGTGATGCCTTCATACGTCTTCGCGCGATCTTTACCGTTGCCATATATTAAAGACTTTTCGTCAAAAACCTCCAGTTTTAGTGGTCAATGCCCTTCCACCCGATTTACTTTTGACGTGGGGTGTAGCAAGACTTGAACCCTTTAATACTCGTTTCGAACACGCTGTGCAATGGCGCGCTTTACATGGGGCCTTACCCTATCCATCACGACTAGCCCACTTAATTCCGGATATGTCTCCACATTGTATTTTTGCCCTGCCATGGGTACTTTTGAACACTCTTATTTTGACTGCCCAGTGCCGCTTAAAATATTTAATTCTTTTATAGCGTGCGTTACCACCTTAAACGGACAAGATTATAATCTCTCGGAAGTTTTTTACTGAGTATGCTCCCCCGGAAATCACTACTTCTGTAACCTCGATACCGTCGGCGGACTTCACTCCATCGGCGTCACCTCAATTGGTCACCTCCTCGACGGTCGCGGTCGTTGGATCCCCCAAGGATCTCTCTTCCGTGACCGCCCTGTTTCCCGATTAATTATTTCCCAGCACCGCATAACGATTAATGCCATAATTCACTCTTTCCCGGTTGTTTTACGGACCATGGCCTTAATCCCGCTTTTTCCTTTAGTATCGGTGGCGGTCTATGTATCGTCACCGAACAGGTAATCGCAGGCCTTTCAAGATTTTATCGCCTGTTCGAGTCACCCCCCACTAAAACCATATACGATTCCGTTATTCATAGCCGTTTCCCACCAACACCGCCCTTTGCTCCACCGTCCACAGCCTTGGTCCCATCTAACTGGTGGTTGTCAATATCGAAACTCTCCCCCTTGAGCACCCGTGCTGAGCTTTGCGTCCGATGGCGCGCTCTCCATACCTCCTTACCGGCCCCTGCCCGTCTATTCCATATAGTCGAAAGCCTAAACTCGTCAGCCTGCCCGTTTTGCCTAGAAATCGGAACCTTCGCCCACTGCTATTATGATTGTTCTTTCGTTGAGGCTGTTTTCGATCAAATCACCCAAAGTCTTGAACGATGGGTTGCCCACACTCACTCTCATGCTGATTCCAGTAGCTTAGTTGACCCCCCAACCCGAAATATAATTTATGCAATTTTACATTTACAATTTTTTTGGTCGTCCTCGCTGACCTTTACAAATCAGTTGCCTCTCTGTCTCTGATATGACCCATCTTTTTTCCACCACTAAAGTAATCGTCAACCGCGTTGCTGCTCGTTTTCGGATGGAGCGTTCGCGAGCCATGAACCCCTTCCTCCTTGACAGGTTTTTTCACTCTCTCTCTGTCTTTTTTATCTCTCTCATTAATATTTACTCCCCCATAATTAGTTTTAAATTAACTTACGTCAATAACTTTTCTAAATTTAAGTAAACCGAACTTTAGTGGCTGAAAAGAAAAATTGGCCAGTCTAAAGCGACACGTCGAGGACTCACTAGGTCCGGAACTAAGATAGGACGTTTTGTCTTGTGTATCTGAAAGGAATGCGTACCACGTGGGCAAAGAGATTGCGAAATATGTCGCGTCAAATGTAGTCAACCAGTCATATTAGGTTACTTTGTCGCCCACTTTTTCGTATAGACCGAGAGTTGAAATGTGCCACCTTCCCCCATTCAACTAACACGCAGCTCACCTGTGGTATTGGCGACCGGAGTTGTCATGACGATTTGAAAATACTTAAACAAATCAGGAAACCCCACCTCTAAAGATACTAAATATTTGAAACAATCATCGATCTTTTCGAATTCCTGCGCTTTCAATAAATTCTTAGCACCTTTTCTTTTGTTTGCACCTCTTTACTATGAAGCCCTTCAATTATTTGAGGGCACACTAAAGAATCATGAACTGCGTCCAAATCACAATGTTTATCTTTGCTTTGAGTTCCGTGACAAACAAATCGAACTGTTGTGTCGGGTCTTGGCGCGTCGAAAAAACCAGATGGCGCGATAGAGTCATATTTTTGTATGGAGCAAAATAAACGGAATAGGCATCAGAAATTTGAGCTAATGTTCACGGGAGGGCTACGCCGGTATTGTCAGTTAATGCCGAAATGTCCCAAATCTTATATAACTTCCTACCTTCTGTCCCAATAATATGTAGGAAAGTAATAATTTGGGTGTCCACGTTTTTTTACTCAGTTCTTTAGCCTTGGCGAATATCTTGTACTCTTCTAGCCAATCATCCCAAGCATCCGTGGAATTGTCCCCGGGAACGAAGGGAGTCGGCGCATGAATCGTAGCCATATACTCCAGCCACGTCGGGCTCGTGACGATTGAGCCAAGCCACACTTTGGCGGCTCTATTAATTAAGGTCGAGTCGAGCCGAGCCGAGCCGATCGGCATCGAGCCACCACGACTCGCGAGCTTAGTCGCTGAAATAGTTGCTTTCCTTTAATCCCATGAGTCCTTCTCTCCACCAATAGCGATCCGTTGCATTTTACATGTAAAAAAGAGTGAGAAATTTGCTTTCTCTCACATTTAACCGTGAGAATATAACGATTTCTCCACTTTTTACCGAGCGGGTTTTACTGAACCACCACATTCCTAAACATGGGATAGCATTTTTAGTTGTTCTCAAGTCTTACGTTGGTAGCAGCAATAGGCCAGGACAGATAGACCGAAAAAGGGCTTGACCTAGAACATTTGAACATAAAGATGAAAATTGGTACATGTGTTGTTTTTGACCCAACAAAAATTATACTTAAAGTCCCCTGCTGTAGAGCGCGAGCTTTCGCCGCCATCTTGGAAAATGGCCGCCGGGAATTACAGATACAATGTATTCCACGTTCTTCTTCAAAAATTATGAAAATTGGTACACATTATGATTGGAACCACATGAACATCTTGGCAAAATTTTAAAGCTCTGTGTTCAATAGTTTGGTCGCCATATTGGAAAATGGCCGCCGTGAATGATAGGTACAGTATATTTCACCATGTTGTTGGAAAATTAAGAAAATTGATAGGTATTACAAACAGAGCTGTACGAACCTCATAGTAAAATATTGAAGCCATTAGTCAGATAGTTTGGCCGCCATGTTGGAAAATGACCGCCATCAATGTCATTAAGATAGAGTATATGGTTCAAAAATTATGAAAATTGGTAATAATTATGTTAAAGACCGTCTTAACATCATACTTGAATATTGAAGTCGTGCTACTGATAGTTTGGGCTCCATCTTCAAAAATGACTGCTAGAAATGGCAAATATATTACGGATATATAAATATTTTAGATATTTTTTTATTGAGTAGATGATTTTCATGAACGTATTAAACGCCATAAAAATAACTATTTTCGAGTCTAAATTATCGACCCATCTTCAAAAATGGTCGCTGAAATATTACTATCCTAAATTCTGCCATATTACTCGGATTTTGGTTAGGAAAAACCATTTTTATGGGGTATAAACATTCTAGTGTCGTTAAGGATTAGATTTAAGACACATTTTTAACATTTCGTTCATATTTATCGTCATCCTGAAGATTTTTTACTACGGCTAATACCTTGAAAATGACCACACATTGCCCAGCAAGCTAATACAGATCGTCTACATTCACAGTTCTTTATACAAGATGTTCTGCAGACTGCAGGTACAAATAATGAGTGGAATAAGTTCATCTGATGCCGGAAGGAGAATGGTGTGAATGGGTCTTCGACTTTCGCGATCGCTAACCAATCCCCACTTTTCGGGATTAAATCGTTTCCTAGCTATTGTTGGACTTGAAGATACGCTCGGAAAAAATGTAGTTTTGCTGCGTCGGTTGTTGGATGAAGCTTAGCGAGATCAAATGAGGACTTGACAGTATATGTGGCAACGGTTCCATTATACGTGTAATATCTACATAAATGAAGCATAACGTGTCAATTATCACCCTAAAAAAAGCGAAAAGAAATCTCTCTTCGGCAGCAGCTATGGCTTCCCTAGATGCAATATGGTCATTAAAAAAGCGCAACAAATTTGTAAGATGTTGATTATCTGTCGTTACTTTAAACCACGCCTTATCATAACCACACCCAATTACAGCACGTAAATGAAAGAAGTGTTCTCTTAACCTTTTTAATTCAAAGGACTTGTCGTGGCGGAGGGGGCCCGAGTTCGGTGTGACGGTTCGGGAGTTCCTTGGGTTCGCCCTTGGTTCAGACCGTTCCTTGCCCCATTCCGTGAAGGTTTTGCTGGGCCGTTTCACCCCCACTCAGGTGTTGCCTTGGCTCGCCCCCGCTATTGGCAACCCTCTAGGGGTCGCGGATACACTATTTGTTTTGGGCCGTATGGCACTGTTGTGCTTGGAAAGAACTTCCCCGTCCCCTCGAGTCTTCTGCTGCCTTAATCCTTCCCTGTCACCGACCACCTCCTGACTGGGCTCGCCGTGACCTGCTCAAGTGGCGTTTTTCGGGCCCGCTGGCCAATCCCGTGTGCCATGACGGCGGTTCCGCTGGTTCAATTTGGAATATGATGGGGAGGTGTAGCGCCTAATCAAGGGTTCTGACATGCAATTATTATGAAAAATCTTCAGGATGACGATGAATATGAATGAAATGTTAGAGATTTGTCTAAAATCTAATATTAAACAACACTAGAATGCATAAACCCCATATTAAATCATATTCTCTAATCAACAGCATTGAATAACTTTTCTTTCTTTCAGAATTTTGGGCAATTATTTTCGTGTGGGCATTTTTAAAGATGGCGCCGATAATTTCAACTTCGATATATCCATTTTTTGTTGTTTATTACGTTAATTAAAATCATCTATTCAAAATAGGAATTTCAAAAATATTTATATATTTGAAATATATTTGGCATTTCCAGCAGTCATTTTCCAAGATGGCGCCCAAACTATCAGTAGCATGTCTTCAATATTCAAGTATGATGTTTAGACGGTCTTCAACATAATTATTACCAATTTTCATAATTTTTGAACCACATACTGTATCTAAATGACATTGATGGCGGCCATTTTCCAACATGGCGGCCAAACTATCTGACTAATGGCTTCAATATTTTACTATGAGGTTCACACAGCTCTGATTACAATACCTATCAATTTTCATAACTTTCCAACAACATGGTGAAATATACTGTACCTAGCATTTACGGCGGCCATTTTCCAATATGGCGACCAAACTATTGAACAAAGAGCCGTAAAATTTTGCCATGATGTTCATGTGATTCCAATCATAATGTGTACCAATTTTCATAATTTTTGAAGAAGAACGTGGAATACATTGTAGCTGGCATTCCCGGCGGCCATTTTCCAAGATGGCGGCGAAAGCTCGCGCTCTACAGCAGGGGACTTTTAGTATATTTTTTGTTGGGTCAAAAACAACACATGTACCAATTTTCATCTTTATGTTCAAATGTTCTAGGTCAAACCCTAAAAGTCCTGGGCTACAATATATATATATATATATGTTAAACGAGTCGAGCCGAGCCGCGGTTTTTTCGACTCGAGCTTTTTTATAGCTCGGTTAGCTCGGCTTGTGAACAGTCCTAACACGTGTTGAACCCATTGCTGAAACTATATCATTGGCCCTGGCGTGTTATACTTAGCGCAACGCAACCCCTTGACAGAAGACAATGTAATTCCTCGAGGAAAACAGAACGAAACACAAGGTGTGTATAATTCTTTTTTTGCCGTCACTAACCTTCTTGAAATGATGATTTACACATTTTCTTCTACCTAATCCTTACACAATATTTAAGCATTTACAAGTGAAGATATGGACGCGGACTTGGAAAATAGTTATAATGATTCTCTATCAACACTATCAACACCCTGAACATCTTCAAAATTTTACAAGAAGAATTCTTTAGAAAGATTAGCGAAGTGCAAAATATTTGTTGAAATTACGATACCACCAAAACAAAACCCTAACTCGAAAAGTGATGCGCCTCGAAAAAAACATGATCGGGTTGATATTTGTTTCCCCAATTTGCCTGAAAAAGGAGAATCATTTCTATAAATGCAGATAAATTATAAAGAAGTAGATTTGGACCTACATTTGCTAATGTAACTTCCCAAAACCTTTGGTTCTTTCAACAATTGTGATGATCATGATGAAGAAGAGTTTGACGCAGCAATACCATCAACCGATTCTCTGAAGGCACTTTCAATGTCTCGGAAAAGTATTTTAACCTACTTTGCTGGTTAAATTGCCAAAACACTTCTGAAAAAGCAGAAGAATTGCAACAGCTGCGAAACCGTAATGACTGACAGCTGATGAGAAGCTGCTAATACATTTTAGGCCATACTTTTATGTAGCCGATAGCAAATTTGGCAATTGACCCAGCATAGTGTAAATTTTTCAGAAGCTATAATGAAAATGGATGTGTTATTTGACAATTTATTTGGTGGAACTCTTTACCACCATAAGAAATTACGTGCTTATTTGCTTAACAAATCAACAAGGCTCAAGAAATACCCCTACCGAACTTAATGTGCAACACCATGAAAGAAAAATGTCGTAAGTTTTTCTTTAATAACTAGTTCTTCATACTATTCAGAAGAGTGAAGAAAGTTTCAATCGGAAGGCGAAGTTTTTTATTAAAAAGTCAACGAGTTATAATAGTAGTTAGTATCAGACTTGTAAATAGGGGGTACCAGGGAGCCTGTGGCACCCAAGAAAATCCACAAGACACCCTGAAAAAATATTTTTAGGGGGGTCGGGTACCACCCGGACGGGTACCCTGAAAAATTCGTGGCGATGAGAACTCTCCCCGATAACGACAGACCAAAACAGCTCTCAAAAATGGAAAAAAATAAATTGGCCAATATTTCCCATCAAATCTGTAGCCGGAATGCATCCTTTCCTCTCTCATATTTTGTTCTGGGCTTGCTCTCTAAAGGCTCGTTTATATAGAAGCTACAAAATTCGACAACACTCATGCTTCGCGAGTTTAAATACGCGCGGGAACGTACTTTTTCGAACGTTTCCGCTTTCGCTCGAAATTTTCACGCAACTCGCGCCTACGAAAACGAGCTCTCACCCCCTAGCCTCTCCCCTTCCGTTCCTTTAGACGAGTGTGACGCGGTTTCTTGGATCAAGACTGTTTAAGACTCAAAAGTGAAAGTAAAAGTAAAAAATATGAGGCTTTACCTCCCACGCGCATTTGTTTTGATATTTTTTTCGTGGATGTGGAGTTTCAGACATACAGTAAGTCAGTGCTAGTCATTATTTCGTAGTCTCCGAAAATCAGATATCGTGTTCCTGTTGTTATGGTTCAAAACTATGGTAGGACGAGGAAAAATGTTTAGCCCTTGTGGGGATAGTGTGAAAACTTCAAGAAGTTTGTGGAATAAGGACGAAAAGAGGAAATCAGATGAAGATGGGATTTTGAAAAATAAGCTTCCTATAAAGAAAAGAAAAGATGCCCCAGAATCAAATACAGTTCTTCAATGTCCACAACAGGAGCCTGAAAAGGTTGAAAATAAGCTTTATGACACCAAGAAAATAAGGTTTTTGGAGCAGTGGCTGGAGGGAAGATCTTGGCTAACATATTCGGAGAATTCTGGAATGAAATGAATGTATGTACTCTTTTTTCTAAGATTTGTGAAGAAAAGAGAAATCCATTTGTTGCGGGTTGTAAAAATTTGAGAATTATGACTGTTAAAAAACCTAGGAAACCATCACCCATAAAACTTACACTGACAAGCTAAATATGACCACGAATCCTCATAATCAGAAAATCAGAGTGGCCCTCCTAAAAATGGACCATATAACTAGATCAAGAGTGGAGATAAAATTTCGAACTGTTCACTACGTGAAAAGTCAGGCAATTCATACAATCACTTTTCAGGTCTCTACGGATTGCAAGAAGCTAACGGTGTGAATCTTGGAAACCGTTACATAACACATCACAATGTTGTTCCAGAATTTTGAAAGTTCATTGCCCAAAGTTTAAAGGAAGATGTAATTCGGAAATTAAACGAAACCGAAGTGTTTGGACTAATATTGGATGGCTCGACCGGTTGTTCGATGGAAAATCATGAAATTGTTTATGTTACTTACACGAGTGAAGAAGGCGATTCCACAGTGTGTCACCTTGGCCTGAAAGTAGTTGTGCTATGGACATTTTCAACTCTTTGACGAAGTTTTTCGATGAATCAAGGAACCGTTAAAGGAAAGATCCACGATAGAATTTTTTTCATTTCTAAACATTCCTTAAGGCTTAAAGATTGAAGTTTATTGAACTTTATTAAATATAGTATAGAGGGCACTTATGTCGCGTACTTTATAACTTTCAACTGTATGTATGCGTCATATATAAAAGCCAGTTGTCATTTTCGTTCCTAAAAGAAAGGCTGCGTAGTTTTTGACCCCGTTAATAAACAACAGCTTATGGGTCCAGAACACGCAAATTTCACAGTTTGGAGGCTGAGGTAAATCCAACGACGCCCAAAAACGTGCTGTCCTTTAAAGCGAAAAAAAGTAACTAAATAAAAGACGTACGTAGTTAATTTGAAGACAAAGGACCGAAACGGTGGAGCAACATGGCAGTAGCCTCAGACGAATTCAGAATCCCGCATTCGGACGCTAATTATCACGCGTAGTCCATCAGAGCGAAGTCGGCACTCATTCAAAAGAATGTTTGGGATGCAATAGATCCTGGTTATGGACCAGCTATGAGAGACGCGGAGAGCTAGAAGTTTAATATTTCTGATCGTGAAAGACAGCTACCTAGACGACATCGGTGAGTGTATAGGAGCTTCAACAGCATGGGTCACATTACGTGTCTACATACTAAGCATGGCCTTGTTGCACATTCTACATATCATTCGAGAATTTCTAAACGTGTGACTGAAGAGTGGGAAGCTCATGAACGACTACTTAGGACGTATCATGGAAAATTAGAAGCATGTGGCCATGGTTTTAACGACAAAGTGTTGGCAATGATAATGCTCTTGGGCTTACCTGAGTCGTACGAAGCATTATTTCAAAGTATCGAGAATGATCCTGCTGCTTTAACAAAGACGCTGTTAAAATCCAAGCTTTTAGTCGAAGAGAAGCGAAAGAACCACCAGGCTAAATGCAAAGACGAAGACTCGACAAGAGAAAATCAACAAGCCTTATTTATAAAAAATCAGAAGATGACGTCAAAATCAAAACAATATTAGCCTACTCAAGCAGATCACCGATGATCGAGATATACCCATACACGACCACAACGAGACGTAATTTGCTATTCATGCGGCAAATTGGGACACATCGCTAAAGAACGTGAAACTATTGAAGAACTGAAGAGAGATGAGAAAAATCGAAAACAAATCGAAAGTCGATCCAAAGCGAAAGTTGCTCAAGAAAGTCAACCAGTAACAGTAAATCGAGCCTTTTTAGCCAAGAAAAATGAAAAAGAAGAATCTATAACATGGATTCTAGACAGTGGGGCGACGGATCATATGACTCCATATAAAGAAAAATTGCGAGATTTAACGAATATTTCATCATTGGTAGAAACGGCAAATAAGGCGCAGATAAAGGCTATCGGAAAGGGGAAAGTAGAGTTAAAAGTCCGCCAAGAAAACAACGAAACGAATATCACCCTAGGCAAAGTTTTACTAGTACCCGAGCTAGACTGTAATCTGTTGTCAATAAGCCGAATGCTAGAGAAGGGCCTTATCGTCACCTTTGATGAGGACGAGGCGAAAGTGTTTGACAAAAACGCCTCCCACCCGTTTTTAATAGCTAAACGACGAGACGGACTTTTTTTGATAGAAGAGGGTCAATTTATAAACAACGGCACCGATTCAAATCCGAAGGCCATGAAAACGAAACAAGACGAAACATCACTATGGCACAAAAGACTAGGGCACCTTCATTTAACAGCTAAAAGATTTAACAAACGAGAAGAATCTTTTTATGAAGTCCGACGACGAAGAAGATAAAAATGAAATACCGATCGAAGAAGTATGCTCCACCTGTATACGTGGCAAAATGAAACGTAAACCTTTTTCATTTATAAGCTTTAAGAAAACGGAGAAAGCTCTTGATTTAATACATTCTGACGTAGCGGGTCCAAAAAATCCTATGTAGAAAGGAGGGTCAAGGTATTTCGTGACATTTGTGTTTGATTGGTCGAGATGTATTCGAATCTATCCTATGAGACACAAAAGAGAAACCTTCGAAAAATTCAGAGAATATAAGGAAGAAGTAGAGCGATTTCACGAAGGAAAAATAAAACCAATTAGAAGAGACAATGGCGGAGAATATTGCAGCAATATTTAGTGGAAAACGGAATTAAACATCAGCTAACAGTACCAAGAACCCCGCAACAAAACGGTATAGCTGAGCGATTCAGTCAAACCTTGCTCGATATAACAAGGTGTCTATTAATAGAGTCAAGAATTCCGAATACCTTATGGGCTGACGAGGTTGCAACTGCGGCATACTTACGAAATAAATGTCCATCAATGGGAGCTAATGGATCAATTCCGTAAGAAATGTGGACCGGGAAACATCTTAACGTTAAACACTTAAGAATTTTTGGCTGCCGAGTTTGGGCTAGAGTAAACGATGCCTTAAGAACAATATTAGAGCCCATAGCTATCAAATGCATCTCTATTGGCTATCCTCCTGGCGTAAAGGGGTACAAACTTTGGAATAAAGAGGAAAACAAATTCTTCGTAAGTCAAGATGTTGAATTTGAAAAGACCGCATTTCCTTTGAAAATTAAAGCGGAAAACGATGAGAGCAAAGAGTCACCTCATGATTCCAAAGATGTTCCCTTTATTACAACTAAAGATGAAGATCAAATCAATAATCAGCCGATAATTGATGAAGAAAAGGAAGAAGGTGAACAGCATGATGAACCTGAAGAAATTATAAACATAGAATTGTTTGACGAAGATAATACACGATATGACGAAGATCGTTCATTAATTCCTCTTCCGCAACTAGCGCAAAATGAAACTTCCAGAAGATCCGAGACACAAGCCAAGAAGCGAGAATATAGATTACCTAATTGTAAAGTCGCTTATTCTCACGGTGACGCTGAACCGCAAACTGCAACTGAAACTCTCTCTATGCCTGACGCCAACCTATGGAAGAGGGCGATGATAGAAGAAATTGCCAATATCAATTGCAACGACACGTGGGATCTCGTCAAAAAACCAGTTGATACGAATATTGTTGGAAATAGATGGATATTTAAAAGAAAGTTTGATGAAAATGGGGATTTGAAAAGTTGCCGCGCTCGCCTAGTTGCACGGGGTTATAGGCAAACACCGGGAATATATTATGAAGATACTTTCAGCCCTGTACTCAAGGTGAAATCAGTACGAATCCTACTTGCACTGAAAGTAATTCTAGGATGGATGGACAGACACTACGATCTAGTAGCCGCTTACTTGAATGGATCTCTACAACACGATGTATATATGGATCAACGTTATCCCTTTATAGAAGAAAACAAAGCTGATTACGTGTGCAAACTGAAAATGGGAGTATATGGCTTACACCATTCAGGCCGAGAATGGAATTTTACTTTGGATAAGTCCTTGAAAGAAATAGGATTTAATTGGTCGACAGCCGAACCGTGCATTTATTTCATCAGCGTAAAGAACATCATTGTCGGAGTGTACCAGTAGTTGCAAAATCGGATGCAGAGCTAAACGAATTTGGAGATCAATTGAAAGCACATTTCGTCGTTCGTGAGTTGGTAAAGATCGTTCATATTCTCTCACTCGGAGAATCGCATCACGAAGATGGGTCAATTAGTCTTAATCAGCACAATTACATTACAACCATTCTTAAAACTTACAACATGAGCGAAACGAAGTCAAACGTTACAGTTTTGGACATTGGTATGAAATATAAGAAAACCTCGGACGAAGAATGGCAAAATAGCGAAAATAGGACAGATTTCCCTTACAGGCAAGCGATTGGTCATCTTTTATATTTGACAGGAGGAACGAGACCAGACCTATCATTCGCCACTTCATTCATGAGCCATTTCAATGAAAGGCCAACTAACGAACATGTAAATGGCATAAAGCACATGTTAAAGTATCTGATAGGTACCAGAGAGTAAAAATTAATTCTACAAACAAACGGAAGAGCAAAGCGTGCTTGGTTTCGCAGATTCTACAGACAGAAAATCTTTCAACGGATATATCTTCACTCTGAGTCAATCAATCCTTAGTTGGAGGACCAAGAAGCAAAGCATGGTAGCCTTATCAACCGTCGAGGCTGAATATATTTCGATGTGCTACGTCTCAAAGAAGCCATTTGGATGAAGAACTTCATGACGGAAATCGGGCAAGAACAATTTGTCGAAGACCCTGTTAAAATTTCCGTGGATAACCAAGGAGCGATTTGCATCGCCAAAAATCAAGTCACGTCGGAAAGGAATAATTATATAGACTTGAAGAAATTCTTTTTGCGGGATCTAGTCGAAGCAGGGAGAGTTAAGTTTCAATATTTGGTAACGGCGAATAATCTAGCCGATTTGTTGACGAAAAATTTGAATGGAAGGAAGACAAAACAGCACTGTGATTCAATTGGAATCGAGTGAACTATTTTCAATTTGGTCACGAAGTGTATTAATCTATTCGAAAAGGGAGAGTGTTAGAAAAGGCAGACAAATATCGAGAAACATAGAATGCCGAATAGATTGAAGTTTATTGAACTTTATTAAATATAGTATAGAGGGCACTTATGTCGCGTACTTTATAACTTTCAACTGTATGATATTACATTATATGTAATATCGAGTGTTAATTATTTTAATTATATTTAGAAGCATTTTAATGGTGTTTTAACTATTTAAAGGATATTTAGAAGCATTTTAATCGTGTTTTAACTATTTTAAGGATATTTATGAGTATTTTTTAACTAGCCTAAAGATTGAACAGAAGTCAACGTATACAAACACGGGTCCTGACGAGCGTGGAGAGGCGAGAGAAGTGAATTTGAAAACGGGTGAAGAGTTTCGCTTTTGCTTCACCATTTGAATCGCGTTTTTGTCAGGCAAATCGCGATTTACCGTTCAAGCGAAGCTCCTAAAAAAAGCAACTAGAAAAGCTAGATTGAAAACGGGCCTTAAAGGTTTACCTTTTGTTTTTTGAACCTTTTCTTTTCGATCAGTTACATCTTTAGAATGGTTGTTTAATAAGTGCCTTAGGAACTTTTCTAAGATGACTTTGGGTAATTTAGGATTTAGACATTCATTACATTTCAATGAATTTGAAAAATACGGATATATAATATCCATGTAAGTTTGATAAGTTTTTGACGAGGAACTAGATTCCGGGATAGTTAAACAAAATCTAAAACTAGACCCAACAAACAAACAAACAAAGACTAGGGTATTGTAAGCCACCCCGATTTTGCGCTTCGATAAGGGCGTAAAGATTTGAATTGCGCTCACAATCGTTCAAAACTAATTTTCCAAAACATTCATGGCAGGTTGCATTTCCTGTGCAATCTTTACCAAATACCCACCAACTCGAGCGAAGTGCAGTTATCGATATTTGAAATTTATCTTTAGGAATACTCATTCAATTAATAAATAGAATTATGTCATTTACAGTATTTATAGTACCATTTGTGGCCAAGCGTTCTATACGGTTTAGAATTATTTTCAAAAAACCTGGCTGGGCGTTGGTGTTTTAAATAATTGATAAATTTCTGATTTATGTTCCAAAACTTTGTTGGCGACTAGGAGCTGTCAAAGAACACAGATACCGCTCATTATTTAGACATAAGTAAATTATTTCATTATTTCAGCACATCTAACTGAACTTAAAACTTGAATCCACAATCACCATCTTTTCCCACGCTTACGTTTAACTTTCCCGAAGCTTTTATACTCCCAATTTTTAGCTAGAATTTAATGGCTAGGTTACAGGAAGGTACATCTGTTTGATAGTTATATCATTCGTTAGAGCACAACGTTCTCAATCTTGGGGTCATGGATTCGTTTTCAAGTTGACCCTTACAAGAAGAACTCCAGATTCCCGAAAGAGATAATCCATTTACCAGGATTCTATTAATGGTGGGAGTCCACAAACCCTGTTAGATCAGTCGTTAGATATCCAGAATCTAAATATCGAGGTCGTAGGTTCTAGACTCACGTTGAGCGCTAGGCTTCGTTTTTAAGTTTATCCCTACAAAAAGGACTCCAGATTCTCGAAAGAGATAATCCAGTTACAAGAATTTTATTCATGGTGGAATTATACGAGTCCGGCTAGTTCAGTCGGTAGAGCATGAGGATTTTAATCTTGGGATCGTGGGTTCCAGCCCTACGATGAGCAGTTGGCATCGTTTTGAAATTTACCCTTACCAAAAAAAAAAGAACTCCAGATTCCCACATTTACAAAGAATTCAACTGATGGTGGAAATGTAAAAGCCAGGCAAGCTCAGTCGGTAGAGCACGAGACTATTAATCTCGAAGTCGTGGATGTGAGACTCACGTTGGCCGCTAGGAATCGTTTTTAGAAACATACGTTCAAAAAGAACTCCAGATTCTCGAAAAATTCTGTCAGTCGGTAAAGCACGAGACTCTTAATCTCAGGGTCATAGTTTTGAGCCCCACGCTGGGCACTAGGCATCGTTTTTATGTTTACCCCTACAATAATCACTCCAGAATTTCGAAAAAGATAGTTCATATACAAGAATTCTAATAATGGTGGAAATATATGAGCCCGGCAAGGTCAGTCGGTAGAGCATTAGAGTGTAAATTTCGGGGTTGTGGGTTCGATCTCCACGATGGGTGCTAGGCATCATTTTTAAGTTTACCCATACAAAAAGAACTCCTTATTCTCGAAAGAGATAATCCATTTCCAAGAAAACTATTTGTGGTAGTGGGTTCCAGCCCCGCTTTGGGCGCTAGGCATCGTTTTTAGCCACATCGAAGCCTGTCTTTGTGCGACTTCTTGTTTGTCCGGACAGGTTGTGGCATAATGCCCTAAGAGTCCGCACTTGTAGCATTCTACGCGACTTAAATCGTTTTGCTCTGGCTTAACTAGTGTAGGAATCTTTTGTCTATTGGTATTTCTTGCATTTGATGTCGCAACCTTTGATTTCGTACCTCCCCCCGGCGGTTTAGTTAAAACCGCGGCTGTGGGAGAATTTCTTCTCCCACTGGTTTCACGTGAGGTAGACTTTGCACGATACAATGAGCTAGAGGGGGTCGCTCGTAAAATTTCTTCTGTTACGCGGCCCTTTTCTATGAAGCTGCGCATTGTCCTTATGCTGTCGTTGAAGACATGGATGCGTATTTCGGGGAGGATATTTTTCTTGCAAATACCAACAAGTTCAGAGTCAGTGTACGGAACGCGTAGATTCTGATTCATCGCCATAATACTGGCGATATACGCGTCAAAAGACACACTGTCGGATTGTTTAAATTGCGCTATTTCTAGGCGGAGGGATTCCTCCGCTCGTACCGAAAAGAAATAGTCTCTAAACGCGCCTTTTACTGTACGCCACGTTAGTGCTTGATTAGGCCTATTCATGTCTCTAAAGCAGATTAATGCACGGCCCCTTCATATTTGGGGAGAAGCGCGATAATGTCATTTCCCGTCATGCTGTGATATTCAGCGAATTCCGTCAAAGTCCGAAGGAATTCCGGCGCGCTTTCACCTTCAACACCACTAAATATTAAGTCAGGGAGTGGTTTTGGCCTTTTTTTGCGGCTGGTCTAGTTCCTATGTTCGCTAACGTTGTCGCAAGTGTTTGAATAGTTTGAGGTGAGATTCCTCCTGCCGCTTGTCCTTGTCCATGCGTAGGACTAGTACCGAGGCTTGGAGGAAGAGTGTTCCTCCTCGGGGGAGTATAGGATCCCGGTAACTGCGCGTTGAGAGCCGCGAACAAAGCTTGCGGATCGGCGGGATTCATGACGCGACAGTTAATTCAAGCAAACGCACAAGTAATGTCACAAGTACGCGTTTAAGGACAAATGGTAATGTCAGTCTTAACGAGTCCTGGCAACCTCGCCACTTTATGTAACCGTAAAATTAGAAAGTAGAAAAGGGGGCCTAATTTCACGACTCACAAAGAATTTAAATTAAAACTAGAAAACTAAGAAGTTCCCAGGCTACCCGTTTAAAGAACTTATTGTCCATGACTAACTTTATTTACCAGGTAGTCTATTGTAGAAAGAAAACGCAGTTCGTGATAGAAATAATACTTGTATTTGTTAACGAAACAAAAACGCGTCCGAACACTTCGGTGACAGGAGTGCAAATGCAACTAACAACTGACCCCGTTACAGACGGAGGCGGGGGTTTTTATTCCGCGAAAACGTTTTTTAGTAAGTTTGACAGTAGTGGCGCTTAAGGCGCCACTTCGGGACAATTTAACATTATACAAAAATAAATGTAAAAAATTGAAAATGACCAAAGCAGACGACGCGGTTTTTCCCCGGGAAGGAGGTGCTTGGTGTAGACGGTTACGGAATCATGAACCAGGCAGTACAAGTACAAAAACAAGTATTTGTTCAAGTATTTCTACTCTTTTGTAATCGACTAAATAAGTCATGAACCAGCCATTTTCCAACAATGAGTCGAGGTTTATTCGATTGCTTATATTAAGGAGGATATTATTTTGTGCTACTTTCACAAAAATTCAATGTTAGGGGGCCGATATAATCAACATTTTTCCCCTTTCTGGTAATTTAATAGAATAACAATATTATGAACCAGGCAGTACAAGTAGAAGTTCAAGTACTTGTACAGGTTTTCCCCCTTTTTGCTAATTGAATCGAGTAGTTAAGTCGCAAACCTGCAATATTCCAGCAAAGAGGCATAACCTTTTTGATTGCGCTATTTTCATAGAGGTTTAATGTTAGGGGGCCAAGATAATCAAGTCTTTCTCCACCCTTTTTTTTGCTAATTTAATTGATTAATTAAATCATAAACCAGGCTGTACAAGTACCTGTACAGGTATCTTCCCCCTTTAAGGTAATTTAATTGAGAAATTAATGCATGAACCAGCCATTTTGCATCAACGAGGCATGGCTTATTCGATTGTTTATATATTAAGGAGAATATCTTAAGCTATTATCAGAAAAAATCCATGTTAGGGGCTCGAAATAATCAATATATTCTCACCCTTCGTTTTAATTTAATATAGTAATTAAATCACTAACCAGGCAGTACTGTACAAGTACAAGTACAAGAACAAAATCAAGTACAATTATTTTTTCAGTCTTTTATCCACCTTTGTGGTAATTTAAGCTACTAAATTTGTCATGAACTAGAAACCATTGATAGTTGGGTGGGTCACGTAACGTGCAATCCTACCAAGACGCCCATCAAAACACCCTCCCGTATGGTCAACTTTACATAAGGCCAACCCATTATTTTGTGGTAGAAAAATCCTGTAATGGTGTTTTTTGGGCGGGTAAAATATGTTTTTAACGTAGGGAAGGTATTTTAACGTGGAAAAGGTATTTTAACCTGGAAAATAGGTATTTTAACATGGAAGAGGTATTTTAACCTGGAAAAAGTATTTTAACGTGGGAAAAGGTCTGCAAGATTAGTTGTCCCTGGACACGAGTCAAAAGGGTACTAAGCTTAAACTTTGTTAGAGTAGTATACGACCATATTACTTTCCTATAAGCTTTAATACAGTCAAACGCAGGGTACTGACATTATTGCATTAAAAGTGTAATGGCCGTCACTACTCACTAGTGCTTCGAGTGGAGTGATCTCCCCCACGGACGACAAACTTCCATTTCTTCCTTACCGAATCATGAAGCCCGCCAACTACGGCACTCTCTTGTGCTGCCACAAGTTCAAAAACAACAAATTTATAACATTTAATTGAATAGTAAACTGAAAATATGTAATTCACAAGATGCAATAAGTAGAAGAGTTTGCTTTTTATTACAATATCTATAAACTTGCCAATAGTGAGGACAATGTTCAATAAATTAGTTAATTATACTTAGCCCAAATAAACCCGCGGGTAAATAAAACCCATCATTAAGATCTTCAATTTTGATGAATTTGAATGCTAGAATAATTTAGATAATAATAAATATTTGTTGTTTCAACTTCAAAAGGACCATTTAATATTATTTTTTTATGAAATATTTGGACTTCTTTTTAATAAGCAGTTACTTTTGAATGACAATTTCTACCATTCACCCAAGTACCCAATAAAACCCAGTGGGCTGGGCTTTTTTTTTAAAAAAAGCAGGGTTTTTTGAACACAGATGTCAATGGACTAAGGATGTTTCTTTAAAAATGATCAAGGATGTGTACAAAAATGAATATACATATCTCCAAAATCATTTCCAATAAAAGAAATTTCATTAATGAATGAGCTAGAGAATTTTCCCACTGGTCCATGAACAAGCAGAAAGAGAGCAAATTTAGCCAAGTTAAGTTCAACTCCTGAGAAATTTAATTGCGTGAGGATTTAGAAAGGCTAATAGAAAGCCAACTAACAGATTGAAACATTGAATATGTATTTTTTAACACTGCGATATATAAAAATTAAATCTATGCATATTTTTCAAAAAAAAACTAAATATACATGAAATAATTTTCATTTATTAAAAGGATATTGACGAAGAAAGATTCAAGACTTCATCATAGCCATGAGAGCTTTTCTAAACTTTGAACTATATATATTATGAAAAGATATTCGCTCCTTTGATTCCCAGCAGGATGGTAAAAATTACATTCTTTTAACCATATCAATTCCAAAAGGGGATAGACATTAAACAGAATGAAATGGTCTGGCAGTTTCTTTATTGACTTAAAGCATGATTCTATATAACTATAGGGGAGACCCTAATTTGCATAGAAATTTTTTACAAACTTTTTTTACAAACTTGCATATCACCCAAGCGTCGAACCCCTCGAAAAAGGTTTGCAAACCATAATCTATTTTGCATATCAAATTTTACAAACTTGCATATCACTTTTTACAAACTCGACTATAATTCGCTAATCGACTAAAAATTATAAAAGGTCAAAGGTAAATAGCATTCGTCGTCTGCTTAGAAGTAAATGATACAATTATAAAGAAGACAACAGAGTTAAGTTAAAAAATTATTCATTAGTTGTTTTTTGTTTCCTTTTCTAGTCTTAAAACTTCCTTGAATATTTCTCAAAGGTAAAAATTGTCATAATATTCTTTTTACTATAAGAACACTAATAATTTACCATTTTGGTATTGAACTACTAATTTCATATGTCAGAAAATGCGAAAAAGGTCCCTTAGAAATGGTAGGAAACTATTACTAAAATTAATTAATAATTAATTCTAATCGTAATCTATCATTTTTTCCCCAGAAAACCCATGCATATCCTTTGGATTTTTTACAAACTTTCTTGCATATCATTTTCATTTTTTGCCAAAAATTCAGTTTTCCCTATAGGAAATGGTAGGAAACTATTACTAAAATTAATTAATAATTAATTCTAATCGTAATTTATCATTTTTTCCCCAGAAAAACCATGCATATCGTTTTGATTTTTTACAAACTTTCTTGCATATCATTTTCATTTTTTGACAAAAATTCAGTTTTCCCTCTATCCCTCTAGGAAATGGTACGAAACTATTACTAAAATTAATTAATAATTAATTCTAATCGTAATCTATCATTTTTTCCCCAGAAAACCCATGCATATCGTTTTGATTTTTTACAAACTTTCTTGCATATCATTTTCATTTTTTGACAAAAATTCAGTTTTCCCTATAGGAAATGGTACGAAACTATTACTAAAATTAATTAATAATTAATTCTAATCGTAATCTATCATTTTTTCCCCAGAAAACCCATGCATATCGTTTTGATTTTTTACAAACTTTCTTGCATATCATTTTCATTTTTTGACAAAAATTCAGTTTTCCCTATAGGAAATGGTACGAAACTATTACTAAAATTAATTAATAATTAATTCTAATCGTAATCTATCATTTTTTCCCCAGAAAACCCATGCATATCGTTTTGATTTTTTACAAACTTTCTTGCATATCATTTTCATTTTTTGACAAAAATTCAGTTTTCCCTATAGGAAATGGTACGAAACTATTACTTAAGTTAATTAATAATTAATTCTAATCGTAATCTATCATTTTTTCCCCAGAAAACCCATGCATATCCTTTGGATTTTTTACCCGTTGGAAATTTTAAAAAATACAAAAAAATGATTTAAAAATTGGTTTAATTTTGAACAAATGTAATACAATAACATTTCATTTAATTAAATATAATTAATACGATCAAAATGGGAAAAATAATTCTACATCTTAAATCTTAAAATAAATAATTTTCCCCTGCATCTGAAATAGAATTAAACACTGTCATACAGCAACACAGGAAAAATTTCATTTTCATTCTATTATTTATAAGCAATAAATTATAAATAAACGGCGAGACTCCAACTAATCCGCTCAGTTTTGAATATAATTAATGAACCTCATGAATGAATGCACAATTTTGTAACAATTACGAGTATATTCAATAATCAGTAAAAACTTTGATTTTGCCAGTTCTGTAGCTGTAATTGTTCAATTTCAATTTTCGTACCTCTGTTCTCGTGGAATTTCAGACGGATTTATGTTATGTTAAGATGTGGGAAGCCGGAGCCTGGTTTCATCAAGTAACTTGTTGTGCGCATTGTATGTATTGTTCAGAAGGGATGCGCGTCTACAGACGATGCATTACTACCAGGGTGATATTGTGCCATCAAAACATTTCATCAAATAATTACTGTTGTATTGCGATTCCCTCGAAAATCATCCGCCTCACGTCGTAGTTGCACTTTGCGCTGTCTTGATGTATATTATTCAGTTTGTTTATTTTTTTAAAGGTTCATATGCGTATTGCACTAGACACACTTTCTTGGTTTTTTTCCTTGCATTTTTCTTCCATGGCTGTTAACGTCTTTCAATTCATTCAGTTGGTTTAATATTATGAAGTCTCATTAGATGAATTTCGAAAAACATGGCTTCCAAATGAAATATTACGAGATTATTCTCGTATGACAGTGTTTATTTCATTTTCAATTATTTTGGCGCAATTATAGTCTCCAGAAAGTATGAGAAACTCTCGAAAGTATCACCAAATAAACAAAAGGGATCTTTCGTCTATTTCACAGAATTGTTAAAAATTCTCACAATAATTAAATAATTATATTAGGAAAATTATTTTAACCTAACCTTAACCAATAGACAGAAATTTTAAACTTGAATTATTTAAGCGTTAACTTTTACAACACTACTCGCCTTCACCTTTCTTAACTCAAGTATATTAGTATAATGATCTCTTTGACCTGAGTATTGAGTTAATAATTTCAAGCCTCAGCCACAAACAATATTGTGTAACGCTTACTTTAAAGACCGACCAAAAAATATATGACAATAATAATATTAATAGAGTTACAACATTGTGATATAGATAAAAAAGCATTTAAACCAAAAAACAATTAAAAACTAACAAATTTAACAAACAAATGTTAACGTGAAACAAAAAATAAGAATAAAAATAAGGCTCAAAGCGTTTCATGTGGCTGAGTGAAAAAAAGGTGCTAAAATATCTTATTCGAAAAGTGGTCCTCTTTTTCAATTTCAGCCGCCAACACTACGTTTAACTGGTTTCTCATTTTCAGTGTAAAGATTTCCCACGATGGTAGGCTATGCAGTCGCTTTAGTGAAATATTTCATTCCATATTTAAATGAAAAATATTATTCCTTGCAATTATTGCAACGGTAATACGTTATATTTTTGTACGCAGGAAAATTTTCACATTCGTCATGGTACCATTTACGGCAACTGATACACATCACATAATGGATAGTTTTATCAAACCCTGGACAGCATTGCCCATCACATTTCACTTCTGCCTGTTCATTATATTTCAGTAGCCATGTACTTATTTCATTTTCTGATTCTGTAACGCATATTATTGGTTTCCAAACGCGAAGATCGAATGATGCTGCTTGTGGAACTGAAATATCTATAATAGCATTTTCCTTTTTTCTTGTGATAGGTAAATTTTCATTAAATTTTAAAGAGTTCACATAAAATACCCATTTTCGACCAATCAAAGAGGATGATGGTACTGTAGTTTTTTC
Source organism: Phalangium opilio (assembly GCF_054372755.1). NCBI lineage: Eukaryota > Metazoa > Arthropoda > Arachnida > Opiliones > Phalangiidae > Phalangium > Phalangium opilio. The sequence continues at coordinate 284,678 of NW_028324255.1, forward strand.
ACTTTTTAGAAACGAAGAGAAGTAATACAAAATATATACACCACAGTCATTACTGTTTGGGGCTTGCGTAGGACAGTCCACACTAACTTCAAAAGCCCACTCGTCACGATTGAAACTCAAGTTTGCGACGTTGAATGTTAATATAACAAAGGTTAAGAGGGTTTTAAAGTGTTTGCGAATGTCTTAGGGGTTCGTGTGCAACCCGTCCAGAACGCAAATTTTCTTTTTTTCAAAATTAATCAATCCCAAGAACCACCCCTGTAGCAATTTCGACGTTGGACCGACGCAGTCGGTAAGAGGTCCAACCGACATTAACGCAAAAGCGTCGGTGGGCTTTACTTTGAACCGTCGAAATGTCCGGGTCATATGAAGGTCGGCCCGACTGTCGACCGACATTGTTTTGCCGTCACTGAAAATTAGCTGTTGCCGACTCGATAACTACGTTACCCCAACCGGAATTTGATTACCAACCGAAGTCGGCTTTCTCAACAGTTAATGGTCTCTTTAATTGACTGTTTCAGGTTGGTTAGTAGTCGTTTAATGGTGTACTTACCAGTTGGATAATGGTTGGTTTACGCGTTGGTTAAGAGTCGCTTAATCGTCCGTAAGTAGTGGTATTAGCCTCTATTTAAACTCTTAATGATCGGCTTCCGGGTACATTAAAGGTCGGCTAACGGGTATATTAAAGGTCGGCTTACACGTAGTTTAATGGTCGGGTCACATAGAACTTAATGGTCGGGTCCGCTAACACATATCTTAATGGTCGGCTTCCGAGTACATTAAAGGTCGGCTTACGGGTACATTAAAGGTCGGCTTACGGGTATATTAAAGGTCGGCTTACACATAACTTAATGGTCGGGTCCGCTTACACATATCTTAATGGTCGGCTTCCGGGTACATTAAAGGTCGGCTTACGGGTATATTAAAGGTTGGCTTACGGGTAATGGTCGGCTTACGGGTATATTAAAGGTCGGCTTACACATAACTTAATGGTCGGGTCCGCTTACACATATCTTAATGGTCGGCTTCCGGGTACATTAAAGGTCGGCTTACGGGTATATTAAAGGTTGGCTTACACATACTTTAGTGGTCGGGTCACACATAACTTAATGGTCGGGTCCGCTTACACATATTTTAATGGTCGGCTTTCGGGTACATTAAAGGTCGGCTTACGGGTAATGGTCGGCTTACGGGTATATTAAAGGTCGGCTTACACATAACTTAATGGTCGGCTTTCGGGTACATTAAAGGTCGGCTTACGGGTACATTAAAGGTCGGCTTACGGGTAATGGTCGGCTTACGGGTATATTAAAGGTCGGCTTACACATAACTTAATGGTCGGCTTTCGGGTACATTAAAGGTCGGCTTTCGGGTACATTAAAGGTCGGCTTTCGGGTACATTAAAGGTCGGCTTTCGGGTACATTAAAGGTCGGCTTACGGGTACATTAAAGGTCAGCTTACGGGTATATTGAAGGTCGGCTTACACATAACTTAATGGTCGGGTCCGCTTACACATATCTTAATGGTCGGCTTCCGGGTACATTAAAGGTCGGCTTACGGGTATATTAAAGGTTGGCTTACACATACTTTAGTGGTCGGGTCACACATAACTTAATGGTCGGGTCCGCTTACACATATTTTAATAGTCGGCTTTCGGGTACATTAAAGGTCGGCTTACGAGTATATTAAAAGTCGGTTTGCACACACTTTAATGGTCGGGTCCCACAGGGTTATCGACCAGACAGCTTAATGGTTGGCTAACTAGAGCGTAAATGGTCGGTTTACCATTCATTTACTTTTGGGCTCACTGCCCTATTTATAGTAAGTTTTCCAGTTTCTAGTTGGTCGTCCTTTCCCCACCTGTTATAGCTTTTATTAAAAATAGTGATATTTGTTTTGGTTATTAAAATGCTATAATATATGTGAAAAATGATATTTTTTATTTTTTTTAACATTTGAAGTTTGAAACTATTTAAACTGCTAACTTTTTGAATGTGAAGCTTCGGAGGACATCTGAATTACCCGCCATTTGCTGGGTTAATTAACAAAATGCAAGTAGAGTTTTTTACTTAAAAATATATTTCTCGCTTAGCTAAAAATAATTGTTGAAGTTTGAGATTTATTTTTGGCAGCAGTTTAAATAGGGTGATCTAAACAATCAATCAGAGAGTTCGTTTTCAAAATAATGTTCATCACTGTTTCGATTTTTATCGCTATTTCTATCATCATGAAAATCCCCGATGTCAGAGTTTATGTCATCTCGAAAGCTTTTTTCTTCATTAAAATGTCCATCATCATCGCTGTTTACAGAGTCAACAATATGGATGTTCTTATTTTTTTTCAGTCGTTTAAGTCTTCCGCCATTACGATCAGCCTTATGTTTAAGCCATTTTATAACTACGGATTCGACCTCATATTCGGTGGCTTTCCTTAATTTGGGATGTGCCATAACAGCAGCTATATTGAAGACAAAAAAATATATGAAAATAATACTCAAATTCTACAAGTAAATAAGCTTGTTGCAGAACTTAAATTATATATATCCCTTTAAAGATATAGCATACCAAATATCACAGTCTTCAAAGTTAATTTTGAAAAGGCAATTTTGCCGTTCGCCCCATTCCAGTTCATTTGTAACACTAAAGCATGGTCAAAGGTTTTTCTTAAAGCTCTCCTGATAATGTCGTCGGAAAATTTTCCTCCCCAAGATTTAAACAACGCAATCTAATTTTTAATATCAAATGCATTTTAACTAACGTATACGCATATCATCGTTCTCAAATTGTTGATACACTTACGGCGTTCTTTTTCTCTTCTTCATTTTGAAGAAGTTCTTCGACAGTTCGTAGTGCAGGTTCATCCGTAATTGGTAGTTTCAAGCTATTGGGTTGTGTTGAACAAAATTCCACATTTTGAACAAAACCCTTTGACATTTCGTCAAACTTTGAATTTAAATCAGTCAACATCATAATGACAGTTTGTTGAAATCTCTCTGCAAAAATTAACAAGTTGTGTATTGAAACGACAATACAAAAGCAATGACAGTAAGATTTATTACCTTCAGACATTAAATTACCAGTTGAAACATTAAGGCTTGACAAGTTATTGACTGGACGGTTTGATCCGGTGATGATTAAATGGCTTGATTCGCTACTGATTGAACGATTTGGTCTGCTAATGACGTTATGGCTTGACCCGCTACCACCTGGACGGTCTGACCCGCTACCACCTGGACGGTCTGACCCTCTATTGTTGGTAGAGCTTAACACGCTAAGTGGTCGGTTTGACCCACTATTGGCGTCCAGGCTTGAACCATTGTTGACTGGACGATTTGACGCGTTGGTGCCTGGACGACTTGACGCGTTGGTGCCTGGACGACTTGACGCGTTGGTACCTGGACGACTTGACGCGTTGGTACCTGGACGACTTGACGCGTTGGTACCTGGACGACTTGACGCGTTGGTACCTGGACGACTTGACGCGTTGGTACCTGGACGACTTGACGCGTTGGTACCTGGACGACTTGACGCGTTGGTGACTGGACGACTTGACGCGTTGGTGACTGGACGACTTGACGCGTTGGTGACTGGACGACTTGACGCGTTGGTGACTGGACGACTTGACGCGTTGGTGGTCAGGTGACTTTCGTTAATGATTTTATGGGTTGACCCTGCAGTGGCTGGACGGATTGGCCCTCTATTGATTGGACGGTTTGAACTGTGAATGACTTGTTGATTAGGACTTAACATTGGACTTTCTTTTTCTTTACGGGTCAAGCCGGCGCTAAATAGCCGATTACGTAGTAACATGGGGCTTGTTAACTGATTACGATTTGACTTAGGGCTGACTAGTTTATTACAGGTTGACTTGGTGCTGACTAGCTTATTGCAGCTTGACTTGGAGCTGACTAGCTTATTGCAGCTTGACTTGGTGCTGACTAGCTCATTGCAGCTTGACTTGGTGCGGGATGATCCGCTGCTGGCTAGACTACGGCGTTTTAGTTTATCGACTATTTTACTTCCTAAACAACCACGTCTAGTTTTTGTTATAGTGCTGGTTTCACTTTGACGTTTCCCAATTTGCACTTCTTTTTCCTCACTGTTTCTTGGTTGATTTGTTTCAGAACTGACAGTAGCCAAGTCTTCTTGGATGTAATTTTGAGGAGACATTTCGTTTAACTCCATTTGAGATGATGTTTGTTTATTTTCTTGCTGCAAAGATTGATCGATAGTTTCGACTGGAGATTCTCGTATGTTGTTTAAACTTGGAGGTGGTACACCTGAATTTAACGCAGGCACTACGCAATTTGGTTCAGGCAATACGATTGAAGAGAAAATTTCTTGTGGTTTATTCAAAGCTTGTGTTTCGTACGATTGAATAGTGGTAACACTTTCTTCATTCTCATCGAAAGTAACCCCTTTATCTGTCTCAACTTTTCCTTGATGTTCACTGCACTTGTACACTACTGGCGCTTTACTGACCTCGTCGATCTGACTTTGCTGTTCAGTATTACCCTTGAGTATTTGAGCTTGGGTTTCGGTAGAATTGGTATTTTCCAACAGATTTGATGTATTGTATTTGTCTGACACAAAACTGGAACTTTCATGAATCGTATATGGGGTTTCTTCATTTATAACTACCGATTTCTCGACTTTTTCGTTAGAATCCAATATATGCTGCGGCTGTGAAATGGTTTTTCGATTAATTTTCCAATTAATAGGAACAAATTCTGGAGCTGTGGGCAACTGAATGCAGGTAGAGGCCTTTTGTTTCAGTGAAGCTTCTAAAATTTATGGAGAAATATTAGTTCGCTTGTTAAATGGCACTTTAAAGGAGTTGAACGGTTCTGTAACTAATCTCATAACAATTTACATGCAAGCATATTATGAGACAATTTAAACCCGTAATGCTGACAGAAAAGTAACTAAAGATAATCCTGATTTAATATCTAAGTAATAATGCTATTTAAATTCTAATAAGAATTATCTTAGTAAACTTGAGCCCAAACACCCGATTACCAAATTATGTAACTTTCTGTTTTGTTTCCGCTTTTAGGTATAATTCTCAATTTGAAAATTTAAATAACTTGCTCTTTATTCACCATTTAAGAAATCCCTTTTTCGTTTCTTCTTTAGCTTCTTTCTTCCTTGTGTCACTCCTATAAATTTTGACTAATTTTAGGCAGAAGAAAGACAAAATACGTAGAGAGTACAGCTAACTTACGATTGTTTTCCCCACTACACTTCTCATCACCTGAACGGTTCGACTCATCCCCATCTCCTATATCACTTTCTTGCTCACTGTCAACAAGTGTACTTCGCTTTCTTTTTCTTTTAATTTCTCTGTCACTTTGCAAGTCAGATGTATCCTCTGCTTTTTTACAAATTTGTCTTGCTTTTTCATATGTTTCTTTAAAAGAGAAACTATGCCTATTTTTCTATCCAGACTTTTGGTCCCCTTGTAATACTTACGAGCGTTCGCCAGAATTTTGATATGGTAGGTTACCCAGTTTGTTAATGGAGGTTGACAAGCCATTTGTAATTTCGTAATTTCACCGCTTTTAGCTTTTGATGGCCAAAAACACTGGTTTTTTCCAATACACCAAGATGTTGGAACAATATCTATAGCTCCGGGCTCATCCACAAAACTAACTATGGCATACATCTGATGGGGAACAAATAAAACTATTATAGGGAATGTAAAGTAGTCCACACCAGGAAATTGAACTAATGTTTTGAAATATGGCCTTGCACTTGGTATCCGAGGGTAAATCCTGGTTGATATGGCAATTCGAACGTCTTTTATGATTCCCAAACCATGTGCAGTAAAATATTTAAAACGTCGCTCCAACCCAACGCCGACTACTTTAGAGAGATTGTTTGTTAAAAAGCTAGATATATTACCTTGCAGACTATTTATATTCAATTATATTTATTAGGCGTCATGTAGCAATGGAACAACGCTAAAAAAACTCTCGTTTGGCACTAATAAGCATTTCCTTTTTAAACTTAAATAGTTATAAGTGTTAATTTGATTTGATAGACGTCCAACAAATATTCCTAATTTGGAAGATGCTAATGGATAATCAAAGAGGTCTTTGACAAATTTGCAAACACATCCGCAAACAAATATTTCCTTGTCTGTGTTTTTATAAATTACTTTCACAACCACAGTTTCACCGGAATTCAACTGAAAGCAATTATCCCCGTTAGATACGGAAACAACAAATTTTGGCGTATGAAGCTTTTTAAAAGTTTCAGCATTTGCAGGCAAAAATGTAAAATTGACTGAAATCGGTTTTTTTAGACTTAAATCTTTTCGAATTCGGGAATTTGCAAATGATTTTGATTCGCCTATTCTTTTAATTAGCTGTTGAAGAGGTTTATTTGGACTTCTCAAATGTTTTTTTATGAAATGGAGGTGATTTTCGAAAGGAAATGCGCTATATGCGTCTAGAGGCCCAAACATCTTTACATCCTGAACGACATGCGACAGAGCATGTACATTCATAACAATGAACTCTAATCCATAAAATTGTTTGGACATGGTTATGAACATTTTAAGTAATTCACCTGCATAATCGGCGTATTCTTTATACAGAGTGGGGTGTGCTAGAATATAAATAGCACAATGAAGTAACCGAAAGTGTTTAAAAACATCATCTTTCAGTATATCTATTAATATTATGGGACCAGTATATAGAAGAAACTGTCTCAGTTCCGTGGCTTTCCAGAGTTTAATATGTTTCACAGCTCGGGGTTTGCGTGCAAATTCAGTCGGAACATACTTTCTACAGTTTACGAGCTTTTCGGACAGAAGATCAGTTAAATGGTTACTTAATCTAACGTAAAGTTTTCCAGTTAACCAACATTTTGCTATTCTTCGGACCACTCCAAGGCAAACCAGATGCATATAGTCCAATGGGAACTGCCTCACCATGTCTATATTCAAGTCTACGAGGGGGGACATGTTTCCAACTAAATGATGAAATTCATCGTCTCGCATTCGAAATAATTCATTACTACGTGGTGGCACACTAAAACTGTCATCATTGAAAATAGTTCGACGAAGATGTCTACTTCCTTTTATAGAACATTTGTCACATGAATAAAAACCAGTGTGACCTTTTGTGTTTTTAACAAAAGCCCGAGCCGGAGTGTCCAAAATAAATGGCCCTTTTAGGTTGCAGATGTAATGTCGGTTTTCATATTCATAGCCATTAACTTCCAAATGCTGTAAGTCAACTATTAAGGGCCTCAAGAATTCCTCTAAATTACCCGGTTTAACCTCTCCACAAAAAACTCCAACTACAAAAGGCTTTCCTATCATACCCAATGAAAAACTAAAAACGCAGGCCAATATGGGCCAAAAATGTTTAGCGGAACTATGGAAAATGGGAAGGCCATCTATGTTTATGGCGAAAGATATTTCACTGTCATAATTTGGATTTTCATGTAAGAATATTTCCAAACCGTCACTTAATCCGGCATGAAAATATTCACCATTTTCTATTGTTAAAACACTAGTTGATCTTGGAGTTTTTAACAGAGTACGTGCATCTTTGGGTAAATTCATCCCATTACCTTGCAACATTACGAGAAGGGCATTAAGAGTTACATGGTTAACATTGTGATTTATGGCCCAGTTTCGCAAACCAGACTGCAAGTCTATTTGTTCTTCTTCGGATGAGCTACTTGAGGTTCCCTCAGAATCCTCCCTATCTGAAGTACTGGGATCTGAACCACGCTCGATATGAAAACCAAGGGAATGGTGACTACCTTGAGAGGAACAGCTAGGACTACCAATATTTGAACCACTAGAATGTGAACTACCCCTATCTGAACCCATAGGTTCAGGACTATCCCTATCAGAACCTAATTCAGGTCCAGTACCATCCCTATCAGAACCTAATTCAGGTCCAGTACCATCCCTATCAGAACCTAATTCAGGTCCAGTACCATCCCTATCAGAACCTAATTCAGGTCCAGTACCATCCCTATCAGAACCTAATTCAGGTCCAGTACCATCCCTATCGAGGCAATTCCGTTCAGGACCATCCCTATCGAGGCAATTCCGTTCAGGACCATCCCTATCGAGGCAATTCCGTTCAGGACCATCCCTATCTAGACATTTACGTTCAGGACTACCCCTAACTGAACAATGAGGCTGAGGACTACCCATATCAGAAGAGTCAATATTATGATCACCTGTAATTGAACTACCATGATGAGAGCTCGCCAAATTTAAACCTATTGAAATTGGACTATCATGATTTAACCCAACACGTGTTGTAGTTTGGGAAACCAAAGTATAAGAACTAGCGGTGCTTGACGCACAGGTCTGATTTTCCAAAATATTATTAGTATCTTCGACTCTCTCTAGAACATTCGCAAGATATCGAGCTCTTTTTCGGCGCTTCTGCCTAATGCTTAATTCATCGAGGGACTTGTAACTACCCCTTGAAGAATGATTCTCACTCATCTTGCCTTTTTAACAAAAACACCCACTTAATTACCTAACATTAATGCTATAACACTATAAATGTAGTTTTTACCAGATAATATTAGTAACCCTTTCGAAAATAAATATCCTTACCATGTGATTTGATTCTCGTAATTTTAATGATAATTTTCAAATCTAATTTTAGAATTATAATTGTAAGCCAGACTTAGTATTGAAAGTTTGCTCCGGCCCAAACACGTTGACCAATAATCAGCCCAAGGCTTAATGAAAGGCCAAAACGTAGGGCTACTAAGCCCTAGCCCTTAAATAAATAAATAAACCTGGAACAAAAAAAAACAAATAATTTTCTTACCTTTTTAACAATGTTTCTTTATATCGATCTTGAAGCCGTGCTAGCGTAAAATAATACTAAAAAAACGAAACCTAATTGAAAAAAAACTAAGCGGTCCACTCCATACCCTAGGATTTCTTCTCAACCTCCCAAACGCGACGCGGCGACGGGAATCACGGGATGAATACAACGGTTACAGGAACTTACGGCTACAGCTGTAGGAAGGAGTTCGAAGAAGGGCAGTATATAAGGATGTTTATTTTAGTAGTCAAGCTGGGTTTTGGCTATAGTATACCTCAGCACATTTCGAGTGATTTTAGTAATCAAGGGCAAGGCATTCTTTTCATGACTATAGACATTTTATTAGTAGTAAAACTGGCTAGTAATTAAGCTTGCAGATTTCGATTTAATTTAGTAGTATAATGGAAACTTTTTAAATGCCGTAACTAGTGCCTTATGTGCAGCCCTGTTTGAAGCTCATTGCATGGAGGAAGGATACTTGCTGAATTATGGCACCTCGCGTGCGTACTAGTTGGCATCTCCTGTCATAGCCAATTAGATCGCTCGCTCTACGACGCAAGCTGCTCGCGCTATAGCTATAGCGCGAGCAGTTTGCGTCGTAGAGCGCGTGATCGAGTGGGCTATGCTCTTATAGAGCTCGTATCCTTCCTCCACGCTCTTTGGTTGTAAATTCTATGGTGAACACGCCGAGCTATAGCGAAATGGCATCCCGCGCATTTGAATATGCTATTCTCTCTGAGTATAAAACACAGGGACTGCTAACTCTCTGTAAGGGCGCCGCAGAACAACGTAAAATTATGCTTGATAGCTATTCGCCACCAGGGAGAAATATTTAAATAGACCCAGTAGTAATGAAAGGCATTCATAAGTATACTAGCTCTATTATACAAAAATTATCGGACACTGCAAGTAATATTTAAAAATGCATTTAATAAACGAATGGCTCTTAAATGTTTACTTTACATTGGTAAGAAACTTTTACATATATACGGTAGATGGTGCACTCAACCTTAACAATCGCGCCTTTTTTGAATGATTGATAATTGAAACTCCGATCTTGTTTTTTGCCTACTCCGCTTTTAAGTTGGCTTGGTGGGTCACATATTAGGAGTTGGCTTTTGGTACATTTTGAGGTCGGCTGACCAAGTCAAGGTTAAAGTCGGCTGCTCGACTCTTTACCAGTCGAGTTGCGGTTTGTTCCAGCCTGATTATAATTAAACGTGTAGAGGTCGGCTTGCCCGACTACTTACCGGTCGTATTAATTCGACATCTTTATTATTTGTTGTGGCCGGTATGTAGTCGGCCGTGCCGACCTCTGTACGTTTTATTATAAACAGGGTGGAACGAACCGCATCTCGATTGGTAAACAGTCGAGCAGCCGACTTCAACCTTCACTTGGTCAGCCGACCTCAAAATCTACCAGAAGCCAACTCCTAATATGCGATCCACGAAGCCGACTTCAAAGCGGAGTTGGCAAAATAGGTTGTGTAAAGGTCGGAATTAAGTCGTAAATGCCGACTCGACGATAAACCGACGAATCGACTGTGAACCGACTCTAACGCGTTTCACTAGTGCTACAGGGGCAGTGTCTTCCAGACCTATTCGCAACATCTAATCTAACAGCCAAAACATCTTTATTGGCGGCTTCATTAGATTTCAGATATTTCAATGCGGACATGTAGTAGCTTTTAATACAGCTTATTTTATGAACAAAGCCATGCAGTGCTTTATGCAAGTTCACAAACATTCCACTTTCAACAACCAGAACTTGGTTTTCTGCATGATGCGCTTTAACCAAATTTTGCATAAAATTGTGTATTAGGAAACTACTAACTGGTTGGTTTAGTTCAAGAGTCTTTGTTTGTTCATTTGCTTTGAAATCATCATATGCAACTAGATCTTGAACAGTTTCGTAATCTAAAACCATTTTTTTTTGTGCTGATTTCCTACTTTGTGAAGAAGTGGCAGAAGACGTAAATTCTGAAGAAGAACTAGATATAGATATTATTTCCGCTTCCTGCACACCAGACTTCTTAAGCTTCTCAATGAGGTTATCAAGTTGAGTTTTTGGTGGTACAAAGATGGTCTCTTCTTTTTTATCTAAATTTGGCATATCTCTAACTACATAAGTTTCATTTTCACTGTGAGTCTTATTGTAGCCGTGATGTTCCAAAGTCGGAAGGAAGTCCTCGGTATTATTTTCTCTATATTTATATTCAAATTCATTCAAACTCAAATCGTTTGATTTTTTAAGAACAGGTAAGACGGCAGGTTCACTTGGTAATGGGAAATCTGATTTAATGACTTCAGTGTATATATTTTCACAACCACTCTCTTGTTCAGTGTATATTATATTTTCACAAACACTTTCTTGTTCAGTGTATATATTTTCACAACCACTTTCTTGTGAGTGCTGGTCAAAATCAGCATCAATTTTCATTTCATCAAGCGGTGTTAGGTCTTTTTCGACGTTTGTGAAAGAAAGATCAATTGTTCTGAAACTTTCAAATTCATTAACAGTATTTTGCTCTATATAAGTAGAGTCAGGTGCTGCACTAAATGAATAGTCATAATCTTCCCTCCTAGGTTTTTTCCTACCACTTGGGATATTTGGTTTAAGTAGAGCTGTGGAATTAATTGATTCGTTTCTCACTTCACCAAGTAATCGCTTTACAGCAAATGTATGGAAACAGCCTTTTAATCCACATGTGCAAGAATCTTTTCCTAATTCCACCGCGTGGAAAACCTTCTCATAAGGGTTTCTAACAATGTGACACTTGCTTTTTGGTTCATATGTAATTAACTCTTTTTCTATGCATAATGATGCCAAAGCGTTATATCCAATATTTGTTGTTTCACACATTTTCCTACTTCTAGTGTCATTATCTGGATTAATTCTTAATTTGTCAATTACATCTTTGTTGGTCCAATGATTTTTTTTTGGGCAATATTTGTAAATCGGGGTTTTGGTTACCTTCTAGCTGTGGGTTTCTAAAATTGCTTTTTAAACCATATCAACCAATATTTGAATATGCTCGATTAGCCTCTTTCAATTTTGATAATTGATAATTGACGATAGCCACAACAACTTCGTTAATACGTAATTGTTTATTGTCAATAAATGCTGTGAAGTATGCGTTAAGACTTTCACTCACGTTATTTGTTGGAGCGGAATTTCTGAAAGCAGCAAATCTCTTTGTTACAGCTTTTATGCAACCTTTCCGCAAAGCCGTCTTAATGTGCTTGTCAGCGTATGTCACAAATTCTTTACTCCAAGTCACATTATATGTTTCATATAATTTATCAAATTCTTCTACAGTCTCGCAATTTATCAAGTCATTTATAAACTCCGCATACGCCTTTTTATCTTCAGCACTGGCATTCGTCTTAGAAAGCCAATCAGTAACATTTCTCTTTAAATGGTTATGGCAAAACAGAAGGTTTTTCTGGCCTATTTCGCAACTTCTTGAAATGGCATGTATCAAACCAGCTTCTCGGTCACACACAATAGGTACATTTTGACCATATTCATTCAACTCCAATAAAGGAGCTACAAAATCCTTGAAAAAGAGACTGTGCGTTGCCATGAATTTACGATCATGAACCATAGCAAAGACAGGTATTAAAGGATTTCCATCAATTTCAGTATTTTTCATGGCAACAAAGGAAACGTAAAAATTTCCTAGTTCAAAAGTTGTGTCATATGACATCACCTGCTCTAGCTTTGCATCGTGAGATGATGCTTTTAACAATCTTTTCGCGAGCATTAACATTTCTGGAATGCTTAAAATGACGTAGAAATTTAGGTAAGATATTTTCAATATTGTTCCATTAAATGGACCGCTTGCTAGTTCAAGTAAGTTGTAATACGGATCATCAGATATTTTTTTTCTCTTTCAACCCTGTACTTGAAATTTTGCGCCTGCTTTAAGTTTCTAGCTACAATGTCTTCAACGTCTTTGTGGGAAACCTCCACTTCTTTACTTCCAAATGTCTTAGCTTCAAACACTTTTTCAGTTTCATCTAAAGTCTGTACATAGGTTTTTCTTTGATCAGTTCCAATTTCCACTTTGTTTTTTAAGCTTTTTCTAACTGATAGCATTGTTGGCGCATACATTCGATTAGATATATGGGAGTTACCATGGGAACGACATTTCACTAGATTTTCATTGCCCAAATATTGGATAAGAATAGCCATAACCTTTCTGTTTTTATTATTTCTTAGTGTAAAAACAGTTTTTGAAAAAACAGAGTCCATTTGTCCTTGTTTCCCTGTTCTCAGATAGAAAAACTCCCTCAAAACTGCCTTATCACTTTTACTAGTTTTACCAGCGTTTTTCCAAAATATTCTGTCTGAATGTATTGCATCGGATTTTTGATCAGTGGGAACGCGAAAAGCAAATACATCTCCCCCTTTAGGTTCGATACTCTTTGGAAAGGGAGTAGTGTAAATGGTACCATCCTGTTTTCCTTTTAAAATAGATTTTAATAATATATTTGCTTCATTATCACTTAATTTCTTTGAGGTATTTTGTCGAAAAGTACCTTTTTCATTAACCCTTATGTTATGGTTTTCCTGATAGTTTGATATTGCTTTATCTGATGATGAACCTGATTCATTTAAGGTCCCTTTTATTTTGGCTTTATTTTGACACTTGGAGGTTTTGGGTCGTTTATTGGTTCGCATTTTGTGACTGCCCAGTTTTTCTGGACCATCTATTTCTTTTGAGGAACCCATATTTTGAATGGGTCTTGACAATTTGAGGCTGAGGCCTTAGTATTGTTTTGTGGAGTGGTTAGATTTTCTAGTCCATCCATAGTTTCATTGGTACCCATGATTTTTTCACTAGGTCCTTTAGAATTTAAGGCAATGGCCTTTCTAATGTTTCTTGGAGTGGTTAGTTTTACTAAACCATCCATTTGATTTGCGGTACCCATGATTTTTTCAATGGGTCCTTTACCATTTGAGCCAGTCAGCTCAGAAATCTTTTGTGTAGTGGTTTGTTGAACATTCACACTTTTCGTGTCACCCACTTCATAAACGAGTCCTTGAGATTTTGCCATTTTATCAAGAACTTTCTCGCTTTTTTGGTTTTTTAAAAACAAAAACACCTAGGAAACAAAAGGAAAAATACCATTAGCGAAAATTAAATAAAAGAAAAAAATTTGTTTTTATGTCACGTGTCACATGTAGATAGACACATGGAGGATTCACTCGATCCGCGCTATAGCGAGCAGCTTGCGTCGTGATGCGCGTTATCGAGTGGGCTATGCTCTTAGGCAGCAAAGCGCGGGTCCAATGGATCCCTTCCTACATGCTGAATTTCCTTACGTACTCCAGTTTTGGCTTGGCGAAGGCAGGAGGCATTTGTGGGCGGGATTTATAAGTGCACTTATAAATTTTGGCCCCTAGCCTTTGCCAAGCCAAACCCGCACTACACTACAGGAGGACACTCAACATGTAGGGGATTCACTGGACCCGCGCTTTGCTTTAACCTTTACGGCACAGTCCCTATTCATAGGAAACTCGATCACGATATGTTCACCACATCCTTTCACCACCGGGAACATTAAAGTGTCGTAAACGAACGGCACATGAAACTTTACACCTAAATACATAATTCATGTGTTAAAACAACGATAACAATTCATTTTTAATTTAGTCCTTTTATTACCATAAGTTTGCCGAACTAGAAATGGTCCTGAAGCGACCTGCATTTACATGCCAACTATTGTCATCATATACAAAATTGTGCTTATTTGTATCGAGCTAAAGAATTTGACACCTTCAAAATTCTGATTAATTTATTTTCGATTAAATAACTTATACAAAATTATTACTTTAAAAAAAAAACACTTTCACCTACTTATGTCTAGCCCCACATAAAGCCCGTTGAAACACGGCAGATTACTCTATGCGTTGCCTAGGCAACGCTCTATGTGCAAATCTACATTATGGCCAAGACCAAGGCTTAGCTTGCCTTAAATGTTTTTATTACTAATAAATGTATAAAAAAAGACTCTTACCTTCAGAAAACGGTGGTATTACCTCGAAAGTAAGTAGAAATACAAATTCCAAGTGTTTTTTAAAATATTTTACAGGTGTAAAATTTACAAAATACGTTTTTCCGCTCTTAGCTCGTCGGGGATTTTTTTTTCCGTATAAAATGGAGTAATGGCATCTCTGAGGGTTTGACTTATTATGCCCTATAGGGAGTTAACATAGAGTGCCACTACTCTAAGCTCATCCTTATGATAGTTCCAATTTTGGCCGCTATGCCCTCTGTGTGCCAACTTTTAGTTGAGAGTTAAGTTAACCGTTAACCTGTTAAGACGTGTTGTCTTTGTTGTCAACTTGTCATTGAATTGAAAGAAAGCGGAAGATTTATCATGGCTAGGTTTTTTCAAAACAATAGAAAAAGAAAATTTCACTATAACGATCAAAGAACTTATCAAAATTATCAATCAGGTAATTTTACATTTGTTTTAAAGTATTAGCAATAAGAGAAGTCGACAAGTCCCTTAGCATACGAGCGGTAAAAAGTGCGCCACTTTTGTTATCGACAAAATAAATTGGCGCCTATTTTCCATAATACCATAAATTTAATTATTTTTGAAACTAAAATATTTTAATCTATTCCAAATTATCTTGTTTATTGCCACCTTTCCCAAATTATTCCGAATTAGCAATTTAGCATGTTTATTTTTGTCTCGTTTTAGTTTAGTTTTAGTTTCGTTTTAGGGCGTGGCCAATGGAGATAGTTAAACGTTAACGATGTTATTAACCGCCATTACTCAACTCTTTGCACCCGTTTGAATGTTTTTTAAACTTCAATGTTAAACATAAATTATTTTTATAACAAAATGCAATAATAGAGTAATATCTTTCACATATATGGCAACGTCATAACCCTCTATCTCTCACCTTAGTGTTATCCCCCCTTCCGAAGGCAAATAGTATTCTCTAATACAAAGTTGCCTTCAACGAAGGGGATACACAGTTCACTCCCCCTCTCTACCGATATTACTCTATTTCTTCACTAACGTTGTTTTTTTTTGTTTCCCTTTTTTCTTTTCAGCGCTTACT
Organism: Phalangium opilio; assembly: GCF_054372755.1. NCBI lineage: Eukaryota > Metazoa > Arthropoda > Arachnida > Opiliones > Phalangiidae > Phalangium > Phalangium opilio. The sequence continues at coordinate 300,581 of NW_028324255.1, forward strand.
GAGAACAAGGCTGAGAAGAACCTGGACGACATGGAGACAAAATGTAAATAATGCCTTTTCATATTTTTACGATGTTCAGCTTAATGAGTTATAGATTTGACACAATCGTGATGAAATACAGCCATATAGGCCTATATTCAATAACTTTACTACGCTTATGTCAATCCACGTACAAAGACACTACAGTGATGTCACATCATAAGTTTATTATACCGCTGCCAGTAATGAAGGCCTGTGCCCGGCAGTTTCAAAGGGGGCGGCTTTTAAGAAACGCGACTTCTTATTTTCTCTCTATTTTACCGCGACATGGCATTGCTAGGTGGACCTAAACGCGCGCCAAAATTAATATTTCAAAAACAAAGCGCGGGAAAATGAACGTTCAAATTTGCAAGCCTCATAAAATGAATATTTAAAATTCCAAGCGCGAAAAAATGAATATTTTAAATTCCCTAAGTCCAGTATTTCGTCAACTTAAATTGTCACACGATAAATAAAAATTGGCGTCGCGCGCAGGACTTGATTTACGTTGGCAACGATTACACGAAAAAAATTTCTCCTTAGAAAATCTATTTTCATGCTATAGGATTTGCAACTCCGTAAAATATCGAGATTTTAGGTTCTTTATTTCTTTCGTCAGTTGTCTGCAGGCGCAAAGCTAAGTTATAGATGAACGCTAACCCGTTCCAACATTGAGAACTAGCTTTGCGCTTGCTGACAACCGAAGCTGGAACAGTTTATACAGAATAAGCTGCCGTCGGAGATAGGAAGTGTCCAATCATATATCGTGAAAACAGATTTTCTGAGGCGCATGCTTTACCCATCGCCTTACTCTAGCTTCGAAGATCAGTTAATATAAAAACTAAACCAGTTTTAACATGTTCCTCTACAGTTTTGTTCCAAATTCCCTGTTGTCCACAAAATGCTTCTTCAATGCTCATGAAATTGTTATTGGTTAAATTATTTTTCATATATCTTTGCTTAATTTCAAGTTACTTTTGTCCTTTGGAGAAACATGGAAACACAATAGAAAGATTTAGCTTTTTAAAAGTTTTTCTTTCATTTTCACTGGTTTAAAGGGGCCGACCCCTCTTCTTTTTTACGCACACGCTACGCTAAGCTCTATGTCGAAGCATGGAAGAACTAGGCGAGTCTTCCTTGGTCGATGATCGTCGTTGTCCCACTGTCCGACCAGCCCCTTTAAACAACGAAAACCAAAAAACACCTTTCCTCCCATAGAAAGGCAAATAAGTTTTAATTAAAAAGTCAATGTCGGAAACTTATTCAACTCTCCACTTTTATATGAAACATGCACTTTTGATTTAAATATTTTTCTGAATGTGTTTTCTCACATTGACAAGCATATGTTGAAACTGGATGCCTTCGATTTTCCTACCGATAACGCGGGATACACGCTCTTATATATATGGTTTTTATTTTTCAAATCCCGCGGTTACAATTCATAATGGCATTAACGCATTGATATTTTTGACACAATTTAGGTTGTCACTGACGTCACAACTGAGATATCTCTATTCAAGATAGCAATTACAACTCACAATAATGAGACATATATTCTAAATTATGTGAGAAAAACTAACCAAATTAGTCCACTTATGCCATTCGACGCTCAAAGATACTATATAGTTTCATATAAGTTTATAATTTTTTTATTTAATTCTATAAGTTGCACACTTCCTACAATTTATAATGCTAGAGCCTTACTGATACTAAAGAAACTATTCGTTTGGGTTGAAAATACATTAAGTCGGGTTCCAGGTTTTACTCGTAAACAAACCAAAATTTACTAAGCGTTTTCATTGTCGTAGCTCTGACTCTTGCGATAGTAATCATCAGTTATAATACATACTACAGCTGACACAAACTATTTTTAGGTTTAAAGCCAAATTTTTTGGGGTACCCCATCTTCGGGGACCCGATAGGGATTGAGTTCCTAACCTCGTTAGGATATCCCAAAAGTATGTAAAACGTTTCACCAAAAGTATAAAAAATTTAGGAATAAATTTCCAGTTTTCCATGAACATTCCCACAGTGATGATTATGTTATATTTTTTAATAGGTTTCAGCAAGCAAGTGAGCTTCATTGGCGGTTGCAAGTCTGATTCCAAAATGAAATCTTTGTTAAGATATTTAGAGAAAGAAAATACTGAAAAAAAAGGCATTTATTTCATCGGAAACACGGAAACGAATGCGGTTAGTACTAGATATATTCCTTCGCATTTTTACACTTTAAAAGGCACAATGAAGTAATCGAATATATCTTGAAAGTTTCATTTTATCAATGTTTTACTTTTAAATAAGCGTTGCGTTATAATTTTATTCTCACTTTAACAAGCGCTCAAAATTAATACATGAGATAGTTATCTGCGAGTTTTGGTTTTTGACTTCGGTACAAATAAGATTAGAAACATTCAATATATTTTCGGACACCCCTTTTAAAAATCAGACTGAATTTATATCAATTATTTCTAGTTTGACCGTTATAAAAATGAAAAAATACTTACGGATCTACAAATGCACTTGGTGCCATTGGTGCGATTTTTAGAAAAAAAGGAGGAGGTAATTTTAGTGACGCCTTTGCGGGACGAGGGTACCATTTCCCTCTTGGAGAACCAAGTCTCCAAATGCACACGTAACTTGAACCTTTTGAAACTTATACTTTTGTGAAAATGAGTATCTCTATTTAAAATTATTTCCAATTTAGAAATCGACGTCCTTTACTTGTCGGAAGAATTTCTGAAAAAGTAAAAAAATTATTGTCATTTTCCACCAGCGGTGCGGCCAGGTGTTGCTTAACTTATAAGAGGCAGCCGTATTTAGGTTTGAAAATGGGGGAGTGGGACTAGTTTGGTCCGAGCAAATCGCTTTTTACATTTCAAAATTGAATAATTTGCCGTTCCCCCACCCTCCCTGAAAATTTTAAGGTTCTCAAATATTTTGCCACGATTTTCAAGCAAAAATAGGCAGAGACTATTGGCCCCTGTAAATTATACAAAATTCCTTTAATTTCAATGTTATTAAATTATGATGCCACATCCGCTAGACACTTTAAATCTAGGCCTGTAATTTTATTATTACTCAAAATAGATTAGATAGAAACCTTTTTTAAAGGGGACGGCAAATCTGCCTTGGCCAAAAAAAACCTGGCTGCGCCACTTAAACTCGAAATTACGTTTACTTTGTGTTATAAGAAAATTATTCTCTAGTGACCGTGCAGCTGATTTGGAAAATTTAAAAATTAAATTATTGAAAACTCTAAGTGCAAAGGGGAACTTGCCGAATCTATATGAAATTGTGAATCCAGAAAACAATTATAAACCAATAACTATGTGGACCAAAAAGGTTATTGATAATTTAAACCCAAGCAAAGTCGTTGAATATGCGGATGAAAAAATTATTCCAGAAGTAATTGTTTTACTAATTTTTCTCTTACATTCGTCCCGTAGAGCCATCATAAAACCTCGGAAATTAGATCGCGTTTACACTAAGCACTTTGAAACCTCCTTCAGCCTTTTTTGGAAAGGTTCATTATTGGCATTTAAAATTTTTGTCAAATCCACAAGAGTACTTTAAAAAATAACTTGTATTTTCATAAATGAATTGGCATTTCAAAAATATTCAAAACAGATTCAAAGTGTACACGCATCTTAAAACCATATAATAATTTATGTCCTCATTGTTAATTTTATGTCTCTTTTATTTCCGTTCCGGTATAATATATTGTGTCTATTATTATTTTAACAGGAACGGCTGTCCATAAACGAAAGGTTTTCATCACAGCACAACAATTAAAACTTTTTTGTTCGTTTCTATGTTTGAAAAAACAGTTATGAAGAAAAGAATAAATTTGTTTGGTATATTTGCTGTAAAAAAAAAACTTCTGAAAAAAAAATTTTTTTTTGATTAATTTGCTAATTAAAAAAAACGTTATGAACTAAAAATAAATTTGCTGTTAAAAAAAAAGTTTCTAAGAAAAAATAAAAAGTTCATGTTTTTTGTCAAACCGTTTCATTTGAATCATTTGTAGGCTACCGTTTTTAGCCACATCGTATGATGTACATCTACGATGAGGCTCTTAGTTTGACCTGCCCTGTTGTCATTCTCGTAGTAGTAGTGTCAAGAGTAGAGCCTATTGCAGTATGAAATTTTTCGTTCGTGATTGAAGGGAAAGCGAAAGGGAGAGAATTGTGGTGAAGGTGATATTTTTCGTAGTCTACTTAAAAGGAAGGGAATTATGAAAGTAAGGTTAAGCTATATACTCTCCCTTTAAAATTCCCCTCATCCGTCGTCAATAGGGATTTTGCGATTTCAATCACGCTCCCTATCCCCTATTTCAACATTCAAAGAAATCGAAGGAAATTTTGAAAGCAAAAGCTGACGTTATTTATAGAATGGTCTTAAGATACCGGGATATTAAAATTATTTGGTGTTTTAATGAATTCTTTCTCTTTCAAACGCTTCTGGCCATAAGTTCATGTTGGAAATTTATAAGATGCGAAAATTATGCGTCGTTAACTAAAACTTAAACTCGTGTATTAACCGAGCGTTAAGTACGTAATCATTTTAGCACTATTAAAGGTAACTCGATCATCGAGGGGTTAATCACTAAAACTTTCAGTTCTTCTATTAAGGGTTACTAGTGTGTGATCATTTTAGCATTGTTAAAGTTAACGCCTCGTTTTTAGACTGGTCTTACGGGTAATTATTTTAGCAATGTTAAGGGCTACTCACTCAAATTTTCTCTTTATGTCGCACTATTGTAATTATAATATAAATAAATTTATTGAAGTAACCATTACGGGTAATAATTTTAGCACAGTTTAAAGTTGCGCATCGAGGGTCTATTTACATAAATTTTTTGTACGCCTGTTAAGTACGGTGGGATGTGGCTAGTATTACTCTTCCATACCCTACATGTAAAGATGGTCGTTTTCTAGCCCTTTTAGCCACACCCCATCGTATACGATGTGTCTATTAGTTATTTGACTAGTACTCTCTCTACAGTCGTTCATAAAATTACTACTTTTAATTAGGTTTACTTGAAGTTAGTACTTTCTCTAACTAGATATACAGACTAAATACCCCCAAGGCAAAAGACCCCCGGTCATAATCACCCATTTTTGTAAACCTACAAAATCCCCTCTCTCTCAAGACAAAATCCCCCGCTCATTTTCCCTCCATCGAAGGAAAGAGTACAAAAACCACAGACACAGAAAAATAACAAGACGACCCAAGGGCTCGTAATAGCAGCCACATCGCACCCTACTTAACAGGCGTAAAAAAAATTTATGTGAATAGCCCCTCTATGCGCTACTTTTAACTGTGCTAAAATTAATACCCGTAATCCTTACTTCAATAAATTTATTTATGTTATAATTGTAAGAGTGCGACACAAAGAGAAATTTTGAGTGAGCAGCCCCTCGATGCGCTACCCGTAACATTGCTAAAATGATTACCCGTAAGACGATTCTAAAAACAACAATGCTAAAATGATTACACACAAGTAACCCTTAATATCAGAACAGAAAATTTTAGTGATTACCCCCTGGATGATCGAGTTACCTTTAACAGTGCTAAACTGATTACATACTAAACGCTCGATTAATACACGTACAGAAAGTTTTAGTTTACAACATAGACTTATGCCGACGCATACTTTTTGCATCTTATAAAAGTCTAACATGAACTTATGGCCCAGATATCCCTTCAATGACGAACGAAAAATGTTTCACTACAACAACACCGCCCACCACCACCGACAACAACAACATCAAGAACAACAACAGGGCAGGTCAAACTAAGAACCACATCGTAGATGTTCATCATACGATGTGGCTAAAATGATGGTAAAAAATACAATATCAATTATATCAGAAGTAAAATGAGACTAGAAGTACTGAGCTAAATTGTCAAAGTGGTTGTGGGAATTTGTCTTGTGGTTGGGGGTGTTTTGTCATTGACTATTATCCGGGGGATTATGTCTCATACGGCAGGGGATTATGACCTTTTCCCCTCTGATGGCGGAATTATGACCACGGAGTAACCTTAAATTCTCGTTTAGCCAAAAGCGTAATCGGGTCTGCTGTTGTTGAAGACGCTGGAGTCGGGACACGGAACTGTATTGTAGGAGTATAGACTAGGCCTCTAGGGCCTAGACATAAGCGTACTAGTGCTCCGCGCACAATTTTCGCGCATACCGAGCCTATGTAAACAATCTCTGACGTCATGTGTTTTAAAGAAGGCGTCGTTTTCTTCTTTCCCGGCTTAATTATTTGAATATTTTCCATATTATAGTTAATATAAATAGAAATAATAGTAAAAATAAAAATTTAAATAAGATTTGCCCACGCTTGAGAAACTCCCGTCACCCGGACTCGATACACAAAAGACCGAGGCTTAACCCTCCTGAACGTTCGTAGCTCGCGGCCAACTTTATTGTTTACATGGGCTCGCCTAGGTTTGGAGGGAGGGTCAAAATTCATACCCCCTTTTTATGGACAAATAAGGGCTAGCTTTTTTTAATAGAGGGGAAGCTACGAGTCTCTACTCCTTCTACAATACAGCTCCGTGGTCGGGACGCCTCCATTATCCCTGCCATTATTTACTCCCTGTCTTGAACTCTTGATTCATAGCCCACTCGATACACGCTTGGAAGAGGGAGTTACTTCCCTCTTCCAAGATCCACGCTCCCGGACGCTGCGCTGCGCGCGGTATAGCGCGAGCAGCTTGCGTCGTTACGCGCGTGATCGAGTGGGCTATGCTTGATTAGAGCACGCCGCTGGTTTGTTTGAGTGGTTTCTCCTTTGTGTTTTCTTAACCGTCTTTTAGTCTTGTAAAGAAAGGTTTAACATTCTTGGTAAATAGAATTTGCTGTGATACGCTGTTACGCTTATTACTTCCTGTTTATGAAATTATTCTTTTTTCCAAATAATTTTTTTTTGGGATTTTCGGTGTTTGTTACGAAACAACCAGAAATACCAGAGATCGTTTAATAATCCGGTTATATTCACTATATGGCGGGTGTACCAAAGGTAACCACTCTTGTGAAAAAACTTGTAGACAGTGACATGCTGGGTACCAAAAAAACCATAGATGGTCTAGGAAATCTAACCACTCCACCAAAAATTTCTGTGCCCTCTGAATCTCAAGGACCCATTAAAAAAATGGGTACCTCAAATGGCAATAAAGTCCTCGATGGTAAAGAAAAATTAACCACTCCAGTCCAAAAAATTGGACCCAGTGACAAGCTGGGTACCAAAAAAACAATAGATGGTCTAGAAAGTCTATCCACAAAACCCAAAATGAAAAATAGGAGAGATATTATCTGGAAAGTTAGTAGAACCCCATACGCCCATGTAGGGAAATCTGTCGATGATGAAGAGTCATCCATCGTGATAGACCTTAGATATAAACTAAAACCAATGCATTTTCAAATACCACTGGACTTCGCAAGGAACAATATTCCAGAGATGGATGACTTCTTTAAACGGCTCTTTGAAAAGTGGTTAGATGATCTCGACGTCAACCTCTTTTTAAACGCTTATGGGAATGCAATTTATAACTCATTAAATCCTAAATTTACACCACCTCCAGATCCAAACCACATAATGTATTCTATCGCTGGAGTTGACCCAAAGGTTGCTATGATAATGGCTTTTATTTTTTCCGAAATGAAAGAACCATTCAATGCAAGCACTAATGTGCTGTTAGATGGCAATCATTTCAAACTCTTTGTGAACCATAAAACATTGATTTCAATTTTTGAAATGTATGTACAAAATCATGAGATGTACGCTTCTGATGAAGATTACTTTAACATGGAGGTTCATAAGAATAAATTGTTAGAAGAAATGCACAAAAATGCTGTTACAGTGCGGCGGGAAACACATTCTAAAAACATTTCTTCGGTTAATTTAGTCACATCTGATGTGAGGTTGAATTCCTGCCAAAAAAAGACAGGGACCAAAATTACAAATTATTTCCCAAAGATTAAAAGTTTACCAAAGGTTTCTGCCAGCAAATGCACAGATTCTGAAGAGGAACAAAGTGATCTTCGTAAAATCGAGGTTTCGCAAAAACAAGTACATCAATGCCAAAGCATAAAACCTTTTGAATCTGTTTGTGAAGATGATAGAGTAAAACACGCTAGCATAGACAAAAAGCTTAATGAAATGGAAGCTTTGGATGAACCATCAGTGCCAAAGCAAAGCGTTGTAAATAAGGTGATGGTTTTGAAAAAAAGAAATGCTTCGATCAATAACCCTGGTCCTTATAAAAAACATTTTCCTGGTAAACTGCAGAGTGAGGATGTAAAAACAATTCTAGAGTCTACTCTAAATGAAGAATTAGAGAACCACGTTTACACAACTTCGTTGCCAGAAAACGTTGAACCAAAAGGAGGAGACATTTTTATCTTTAGGGTTCAAAAGGACAAAGTAAATGAAGTATTACGGTCAGATAGGATTTTATGGAAAAAGGTTTTAAAACCTAAAGGAAACCAAGATGGTATTAAAAAAGGGTATTATTATCTCAGGCCTGGCAAAGATCATAAGTATGATGGAAGGTTCAAGAAAATAACTTATGAGCTAATCAATCATGTTAAAAATGTAGTGGCAATCGCTGTAGAATACTATGGAGACGAGAAATTAGTTACACGAAAAAAACCGAAAAGGACAGTCACTGAAAACATTTTGGTCCCTCAATCAACAACAAAAAAGACTCAGTTGCCGAAGAATGATACTGATGTCGTAGTAAAGGAAAAAACAATCCAGAAAATACAAAGTGAAGTAAATGAAAGTACTGAAATTTTTTCAACAGGGAAAGCATGCGCAAGTGTTGTTTCTGGCAACTGTCTAGGAAATGTATTTGGCTTAGCTTTGGGACCTCTAAAAGACTATATTAAAGAGGTTACCTATTTTGAAGGACAGCTGATGGTAATTTTTGGTTTTCCCGAGAGTCTTGTAAAAGCAAAAACATTGCTTAGAACTGCAAGTTCTTCTATTACAACTCCATTATTGCTAAGTACAATGTGTGAGATGGAAGATTTCGTTATTTCTGGTGTTTATATGAGAAGTACAGAATTGCCAATTAACCCACTGTTTCCAGTGTTGTTTCTGATGCATGAAAGGTCATGTGTCGAGGCTGACAAACATTTTTTCGAACATTTTGTTGTACCTTTAATGGGTCTCAAAACATTTTTAAAAAAGTTACAATATTTCACAATAGAGACGGCTTATCTGACTCAATCACAGCCATCTGTAAAGGTATGAAAATAGAGCAGCGCAAGGACAATGAATTTCAATATTATGATTTTAGTGGAAAATTTAAAAATGATTTGCAAACTTCGGTAAAAAAGCTTAGAATTGATGGAATAATCTTGAGCTGCATAATGGCTCAAATACAAGTAATGATTTCTTTTAATGCAGGATATGAGAAATTAGGGCAGGCTAAAATGTCTTTTTATCGGCCAGATTATGACAGTTTCCTAACTGATGATATAGTTGAATTCCTTATTTCCGGAAAATATCCAAAAGTATTTAAAACTGCTAAAAACCTAAATGACAGTGCTAACGCTGATGATATGGCCTTATTATGTATTGAAAATGATAGAGTTAGCTACGAGGGGACTAGCAAATGCTATTTGGTACGTAATCCCATAGGGGCCAAAGTCTATTTAGTGAACTTGGAACAAGATTATTGCACGTGCAACCACGCACCGAGTTGCTATCACGTGAAAGCAGCTGAGCGTTACTGAAATAAGAAAGAGGAAAAATTTATCCAAATTGAAAAAAATATTCATTACCACCTGAATGAATTAAAACGAAATAGGAAGCGTAAACCTACAGATGATAAAAGCTATGCTACTTTTTTGTAAAAAGAAGGAAACCAAACACTGCATCAACCCCTAATAAAACTTCCGATATTCAACATATTTCTTTGAGGGAAAGTGTAGAAGATCTGAGTATCAACAGTGAAGATAACAACATGAATCAAGTAAATGAAAGTTCTCATTATTTAAATTCTAAAAATATAAAATATACTTCAAACAAAGACTGCGAAGAGGGAAGGATATGTTGTTGTGAAAAAAGTATCGATCTTCAATTGTTTGAATGTGAATCAATATGTCAGAATAACTTCAGAAATTCTTTTTAGCCATATCGTAGTATACGATAGGCTCTTAGTTTGACCCGAGCCGTCGTAGTAGTAGTAGTAGTAGTAGTAGTAGTAGTAGTAGTAGTAGTAGTGGCCGGGGTTGTCTCTTCGTTATCGTCACATTTTAGCTTAAAAGGAACTTTATATTACCACAACCCATCCATAGGGGTTACTGGGCTCGGTTAGAGATTTAATTATAATTAAAATTTTTTCAGGTCAGACCCGGGAATCGAACCCGGGTCGCTGGCGTAGTAGACAAACGTTCTAACCACTAAACCATAGAGACTTGATAGAAACTCCGAGTTTTTTATTATTTATTTTTATCTCTAAAATGTCGGGGTGATATGGGGTGGGGTACCTCTTAATCTGTGGGGTCGGAAACTTTTGAATTTTTATCTGTGGGGTCGGATACTTATGAATTTGTATGTTTGGGGTTTTTATATTTATTTTCTTTTTATGTATGTGCTAATTAAATAGATAACGATTTTTCTACCGCGCTCCTCATGTGTTTCGTTCTCGTTCGGTAGCTATCGTCATCTATGTTATATTTGACTGGAACGTTTTGGCGGTTAATTCAAATGTGGGTTTAGATGGAGCTAACATAGTGTTAAATGAGCGTTATGCGTTTGATCATTTTAGCATTGCTAAAGGTAATTCGAGGGGATAATCACTAAAATGCGTAATCACTATAACTAAACTTTCTATTTCAAAAGTTTCTGGGCATAAGTCCTTGTTAGAAATTTATAAGATGCGATAAGTGTGCATCGGCATAAGTCTATGTTGTAAACTCATCGAGGGGATTATCACTAAAAACTATCTGTTCTTCGATTCGCCGGAATGTTAGAATTACAGCATAAGTAAATTTATACGGTTATAATTTAATCACTGTTTAGAGTGGGGAATCGAGGGGCTATTCACTCTGATTTTATGCACGGTAAATCATTGTAAAAGATAGCGCTATTCACTCATTAGGGTAAGGTATAGAGGGGTTATCCACTCATTAGGGTAGGGTATAGAGGGGCTATTCACTCGTACGATATGGCTACTATTACGAGCCCTTGGGCCGTCTTGTTTAGAAACGCTTTTGCCTACAAAATACATCGACAGTGGTTGCTTGGCCAAATCGATGTTTGTTTTATTGAAATTCCTACGTAGGGAAGATGATTACATTGTTCTAACATCCACTATTTACCAATATATGTTTTTACCCGAAACTGAAAAAGGAAAGGATGTGGTTTTTAATTTTATTAAAGAACAGAATGGAGGTCAATTTCGCAAACGTAATATCGCCATTTTGTTGCCAAGATCTCCCGGACGTAACGACCATTGGATGTTAGGGTTAATTAAATGTAACTCGCTGTCAATTTTTGATTCTATACCACTAACAACAAGTGATACGAAAGGTACCGATACTACAACACTGGAAAAGCACTTTGAGATTATGAATGAAATTGGTAAGGAATACTTTACAATTGAACACAGTTTTCCAAAATTTTACATTCATGAGAAGCTACCACTTCAAAACAATAGCTGGGATTGTGGTCTATATGTACTCGTATATTTTTATTACATTTTAAAAGAAGAACCCATAGAAAATTGGCAGCCGCTTGAAAGCGATAAGGGCCGTAGATGGATTTATCACATGGTTCAAAACTATAACCAGTGCACTACAAAATTACCAGAAAATGTAATGTAACTTATTAATTGAACCTTATGTCTACTATTATAAAAAGGATTTAAAAAAATAGGTTATGTCAATCATTGAAAATTGTGTATGGTTGGTATTTTTCAAAGCAACAAAATTAAATACCACTCTTATTTCATTTTAAAGCGACTGCATAGCCTACCATCGTGGGAAATCTTTACACTGAAAATGAGAAACCAGTTAAACGTAGTGTTGGCGGCTGAAATTGAAAGTAACCCTACCGAGCATATCACCCCAGGAACGGAATGTTGATGGGTCAACAAAACTGGCCTTTCCTTCCTAGGAATTTGTACAATCATGTACAAAAAAGTGGTACAGTAAAGATGGATATGAATTCACCTTTGCCAGGAAATGTTGACAAATGGTATCGGAAAGACCAGAGGACCACTTTTCGAATAAGATATTTTAGCACCTTTTTTCACTCAGCCACATGAAACGCCTTGAGCCTTATTTTTATTCTTATTTTTTGTTTCACGTTAACATTTGTTTGTTAAATTTGTTAGTTTTTAATTGTTTTTTGGTTTAAATGCTTTTTTATCTATATCACAATGTTGTAACTCTATTAATATTATTATTGTCATATATTTTTTGGTTGGTCTTTAAAGTAAGCGTTACACAACATTGTTTGTGGCTGAGGCTTGAAATTATTAACTCAATACTCAGGTCAAAGAGATCATTATACTAATATACTTGAGTTAAGAAAGGTGAAGGCGAGTAGTGTTGTAAAAGTTAACGCTTAAAAAATTTAAGTTTAAAATTTCTGTCTATTGGTTAAGGTTAGGTTAAAATAAGTTTCCTAATATAATTATTTAATTATTGTGTGAATTTTTAACAATTCTGTGAAATAGACGAAAGATCCCTTTTGTTTATTTGGTGATACTTTCGAGAGTTTCTCATACTTTCTGGAGACTATAATTGCGCCAAAATAATTGAAAATGAAATAAACACTGTCATACGAGAATAATCTCGTAATATTTCATTTGGAAGCCATGTTTTTCGAAATTCATCTAATGAGACTTCATAATATTAAACCAACTGAATGAATTGAAAGACGTTAACAGCCATGGAAGAAAAATACAAGGAAAAAAACCAAGAAAGTGTGTCTAGTGCAATACGCATATGAACCTTTAAAAAAATAAACAAACTGAATAATATACATCAAGACAGCGCAAAGTGCAACTACGACGTGAGGCGGATGATTTTCGAGGGAATCGCAATACAACAGTAATTATTTGATGAAATGTTTTGATGGCACAATATCACCCTGGTAGTAATGCATCGTCTGTAGACGCGCATCCCTTCTGAACAATACATACAATGCGCACAACAAGTTACTTGATGAAACCATGCTCCGGCTTCCCACATCTTAACATAACATAAATCCGTCTGAAATTCCACGAGAACAGAGGTACGAAAATTGAAATTGAACAATTACAGCTACAGAACTGGCAAAATCAAAGTTTTTACTGATTATTGAATATACTCGTAATTGTTACAAAATTGTGCATTCATTCATGAGGTTCATTAATTATATTCAAAACTGAGCGGATTAGTTGGAGTCTCGCCGTTTATTTATAATTTATTGCTTATAAATAATAGAATGAAAATGAAATTTTTCCTGTGTTGCTGTATGACAGTGTTTAATTCTATTTCAGATGCAGGGGAAAATTATTTATTTTAAGATTTAAGATGTAGAATTATTTTTCCCATTTTGATCGTATTAATTATATTTAATTAAATGAAATGTTATTGTATTACATTTGTTCAAAATTAAACCAATTTTTAAATCATTTTTTTGTATTTTTTAAAATTTCCAATGGGTAAAAAATCCAAAGGATATGCATGGGTTTTCTGGGGAAAAAATGATAGATTACGATTAGAATTAATTATTAATTAATTTTAGTAATAGTTTCGTACCATTTCCTATAGGGAAAACTGAATTTTTGTCAAAAAATGAAAATGATATGCAAGAAAGTTTGTAAAAAATGAAAACGATATGCATGGGTTTTCTGGGGAAAAAATGATAGATTACGATTAGAATTAATTATTAATTAACTTAAGTAATAGTTTCGTACCATTTCCTAGAGGGAAAACTGAATTTTTGTCAAAATATGAAAATGATATGCAAGAAAGTTTGTAAAAAATGAAAACGATATGCATGGTTTTTCTGGGGAAAAATGATAAATTACGATTAGAATTAATTATTAATTAACTTAAGTAATAGTTTCGTACCATTTCCTATAGGGAAAACTGAATTTTTGGCAAAATATGAAAATGATATGCAAGAAAGTTTGTAAAAAATCAAAACGATATGCATGGATTTTCTGGGGGAAAAATGATAAATTACGATTAGAATTAATTATTAATTAACTTAAGTAATAGTTTCGTACCATTTCCTATAGGGAAAACTGAATTTTTGTCAAAAAATGAAAATGATATGCAAGAAAGTTTGTAAAAAATCAAAATGATATGCATGGGTTTTCTAGGGAAAAAATGATAGATTACGATTAGAATTAATTTTAGTAATAGTTTCGCACTTTTTCTAAGGGACCTTTTTCGGATTTTCAGCCATATGAAATTAGTAGTTCTATACCAAAATTGGAAATTATTAGTGTTCTTGTAGTAAAATATTGTAAATATTATACAATTTTTTACTTTTGAAAAATATCCAAGGAACTTTTAAGATTAGAAAAGGCAACAAAAAAAAACTAATGAATCATTTTACAACTAATGAGTCATTTTTTAACTTAACTCTGTTGTCTTCTTTATAATAGTATCATTTACTTCTAAGCAGACGACGAATGTTATATTACCTTGACCTTTCGTATTTTTAGTCGATTAGCCAATTATAGGCGAGTTTGTACAAAGTGATATGCAAGTTTGTAAAATTTGATATGCAAACTAGATTATGGTTTGCAATTTTTTTTCGAGGGGTTCGACGCTTGGGTGATATGCAAGTTTGTAAAAAAAGTTTGTAAAAAAATTTCTATGCAAATTAGGGTCTCCCCTATAGTTATATAGATTCATGCTTTAAGTCAATAAAGAAACTGCCAGACCATTTCATTCTGTTTAATGTCTATCCCCTTTTGGAATTGATATGGTTAAAAGAATGTAATTTATACCATCCTGCTGGGAATCAAAGGAGCGAATATCTTTTCATAATATATATAGTTCAAAGTTTAGAAAAGCTCTCATGGCTATGATGAATCCTTGAATCTTTCTTCGTCAATATCCTTTTAATAAATGAAAATTATTTCATGTATATTTCGTTTTTTTTTTAAATATGCATAGATTTAATTTTTATATATCGCAGTGTTAAAAAATACATATTCAATGTTTCAATCTGTAAGTTGGCTTTCTATTAGCCTTTCTAAATCCTCACGCAATTAAATTTCTCAGGAGTTTAACTTAACCTAGCTAAATTTGCTCTCTTTCTGCTTGTTCATGGACCAGTGGCAAATTCTCTAGCTCATTCATTAATGAAATTTCTTTTTTTTTGCAAAAAATTTCTATGCAAATTAGGGTCTCCCAACTATAGTTTTATAGATTCATGCTTAAAGGGATAGACTATGAACTTTTCTCTGCATCTCGACATTAAATGGAATAAAATAAATGTTTAATAAAACCTTTTTGGCAAATTTTATGCAATTTTGGTGGCTAGAACGAAATGAATGTGGTGAATAGAATTAGACCAAACCATTTTAAATTCAGCGACAGTACTATCATCTTCCGATATATCAGGTCATTTTGGCGCACGGAGATGTTTCGATTTGTTGACAATTAAGAAGAAACTGTTATAATAAATATTAATTTACGTTTTTTATTTGTCATTCGTTCCGTCCCCTCGGGCGTGGAAATGAAAACATTCCCTGATGCTGAAACTATGTGCGTTTCATTTCTTTTCTACTGCGTCGTCGTGCTAGAATGAAATTTATGGGGTGAATAGAATTAAACACAACCTTTTTTAATTCAGCGACAGTCCTATCATCTTCCGATATATCAGGTCATTTTGGCGCACGGAGATGTTTCTATTTGTTGACAATTAAAAAGAAACAGTTATAATAAATATTAATTTACGTTTTTTTATTTGTCCCTCGTTTCGGCCTGTCGGGCGTGGAAATGAAAACATTCCCTGATTCTGAAAAAAAGGCCGTTTCATTTCTTTTCTACAGCGTCGCAATTTTTGAAACGTGCTGCTGCAAGTGGCTACCCTCTGGCTACAACGCTACAACGGTTTAAGTTGTCAAAAGAAAACGTACCTTGCGTTCTAGCACGTCTTTTAGCCTCTTCGTTCATTTTTAAGTCCTTTATAAATAATGATGCGAAAATGTTGATTGACCATCAGTCGTAATCCAAACGTGACTTTCCAGTTCGAACACCAGAAGAATGATGAGAGAAGCCTTTCTCCCCGCGCATTTTTTTTTTGCGTGAGGAAATGCTCCGAGGGGTCCATCGCTGCTTCGAAGATGTTCGAATATATAATTTTTCCTAAAATCTTATCTTTTTTCTAAATATTTGGAATATTTATAATTTTATAACTTTCCGAGTGACGTATTTCAAGTTTCGATTCTTGAAAATGCCTTATCAAATCTTCAAGTTTCATTACAATTTCAGCAAATTTTGCAATTTTGTTAAAATATTTCATTGAATCTTTAAGTCTAAATTGATTTTTTATCAAATATTGGTAGAAATTTAAATTATACCTAATATTTTTGAAAATAATTCTAGAAATCTTGATCAAATATCAAAATAATATCGAAGATTTAAAATTCGGTACGCATTTTGCAAAAGTGACGGACCCATCGGAATACTCACATACAAGGGGGGAAGAGACCTAGCAGAGTTACGCCCTAGGATGCTAGCTAATTTTTCCTTGCCAAAGGCAGGAACCAATGGGACGTGGAGGTGCTTCTTTTGGGAGGAATTTTTTTTTCTTGGTATAGACCGGAACAGATTCAGGATAAGAAGAACGAAGGGTACAGTATTGGTGTCTTGTACCATCATCTCATACTTTGATGAGAATATGCATAAATCTATACTTAATTTGTAATTAATAAGCCTGAAAGGCTTGGTTGTCCTATTTCAAGTCTTTTTCGGATTACAAGGCTTATTAGTAGCCCAGGACTTTTAGGGTTTGACCTAGAACATTTGAACACAAAGATAAAAATTGGTACAAGTGTTGTTTTTGACCCAACAAAAAATATACTAAAAGTCCCCTGCTGTAGAGCGCGAGCTTTCGCCGCCATCTTGGAAAATGGCCGCCGGGAATGCCAGCTACAATGTATTTCACGTTCTTCTTCAAAAAATACGAAAATTGTACACATTAGTATTGTAAACACTTGAACATCATGGCAAAATTTTATAGCTCTGTGTTCAATAGTTTGGCCGCCATATTTGAAAATGGCCGCCGTTAATGCTAGGTACAGTATATTTCACCATGTTGTTGGAAAATTATGAAAATTGATAGGTATTACAAACAGAGCTCTGTGAACCTCATAGTAAAATATTGAAGCCATTAATCAGATAGTTTGGCCACCATGTTGGAAAATGGCCGCCATCAATGTCATATAGATACAGTATATGGTTCAAAAATTATGAAAATGGGTAATAATTATGTTGAAGACCGTCTTAGCATCATACTTGAATATTGAAGACGTGCTACTGATAGTTTGGGCGCCATCTTCGAAAATGACTGCTGGAAATGCTAAATATATTTCAAATATATAAATCTTTTTGAAATTCCTATTTTGAATAGATGATTTTCATTAACGTAATAAACAACAAAAAATGGATATCTCGAAGTCGAAATTATCGACACCATCTTTAAAAATGGCCACATGAAAATCATAGCCCTAAATTCTGAAAGAAAGAAAAGTTATTCTAAGCTGTTATTCTCAACATGTTCATTAGAGAATATGGCGTTTATACATTCTACTGTTGTTTAAGATTAGAATTTAGTCAGATCTCTAGCATTTCATACATATTCATCGTCATCCTGAAGATTTTTCATAATAATTGCATGTCACAACCCTTGATTAGGCGCTACACATAGCTGGGGGCCTTATCAACTCCCCTCCTCATCATATTCCAAATTGAACCTGCGGAACCGCCGTCCAGGCACAAAAGATCAGCCAGCGGACCCGACAAACGCCACTTGAGCAGGTGACAGAAGCAGGACACCGTCAGCGGCGAGCCCAGTCAGGAGGTGGTCGGTGACAGGGAAGGATTAAAGCAGCAGAAGACTCCAGGGGACGGGGAAGTTCTTTCCAAGCACAACAGTGCCATACGGCCCAAAACAAATAGTGTATCCGCGACCCCTAGAGGGTTGCCAATAGCGGGGGCGAGCCAAGGCAACACCTGGGTGGGGGCGAAACGGCCCAGCAAAACCTTCACGGAATGGGGCAAGGAACGGTCTGAACCAAGGGCGAACCCAAGGAACTCCCGAACCGTCACACCGAACTCGGGCCCCCTCCGCCACGACAAGTCCTTTGAATTAAAAAGGTTAAGAGAACACTTCTTTCATTTACGTGCTGTAATTTGGTGTGGTTATGATAAGGCGTAGTTTAAAGTAACGACAGATAATCAACATCTTACAAATTTGTTGCGCTTTTTTAATGACCATATTGCATCTAGGGAAGCCATAGCTGCTGCCGAAGAGAGATTTCTTTTCGCTTTTTTTAGGGTGATAATTGAAACGTTACGCTCCATTTATGTAGATATTACACGTATAATGGAACCGTTGCCACATATACTGTCAAGTCCTCATTTGATCTCGCTAAGCTTCATCCAACAACCGACGCAGCAAAACTACATTTTTTCCGAGCGTATCTTCAAGTCCAACAATAGCTAGGAAACGATTTAATCCCGAACAGTGGGGATTGGTTAGCGATCGCGAAAGTCGAAGACCCATTCACACCATTCTCCTTCCGGCATCAGATGAACTTATTCCACTCATTATTTGTACCTGCAGTCTGCAGAACATCTTGTATAAAGAACTGTGAATGTAGACGATCTGTATTAGCTTGCTGGGCAATGTGTGGTCATTTTCAAGGTATTAGCCGTAGTAAAAAATCTTCAGGATGACGATAAATATGAACGAAATGTTAAAAATGTGTCTTAAATCTAATCCTTAACGACACTAGAATGTTTATACCCCATAAAAATGGTTTTTCCTAACCAAAATCCGAGTAATATGGCAGAATTTAGGATAGTAATATTTCAGCGACCATTTTTGAAGATGGGTCGATAATTTAGACTCGAAAATAGTTATTTTTATGGCGTTTAATACGTTCATGAAAATCATCTACTCAATAAAAAAATATCTAAAATATTTATATATCCGTAATATATTTGCCATTTCTAACAGTCATTTTTGAAGATGGAGCCCAAACTATCAGTAGCACGTCTTCAATATTCAAGTATGATGTTAAGACGGTCTTTAACATAATTATTACCAATTTTCATAATTTTTGAACCATATACTCTATCTTAATGACATTGATGGCGGTCATTTTCCAACATGGCGGCCAAACTATCTGACTAATGGCTTCAATATTTTACTATGAGGTTTGTACAGCTCTGTTTGTAATACCTATCAATTTTCATAATTTTCCAACAACATGGTGAAATATACTGTACCTATCATTCACGGCGGCCATTTTGCAATATGGCGACCAAACTATTGAACACAAAGCTTTAAAATTTTGCCAAGATGTTCATGTGGTGCCAATCATAATGTGTACCAATTTTCATAATTTTTGAAGAAGAACGTGGAATACATTGTAGCTGTAATTCCCGGCGGCCATTTTCCAAGATGGCGGCGAAAGCTCGCGCTCTACAGCAGGGGACTTTAAGTATATTTTTTGTTGGGTCAAAAACAACACATGTACCAATTTTCATCTTTATGTTCAAATGTTCTAGGTCAAGCCCTTTTTCGGCCTATCTGTCCTGGCCTATAGACTAGAGTACTTTTTCGCGAGATGCGATTGTACACTTAGTACTGAAATCAAATATGTCCTTTTAAAAATATGTAAATAGAATATTAGATTAAGATTTAAGAACAGAAGATAGAGAGAGAAAATAAAAGAGATCTTGTCTTGATTATTGTATGGATTAAAGGACTCGATAATAAAGTAGTGTGGCACCTTGTGAAGGTAGACCGCTAATATTTTTCACACGTGACTGTAAACAGCGCCTATTACCTTCTTCAGACTTTTTATTATACTCTACTCTTGAGTCTTGGTCCTGCTGAATTAGCTAAACATTACCACAACACCCACAATTCAACTTCTAAGGTTGAGAGTAGATTCATGCTAATATGGTACAAGATGACCAAGTCATATTTTTCCCGTGTTCACTTCGAAAGAATCGAAACACTAAAAATTAATACGTCATCTACACGAAACTGAAAATGAAATTTAGCTTACTAAAATACTATTACTATCGAAATAAAGTTAACTAAATGTACTCTTGTTCAAACTCTTGAATTATTTTACAGGAAGAATATCCATGGACAAAGGATTAATATAAATAAATAAAAAATGGTAGGAATATTGAAGCGTTTGTGGGAGGAATAACATTAGTATTATTAGTTATACTATAAGTGTACTAGATTTGTTCGCACTATATTGAACTTGTTTCGTACTCATATGCAAGGTCTAATAAATACCTTTCCTTTTTTACAACCTATATGTATATTTCTTCTTGATATTACCAACTCCCTATCGGAGCTGTTGAGGCTTGAGTCCCCTAATTCCAAAAACAGAAAAAGAGAATAACTATCTCGTTTTGAAATTGACGAGATGGAAATTATTTTTTAACGCGGCGCTGTTATTAAAAATTCGATGTCCTCTTAAAATGGTAAGCCTTGTGTTACATAGAACTTTAACGCCATATATATAATAAAGTAGAATAATTTTAATTCATCTTTCATTACATTTAAATACGCAATGAAGAAATAAAAACAAAAATCTGAATTGAACATGCAAACTTAGTTCTTAATCTAAACAAACGCTAAAAAAACCAATATTTTCGTTCCGCGCATAAGTTAGCAAATTAAAAAGAATTTCTGCTCTATCTTGTACTGTTGTAGCTTTTCATTGACGATTGTTTGCGTGAACCTTAGGCTTGCGGCGTAACACGACTGGGAACTAAACTTATTCAATGATGGTTAGATTATGTAAGCGTACAACCATCGCCTAAGTTCAACCCCCAGCCGCGGCTTCTGTAGTTCTCTACTTTTGAAATGCGTCCAGCATTGTACCAGGGGCCCTTGACTTTTACACCGATGAAAACCTTAAAAAAAGGACTGTAAAGTTGAAAAAGCTCTAAGCCGTGTCTGTTCCAAGCAACCCAAGAGGTCATGACACGATGGCTTCGTTTTTGCGAGAGTTGGGAGTATCCCCTCAGCAGCCATAAGGACATGCGTCATCGGGCCTAATCTCCATTACAACCCAATCCAGGGGTGATGTCAAAACCTTTAAAAGAAAACCAAAAGTTAATTACATGGAATTTAATTAAGAAATAGCACATAAAATAATAAAAAAAAAGATAAAGTTATCCAATCCTGCGATGTCGTTGTAAAAACCTAAACAAAAAACCAAAAATTGTCATATTAATGAACTGATTGACAAAAAACGTACCCTCTTACCTTTATGTCATGAGTTTGGCTTGTTGGAATGACTTTATGAAACATCTGCAAAACGGGCATCTAGATGTTTTTTCCCATAGTCTAATTGTGCATTCCTCGCAAAATGACAGGTGTCCGCAAGGAATTATCAACCATCCTATTGGATTTTTGGCACATAAGTAGCAAATTCCAAGAAAGCCTGGAGACTCCGGTCGCGGTACTTGTGATGGTGGCTGTATTGCATGTGGTGGTAAGGGTGGTGGTAAGTCAACTTTGTTTAAGGGTGATGATGACGTCGATGATCCTGGTGACATCCATGGTATCGAGTCAAATACCCATCCTGCAGGACTTGACGGTGCCGCTACTGGAGACGAGGACCCTGTTTGTGGAGATAACGCACTTGTTACTGAAGATAAAGTACTTGCTAGAGGAGATAACGTACTTGCTGTTGAAGAAGGCGCTCCGGCTGCAGAACTTGACGGTACCGCTACTGGAGACGAGGACCCTGTTTGTGGAGATAACGCACTTGTTACTGAAGATAAAGTACTTGCTAGAGGAGATAACGTACTTGCTGTTGAAGAAGGCGCTCCGGCTGCAGAACTTGACGGTACCGCTACTGGAGACAAAGACCCTGTTGGTGGAGATAACGCACTTGTTACTGAAGATAAAGTACTTGCTAGAGGAGAAAACGTACTTGCTGTTGAAGAAGGCGCTCCGGCTGCAGAACTTGACGGTACCGCTACTG
This sequence comes from Phalangium opilio, assembly GCF_054372755.1. Classification (NCBI taxonomy): domain Eukaryota; kingdom Metazoa; phylum Arthropoda; class Arachnida; order Opiliones; family Phalangiidae; genus Phalangium; species Phalangium opilio. The sequence continues at coordinate 322,829 of NW_028324255.1, forward strand.
GAGACAAGGACCCTGTTGGTGGAGATAACGCACTTGTTACTGAAGATAAAGTAATTGCTAGAGGAGATAACGTACTTGCTGTTGAAGAAGATTGCTGTCGTAGTGCGGCACTGATGTCAGGTAGCTCGTCGTCGGTATTGTCGGCTTGACGTTGAAGCCACCTCGCTTGACTTTGAAGGCGCCTCGCTTTAAAAGTGTGCACTGTATTTGCGGATCCAACATATCTAATAATCTATTAACTTGGACATACCTCTCCTAGCTCTCGCTTGTTTCATGGTTCCCCTCTCCTGGTCATATACCAAATTAATGTTTTCATACCTTGGGAATGAACGTGTGTTAAAAAAGCAGTTCGGTTCACACGTGACGTTTATAAGGATTTCCAGCTATGGAAGGTGTAATGTTGAAGCACTATCACCTATTGGATTCTGATTAATTTTTAATTGAATATAAATAGAAAATCACGACCGCGATGAGCCTTCTAACTGTCCGTTTATCAAGTAATATCGTCTATAACACCAATAATTTCTTTAAAGCGCGTCATAGTCTCTGAACCTCTTTAGGAAATATTTTTGAAAAGAAACACGCGTAAGTCGTATCTCGTTATTGAGAAATTATTGATAATGTCTTGACAACCATAATTTCACATTCACACCTGTCCATTAAGATTTCCGGTGACATGAAAGAAATAATAATGTTTACCGTTCGCTACTAATTTCTTCATCGATTATGGTTTCTAATGCTAAACCAAACTCCGTTGGATTCGCCGCTCTTTTCTTCAGGCTCGATGTCAGCCTCAAGTTGTCCAATTCCTGCAAGTCCGGGAGGTGATTGTGTTGCTTTTTCAGAATTACTCTGCCTCGACGCAGATTCCCACAGGCTTTGCACCCTGACAGAAACTTATAACACTTTAAATACGTAGTATTACCAACACGACCTCTATTCCTTAAGTAACCAAAGTTATTATATATATAAATTGTGGATCCTGCTCTTCTTCCCTCAATTTCTTCCATCGCGCTTGATATAACTAACAGTAACGATATTTCTCTCTCAACGTCTTTACGAGAACTGACTGCCACTGGCCATCTCCGAAATCGAAATTTTAAAGCAAAGGGCGGCTCCGTTTATGCCCGTTAAAGATGACTTTTCTACTACACAGTGCCTAAGGTTGGTAAAGGCTAGTTAAGCCAAAGGGAGCAACCATTGGAACCTAGTGCATTAAGTCTAATTGGTTCCTGCCTTTGGCAAGGTAAAATTCTTGTTCAGAAAGTTAGCCAGCATGCTAGGGGTGGGAGTGAAGTCGCATGCTACTTTAAATGGAACTTCAGTGTTGCCGATCTTTTCAATTATTTTTTTTTTTTCGTTTTCCCAGCCCTTAAATTAAATTTGTTAAAATAATGAATGTAGTAACAGGGAGGAGTAGAGACGGAGGGGCAGAGACGCGCTTTGTAGACTGCTAACCGATAAGGCTCGTGCCCACAACGGGAGTAAAGGGGAATGGGGGAAAGAACTGGTTAGAACTTATCACGTGTGGTGACGTAGCGATCGGCATCGTCATATCCTGTAAACGTGCACGACGAACTGCCCTCTCGTGAGCGTTGCCTGAATAGCTATATTCTGCTGGAATAGCGCCATAAGTACAAGGCTTAATAGCAAAGCAAGGGAAGGTTTGGAGATAGGTTTAGTTTGATTTAAATGAAATTAGTCCATTTAAAATGGTGAAATATTGTATATATAGATCGTGTAACAATCGTTCAAAATCTAAAGACTCGCGCGGACAGGATATTGTATTTTTCCCTGTTCCAAAACCAACAAGAAACTATGAAAAATGTCTTATATGGGTAAATGCAATTAACAGAGATGATATCAGGACAATTAACATTAAAGCGCATCATTATGTATGTTCAAAACATTTCATAAATGAAAATGGTCCAACTGCTGAATATCCAAACCCAGTTATAGATATGAAACAGGTAATGTATTTCTAAAATAAAATTATACATATTCTATCAACGTTTTCTCATATTAAAACATTTTTAAATAGACTTCAATACGGCTTGACCACAACTATGCCTACTTTGACGATGATGTTGGTGAAGCAGGAACAGTCGAACTCTCTCTATTACAGGAACAATTATTTGAAAGAGTGGAAACTGATTTGATTGAACAACCGGAGGTTCATTTGGCTAATGAAGTGCAAAATCAATTTGTCATAACATCGCAAGAAGAAATAGCCGTACTAGATAAAGAATTTATCGGAAGAACGGAGGTAGAATTAGTCGAAAGAACAGAGGAAACATTATGGGAAAGAACAGAGGAAGAATTAATTGCAAGAACGGAGGGTCATCTTGTTATAGAATTGGAGAATCAATTATTTCGAAGGTTGGACATGGAGTTTTGTGACCAAAGGGTGACCAATACTCTTTTGGAAAATGGAAATGGCGATACATTGTCTACACAAGTTGAAGTTCTAGAAAAAGGCGTGGACACTTTAAAAAAAGTAGCTCTTGATTTTTTGTCATATTTGGCGAATACTTTTGATAAATGTGATTGGTCAGTTGATCTTGTGCGGGAATCCGAAAATAATTCCTCTTCTTTAAATTTCTTAAGATTTAGAAAACTCTCTAGTAATAGTTTACTGAGTCTTGAAATAGAGCCATCCCTGCTAGAATGCAAAGTGAAATTTTGCAACAAAGCAATTTCGAATGATCATTTGTTATTTTCTTCCAGTTCTGTTAATTTTAAGAAACGAGTTTCTTCCCTTGAGGATTTAATTAGTATACTTTATGAAATTGAAAACTGGAGGACTTGTGATGGCATTGACGGAGATTTGTTTGATTATTTTCATAATAAGTATTTAAAGTCAGCCATTGTCTGTATGGAAAGCAAGTCGCTTAGATGAAAGAAATGCCAACAGCTATTCATGGGTGTTACCGCAAGAATTTGCCAGTTTTGTCGTCTCACTAAAAAAACTCTGCAGAATCGGAAAAAAAGAGGAAAAATAGAAGCTAAATCAGGTGTGAAGAAAAACACCAACCTCCGCTATATGTCTTCTGATCAAATAAAAGAAAAAGTCATTATTTTGAGCAAAAACAATAGTTCAATGAAGAAAAAAATTAAGTTAATAGAAGCTAAAGTTAAAAATAGCTTTAAAAAAGACGGCATTTTCATGTCTGGCGAAGAAAGTCGAGATTTTGAAAACATTATCGCTAAAAATCCATTCGAGAGTAGGAAAATATTCCATACACTACTAATGCGTGAGCAATTGAAGATTTTAACAAAGAAAACAACAAGACCGGCAAAATGGCATCCCGCGATAATACAGTGGTGTCTCTCAATCAGAGCAAAGTCTTCAAATACATACGAAGCTATGAGACAAGTTATTTCTTTACCCTCTCGGAGAACCCTGTTTAATTATTCAGCTGATATCAACACCAAAAGTGGTTTTAATGATGCGGCACTATTGGAAATGAGGCAGAAGATTGATTTGGATAAATTGGAAGACCACCAAAAATATTTTACACTAATAATCGATGAAGTTCAAGTGAAGCAGGATTTAGTCTTCAATGGTAGTACTGGGGAGTTAATTGGCGCCACAAATTTAAATTCATTCAGAAACAAGGTGAAAGAAATGGAAAACAAGATTAAAGGAGTTTCTGAGAATGCGAACAAATTAAACCTAGCTTCTCATATCCTTCAGTTAATGGTGCGAGGAATCACAACCAATTTCAAGTATCCTTATGCTTATTTCCCATCTGGCAATAATCACGCCGAAGATCTGTACTCGATAGTTTGGGATGCAATAGAAAACTTGCAAGCAGCTGGATTCCTTATTCTCGCTATTGTTTGTGATAAGGCTAGCTCAAACCAAAAATTAATAAAGATCTGCACCGAAAGCGAAAAAAGCTAAACAATCACAAAGTAGGCTTCCGAAGTAAAAACCCATTTAACAATGGAGAGCCGGTTTATTTCGTGTCTGATATTTGCCACAATGTTAAAACAGCTAGAACTTGTTTAAGTAATAGTGGCAAGATGATCAAACAAAAAGACGGAACTTTCAGAGCAGTTAGACTATTAAAAAAAAATGGGAAGTTGCTCCTTTGGCAGCATGTACTTGACACCTACGATAAGGATTCCACTTCTATTCTCCGACTGGCATCGAAGCTGACTTATAATCATGTCCACCCAAACGCGTTCACTTGTATGAGAGTTAAACTAGCTGTACAAGTTATGAGTAGCAGTGTTTCTAATGCCATGGAAATAATGGTTGGAGACGACGCTTCGGAAACTGTGAAGTTCTTGCGATATTTTGATACTTTTTTTGATATTTTAAACGTTACCAACGTATCAGCGTGTAGTTTCAAAAGTAACCAGCTCTCGCACCTTTTAGAAGTAAAGATGATTGGCGATTTCAGGTACATCATAATTACTCAAACTTGTCTACGATATTTCTACAAGCGATCTAATAATTGTTTGTTCCAGTGGCTTGAACGTGACTTTCTGGGGTATTTGGATGAATGGCAGGCTGAAGTGGACGGATTAGTTGTGGATGGTGATTTTGAAAAATCCAAAATGCTCCTCAGCAGTGAAACATTGGAGGGTATCCGAATAACTGGTATGTTTCGTGATTCTAAAAATGTATGATTATTTAATCGGTCACTGCTAATAAAATTATTAACCATTACACTTTCAGTATTCTCTACTATCGAAATTATCAAGTTTCTATTAGATAAAGGAGCACCTTTCGTATTGACGTCAAGATTAAATCAAGACATACTTGAAAATTATTTTGGCACGCAGCGAGGCGCTTGTGGCTCTGGAGAAAACCCAACCGTCAAACAATATGGTGAAGGCACAAAACGAATTAAACTTATGAAAACTTTAATGAAAAAAGTAACAAATGGTAATTGCACCGCCACGAAAAAACAAATATTGAAAAGGAGAAAAGCTGTACGAGATCATTTTCGAAATCAAACTAAAGATAAATAAAATAATAATTTTCTATAAAAATATTTTTTCATTCTATAATTTCTTTTTTTGTGTTAGAACTTTAAGTTCTTTTCTAATTCCAGAGCTATTTAAGGAGTCCCTTTTTAGGGCCTGGAATGTATTTTTAATGCAACGGGTTAAACCTTTTAAATGGCAATTAATGAGTATTTGGAAACACTTTCGCTTAGCAGAATCAGAATTTTCGGTTTCATCACCCCATAAATTTCCCTATGTTTCGCTAGCACGACCATCATTGTTTAAATATTTTATAAGATTTTCTTTTCGAATTTCATTATCCAAAAAGGGATGGTTTAAGTTTAAGAAACTTCCAATTATTTTTAAAATATAATCAAAGAAATAAAATGCCTTGATGGATAAGTAAAGTAACCCTCCGTTGTCCTGTTTGATTGACCATTTGTGAAAGTCTTCCTCAGCTTGTGATTTTGGTACTAGACAATTACCCCAAAATACTGGACAATCGAAGAAACCAATTACTTGGTTCATTACATATCCTCCAATTTGATGGACAGCTTTCACCTCTTTGCTTCTTTTTTCTTTTGGGCTTAATTTAATCGTTGCAGGAGCTTTCTCCATCGGATGAGTGGCTTCTTTATTTTCTTCATTCAGATAATTTGTCTCTATCTCATTAAAAAGATGTTTGCTAAATATGGCCATTACCACATTCTGTTCCTTGCTTTCAAGAGCATTAAACGTAGGTATATTTATAAAAGACTTCTTCAATTCTGAAGAAAATTCATTGTCGGTCATAAGCTTGTGTCTATTGACCGTAAACTTCGGGTTGTCCATAATTCCACTTTTATTGTCGAAAAAAATTGACAGATGATCGAAAGCTTCGTCAGTTAAATGAGAAATGTTTGTACTTCTTATTTCTTGTATTGCATCCTGACAAAAACGTTTCGAGAAAATAATATTCGAATAAGTCTGTGAGCAGCTTCGAGTTTTTAAAACTCAATGAACTAACTCGTGGGTGATGTGGCCTGTTTTACTTACAATAACGGAATTTGCTCTTCCTACAAAAGTTACCTTCTGTAATTCTGAGGCATTAGCAAGGATAATACTCAAATTGTTAATCAAAAATTGTTTGAAAGCAATACCTAAAAATCAAGAAGGGAAAAAATTTATCAAAGGCTTAACTTAGCATAATAGTTTGGGAATATCAATTTAACATTCAAATGCTAGTTGGTAAATAGATCTTGCCTGAATCTCTTTTTTGTTGTTGAGCCTTTGTAATTCGCCCTGATTTAAGTTTGTAATAATTATGATCCATCGTAGATGGGATCGAAAATAAATGAAATACATTGAGCCGTGGCTTGGATCATTTTGAAAAGAGCAGACTATATAACTTCCTGGTTGCATCAAGAGAGGGCGCGCAATAGTGGGTCGATATTCCAGCAGGAAATCATATGACAAAAACTAACCAAGTTTATCCCCCTTTTCTTTGCTAACCCCCATTCTCCCAGCGAGGAGGTTGGGCTCATGGTGTTGTATGCTAGACTTTTCACATTGCTTCTCCTTCTCTACTCCTCCGTGGTAGTAATTAAATAGAAAGTGAACTCAAGAGTACAAGTGGTGGAAATCTTACTTTTCGAATATTTGACATTTTAAATTTATTGATAACCCCTAGCTTGTATGCCTGCGTAAAAACCCCCAGAGAGAGTAGAGGCCAGTTGACCAAATTAATTCGGTCAACTCGCCTCCTTTACGTAGCCCCATTTGTTTCCCCCCTCCCTTTTCTATCTATCTCCTTCCTCTGGGTCGTGCCGTGCCTGAGGGGGTGGGGGTTAAGTTGAGCGGGTGGGGAGGGTGCATAACCAGTGTCATGCCCCCTGGTGGTGGCGGGAGATCTGGTTGATTATTACTATTTGCCAAGTGTGTACCGTGCCAGAGGGGGAAATATGATGGGGGGATTGATAACGTCACGTATCACGTGATGTTGTTGGCGGGAAATTTGAATTTATTTTTTAGTGTATTGGTATGACGTCACGTGACTTGGCGCTGGTAAAGGTATGTGGGGCCCAAAGTGGTATTGTAGGGTATTGTGTACATTTAGGGGATGATTTATTGGTAATTCTATAGGTTCAGTAGACCCTTTCTACATCCACCCATCCTGTAATGCTATTCTCTGTATGATTTTGAGGTCTCCATGTATGCTTATGTCATACTAAAGAACTAGATTTAAGTGATATAAGGTTTACATTGGAAAAGGTTCAATAACCCCTATGATGCGGTTCTAGGTGTACTCATGTTTTGTATTGTTATTATTTAGGTGTATCTTTAGAATATTGTATACATTTAGTGGATGATTTATTGGTAATTCTATAGGTTCAGTAGGCCCTTTCTACACACACCCTTCCCTTGTTGTTATTCTGTGTATGATTTTAAGGTATCTCCATGTATGCTTATGTTATACTAAAGAACTAGTTATAATTGAGCTATGGTTTACGTAGTTTATTGAAAAATAAACTACGACGCGGTTCTAGGTGTACTCCTTTTGTGTATTGGTTATCAAGTTACAAGGTTAAAACAATAGCACATTTTAATATCATAAAAGGAAATTACGGCAGTTTTCACACAATTTTGTATTTGATAAGTAAATAAAATGAACAAATAGTACTATAAAACATCATAAAAAGCGATTTACGTTAGTTTTGATAACAAACAAATTTACTAAAATGCAAAATATTACTAATAAAACATCATAAAATACGAATTACATAGAATACATGATGAATAAGCACAATAGAATACATGATGAATAAGAACAATACTAATTATTATTAAACTAAAAATCCTCTATAAGATTGACTGAAAATTATATTTTTTTCATACGCGCTAAAATACGATTACAGTTAAAATGCGCAATCATTACTAAAAAAACATCGAAAAATAAGAATTACACTGATTTTGATACTATTTGGCTCTTAAGCACAATAGTATTTGACTAAAATATATACAAATTCAAAAAAAGCGTACTTTTATACGTATATTACGAGACGATTAACCACATATATTGACATATACCATTATGGAAAGTATAACAATATGTAACAAGCAAATTTAAATATAAGCCTACTTTTACACCAAAATATCCCTATGGCTGGTTTTCCCCCACTTTCCCCCTATTTGTATAAATCTACCTGGCTGGTTGAAACCCTCGCGCGCAAACCGCGATGCTCGGTGATTTTAAGAAAAACCCCGAGTGAACTCGTTCAGTGGTCCTTGGGACACACGTGACCTCAGGAGTGAGACAATTTTCGACATATGACGAGAGGAAGAGGAGAAGAACAAATTTAAAAAGAGTAGAGTTGGAAAGGAGAGCAAAGGAGAAGGTGGTCAAGCACTCTTACTCTGGAGGAACCGCGGAAATCTAAATTTAAATGCACGGTCAAAAACTATTCTCCGCGTCTCCAACTAACTTGAGGACTTCCAAACTAATCTTCCTCGAAGGAAGGACATATGTGAAGCAACGAACTTAATCATCCTCAAAAGAATCTCAAAGGAAAGAAGAACAATGCTAGCACGCGTGTCGCGTAAACCGTGAGTCACGAAAGTTAAATTTTTATAAGGGTTAACCAGCCAGAAACTATTATGTTATTATTATTTTAAACTCATCTCTCTAAAATCCATTTTAAATAAACAACACTAATTTATCTATTAATAAGGGTCGAACCTGGTCTCATTAGTTTTTAATTTTAATTTAATCAATAGCTTTTTAAGCACAATGCGAACGTACTATAGCTTTACCCATTTAATTTAATATTTACCCAAGACAACTTAATTAATAATCTTTAGATAAAAGTATTTAATTTTACTTTTAGTATAAAGTAGTAAAGATTAGAAATATGTTCCAAATATTACTACATACTAGATTATTAAGTATATATATATCCTTACACCTTCATTGAAATTATAAAAATATTATATTACAAGATGATTGAGCACATATACAGGCCTGTATCCTTGGGTACTCTTTAAAAATAAGAATTATAATGGTAACGATGCATTTTGGTACAAATATTGTGGTCGTTATTAAAATATCGCTTACATTGGGTTGACTAAAAATATAATTTTTCATAAGTGATGTACGATTATAGTTAAAATACGTTAATAATACTATAAATGATGCTTTAAATATTAATCAAAAGACTGATTCAGCTATCGAAATGTACACAAGTAACTCATGTGGAAAAAAATCAATGATGCTAATTAATATAACCGTAGGGGGTAGTTTTATATTCTGGTAGAATTCTAACTTTATCCACTACGACCTGATATGTTTTGGTCTGAGGGATAGTGATTAGAGTATGATCGGGAAGACGTCTTACTTGTGGGCCTATAGGAACTTCAACCAAGTTCATTAAGGGTTCACCTTCATTGTTTACTCCCAGTAGATTCTTCATTCTAGACAAAGCTTAGATTATTATTATTATTATTATTGTTTCAAAATTTATATAATTTTCTGTAGAGGCGTTTAAATAAAAGCCTTCAACTTTGATAATGTTAGTTTTTTTGCCCGTTTTAGGGTCTAGGATGTCCATTGTATAGTTCTTTGGCCCAGCACTCACCCATTCACAAATATAAGCGTCTTGGCCATTGGATTCTAATTCATTTTTAAGTTGCCCTAAATAATCGCCTGTGGGTAGCAAATGCGTGCCGTCTGGTGAGAGGTACACTAAACTATCCGTGTCATAATAAAACAAAGGTCGCCGACCTTTTCAAGATGTTTTAGTAAATGTAATTGGGCCATGGCTGTTGTGTAACAAGCAATAACTACGTTTGTGTGTTTGTGCACAATCTCGTTTTCAAGAATGTGTTCGTACTTTACTAGTACTGTGTTTTCGTTGATTGTTAGTAGACTTTTAACCTCTATATCCGGATTTAATATTAATCCGTACAATTTTTTGGCATCTTTGACTATTTCTGTAGAGGTGTGTCTTGTTTTCTGGCCAAATTTACCCCAAAAAGAGTTAAGCATAAGTTTGCTAAGGCATCTCAGGCCTTCATTTTTCTCTACTTTCGTGATATCTAGTTAGACTCCCTCTTCGTCTTCGAAGTTTTTGATATAGTTCTCTTTATCTTCTTGAGTCTGACAATCTGCCGGGAAGCCACTGGCTTGGGTTTTATACTCTAAAAAGGTATTAACGTAATCTTTACACAGTCTTCCCTGTTTTGTTTTGGGATCGTACTGTGTGACTTTGTATGACCAAGCCTCGTACATTTGTGTGATTGTGTAACCATTCTCTACTGCATGACGTAACTCGTCGACTACCCATGTACCACGCAATTATCTTTGTTCTGGAGTATGTTCACAATCACCTTGAAACTGGGTTTTACAACATGTGTAACATAATGGAAACGTTAATTTTACGTTAATACGAGCAGGCAAAACTGGATGAATTAGGTTTTGTGCGGGTAAGACATCACATTTAAGAAGTCCATCAAACGAAAATACATCAGGAAAGTTGTCTAGTATGATTTCGCGATGTCCTATAGGTATCTTGGTGGTTTTGTTAATGAAAGGGTATAAACTTGTGAAATCGACGTAATGAATACGCTCTGATCCTGTTGTTTTATGGTATAATTTTGTTGCGCAACATCTGCCTCCGAAGAATGCATCACGGGGATCTAATCTTTTTACTATTTTTTTGCCGTATATCGTTACGTTTAAAAAACTCTATTATTTCGGGCTTTCTGCCAGTCGCACTTCCATTTGATACTTACTTTATAATTGAGGGCTTCTAACTTGGCTAGTACGTTCATGCTACAAAAATATCTAGAGTTCAAAGTCTGAGCAGGGTCTCCATGCAACGGTTTGTTTCTGTTTAAAGGAAAGTGTATTTTACACCCGTGATAAAAACACCCCCAGTATTCGAATATTTCCTGGTTGATTTCGTAAAAACCGTCTACTTCAAGTTTTTGTATTCTGGTTTCTTTCCCTCTAAATGAGGATTGGATAGATATATTTCCTTTGTAAGCGGTCCACTCAAGCCATTCTATAGCCCCTATTGACTCATTTTCGCTAAGTCTGTAGTAAATGGCTGGTATGATACCTATAGTATCAGGTTTAAGATAATTTCGGCGAAATACATAAGAGCAAACGCCAGGAAGAGTAATTGCACCGCAATTAAATGGATCTACGCCAGTTACTTTAAAGAGTAGAGTACGAAAAGTTAAACAACCGAGGAAAAGTAAAACCGTGTCGTTCTCACAATAATAAATTAGTTCCTTCAAGAAGTCGAAACCTTTACCTTTACTCTCTTCGGAGCTATGCCATTTTAAGAAGGCATCTAAATTTTTCCTTGTAAAATATTGACAACCATAGGCTTCGATAGGAGGCAGATTAGTTTCAATAACATAGTAGGTTTCTTTTTGTCTACTAACATCAAAATTATGTTCTACGACATTGAATAAAAAATATGGAAAATACCCTTTGACTGCATCGGGTATACCAAAAGTAGCGGGAAACTTTGCTAAAGCTACGGGGATAAAATTATAAGAATCCAGAAATAGCAAGTTAAACAGTTTCATTTCTAATATTCGAGTTCCGTTAATTTTCATAGATGGAAAGAATTTTTCATCTCGATTAATGATTTCTTGAATTAGTAATTGATTATCATAATTACTTCCAAAATGTGACAGTATGATGACGTTCTTAACGGAATGCAATTGCATTAAATAATCTAAAAATAAAGCTATGGAATTACCGCCTGAAAATTGTTGTTTACGTTTACCAAACTGACTACACATAATACAGTTAAAAGTTAACGACGTTTCATCTCTACAATGTTCACACACGGTTATGCAGACTAAGAGGATAGCCTGGTGTTCATAGGCACCTGAATTTTCCTGACATACCTTCGTTTGTACGCATTCTAAATCAAAGAAAATGTACATAAGGTTAGGCTGATTAGGTCTAGGTTTCTTAACGGAGGGAACTTTCAGAGGTTTATCTTTGATAATCTGGATAAAACACAAGTGATTGCTAGGTTGATATTTCTTACAGACCTGACAAAACATCTCCCCACACGTACACGTTTCGGTTCTTCGGGAAAAATCAATAATATTTAAACAGTCTTTGCAGTGAAAAAGACGTTCACATAGTGACTTTTTATTGCTGGAAGATGCTAAGTGGCTTTGATAACAATCATCGCCTAAGAATTTTCGCAAACAAAACCCACAAGCTATCATGGGGCCTTGGCAGATAGTGGGTCTCATGCATCCAAAACAAAAGTCATTACATTTATGCGATTGTATTCGCCTATAGGAGTTGAGGCATTTTTCACAGAATCGGTCGTGATTAAAAAGGGGTTTTAAATTTGTAATAACATTATAATGGTTTTTTTCATTCAGCAAAAAGAGGCGGGGCCTAGAATCATCAGGATCATTTTCGCCTAAAATTAAAACACTGACTCAATTTTCGAATTTGTAGACGAAAATCGAATATTGATTTAAATAAGATTTGAAACGTTCAAACGATTCGGCAGTCCCACACTCACTAGCTCTTACGTCGGCCTTATAACATAAATCTAAAGCCTCATTTCTTTGCAGTGTGCCCTTTGGATCTATTTTAGATATAGTGGCATTTCGGATTTTTAGCGTCTTGTCTTCGGTTGTATCGTCAACACAACCTCTATGGGCTATAGCCACACAAAGGGATCTGGCTAAACACAGGTTATCAGAACTGACTATGCGTACAATACCTCGTCTATCTTTGCAAAATAGATTAAAAGGTTTTATCCCTCGGGCTACAGAGCGTCCATTGCCCTCTGGTATTCTTACAATGCTAAAAATCATTTTAACAGGACCTAGGAAAAATGCTTCCATTTCGTCATCATAGAGCATAACTCTAAACTGGTCGAAAAGAATATTGGGTTCGACTTAATCTGCTCTTCTAAAAGATAATTCTAGTTCGGACCTACAAATATTTGCCGCACTCTTTAAAGTAATTTGGACGTGGTCTGTAGGCCTGTACTTACTAAGGACGCATTTGGTTACGGTACATACACTAGCTATGGGATCTTCAGTAATTCTAAGAACTACCTCTCGACCATACATATTAAAATGTTTGTAAAATGTCTCACTTTGTCCCATTATCTCGCAAGAGGGTACGTTGTCAATAGGTGTGGGCTGGTCCGTTTCTCCTCCACCCCATTGTACGTCGATATCATCGTCAGAAAGTACCTCTGCAGAACCGTTCTCCCTTGGTAAGGTATCGTTCAATAGTATCTCCTCTACGGGTGGTTCCTGGTCCTTTTCGTCTAAAAACGCGGCTATCTCTTTGTCATATTGCTAGTTGTTGAAGTCGGCGATTAGTGTTTCTTCTTCTTGTATATCCCGTTCAATTTATGCTTGTCGTTTCGCCAGGCGATCTACATATTCAGTTCTTAAGGGACTCGGAATTAGATTCCTTAAGTTTTCCAATTCATCTATAGTAGTACAGTCCTCTGGTACTCGAGCGACTGTTTTCATATACTCGAGTAAGTCGAGGCAAGCTCGAATAGCATTTAAGTAACCCTGTACTACGTGTTGTGGCAGAGTCTGAAGTCCGTACAACGGATCTATTCTCAGATAGTCGCATAAATAGAAATAAAACTCGTATATTAAACGTAACGGCCAGGGTCTTTTTATAGCCAGTTCGTTCAACGTTCTACGAAGAGCTTCAGGATCCAGGTTTAACTTTCGGTGTTTGAAGATCGACTGTGTATTTTGATCCTTTCCTCAGCCGCTTTTAAATTAAATTTCTTAATAGACACGCCCACATTCCTCAATCATTTAACAATAGCCTGATTTATTGCTTAGCAGTCACCAGATGTTTTCTCACAATGCATTTCTGACACACGCTTCTCAATATTTTACCGATTTTATAACAAAATAACGATGGATTTTTTTATGTCAAATAAATTGTCAACAAAATAGTGGCCTATAAATAGAATTTTGTTATAAACACTGCAAATAAGGGACAATACTTAATTGGGGGGGTAATAAATAAAACACATGGTTTGTAAAAAGTTTCTAGTGATTCTTTATTGTGACAATATCCTTGGTTATCTTCAAGTCTGATAAATAATAACGTTCCGAATTTCTCTAACAGGTCATAAAAACCATTGTATATTTTCAAAAAAAATGCTACCTTAAGCTAACTAAATTTCTTAATAGACACGCCCCATATTCCTCAATCGTTTAACAATAGCCTGATTTATTGCTTATCAGTCATCAGATGTTTTCTCACTATGCATTTTCGGACACACGCCTGTTAATAGTTTACCGATTTTATAATAAAAGAACAATGGATTTTTTATGTAAAAAATGTCAACCAAAGAGTGGCCTATAAATAGAATTTCGTTACAAACACCGCAAATAAGGGACAATACTTTATTGGGGTAATAAATAAAAAACATGGTGTGTAGAGCGTTTCTAGTGATTCTCGATTGTGAAAATATCCTTCGTTATCTTCACATTGTACACTTTTCAAAAAAATTCTACCTTTAGTTGTGTAGGCGAGAAGTCGGCCTACTCAATTAAAAAAAGCAATGAATCCCAAAATAAATTCCAATGATAACAAATGGTTCGATCAACCCCCCAAAGCCCTTGCCTGAGCGTGTTTACGGAATAGGTAGCTTCTAATCATTCAGGTAACAACTAGACATTTAAATATAACATATTTAATTCCTTAATCGACTAAATTTCGAGTCTATTATAGAATAGACAGAGCCAATTGAGCTAGTATTAGTTATATAAGGTTTATCACCGGTACGAAATTCTCAAAACAAGTAGAATAGCAAACATTAGGCGTCTTTCGCAGGAAAATCCTTTCTCCACCGATTTGGATACAAAACTTGTATAACGAAAAGCGTAAATGTGTATAATACCGAAATGCTATTGATTGGGTTAATTTCAGAGTTCAAAGGTAATTTTCGCTACTTGCTAGTGTAGTGATAAAACTGTAATACCTTTAAAAAAGAACACAATTGATTGTGAAATGCTTGTAAATAAAGAAAGCTAAACCCAGAACAATTTGGCCCTATATGGACAAAGAATTCCAGTATTCCAAAATAGAAATATGGTTCTGTCTGAAAAAGTTCTCTCTCCGTCTAACGAAGAATTAAGACACCGAATTTTAAAAATATTAGCGCCTATTAACTCGTATCAAATATAGTCAAGGGTTATAATCCCGTTTATCATTCTGTAATAAAAACGGCACACAACGTTTCTTCTTCTAACGTTTTTTTGTAACCCCGAATTGAATACACCTGTTAACCCCACTAAAAAGATTAGAGATTTTGTGAGAATGACTGAAACAAACAAGGATTTGAGCATGATTTTTCTACCAAAGTATTCTTAATCTCGTCAAAGTTCTGTATAGGCGTAAATATCTGACAAGAAATAATAGGATACACCCGCCAACTTGTTAACAATGTTGAACCCCCCACTACTTAAGATCGGCTTAAGAGACTTCAACGAGCGAAAAAAACACAATATATTGTATGGTTTGCGATAAAAAGGTTAAAAAATGTACTGTTTTTTAACAAATGTTTTGATTATTCCTAGATTGATACAGCGTTTACTTGAGATGTAAGCACTGAAAGTTTTTGATTTAGCTGACAGATTGAAGGTACAATAGGGAATTTAGGATAGCTTTGTTACATTATTTGATAACGTTAAAGGTGATCAAAGAGCGTTATTTCCTTTAAAAAAAGAACGAAATTAGTCTCCTAGTCTATAGTTCTGGAAAAATACTCATATATTTTCATGGTTTTGGTTAACGCACCAAAAACATCTTGAACTTGTTGAGACTTGTCAGGATAATGCCTTCAAGGCAAACACCTAGAATCAAATGTTTCGTGGTAGGAAGAGTCACCAACTAACTAAGCAATAAATCACAAAATAAATTCCATTCATAACAATACAACTGGTTCGACCATGCCCCTAAACCCATTAAGACACGTCTTTAGAGTAAAAATAAAAACGGATGGGGATAAATCCATTTGTTATGGATCAAGTTCAACCTCTTCCTCCTAACCCCCTTTTAATATCATAAAACCAGGTGGGTGGTCCAATTAAAGAAAGGACAATAAATTCCAATGTATCTAAAAAAATCTATGATCATCAGACAACAATCGAGGGAAGAACCACTTTAAAGTCTGAACATCTCAAGAATAAGCGACCCTAACCACTAATACTAGTGTTATCATATTCAATATTAAATATAGTCAAAGCAGGCGTCAAATTTTGTAACTATTGGTGTAAAAACCAGTATTTTTCATGATATTCAAATGTATTATTAAGGAACATTTTTAATGACGTAACTGAATGTTTAAATTTAACCATTTCGTAAGATTTCTCTCTTTTCTTAGTTCATTTGTACGTTTCTGTTTGTAATATTCCCCGTTTGTATATACTCTCGTATTGTATCTAGACTCTTGTGCCATGGAGGGGGCCATACCCAAGCCCTGGCGGCTTCACGACCCTATCCCTCGAGCCTTATTAAATAAATAAATAAATTGCAACGATAAGAGTAAAGTTAGTTTTGAGGTATAGAAAATTAAATTCCTTAAGTCTACAACACCATCTAGTTATGTATTGAAATTAATGATTCTGAAATAAATAAAAATATGCTTTTCATCGAATCATTTTGATAAATATTGCGAAAATCATCGCAACGTTTTTAGTCATGTGAACTGTTTTTCAAATGACTCGTTTCGTCATTTTAAGCCAACTAAAGAAACAAAGTGAGTTGGATTAACTGAAGTCAGTAATTTTTCAAATTTTGTATGCAATTCTTTGGGGAATTTAGGAAACCCAAATAAGCATTTTTATATGTTAGAAAAATGTTGCGTACAATATTTCCTTCTTTTCCTAGAAATCCACGATTCATGCACTGACATTAGCTAAATGACACTCTGTGTTGTTCTTTGAACTTTTCGTTGGTGCTATATTCTGTTTTAGTATATAGGGATGTATGTCTTTTCTAAAGGTGTTAGTTAAAATCGGTTTTTTTCCCTAGAACAGTGTAAATAGCAGTGAAATTCTAGTGTGAAACTATGTAAATGATTCGGCATTGTAAATATATACTTTGGTGATTTAATAATCGTGGTCACTTTGATTGACTTTTCTGTATATTTTGGTTAATTAGCTTAGTCTTTGTTATAGTAAAAGGTTGCTATACTAGTTTCTGCGAAGAGGGGGGGGGTGGGGGGTCAAGAGGTAATAAATTTTTATTTAAATAAAAAAATTGGTGAAATTTTGCTAAGGTGTTAGTTAAAATCGGTGTTTTTCCCTAGAACAGTGTAAATAGCAGTGAAATTCTAGTGTGAAACTATGTAAATGATTCGGCATTGTAAATATATACTTTGGTGATTTAATAATCGTGGTCACTTTGATTGACTTTTCTGTATATTTTGGTTAATTAGCTTAGTCTTTGTTATAGTAAAAGGTTGCTATACTAGTTTCTGCGAAGAGGGGGGTGGGGGGTCAAGAGGTAATAAATTTTTATTTAAATAAAAAAATTGGTGAAATTTTGCTAAGTCAAAAGTGTTTTTGGTGAAACGTAGAGTAATTTTGATAAATTTAGCTAAAATTTATCGAAACGTTTTTAATCATTTGAAATGTTTTTCAAATGACGCGTTTCGTGTTAGTCAATTGCCACTTACATGACTGATTTCGTGTCGGTGGTCTATACATTTCCCCATGTATTCCTATGGGATTTTAGGAATTTTAAATTATCGTTTTCGTGTCGGTCAATTGTAACGTAGTTGATCAAAAACGTTTCGATGGTTTTTTACTTCTAACACGAAATGCGTTGTGAATGAAGCTTCTTTCAATACCGTTTTATGTTTTCCACAAATTTTTGATTACGCTGCCGATAATTTTGATAAATATAGTACGTATTAGGTTAATGTTTCGGTTTGATGATATATTGCCTTTCTGTTAACGCAACGGAAACATCTTAAACTTGTTGAGACTTGTCCTAATAATGCCCTCAGGGCAACCACCTGGAATAAATTAAATGCTTGAACCCCATTGTAGGATGTGTCACCGCCCCCCCCTCAATGACATAAACTTGGACATAACACATTTGTGTGAGTTATAAATCACTCTAAATGTAAATTCCATTGATTCAGTACAAAAGGTTCGACCCCCCCCCCAAAGCCATTAAGACACGCCTGGACATGTTTATGTACAAATAAAAATTAGATGGGGATAAAGGTTTAACCCCCACCCTCCTTTAATAAAACCTGGTGGGTGGTCCAATTAATGAAAAATAAATTACACTGATAGCAATGCATGGAATCTAGTGGCACACGTTTGAACGTGTTTACGTATAAATAGAAACAGATGGGGATAAATTCTTTTGTTATGAACCAAATTCTACCTCCTCCTCCCCCTTAATGTCATATAATATATACCTGCTGGGTGTCCAAAAGGGAATTTTGTAAACTATAGAGAGTCATTTCACTTCCGAACTCTGGAGAGAAAGGTTTTTGACAAGGTTTGTAACAAGTCATGTGTTACGGTATATGTAATTCTTTTTTGGTTAAAATGTCACTTAAAATGTGTGCTAGATAGAAAATATACGAAAACGTCAAGCTATATTCGAGTATACTTTTGTTTGGATAAGCATTTTATGATATTTTATAGTAATATTTGTTCATTTTAACTAATTACCAGCTACCAAGTTGTGTAAAATCTGCCGTATTTCTTCTTTTTTGATACTAAAAGGTACTATTGTTCTAACCTAGTAACTTGATAACCAATACACAAAAGTAGTACCCCTAGAATATCATCTTACCTTAATTTGTACCATTTGCAATGTAGACCTTATCTCAATTAAAACTGGGTCTTTAGTATGACATAAACATACATGGAGACCTCAAAATCGTACAACATTACGGGAAGCTTGCGTGTAGAAAGGGTCTACTGAACCTATAGAATTACCAATAAATCATCCACTAAATGTATACAATATCCTAAAGATACACCTAAATAATTACAAAACAAAACATGAGTACACCTAGAACATCATCATAGTTCAGTTTGTACCTTTTGCAATGTAAACCTTATATCACTTAAATCTAGTTCTTTAGTATGACATAAGCATACATTGAGACCTCAAAATCATACAGAGAATAGCATTACAGGATGGTTGGGTGTAAAAAGGACCTACAGAACCTGTAGAATTACCTATAAATCATACCCTAGATGTACACAATATCCTACAATACCACTTAGGGCCCCACATACCTTTACCAGCGCCAAGTCACGTGACGTCATCCCAATACACTAAAAAATAAATTCAAATTTCCCGCCAACAACATCACGTGATACGTGACGTTATCAATCCCCCCCATCATATTTCCCCCTCTAGCACGGTACACACTTGGCAAATAGTAATAATCAACCAGATCTTCCGCCACCACTGGTTATGCACCCTCCCCCCTCCCCACCCGCTCAACTTAACCCCCACCCCCTCAGGCACGGCACGACCCAGAGGAAAGAGATAGATAGAAAAGGGAGGGGGGAACAAATGGGGCTACGTAAAGGAGGCCAGTTGACCGAATTAATTTGGTCAACTGGCCTCTACTCTCTCTGGGGTTTTTTACGCAGGCATACAAGCTAGGGGTTATCAATAAATTTAAAATGTCAAATATTCGAAAAATAAGATTTCCACCACATAATATTAAACCAAGAAGGGATATTTAGTTTATTACGGAGAATGTGAAAGATTCCTAAGTATTATCGTGCCCTAGTCCTAGTCCCCCTTTCAAAATACAAGGGGGGACGTACAAGGAGGCCGGGCTATTTCGCCTCTCCTCAGGCTGAAAATACGTAATTTTGGTCATTCGCGTCGCGCTGACGTGAGTATTCAAGAACCAATGAGATGCTGGTTGTAATTTAGAGACCTGGATTAACTCCGGAACTACGTTTGGACTGGAGATAAAGCTAGAATTGTGGCGAAGTTTTACCTTCTCCCTAATAAACTAGATATCACTTCTTGGTTAAACTTTCTTCACATATATTATTTAGGAGAGTTTGCTCCTCTTCCTCTAAAATATTTTTGGGTATTGGCCTCTACTCTCTCTACCCCCAAATACCTAAAAGTGGGATAGGTCCAATTACTTTCCCTGATAATAGAATTTTGTACGAAAATATTTGTAGAGCGTTGTATAGAGCAAAGAGTTTCAGAGCGTTTTTGAATATGGGAGGGTTAACTTGTAGCTTTAAAGAAATAAAACTGTTTTTGACATTTTCACTTTTAACTCAGCTCATTATTTAAAACTCTAATGCATCTCTCTAGCGTAGAAAGGACGTTCTCACGAAGAGTAAATAATAAGAAATGGAGTTTTTTTTAAAGTTTTAGAAAATATTTATCAACAAACACTAGTATCTCTATGTCTTATATGAACACACAATTCTGTCATAATGCCTTACATACAGGGTGTTTCTGGAAAGTCTGGCACAAATTAACAGGCATGCTCCTTGGGTCAAAAGGAGACCGAAAGGTCCTATGATGTTTTGGGCTCTCAAAAGTAAGCCGAAAAACAAGGAGATTTTGCAAAATTATAGCACCAGAATTGTGGTTTTGACCCAATTGTTTTCGATTATTGAGCATAAGGCAATGATCGAAATAAGTTCAAACCTAGTGGAAGACAATGAACGTGTTTAACGGCCAAAAGCGTTAATCCCTTTGTTTTTACTAATGATTGTAAATAAAGGTAAGGAAAGTAGCTCAGATATCGGTTACTTGTTTGTTCAGATGTACTGGTAACTGACCAGTCTTTTATTCTTTATTTGAATTGGACACATTACTTTTACAATAATTCGAATGAACCCCATTACTTTTACAATATTAATTCGAATGAACCCCTTAAGTTTTACAATAATTCGAATGAACCCCTTAAATTTTAAAATAAATCGAATCGAACCCATTAATTTTACAATAATTGGAATCGAACCCATTAATTTTACAATAATTTGAATCGATCCCATTAATTTTACCATAATTCGAATAGAACCCATTAATTTTACAATAATTCGAATCGAACCCATAACATTTACAATAATTCGAATCGAACCCATAACATTTACAATAATTCGAATTGAACCCATTACTTTTACAATAATTCGAATTGAACCCATTACATTTACAATAATTCGAATTGAACCCATTACATTTACAATAATTCGAATTGAACCCATTACATTTACAATGAAGCACGTTAAGGTACACACATTTAAGCCGTCTGTAAAAAACCTACAACTTCTGACGTTGAAAACTACCCTAATGTTTAGACCAACACAGCAGGGGGGAAATTCAAAATATTGTAAATGTAATGGGTTCAATTCGAATTATTGTAAATGTAATGGGTTCAATTCGAATTATTGTAAATGTAATGGGTTCGATTCGAATTATTGTAAAATTAATGGGTTCGATTCGATTTATTGTAAAATTTAAGGGGTTCTTCGAATTATTTTAAAACTTAAGGGGTTCATTCGAATTATTGTAAAACTTAAGGGGTTAGTTCAAATTTTTTGTAAAAGTATTGTGTCTATTTCAAATAAAGAATAAAAGACTGGTCAGTTACCAGTACATCTGAACAAAAAAGTAACCGATATCTGAGCTACTTTCCTTACCTTTAATTACAATCATTAATTAAAACAAACGGATTAACGCTTTTGGCCGTTTAACACGTTCATTTTCTTCCACTAGGTTTGAACTTATTTCGACCATTGCCTTATGCTCAATAATCGAAAACAATTGGGTCAAAACCACAATACTAGTGCTATAATTCTGCAAAATCTCCTTGTTTTTCGGTCTACTTTTGAGAGCCCATAACGTCGCAACGGAGCGCTTTACCCCAAAACGTCATAGGACCTTTCGGACTCCTTTTGACCCAAGGAACATGCCTGTTAATTTGTGCCAGACTTTCCAGAAACACCCTGTATAATGGGAAATTTCACTCTCTCTTCAAAATTTCTCACACTTTAGGCCTAATAATAATTTCGAAATTTATGCAGGGAAAGAATTGGGTGTTTTACCAAATTCTTTCCCTTTGAAACGATTTTGGCCATAACTTCATGTTAGAAATTTCTAAGATGCGATAAGTATGTGTCGGCATAAGTCTATGTTGTAAACTAAAACTTTCTGTACGTGTATTAATTGAGCGTTAAGTACGTAATTATTTTAGCATTGTTAATGGTAACTCGATCATCGAGGGGATAATCGCTAATACTTGCTGTTCTTCTATTAAGGATAACTTATGTAATCATTTTAGTATTGTTAAGGGTAGCGCATCGAGGGGCTACTCACTCTAGTTTTCTGTTTGTGTTGCACTATTACAATTATAACATAAATAATTTTATGGAAGGATTACGCGTAATCGATTGAGAACAGTTAAAGCTAGCGTAACGAGGGACTATTCACATAAATTTTATGTACGATGTCGCTACCATTATGAGCCCAGCCCTTGGGCCATCTTCTTAAGTACATTTTTCCTATCTTTAAAAATAATAATCCGAACGAAGTCACTTTCTAAAAATTAATAAAATGTTTACCATGTTTAGCAGGGAAAAATTTCTTATACATTATGTTTGCAATCAATATACTATATTTTAGGTCACAATTCTGCTTTAAACACAGGTCAATCGCATCATTTCTAATTAATTTTTTGAAAAAATAATGCGCCAAGAGCCAAAAACGGCTGGAAAACCGATCTAGAGACTCCAGTGGATCCCAATAAGCTGACTTTCCTTACGAACTCCAGTTTTGGCTTGGCGAAAGCATGAGGCATTTGTGGGCGGGATTTATACATGCACGTATAAATCCCGCCCACTAACCTTCGTCAAGCTAAACCAGGACTTGCCGCGTCCATCTCCACTTGATTTGTATTTTTAGAACTTTTTTGGCCTCACAATACGTGTTTTTGTTTTTTTTTTTCTCGATTTTGATTTTTTTTGTATTTGTTAATTATTACACGGAAGACATAAAGCGCCATCTATACTATGAAAGTAACAAACATTATAGGTATTGGTTAGGTGCGATACTTTCATGCCTACGAGAGGGGTAAAAAGGATCAGCTTCCAACCATGTTTTTTTGGCCGTCCCCGTCAGCAGCGTCAGCAAAATGACGTAGTTTAAGTGAGCTAATACGATAATTTAAAACTTTCTTTACGTATTGAAGGGAGGGGCTCTTCACTGGGCTATGAGTTTGACTGAAGTAAAGGCGAAGCGTTCGGTATTCCTGCTGCTAAACATATATGGATTTCTGATCACGCTAGGAGCTTCTAAATGTTCAAAACATTTGTTTTATAAGGGTGAATTCAGTGGACAATAAAAAAATGGCCTAAAAACTCCCACAGGATGTTCACAATTTTCAAAATATTATTTAAAGCATATGATTCCCCCATAATTAACACATAATAAAGTATCATAATCACCCTTACTTTTGTTTGATATTCAGCCATTCCAATTGAGGCAAAAACGTCTTAACAATGCCACAAAAGCTTTAGATAATCCAACAGAAAAAAGCTAGCAATTTATTCCTTTTATAGTTAGGCCAAGGCCCGTAGGTTGTTTAAGACAAAAATAAATACTTAAATGAAATGGCTATGAAAAAACATTTAAATTTATCTTATTTCTATTTATTTTCAAATTCCCTTCTAGAAGTTGCTTCCTGGAGAGTGTAGAATTCTACATAAAATATTGCTAATCTTAAAAACCGTTTTGGCTAGTCAGAATTGCCTTCACCAAACTCAAAATCGCTGCACATAAAGAATAAAATTTCTTTTGAGTGTTTTGAGAAACCGTCCCACCAGAGAAACTACTAAAGGAATAGCAACTAGGCGCTCTTGTTGTTACAGGCAACAGTTCTCTATCTGCTTCCGGTTATGACGTCTTGATTTTAACGTTAGAAAGTAGGCGGAGCTTAATTTTAAATTGAAACCCTGGCGTCTGCTTATGCTTCCAGAGCATCTGAATCAATGACTGAAGAACTCAAAATTATGGCGAATTTTAATAAAGGTAAATGCTTTATTACCAATATAGATCAAAATATAAGTTTATCATAATAATAAGCCCATTTTTCAGATGATAAATGTGACACCAAATATATTTTACAATCAACTGTTGATGAATTGAAGATAAGGCTTCCCCAAGAATATACAGACCCTGATATTAAAACTAACGTTGAAAAATCACTAATCCAGTTAGGCAACAATCAGCTAAGTTTAAGCAAGCTGCACTCAATATTACAGCATTCAATTACAATTAAATCATGCACCACAAGGGAAGAATATATCACTGCAAATTTCAGGATCACTTCAAGATCACAAAAGAACACTTAAGTGTTCCTGATGAGTTCTTGAAGTGAGTCGATGTGTTCTCAATATGATCTTATGGTTCCGTTTTCGTTCTAATAGCGATCATTCGTGTTCTTGAAAGTTTAAAGTGTTCTTATGACTTGACTTTGAAATTTAAAGCGTGTTACACACTTCAAGAACACCAAATAGTTGAAAGTGATCTTACTATGCTCCTGTGCTAAGTGTTCTAACGAGAAGTTTACAATAATACTTTTACCCTAAAAACACATTTTGCTCAAGTTCAATAAATTTATCATGATTTACGGTTGTAAAGTAATTAAATTTTTCATATCAGCGTAGAGAAGGTTAACGAAATAATAACCAAAAGTTTACAAAAAATTACTAAGTTTATTCACAGCAATAAACATTTTAAGTACTTATAATTAAATAAACTCTCTACATTAAGTTTAGTTTTCCAATGTATTTGTTCTACCAAAATTATTAAGAAATATTTAACTATAAATAACAGTCTAAGAGATTTTTTTAGAGAGCATTTACTTTACAAAAAAACATTTTTAAGGATTGCTCTAGAGTTATCCGTGTTAAGAGAGGATGAGAAAATACTTTCATTTCTCTTTCAATAAAGACTTATCCCAAGAAATTTTACCCACTAAAATCAAATTCCCTGACTTTGATGAAACTTTTAAAATAGGGACTTGGCAGTACTACGTCATGCAACGTCAGGCTACCTTCCACTAGTGCTAAAAACATACCAGGAGGAGGGGCTTAAGTAGCTTTCATTCTGTTAAAAAAACATACCATAATGGCGCTGGGGGCGGAGTTAAGCCTGAATTGCCAAGTCCCTATTCCCGGATTTTCAGCCCATTTTTAAATTCCCTGACTTTACCAGGTTCTCTATGACCCGTGGCAACCCTGAAATAATACAGATACCTTGATAAAAATTAGTTTACGGGTTTTTCACCCTTAATTAACTCGGAAATGATAGGGAAAACATATTTTTGAGATATGACTTATCACCAACTTTAAGTAACTCAGTTTAAAAAATAGCTTTGACTCAAGTCAAAATCTAACTTTTGCCCCTAGAATTTTAATTAACCTATCAGGACGCTAGAGGTGTTTTGAGAAAGTAGAACCACTCAAGGGAGTGTGGGAGTGTAGAGATCCCGCTGCTCGTCAGCCGACGCTAACCGCGTGGTAGGAATCTTGCCCCTCAAACGAGGTTCAGCACATGGAGGCAAAGTATTATACTCTTCTATTTGCTCTTGCTTTCAGTAACTAATGGCAAAAATAGTTTACTTTCAGGGAAAAAAGTGACTCAGTATCAGCCTTATGGCCTTGATAAATTCACAAGGCCTGAGGCTATAGTTATCATAGAATGAAAATGAGGCATGAATTCCCATTCCATGTTGTTATTAAATGTTTCAAATATTTTTATTCGCTTAATGGACTTTTTGACATGAACCCTGACTTTGAATAGGTCTACTTCGGTTTTTGGCTCCATAACGGTTAGCTGATTTTTGTTTTTATTAGGAAATGACAATCTAATAAGCTCAATTCCTCGACTGTAGCACAGTTCATCGCTGTGAAAACTTTTGCCAACCATAATACCATCTGTATATGGTGTGAGCTAGTCTAATATTTGGCTATCATTAGTTACAAACTTATCAGGGGTTCGTCCTCCATAAGCTTTACTGATAAACGTTATGTTTCCAGCTGGAGCAACACCCACTAAAAACTTTACTGAGTTGCAACTTTTACAGAATGAACATGTCAAAATGCTGGACCTCAAGTACTTCGACTTTTTAATTAGTACTTCTGTGCATTCTAAAATCAAAACCACGTTCTTGTAATTCTCAAAAAACGTAGGCAGGTTTTTTAGAATTTCATCCTTACTGAGCCATTCAATTGCTGTTTCCAAAACATCCGCTAAAGCACGTACACCCTGATGAAAGTGGAGTCTAAAACTTTTTTCAGAAATGCCTAGCACTGTCGCTATGACGATAAAACTCAGATTGAGTTTCATTTTCATTAGTACTAAAAATACTAGACCTTCGGTTGGCAGGGAAATATCTATAGTAAATGAGAAACGCGTACAGCCAACAAGTACGTTGAACAGCTCAAAAGAAGCTATTCCACACATATTATACAAGTTACTATCAGTTTTTATAATGTTCAAAAGATTGAAGTTATGGGAAACATGTTTATTGACCTGGCAAGTCTTGTCAAACTTTCTAACACACACAAACGTTTCAGTGGACGTAGTCAAATCACATGAACTGAATAAATGGTCCGAATTTTCAGAATTACTACTGTCAGTTTCATTCAATACGCTATCTTGAACAGATTTAGAGCCACTATCCTCCTTCGGAATATGTTTCACAAACTGTTTTCGTAACTTCCTCTTCCCGACAATATCCTTTGGTTCTAGCAAAGTTACTGGCAAATTCTGTGAAGGAATTATTCCTTTTTTAAGTTTTCGTCTCTTTGCTGGAAAATCTAATAGAAAAATATTATTATTCCAAATTAATTATTATTGCGTGGTCAGAACTTCAAAATGTTTACTTAAGCCTTGGCTCAATTACCTGGAAAGAAGAAATCCTTCCGTTGGAAATGAAGGCCACAAACCCGCATATAATTGCTTATTTTCTTCCTAATTTTTAGTTTTTGTTTCCACTCTAATCTAATATTCTTATCCTTTGGAAATAAGTGCATTGAAAGTCCTGGGATGGATTTATTTTTCGAAGAATTACACTGAGGTACACAACAAAACGTCGGCGCCATGATGTTTCGACTTTCCGAGGCTCCTGCGTTCGGAGACGTACGGTTTCGCGTTCGCGAGCTAAGCGTACTGTCTTAGGATCGTTTCGGTAAAACCCGCAGAAGCCACGCAGTCGGCTTTTGGAAAGTTTTCTTTCGGGCTTTCGGCGAAGGTTACTAAGTTCTGTTGAACGTAGTCCAGTTTTTCGGGAGAGGGCACGAGTAAATAAGCATAAGTAAGTACCTTTTTTGTTGTTTAATAACGTAAAATAATTGAGCAACTTAAAAGATAAAGCGTTACGGCTCCCACTGGTTAAGGTACTCTATATAACAATAACACAGGGGTTATAGGACATAGAATGTACTGATGAAATTTTGAATTTTAATTAATGTTACTTTTGTATTATATTCCCTATATCTTGTAATGTAAAGTGTACATAAGTATTTTCAAAAAGTTTCGGAGCTGTAAGACCTTTTCTTTGGTCCTAGCTCGACAATAAAAACGGAGCAAAAAAAAAAGTTCTGTTAGGCTTAGGGTAACATGAGGCTCTCTTTGTCTCTGCAATAGGCTTAGTTAAAGGCCTACAAACAAATTCAGTTTCGTAATTAACTGTGCTAAGGAAATTCAAACGGAGAACAGTTGGGTAAGAGCAAGCGTGGCTGGGGAAGTTTTTCTGTAATTATTGGAAAATAGATTTTAAAGTTAAAACTATTTTCCTTCACCATCGGTAAATCTAGGTATTCAAAAAATTTTCTTATTTTTTCTAGGCTTCTTGGTTAAACAAGATCATTGTTTTTCAGGTAAGTATACGAGCAATTGTGAGAAATTTTCTGTTTATGCACATTTATTTCATAGTCCTATAACCTAGCAAAGTTCAATTTATGATAAAAATCAATTTTCCAAACATCACTGACCAGGAATCAGTGTTTCTCTTCCCTTTTTTTCAGCTATTTTTGGCTTGTTTATTTTAAGATAGGGACGGATTAAATAGGTATGAATACTTTCCCATGCAATATTTGTAGCTATTCTGGAAAAACTTTAAAAGCGTTAAGTTTGCATTGCATAAAATTACATCGGAATGATCCATTATTTTTTGTTTCTTGCAAAAATTGTCCTTACACATCTAAAAGTTGGCACGCGTTTAAAAAACATTGTTCAAAGTATCATAATGAACCGGAACTTAATGAACCAATTCCAAATGAAATTGATGATGAAGATGAATATCATTCGCTGGAAGATATTTCAATGGACACAGATGAGTTTAACATTAATGACCATGCCCCGTTAGTTGAAGGGAAGGATCCTAAAAATGAATACTTATTGCTAAAAAAAGCTTTCGGGTACTTTTTGCTAAAACTTGAAGCAAAGTTTGGATTCAGTAAGAAATGTATAGACTGCATTGTTGAAGAATTTAGTGAGCTTATGAAAGCATTTGGGGTATTTATCCGTTCGAAGTTTGGCAATTTTGCAAATGAAGATGGGAAAAAGTTATCAGATACATTGTTTGATAATTTTTTTGATATCAAAGACATTTCATTATCTCTCAAATCTGACGCGTTAAGGAAAACATTTTATAAGTCAGATTTCAATTTAAGTACACCTCAGGAAGTGTACATGGGAAGAATGACCGTCGTTTCTAAGGGGAAATTTAAAAATCAGTCGGTTTGGGGTTATAGTATTCCCAATTTAGAGAGCTTAAAATGTTTAATTGCCAAGCCTGATGTCAAATTCTGACTTACAAATGCACTTGATACTACTGGGGACGTAATGAAAGATTGGTGTGATGGTATTTTCTATAAAAACCATAATTTAGCTGGATCATTTTGCCTGCAAATTATTTTAAATGTAGATGATGTTGAGACATGTAATCCAATTGGAATGCACAAAAAATTTCACAAACTGACATTTTTCACGTATGAGTTAGTGAATATCCCTCCTATGTTCAGGTCAAAATTGTACACAAAACAATTACTGGCAATTGTTAAATCATCCTACATTAAGAAATTTGGTATGAAAAATATTCTTTAAGATTTTGTACAATCTATGAATGAACTTCAGAATGGTGTAGATTTGGGGTTTAAAATAGATGGCGTTAGTAAAAATTTAACTGGCCTTTTACTTGGTACACCAGCAGATACTCCTGCTTCAAACCAGCTTTGGGGTTTTAAAGAGGGGGTTGGATTCGCTCATAAATGTTGCAGAACATGCCATGGATCTAAGCCTGATGTTTTTGAGCACTTCAGAGAAGAGCATTTTAGTTTGCGTACAACAGAAGATCACCTTGATTTAAGTGATATTCTAGATGAAATTTCAACCGAAAAATATAGGAAGGATTTTAGTAAGGAATATGGTATAAACCGGCGTTCCCCTCTATTTGATATAAAGGGTATTGACTTAAGTATTTCGACCCATGACCCTATGCATGTTTTGTTAGAAGGCGTTGCCCTTGTTGAGTTAAAAGCAGTTTTGAGTTATTTCATTTCTGAAGCCAAATTGTTTACTTTAGAATGGTTAAATCAATCCCTTAATAATTTTAAATACTATTATCTTGAAAATATAAATAAACCACCAACAATTGAAAGTTCTATCCTGAAATCTGAAGGATCTTTAAATATATCCGCAGCTTCGTGTCTAACTCTAATAGAAATCTTGACATTTGTTATACGAGAAAGGGTTACAGATGAGTCAAAGGACAATCTAAAAAACTTCATTCGCTTGGTACAAATAGTTCACATCGGGACATCGCCTTTCGCAACATCAAAAACGGTTGACGAACTTAAAAATGCCGTTTCGGCGGCTTTACCCGGATATTTCAATTAAACCAAAATTCCATTATCTAATACATCTACCTAGGCAGATTTCTATGTTTGGACCATTAAGACACCATTTAGGCCAGGACAGATAGACCGAAAAAGGGCTTGACCTAGAACATTTGAACATAAAGATGAAAATTGGTACATGTGTTGTTTTTGACCCAACAAAAATTATACTTAAAGTCCCCTGCTGTAGAGCGCGAGCTTTCGCCGCCATCTTGGAAAATGGTCGCCGGGAATTACAGATACAATGTATTCCACGTTCTTCTTCAAAAATTATGAAAATTGGTACACATTATGATTGGAACCACATGAACATCTTGGCAAAATTTTAAAGCTCTGTGTTCAATAGTTTGGTCGCCATATTGGAAAATGGCCGCCGTGAATGATAGGTACAGTATATTTCACCATGTTGTTGGAAAATTATGAAAATTGATAGGTATTACAAACAGAGCTGTACGAACCTCATAGTAAAATATTGAAGCCATTAGTCAGATAGTTTGGCCGCCATGTTGGAAAATGACCGCCATCAATGTCATTAAGATAGAGTATATGGTTCAAAAATTATGAAAATTGGTAATAATTATGTTAAAGACCGTCTTAACATCATACTTGAATATTGAAGTCGTGCTACTGATAGTTTGGGCTCCATCTTCAAAAATGACTGCTAGAAATGGCAAATATATTACGGATATATAAATATTTTAGATATTTTTTTATTGAGTAGATGATTTTCATGAACGTATTAAACGCCATAAAAATAACTATTTTCGAGTCTAAATTATCGACCCATCTTCAAAAATGGTCGCTGAAATATTACTATCCTAAATTCTGCCATATTACTCGGATTTTGGTTAGGAAAAACCATTTTTATGGGGTATAAACATTCTAGTGTCGTTAAGGATTAGATTTAAGACACATTTTTAACATTTCGTTCATATTTATCGTCATCCTGAAGATTTTTTACTACGGCTAATACCTTGAAAATGACCACACATTGCCCAGCAAGCTAATACAGATCGTCTACATTCACAGTTCTTTATACAAGATGTTCTGCAGACTGCAGGTACAAATAATGAGTGGAATAAGTTCATCTGATGCCGGAAGGAGAATGGTGTGAATGGGTCTTCGACTTTCGCGATCGCTAACCAATCCCCACTTTTCGGGATTAAATCGTTTCCTAGCTATTGTTGGACTTGAAGATACGCTCGGAAAAAATGTAGTTTTGCTGCGTCGGTTGTTGGATGAAGCTTAGCGAGATCAAATGAGGACTTGACAGTATATGTGGCAACGGTTCCATTATACGTGTAATATCTACATAAATGAAGCATAACGTGTCAATTATCACCCTAAAAAAAGCGAAAAGAAATCTCTCTTCGGCAGCAGCTATGGCTTCCGTAGATGCAATATGGTCATTAAAAAAGCGCAACAAATTTGTAAGATGTTGATTATCTGTCGTTACTTTAAACCACGCCTTATCATAACCACACCCAATTACAGCACGTAAATGAAAGAAGTGTTCTCTTAACCTTTTTAATTCAAAGGACTTGTCGTGGCGGAGGGGGCCCGAGTTCGGTGTGACGGTTCGGGAGTTCCTTGGGTTCGCCCTTGGTTCAGACCGTTCCTTGCCCCATTCCGTGAAGGTTTTGCTGGGCCGTTTCGCCCCCACCCAGGTGTTGCCTTGGCTCGCCCCCGCTATTGGCAACCCTCTAGGGGTCGCGGATACACTATTTGTTTTGGGCCGTATGGCACTGTTGTGCTTGGAAAGAACTTCCCCGTCCCCTCGAGTCTTCTGCTGCCTTAATCCTTCCCTGTCACCGACCACCTCCTGACTGGGCTCGCCGTGACCTGCTCAAGTGGCGTTTTTCGGGCCCGCTGGCCAATCCCGTGTGCCATGACGGCGGTTCCGCTGGTTCAATTTGGAATATGATGGGGAGGTGTAGCGCCTAATCAAGGGTTCTGACATGCAATTATTATGAAAAATCTTCAGGATGACGATGAATATGAATGAAATGTTAGAGATTTGTCTAAAATCTAATATTAAACAACACTAGAATGCATAAACCCCATATTAAATCATATTCTCTAATCAACAGCATTGAATAACTTTTCTTTCTTTCAGAATTTTGGGCAATTATTTTCGTGTGGGCATTTTTAAAGATGGCGCCGATAATTTCAACTTCGATATATCCATTTTTTGTTGTTTATTACGTTAATTAAAATCATCTATTCAAAATAGGAATTTCAAAAATATTTATATATTTGAAATATATTTGGCATTTCCAGCAGTCATTTTCCAAGATGGCGCCCAAACTATCAGTAGCATGTCTTCAATATTCAAGTATGATGTTTAGACGGTCTTCAACATAATTATTACCAATTTTCATAATTTTTGAACCACATACTGTATCTAAATGACATTGATGGCGGCCATTTTCCAACATGGCGGCCAAACTATCTGACTAATGGCTTCAATATTTTACTATGAGGTTCACACAGCTCTGATTACAATACCTATCAATTTTCATAACTTTCCAACAACATGGTGAAATATACTGTACCTAGCATTTACGGCGGCCATTTTCCAATATGGCGACCAAACTATTGAACAAAGAGCCGTAAAATTTTGCCATGATGTTCATGTGATTCCAATCATAATGTGTACCAATTTTCATAATTTTTGAAGAAGAACGTGGAATACATTGTAGCTGGCATTCCCGGCGGCCATTTTCCAAGATGGCGGCGAAAGCTCGCGCTCTACAGCAGGGGACTTTTAGTATATTTTTTGTTGGGTCAAAAACAACACATGTACCAATTTTCATCTTTATGTTCAAATGTTCTAGGTCAAACCCTAAAAGTCCTGGGCTAATTAGTGAAGATTGAAGCATTTTTTCGGTATTTAAAGGGCGCAAGTGGGGAAGCTTTAAAAACATAGCGAAAAGCATGGGCAATTATAGTTTACTGAGAAATGGTTTTTATCAAAGAGGACCAAATGGAAGCCCAAATTTTAACTATTTATACAGTGGAAATGACATATCTGTTAAGAGACCATTGGACTTGTCAAAATATCCAGAATATATAATAACGGGCATTAGGGCTTTAGCGGGATTATCTCAAATTTGGGAAATCAAAGAAGCTGTTGTACATGGCCATATCTACAAGGAAGGCAACTGTATAGTATTAAATTGCATTAATGAAGCACAGCCAAATTTTGCCGTTAATCATCGGATATTAAGTTTAGAAAATGATTTGTGCTTTGTGATCCAAGAGTCTTCAAAAAACGAATACATCCAGATTTTAATGCGTACAAATTTGTATTAAACGAATTATATAGTTTGGTTCGTCAGTCATCTCTGCAAAACCCATTTCCATTGGCCCCAAGGTACTTAGCAGAAAATCTTTATGTGGTCAACAAATATTCATGCCTCATTCCTAGTACAAATTTATTCATATATAACTATACTAAATTTTAATGAAAATTATGTATATTTTGATACTTTTAATTTTTTACGTACCAAATTTTAATAATTTGAGTCGTTATTCTCAATGAGATAGATGTGCTATATTGATATTTAGTGTAATAAGGCGTTGGTTTAGCACATTTAATTTCATCCCACGAAATGAAAGACAAATTTGCTAGTCATCCCCTTGCAATTTCGCATATTGTTCCTAATTTGAAGATTTTTTTTGCAGTTCGGAAATGTTAGATAGTCGGAACATCCTTAGGGGTGCGTGTAAAGATTGTGGAAAGGACGAGTGCTGTGAATACGAAAGAAGCACAGATGTAACAAATAACAATTGTGCTTACTGTTGTTGCCCAGTTATGAAACACGAAAAAAGTAAGCACGGGCGAATACCAGTTTTTGACTGTCGAGACGAATATCGAATAGTGAAAAATTTTCTTATCGAATACCGAGACGAATAGTTGTTTGGGAACCGAATATCGAAAATTAGGCTTAACTTAAAATTGCCCTTATCGAATAGTTATCGAATAGTCAGAAATAGAAGGATTAATTAAAATCAATTTAAATTATATTTAGAATTTAGATGCGCTATAGAGTAGTAGCACTTCAGGCCTATTTTCCCATAGAAACTTATACATTAAAAAGCGTAACTGCCGTTACTTTTTTAAATCATTTTTAGGGTTAATATTTTTGTTTTCTCGAATAGTTAATCGAATATTTACCGAATAGTTAATCGAATATTTAACGAATAGTTAGTCGAATATTTAACGAATAGTAGGCCCGAATAGTAAAATTCACTATTCGATATTCGTTCGAATACCCGAAATGGGGCTTATCGAATATCGAGACGGTTATTCGTCTCGATATTCGATCGAGTTATTCGTGTTACTCGAGTATTCGCCCATGCTTAGAAAAAAGTATTTCATAAACCTTCATAAATAGACTATTACTTAACTGCGCATTTATTAATGTAGTGATTAACGCAAATGATGTTTCAACACCTGCCTTGCCATTTGAAAAAGGAGCGTCTTCTGACATAAGTAGTTAAATTATTGGATAGGGGTGTAACTTTTTATATTTGAAATGATTTTGTTTTTGTAGGACCTAATTCTAGCATGTCTGTGATGGAAACTAGTTGCGAGAACTATTCTCAGACCTTAAATTGCCAGCAGCATACGGAGAAGCCAAATTTTCTTAGTTCAAACAGCAAAGAAACTGCTGATGAGACTGATACCATTGGCAAAGATCAAGAAGCCAGCTTTGCTTCTATTAATATTGAGGAAGAAAATACCAATAACAAAAAGCCAGAAAACTCAGTAAGTTATATTTGAATTATATATAACTTGATAATATTCTAACTATATATACGCGAAGATTTCAGCCTTTTCTAAGTTTATAGAGAAAGCCCTAAAGGATGGTACTGTCACCAGTGGCCATACTTGGCACATTTTCGTCTCCGAATGCTGTTTTTTTTATATAAAAAAACCCCAATGTTTGTGCACGAACCGCTTACACAAATATAGGTAGAGATGGGCCGATACCAGTTTAAACCGATACCGATATGATCCGATACTTGGGAAACCGATACGTACCGATACCGATATTTTACCCGATCCTTCGATTAAACCGATATCAAACCGATACCGATATGGTATCGGTATCGGCCCATCTCTATTGATGATTCTCGATCCAATTTCGGTACTTGAAACTATAAAACTAGCTTATCATACGAAAAACCCATTTTAGACACTAGTTACGTCATCCAAAAATAGATGAAAAACTGTGCTGTCTCAGAGTTTAGGTCTTATGGCGTCATCTACTCTCAACATAAGTATTTATTTTTTTCAAAAAAATCGGGTAGAAATATCGGTTCATTTTTAACCGATACCGATATATCGGTTAAGGCCAAATATCGGTACCGATACCGATATGGCATAAGTATCGGCCCATCTCTAAATATAGGCTCAAGGATGTATGATCTATATCCAAGCATAAAATTAGACGGCACTACACCATGGGTATAAGTCCGATAATGAATGCATTTTTTAGCTCTTCGCTGTGAGTAATTAAGTTGTATACATCATAGGAAAAATTTACAAAATCACTTAGCTCGAAAATAAGAAAGCAAAGAATAATTGAAAAATCGACTGATGAAACGAGAGAAACAAAAGGATTCAAGCGTTTAGCTGCGGCAAATACAGAGACAATCTCAAAACCAAAAGTTTCTAAGAATTCGAAATCAAAACCCGTCTTAAAGTGAGCATTTATATTTTAATGCCTTTCTAAATTCTACGATATCTTAAAGTAAAGGAATTTTGTAGTATTTCTATAGCTAAAACCCTCGTTTAAATTATTAATTACTTAATACCTGTACTTTATACCCCACATTAAATGAATATATTTGCCATCATTTATTTCCTTTCATTCAAATGTATAAATGTGCATACCCACCAGAGCTAGCAGCGTAACATTATTTTATATTAAGATTCTTATTATTTTAAATGATTTCTTTACTTTGTGGGTTTTCATATTTCAATAGGGCTTTATCAATTTTTCCTTTAAATATGTGTGTTTGTTTTAGTCGATTTTCGAAAAGCCATTATAAGGGAGACCAGGCAACTGCTGATGAAGAGAAAAGTTGTATAAAAATTATTCAAACTGAGTGGATTAAAGCCAAGCCAGATATGGGCGTTGTAAAGGCAAATTTAAAAAAGATATTCAATTTGCGAACCAACCTTATCAGTAGCGATGAAGTGATTTTAGAAGTGTTCTCTTGTTTTGAAACTGTCGACATTGTAAGTTAAACGTATTGTTTTTAACTTCTAACTTAGAAAATTGCTTTATAAAGCCCACATTGAATAAGATTTCTTGCACTTTGCAGTTTTTGTTTGAGTTTCGCCTTATGTGCGGAAGAGAGGTATTTGAATCAGTATCCCGTAATGTTGAAAAATTCTTCAATATAATTATAGACATATCAGAAGCGAGAAAAAATAAGGTATTTGCTTATCAATTAAACTAATATAAACCGCGTTTTAAAGTGTTTAATTCAGGACCACGATTTTATGTACTTCGCGTGGATGTGGTTTGTTAAAAAGGCAGGAAATTTTCAAACCAAAGGAATTAAAACTATGTCAATTATTGAAGGAGTTAAAGTATGTAAATATCATTTATTTTCATATCTATTCATTTGAATATTTAACTCTTTTCCCCATCTGACAGGACTCAGAAATACTTGAGCAAATGAAAATTCGCGCGAAAGGACCACCTCTGTGCCTAGTGGCGATTGATAACGGTAAAATATCAAAAGCAGTGATTGTCGGCAACGGATTCGAAATTATATTTAAGGATCATGAACTGAAACTCCCGACGATACTGATGACTCTGCTTTCAGCATATTACACTCAAGAATTGGACTACCCAATTGTGTTTCTTCAACCGATGGCCCTCTTTGCGAAATGGGTCATGAACCATTCGTATTATAAGCTTGGAAATAGAGCAGCAAAACTGGATAAGGAAATTAAAACACTGTGGCAATAATAAATGAATAAAGAAAGTGAAAATGTATACTGAATGATTATTATTAGCATTTTAAGCACACTTCCGAGAACCACATCAAGATCATATAAAGTGTTCTTAAAAAAGGGAATTTTAGAACACTTCGCGTCTTTAGAACACAATAAGAGCACAATATACGGCACACTATAAGAACGTTTACCCACTTCAAGAACACATGATTAGAATATTTTAAGAACGCTTGAACATATCAAGAACATTTCAACATCACTTTTAGAACATTTTAAAGTGGTCTTGTGAATGTGTTCTTAAATCGATACCAAATTTGGTGGTCTTAATGTGTGCTTCAACCATTCTTGGAATGATCCTGGAAATTGCAGTGTACGGCTAATAACATATTTAATGTAAATGAAGATCGTATGTGCCAGATTTAAGATATTCAATTTTCAAAGCTAAAATGAACAATGTAATAATTGAAATCATTTTCGAGAAGTTTCTCAGGTTTCGTTTCATTTATGACTATTTATAAAGGACGTTCCTGGTATACGCTAGATGGTTTCTGATAGTGTTTTATTCGGCTAATTACATATTTAATGTAAATGAAAATCGTATGTGCCAGATTTAAGATATTCAACTTTCAAAGCTAAAATGAACAATGTAATAATTGAAATCATTTTCGAGATGTTTCTCAGGTTTCGTTTCATTTATGACTAATTCAAGGACGTTCCCGGTATACGCTAGATGGTTTCTGATAGTGTTTTATTCGGCTAATAACATATTTAATGTAAATGAAAATCGTATGTGCCAGATTTAAGATATTCAACTTTCAAAGCTAAAATGAACAATGTAATAATTGAAATCATTTTCGAGATGTTTCTCAGGTTTCGTTTCATTTATGACTATTTATAAAGGACGTTCCTGGTATACGCTAGATGGTTTCTGATAGTGTTTTATTCGGCTAGTAACATATTTAATGTAAATGAATATCGTATGTGCCAGATTTAAGATATTCAACTTTCAAAGCTAAAATGAACAATGTAATAATTGAAATCATTTTCGAGATGTTTCTCAGGTTTCGTTTCATTTATGACTATTTATAAAGGACGTTCCTGGTATACGCTAGATGGTTTCTGATAGTGTTTTATTCGGCTAATAACATATTTAATGTAAATGAAAATCGTATGTGCCAGATTTAAGATATTCAACTTTCAAAGCTAAAATGAACAATGTAATAATTGAAATCATTTTCGAGATGTTTCTCAGGTTTCGTTTCATTTATGACTATTTATAAAGGACGTTCCTGGTATACGCTAGATGGTTTCTGATAGTGTTTTATTCGGCTTATAACATATTTAATGTAAATGAAAATCGTATGTGCCAGATTTAAGATATTCAACTTTCAAAGCTAAAATGAACAATGTAATAATTGAAATCATTTTCGAGATGTTTCTCAGGTTTCGTTTCATTTATGACTTTTTATAAAGGACGTTCCTGGTATACGCTAGATGGTTTCTGATAGTGTTTTATTCGGCTAATAACATATTTAATGTAAATGAAAATCGTATGTGCCAGATTTAAGATATTCAACTTTCAAAGCTAAAATGAACAATGTAATAATTGAAATCATTTTCGAGATGTTTCTCAGGTTTCGTTTCATTTATGACTATTTATAAAGGACGTTCCTGGTATACGCTAGGTGGTTTCTGACAGTGTTTTATTCGGCTAATAACATATTTAAACTAAATGAAAATCGTATGTGCCAGATTTAAGATATTCAACTTTCAAGGCTAAAATGAACAGTGTAATAATTGAAATCATTTTCGAGATCTGTCTCAGGTTTCATTTCATTTATGACTAATTCAAGGACTTTTCCGGTATACGCTAGATGGTTTCTGATAGTGATTTATACGGCTTATAACATATTTAAACTAAATGAAGATCGTATGTGCCAGATTTAAGATATTCAACTTTCAAAGCTAAAATGAACAATGTAATAATTTAAATCATTTTCGAGATGTTTCTCAGGTTTCGTTTCATTTATGACTATTTATAAAGGACGTTCCTGGTATACGCTAGATGGTTTCTGATAGTGTTTTATTCGGCTTATAACATAATTAATGTAAATGAAAATCGTATGTGCCAGATTTAAGATATTCAACTTTCAAAGCTAAAATGAACAATGTAATAATTGAAATCATTTTCGAGATGTTTCTCAGGTTTCGTTTCATTTATGACTATTTATAAAGGACGTTCCTAGTATACGCTAGATGGTTTCTGATAGTGTTTTATTCGGCTTATAACATATTTAATGTAAATGAAAATCGTATGTGCCAGATTTAAGATATTCAACTTTCAAAACTAAAATGAACAATGTAATAATTGAAATCACTTTCGAGATGTTTCTCAGGTTTCGTTTCATTTATGACTATTTATAAAGGATGTTCCTGGTATACGCAGATGGTTTCTGATAGTGTCTTATTCGGCTAATAACGTATTTAATGTAAATGAAAATCGTATGTGCCAGATTTAAGATATTCAACTTTCAAAGCTAAAATGAACAATGTAATAATTGAAATCATTTTCGAGATGTTTCTCAGGTTTCGTTTCATTTATGACTATTTATAAAGGACGTTCCTGGTATACGCTAGATGGTTTCTGATAGTGTTTTATTCGGCTAATAACATATTTAATGTAAATGAAAATCGTATGTGCCAGATTTAAGATATTCAACTTTAAAAGCTAAAATGAACAATGTAATAATTGAAATCATTTTCGAGATGTTTCTCAGGTTTCGTTTCATTTATGACTATTTATAAAGGACGTTCCTGGTATACGCTAGATGGTTTCTGATAGTGTTTTATTCGGCTTATAACATATTTAATGTAAATGAAAATCGTATGTGCCAGATTTAAGATATTCAACTTTCAAAGCTAAAATGAACAATGTAATAATTGAAATCATTTTCGAGATGTTTCTCAGGTTTCGCTTCATTTATGACTATTTATAAAGGACGTTCCTGGTATACCCTAGATGGTTTCTGACTGTGTTTTATACGGCTAATAACATATTTAAACTAAATGAAGATCGTTTGTGCCAGAATTAAGATATTCAACTTTCAAGGCTAAATTGAACAGTGTAATAATTGAAATCATTTTCGAGATGTTTCTCAGGTTTCGTTTCATTTATGACTATTTATAAAGGACGTTCCTGGTATACGCTAGATGGTTTCTGACTGTGTTTTATACGGCTAATAACATATTTAAACTAAATGAAGATCGTTTGTGCCAGAATTAATATATTCAACTTTCAAGGCTAAAATGAACAGTGTAATAATTGAAATCATTTTCGAGATGTTTCTCAGGTTTCGTTTCATTTATGACTATTTATAAAGGACGTTCCTGGTATACGCTAGATGGTTTCTGATAGTGTTTTATTCGGCTTATAACATATTTAATGTAAATGAAAATCGTATGTGCCAGATTTAAGATATTCAACTTTCAAAGCTAAAATGAACAATGTAATAATTGAAATCATTTTCGAGATGTTTCTCAGGTTTCGTTTCATTTATGACTATTTATAAAGGACGTTCCTGGTATACGCTAGATGGATTCTGACAGTGTTTTATACGGCTAATAACATATTTAAACTAAATGAAGATCGATTGTGCCAGAATTAAGATATTCAACTTTCAAGGCTAAAATGAACAGTGTAATAATTGAAATCATTTTCGAGATGTTTCTCAGGTTTCGTTTCATTTATGACTATTTATAAAGGACGTTCCTGGTATACGCTAGATGGTTTCTGATAGTGTTTTATTCGGCTTATAACATATTTAATGTAAATGAAAATCGTATGTGCCAGATTTAAGATATTCAACTTTCAAAGCTAAAATGAACAATGTAATAATTGAAATCATTTTCGAGATGTTTCTCAGGTTTCGTTTCATTTATGACTAATTCAAGGACGTTCCCGGTATACGCTAGATGGTTTCTGATAGTGTTTTATTCGGCTAATAACATATTTAATGTAAATGAAAATCGTATGTGCCAGATTTAAGATATTCAACTTTCAAGCTAAAATGAACAATGTAATAATTGAAATCATTTTCGAGATGTTTCTCAGGTTTCGTTTCATTTATGACTATTTATAAAGGACGTTCCTGGTATACGCTAGATGGTTTCTGATAGTGTTTTATTCGGCTAGTAACATATTTAATGTAAATGAATATCGTATGTGCCAGATTTAAGATATTCAACTTTCAAAGCTAAAATGAACAATGTAATAATTGAAATCATTTTCGAGATGTTTCTCAGGTTTCGTTTCATTTATGACTATTTATAAAGGACGTTCCTGGTATACGCTAGATGGTTTCTGATAGTGTTTTATTCGGCTAGTAACATATTTAATGTAAATGAATATCGTATGTGCCAGATTTAAGATATTCAACTTTCAAAGCTAAAATGAACAATGTAATAATTGAAATCATTTTCGAGATGTTTCTCAGGTTTCGTTTCATTTATGACTATTTATAAAGGACGTTCCTGGTATACGCTAGATGGTTTCTGATAGAGTTTTATTCGGCTTATAACATATTTAATGTAAATGAAAATCGTATGTGCCAGATTTAAGATATTCAACTTTCAAAGCTAAAATGAACAATGTAATAATTGAAATCATTTTCGAGATGTTTCTCAGGTTTCGTTTCATTTATGACTTTTTATAAAGGACGTTCCTGGTATACGCTAGATGGTTTCTGATAGTGTTTTATTCGGCTAATAACATATTTAATGTAAATGAAAATCGTATGTGCCAGATTTAAGATATTCAACTTTCAAAGCTAAAATGAACAATGTAATAATTGAAATCATTTTCGAGATGTTTCTCAGGTTTCGTTTCATTTATGACTATTTATAAAGGACGTTCCTGGTATACGCTAGGTGGTTTCTGACAGTGTTTTATTCGGCTAATAACATATTTAAACTAAATGAAAATCGTATGTGCCAGATTTAAGATATTCAACTTTCAAGGCTAAAATGAACAGTGTAATAATTGAAATCATTTTCGAGATCTGTCTCAGGTTTCATTTCATTTATGACTAATTCAAGGACGTTTCCGGTATACGCTAGATGGTTTCTGATAGTGATTTATACGGCTTATAACATATTTAAACTAAATGAAGATCGTATGTGCCAGATTTAAGATATTCAACTTTCAAAGCTAAAATGAACAATGTAATAATTTAAATCATTTTCGAGATGTTTCTCAGGTTTCGTTTCATTTATGACTATTTATAAAGGACGTTCCTGGTATACGCTAGATGGTTTCTGATAGTGTTTTATTCGGCTTATAACATAATTAATGTAAATGAAAATCGTATGTGCCAGATTTAAGATATTCAACTTTCAAAGCTAAAATGAACAATGTAATAATTGAAATCATTTTCGAGATGTTTCTCAGGTTTCGTTTCATTTATGACTATTTATAAAGGACGTTCCTAGTATACGCTAGATGGTTTCTGATAGTGTTTTATTCGGCTTATAACATATTTAATGTAAATGAAAATCGTATGTGCCAGATTTAAGATATTCAACTTTCAAAACTAAAATGAACAATGTAATAATTGAAA
Source organism: Phalangium opilio (assembly GCF_054372755.1). Lineage (NCBI taxonomy): Eukaryota > Metazoa > Arthropoda > Arachnida > Opiliones > Phalangiidae > Phalangium > Phalangium opilio. The sequence goes on from NW_028324255.1 coordinate 365,327, forward strand.
TAATTTTCGAGATGTTTCTCAGGTTTCGTTTCATTTATGACTATTTATAAAGGATGTTCCTGGTATACGCAGATGGTTTCTGATAGTGTCTTATTCGGCTAATAACGTATTTAATGTAAATGAAAATCGTATGTGCCAGATTTAAGATATTCAACTTTCAAAGCTAAAATGAACAATGTAATAATTGAAATCATTTTCGAGATGTTTCTCAGGTTTCGTTTCATTTATGACTATTTATAAAGGACGTTCCTGGTATACGCTAGATGGTTTCTGATAGTGTTTTATTCGGCTAATAACATATTTAATGTAAATGAAAATCGTATGTGCCAGATTTAAGATATTCAACTTTCAAAGCTAAAATGAACAATGTAATAATTGAAATCATTTTCGAGATGTTTCTCAGGTTTCGTTTCATTTATGACTATTTATAAAGGACGTTCCTGGTATACGCTAGATGGTTTCTGATAGTGTTTTATTCGGCTTATAACATATTTAATGTAAATGAAAATCGTATGTGCCAGATTTAAGATATTCAACTTTCAAAGCTAAAATGAACAATGTAATATGTGAAATCATTTTCGAGATGTTTCTCAGGTTTCGTTTCATTTATGACTATTTATAAAGGACGTTCCTGGTATACGCTAGATGGTTTCTGATAGTGTTTTATTCGGCTTATAACATATTTAATGTAAATGAAAATCGTATGTGCCAGATTTAAGATATTCAACTTTCAAAGCTAAAATGAACAATGTAATAATTGAAATCATTTTCGAGATGTTTCTCAGGTTTCGCTTCATTTATGACTATTTATAAAGGACGTTCCTGGTATACGCTAGATGGTTTCTGACTGTGTTTTATACGGCTAATAACATATTTAAACTAAATGAAGATCGTTTGTGCCAGAATTAAGATATTCAACTTTCAAGGCTAAATTGAACAGTGTAATAATTGAAATCATTTTCGAGATGTTTCTCAGGTTTCGTTTCATTTATGACTATTTATAAAGGACGTTCCTGGTATACGCTAGATGGTTTCTGATAGTGTTTTATTCGGCTTATAACATATTTAATGTAAATGAAAATCGTATGTGCCAGATTTAAGATATTCAACTTTCAAAGCTAAAATGAACAATGTAATAATTGAAATCATTTTCGAGATGTTTCTCAGGTTTCGCTTCATTTATGACTATTTATAAATGACGTTCCTGGTATACGCTAGATGGTTTCTGATAGTGTTTTATTCGGCTAATAACATATTTAATGTAAATGAAAATCGTATGTGCCAGATTTAAGATATTCAACTTTCAAAGCTAAAATGAACAATGTAATAATTGAAATCATTTTCGAGATGTTTCTCAGGTTTCGTTTCATTTATGACTATTTATAAAGGACGTTCCTGGTATACGCTAGATGGTTTCTGATAGTGTTTTATTCGGCTTATAACATATTTAATGTAAATGAAAATCGTATGTGCCAGATTTAAGATATTCAACTTTCAAAGCTAAAATGAACAATGTAATAATTGAAATCACTTTCGAGATGTTTCTCAGGTTTCGTTTCATTTATGACTATTTATAAAGGACGTTCCTGGTATACGCTAGATGGTTTCTGATAGTGTTTTATTCGGCTTATAACATATTTAATGTAAATGAAAATCGTATGTGCCAGATTTAAGATATTCAACTTTCAAAGCTAAAATGAACAATGTAATAATTGAAATCATTTTCGAGATGTTTCTCAGGTTTCGTTTCATTTATGACTTTTTATAAAGGACGTTCCTGGTATACGCTAGATGGTTTCTGATAGTGTTTTATTCGGCTAATAACATATTTAATGTAAATGAAAATCGTATGTGCCAGATTTAAGATATTCAACTTTCAAAGCTAAAATGAACAATGTAATAATTGAAATCATTTTCGAGATGTTTCTCAGGTTTCGTTTCATTTATGACTATTTATAAAGGACGTTCCTGGTATACGCTAGATGGTTTCTGATAGTGTTTTATTCGGCTAGTAACATATTTAATGTAAATGAATATCGTATGTGCCAGATTTAAGATATTCAACTTTCAAAGCTAAAATGAACAATGTAATAATTGAAATCATTTTCGAGATGTTTCTCAGGTTTCGTTTCATTTATGACTATTTATAAAGGACGTTCCTGGTATACGCTAGATGGTTTCTGATAGTGTTTTATTCGGCTTATAACATATTTAATGTAAATGAAAATCGTATGTGCCAGATTTAAGATATTCAACTTTCAAAGCTAAAATGAACAATGTAATAATTGAAATCATTTTCGAGATGTTTCTCAGGTTTCGTTTCATTTATGACTAATTCAAGGACGTTCCCGGTATACGCTAGATGGTTTCTGATAGTGTTTTATTCGGCTAATAACATATTTAATGTAAATGAAAATCGTATGTGCCAGATTTAAGATATTCAACTTTCAAAGCTAAAATGAACAATGTAATAATTGAAATCATTTTCGAGATGTTTCTCAGGTTTCGTTTCATTTATGACTATTTATAAAGGACGTTCCTGGTATACGCTAGATGGTTTCTGATAGTGTTTTATTCGGCTAGTAACATATTTAATGTAAATGAATATCGTATGTGCCAGATTTAAGATATTCAACTTTCAAAGCTAAAATGAACAATGTAATAATTGAAATCATTTTCGAGATGTTTCTCAGGTTTCGTTTCATTTATGACTATTTATAAAGGACGTTCCTGGTATACGCTAGATGGTTTCTGATAGTGTTTTATTCGGCTTATAACATATTTAATGTAAATGAAAATCGTATGTGCCAGATTTAAGATATTCAACTTTCAAAGCTAAAATGAACAATGTAATAATTGAAATCACTTTCGAGATGTTTCTCAGGTTTCGTTTCATTTATGACTATTTATAAAGGACGTTCCTGGTATACGCTAGATGGTTTCTGATAGTGTTTTATTCGGCTTATAACATATTTAATGTAAATGAAAATCGTATGTGCCAGATTTAAGATATTCAACTTTCAAAGCTAAAATGAACAATGTAATAATTGAAATCATTTTCGAGATGTTTCTCAGGTTTCGTTTCATTTATGACTTTTTATAAAGGACGTTCCTGGTATACGCTAGATGGTTTCTGATAGTGTTTTATTCGGCTAATAACATATTTAATGTAAATGAAAATCGTATGTGCCAGATTTAAGATATTCAACTTTCAAAGCTAAAATGAACAATGTAATAATTGAAATCATTTTCGAGATGTTTCTCAGGTTTCGTTTCATTTATGACTATTTATAAAGGACGTTCCTGGTATACGCTAGATGGTTTCTGATAGTGTTTTATTCGGCTAGTAACATATTTAATGTAAATGAATATCGTATGTGCCAGATTTAAGATATTCAACTTTCAAAGCTAAAATGAACAATGTAATAATTGAAATCATTTTCGAGATGTTTCTCAGGTTTCGTTTCATTTATGACTATTTATAAAGGACGTTCCTGGTATACGCTAGATGGTTTCTGATAGTGTTTTATTCGGCTTATAACATATTTAATGTAAATGAAAATCGTATGTGCCAGATTTAAGATATTCAACTTTCAAAGCTAAAATGAACAATGTAATAATTGAAATCATTTTCGAGATGTTTCTCAGGTTTCGTTTCATTTATGACTAATTCAAGGACGTTCCCGGTATACGCTAGATGGTTTCTGATAGTGTTTTATTCGGCTAATAACATATTTAATGTAAATGAAAATCGTATGTGCCAGATTTAAGATATTCAACTTTCAAAGCTAAAATGAACAATGTAATAATTGAAATCATTTTCGAGATGTTTCTCAGGTTTCGTTTCATTTATGACTATTTATAAAGGACGTTCCTGGTATACGCTAGATGGTTTCTGATAGTGTTTTATTCGGCTAGTAACATATTTAATGTAAATGAATATCGTATGTGCCAGATTTAAGATATTCAACTTTCAAAGCTAAAATGAACAATGTAATAATTGAAATCATTTTCGAGATGTTTCTCAGGTTTCGTTTCATTTATGACTATTTATAAAGGACGTTCCTGGTATACGCTAGATGGTTTCTGATAGTGTTTTATTCGGCTAGTAACATATTTAATGTAAATGAATATCGTATGTGCCAGATTTAAGATATTCAACTTTCAAAGCTAAAATGAACAATGTAATAATTGAAATCATTTTCGAGATGTTTCTCAGGTTTCGTTTCATTTATGACTATTTATAAAGGACGTTCCTGGTATACGCTAGATGGTTTCTGATAGTGTTTTATTCGGCTAATAACATATTTAATGTAAATGAAAATCGTATGTGCCAGATTTAAGATATTCAACTTTCAAAGCTAAAATGAACAATGTAATAATTGAAATCATTTTCGAGATGTTTCTCAGGTTTCGTTTCATTTATGACTATTTATAAAGGACGTTCCTGGTATACGCTAGATGGTTTCTGATAGTGTTTTATTCGGCTTATAACATATTTAATGTAAATGAAAATCGTATGTGCCAGATTTAAGATATTCAACTTTCAAAGCTAAAATGAACAATGTAATAATTGAAATCATTTTCGAGATGTTTCTCAGGTTTCGTTTCATTTATGACTTTTTATAAAGGACGTTCCTGGTATACGCTAGATGGTTTCTGATAGTGTTTTATTCGGCTAATAACATATTTAATGTAAATGAAAATCGTATGTGCCAGATTTAAGATATTCAACTTTCAAAGCTAAAATGAACAATGTAATAATTGAAATCATTTTCGAGATGTTTCTCAGGTTTCGTTTCATTTATGACTATTTATAAAGGACGTTCCTGGTATACGCTAGGTGGTTTCTGACAGTGTTTTATTCGGCTAATAACATATTTAAACTAAATGAAAATCGTATGTGCCAGATTTAAGATATTCAACTTTCAAGGCTAAAATGAACAGTGTAATAATTGAAATCATTTTCGAGATCTGTCTCAGGTTTCATTTCATTTATGACTAATTCAAGGACGTTTCCGGTATACGCTAGATGGTTTCTGATAGTGATTTATACGGCTTATAACATATTTAAACTAAATGAAGATCGTATGTGCCAGATTTAAGATATTCAACTTTCAAAGCTAAAATGAACAATGTAATAATTTAAATCATTTTCGAGATGTTTCTCAGGTTTCGTTTCATTTATGACTATTTATAAAGGACGTTCCTGGTATACGCTAGATGGTTTCTGATAGTGTTTTATTCGGCTTATAACATAATTAATGTAAATGAAAATCGTATGTGCCAGATTTAAGATATTCAACTTTCAAAGCTAAAATGAACAATGTAATAATTGAAATCATTTTCGAGATGTTTCTCAGGTTTCGTTTCATTTATGACTATTTATAAAGGACGTTCCTAGTATACGCTAGATGGTTTCTGATAGTGTTTTATTCGGCTTATAACATATTTAATGTAAATGAAAATCGTATGTGCCAGATTTAAGATATTCAACTTTCAAAGCTAAAATGAACAATGTAATAATTGAAATCATTTTCGAGATGTTTCTCAGGTTTCGTTTCATTTATGACTATTTATAAAGGACGTTCCTGGTATACGCTAGATGGTTTCTGATAGTGTTTTATTCGGCTTATAACATATTTAATGTAAATGAAAATCGTATGTGCCAGATTTAAGATATTCAACTTTCAAAGCTAAAATGAACAATGTAATAATTGAAATCACTTTCGAGATGTTTCTCAGGTTTCGTTTCATTTATGACTATTTATAAAGGACGTTCCTGGTATACGCTAGATGGTTTCTGATAGTGTTTTATTCGGCTTATAACATATTTAATGTAAATGAAAATCGTATGTGCCAGATTTAAGATATTCAACTTTCAAAGCTAAAATGAACAATGTAATAATTGAAATCATTTTCGAGATGTTTCTCAGGTTTCGTTTCATTTATGACTTTTTATAAAGGACGTTCCTGGTATACGCTAGATGGTTTCTGATAGTGTTTTATTCGGCTAATAACATATTTAATGTAAATGAAAATCGTATGTGCCAGATTTAAGATATTCAACTTTCAAAGCTAAAATGAACAATGTAATAATTGAAATCATTTTCGAGATGTTTCTCAGGTTTCGTTTCATTTATGACTATTTATAAAGGACGTTCCTGGTATACGCTAGGTGGTTTCTGACAGTGTTTTATTCGGCTAATAACATATTTAAACTAAATGAAAATCGTATGTGCCAGATTTAAGATATTCAACTTTCAAGGCTAAAATGAACAGTGTAATAATTGAAATCATTTTCGAGATCTGTCTCAGGTTTCATTTCATTTATGACTAATTCAAGGACTTTTCCGGTATACGCTAGATGGTTTCTGATAGTGATTTATACGGCTTATAACATATTTAAACTAAATGAAGATCGTATGTGCCAGATTTAAGATATTCAACTTTCAAAGCTAAAATGAACAATGTAATAATTTAAATCATTTTCGAGATGTTTCTCAGGTTTCGTTTCATTTATGACTATTTATAAAGGACGTTCCTGGTATACGCTAGATGGTTTCTGATAGTGTTTTATTCGGCTTATAACATAATTAATGTAAATGAAAATCGTATGTGCCAGATTTAAGATATTCAACTTTCAAAGCTAAAATGAACAATGTAATAATTGAAATCATTTTCGAGATGTTTCTCAGGTTTCGTTTCATTTATGACTATTTATAAAGGACGTTCCTAGTATACGCTAGATGGTTTCTGATAGTGTTTTATTCGGCTTATAACATATTTAATGTAAATGAAAATCGTATGTGCCAGATTTAAGATATTCAACTTTCAAAACTAAAATGAACAATGTAATAATTGAAATCACTTTCGAGATGTTTCTCAGGTTTCGTTTCATTTATGACTATTTATAAAGGATGTTCCTGGTATACGCAGATGGTTTCTGATAGTGTCTTATTCGGCTAATAACGTATTTAATGTAAATGAAAATCGTATGTGCCAGATTTAAGATATTCAACTTTCAAAGCTAAAATGAACAATGTAATAATTGAAATCATTTTCGAGATGTTTCTCAGGTTTCGTTTCATTTATGACTATTTATAAAGGACGTTCCTGGTATACGCTAGATGGTTTCTGATAGTGTTTTATTCGGCTAATAACATATTTAATGTAAATGAAAATCGTATGTGCCAGATTTAAGATATTCAACTTTCAAAGCTAAAATGAACAATGTAATAATTGAAATCATTTTCGAGATGTTTCTCAGGTTTCGTTTCATTTATGACTATTTATAAAGGACGTTCCTGGTATACGCTAGATGGTTTCTGATAGTGTTTTATTCGGCTTATAACATATTTAATGTAAATGAAAATCGTATGTGCCAGATTTAAGATATTCAACTTTCAAAGCTAAAATGAACAATGTAATATGTGAAATCATTTTCGAGATGTTTCTCAGGTTTCGTTTCATTTATGACTATTTATAAAGGACGTTCCTGGTATACGCTAGATGGTTTCTGATAGTGTTTTATTCGGCTTATAACATATTTAATGTAAATGAAAATCGTATGTGCCAGATTTAAGATATTCAACTTTCAAAGCTAAAATGAACAATGTAATAATTGAAATCATTTTCGAGATGTTTCTCAGGTTTCGCTTCATTTATGACTATTTATAAAGGACGTTTCTGGTATACGCTAGATGGTTTCTGACTGTGTTTTATACGGCTAATAACATATTTAAACTAAATGAAGATCGTTTGTGCCAGAATTAAGATATTCAACTTTCAAGGCTAAATTGAACAGTGTAATAATTGAAATCATTTTCGAGATGTTTCTCAGGTTTCGTTTCATTTATGACTATTTATAAAGGACGTTCCTGGTATACGCTAGATGGTTTCTGACTGTGTTTTATACGGCTAATAACATATTTAAACTAAATGAAGATCGTTTGTGCCAGAATTAATATATTCAACTTTCAAGGCTAAAATGAACAGTGTAATAATTGAAATCATTTTCGAGATGTTTCTCAGGTTTCGTTTCATTTATGACTATTTATAAAGGACGTTCCTGGTATACGCTAGATGGTTTCTGATAGTGTTTTATTCGGCTTATAACATATTTAATGTAAATGAAAATCGTATGTGCCAGATTTAAGATATTCAACTTTCAAAGCTAAAATGAACAATGTAATAATTGAAATCATTTTCGAGATGTTTCTCAGGTTTCGTTTCATTTATGACTATTTATAAAGGACGTTCCTGGTATACGCTAGATGGATTCTGACAGTGTTTTATATGGCTAATAACATATTTAAACTAAATGAAGATCGATTGTGCCAGAATTAAGATATTCAACTTTCAAGGCTAAAATGAACAGTGTAATAATTGAAATCATTTTCGAGATGTTTCTCAGGTTTCGTTTCATTTATGACTATTTATAAAGGACGTTCCTGGTATACGCTAGATGGTTTCTGATAGTGTTTTATTCGGCTTATAACATATTTAATGTAAATGAAAATCGTATGTGCCAGATTTAAGATATTCAACTTTCAAAGCTAAAATGAACAATGTAATAATTGAAATCATTTTCGAGATGTTTCTCAGGTTTCGTTTCATTTATGACTAATTCAAGGACGTTCCCGGTATACGCTAGATGGTTTCTGATAGTGTTTTATTCGGCTAATAACATATTTAATGTAAATGAAAATCGTATGTGCCAGATTTAAGATATTCAACTTTCAAAGCTAAAATGAACAATGTAATAATTGAAATCATTTTCGAGATGTTTCTCAGGTTTCGTTTCATTTATGACTATTTATAAAGGACGTTCCTGGTATACGCTAGATGGTTTCTGATAGTGTTTTATTCGGCTAGTAACATATTTAATGTAAATGAATATCGTATGTGCCAGATTTAAGATATTCAACTTTCAAAGCTAAAATGAACAATGTAATAATTGAAATCATTTTCGAGATGTTTCTCAGGTTTCGTTTCATTTATGACTATTTATAAAGGACGTTCCTGGTATACGCTAGATGGTTTCTGATAGTGTTTTATTCGGCTTATAACATATTTAATGTAAATGAAAATCGTATGTGCCAGATTTAAGATATTCAACTTTCAAAGCTAAAATGAACAATGTAATAATTGAAATCATTTTCGAGATGTTTCTCAGGTTTCGTTTCATTTATGACTAATTCAAGGACGTTCCCGGTATACGCTAGATGGTTTCTGATAGTGTTTTATTCGGCTAATAACATATTTAATGTAAATGAAAATCGTATGTGCCAGATTTAAGATATTCAACTTTCAAAGCTAAAATGAACAATGTAATAATTGAAATCATTTTCGAGATGTTTCTCAGGTTTCGTTTCATTTATGACTATTTATAAAGGACGTTCCTGGTATACGCTAGATGGTTTCTGATAGTGTTTTATTCGGCTAGTAACATATTTAATGTAAATGAATATCGTATGTGCCAGATTTAAGATATTCAACTTTCAAAGCTAAAATGAACAATGTAATAATTGAAATCATTTTCGAGATGTTTCTCAGGTTTCGTTTCATTTATGACTATTTATAAAGGACGTTCCTGGTATACGCTAGATGGTTTCTGATAGTGTTTTATTCGGCTAGTAACATATTTAATGTAAATGAATATCGTATGTGCCAGATTTAAGATATTCAACTTTCAAAGCTAAAATGAACAATGTAATAATTGAAATCATTTTCGAGATGTTTCTCAGGTTTCGTTTCATTTATGACTATTTATAAAGGACGTTCCTGGTATACGCTAGATGGTTTCTGATAGTGTTTTATTCGGCTAGTAACATATTTAATGTAAATGAATATCGTATGTGCCAGATTTAAGATATTCAACTTTCAAAGCTAAAATGAACAATGTAATAATTGAAATCATTTTCGAGATGTTTCTCAGGTTTCGTTTCATTTATGACTATTTATAAAGGACGTTCCTGGTATACGCTAGATGGTTTCTGATAGTGTTTTATTCGGCTAATAACATATTTAATGTAAATGAAAATCGTATGTGCCAGATTTAAGATATTCAACTTTCAAAGCTAAAATGAACAATGTAATAATTGAAATCATTTTCGAGATGTTTCTCAGGTTTCGTTTCATTTATGACTATTTATAAAGGACGTTCCTGGTATACGCTAGATGGTTTCTGATAGTGTTTTATTCGGCTTATAACATATTTAATGTAAATGAAAATCGTATGTGCCAGATTTAAGATATTCAACTTTCAAAGCTAAAATGAACAATGTAATAATTGAAATCATTTTCGAGATGTTTCTCAGGTTTCGTTTCATTTATGACTTTTTATAAAGGACGTTCCTGGTATACGCTAGATGGTTTCTGATAGTGTTTTATTCGGCTAATAACATATTTAATGTAAATGAAAATCGTATGTGCCAGATTTAAGATATTCAACTTTCAAAGCTAAAATGAACAATGTAATAATTGAAATCATTTTCGAGATGTTTCTCAGGTTTCGTTTCATTTATGACTATTTATAAAGGACGTTCCTGGTATACGCTAGGTGGTTTCTGACAGTGTTTTATTCGGCTAATAACATATTTAAACTAAATGAAAATCGTATGTGCCAGATTTAAGATATTCAACTTTCAAGGCTAAAATGAACAGTGTAATAATTGAAATCATTTTCGAGATCTGTCTCAGGTTTCATTTCATTTATGACTAATTCAAGGACGTTTCCGGTATACGCTAGATGGTTTCTGATAGTGATTTATACGGCTTATAACATATTTAAACTAAATGAAGATCGTATGTGCCAGATTTAAGATATTCAACTTTCAAAGCTAAAATGAACAATGTAATAATTTAAATCATTTTCGAGATGTTTCTCAGGTTTCGTTTCATTTATGACTATTTATAAAGGACGTTCCTGGTATACGCTAGATGGTTTCTGATAGTGTTTTATTCGGCTTATAACATAATTAATGTAAATGAAAATCGTATGTGCCAGATTTATGATATTCAACTTTCAAAGCTAAAATGAACAATGTAATAATTGAAATCATTTTCGAGATGTTTCTCAGGTTTCGTTTCATTTATGACTATTTATAAAGGACGTTCCTAGTATACGCTAGATGGTTTCTGATAGTGTTTTATTCGGCTTATAACATATTTAATGTAAATGAAAATCGTATGTGCCAGATTTAAGATATTCAACTTTCAAAACTAAAATGAACAATGTAATAATTGAAATAATTTTCGAGATGTTTCTCAGGTTTCGTTTCATTTATGACTATTTATAAAGGATGTTCCTGGTATACGCAGATGGTTTCTGATAGTGTCTTATTCGGCTAATAACGTATTTAATGTAAATGAAAATCGTATGTGCCAGATTTAAGATATTCAACTTTCAAAGCTAAAATAAACAATGTAATAATTGAAATCATTTTCGAGATGTTTCTCAGGTTTCGTTTCATTTATGACTATTTATAAAGGACGTTCCTGGTATACGCTAGATGGTTTCTGATAGTGTTTTATTCGGCTAATAACATATTTAATGTAAATGAAAATCGTATGTGCCAGATTTAAGATATTCAACTTTCAAAGCTAAAATGAACAATGTAATAATTGAAATCATTTTCGAGATGTTTCTCAGGTTTCGTTTCATTTATGACTATTTATAAAGGACGTTCCTGGTATACGCTAGATGGTTTCTGATAGTGTTTTATTCGGCTTATAACATATTTAATGTAAATGAAAATCGTATGTGCCAGATTTAAGATATTCAACTTTCAAAGCTAAAATGAACAATGTAATATGTGAAATCATTTTCGAGATGTTTCTCAGGTTTCGTTTCATTTATGACTATTTATAAAGGACGTTCCTGGTATACGCTAGATGGTTTCTGATAGTGTTTTATTCGGCTTATAACATATTTAATGTAAATGAAAATCGTATGTGCCAGATTTAAGATATTCAACTTTCAAAGCTAAAATGAACAATGTAATAATTGAAATCATTTTCGAGATGTTTCTCAGGTTTCGCTTCATTTATGACTATTTATAAAGGACGTTCCTGGTATACGCTAGATGGTTTCTGACTGTGTTTTATACGGCTAATAACATATTTAAACTAAATGAAGATCGTTTGTGCCAGAATTAAGATATTCAACTTTCAAGGCTAAATTGAACAGTGTAATAATTGAAATCATTTTCGAGATGTTTCTCAGGTTTCGTTTCATTTATGACTATTTATAAAGGACGTTCCTGGTATACGCTAGATGGTTTCTGATAGTGTTTTATTCGGCTTATAACATATTTAATGTAAATGAAAATCGTATGTGCCAGATTTAAGATATTCAACTTTCAAAGCTAAAATGAACAATGTAATAATTGAAATCATTTTCGAGATGTTTCTCAGGTTTCGCTTCATTTATGACTATTTATAAAGGACGTTCCTGGTATACGCTAGATGGTTTCTGACTGTGTTTTATACGGCTAATAACATATTTAAACTAAATGAAGATCGTTTGTGCCAGAATTAATATATTCAACTTTCAAGGCTAAAATGAACAGTGTAATAATTGAAATCATTTTCGAGATGTTTCTCAGGTTTCGTTTCATTTATGACTATTTATAAAGGACGTTCCTGGTATACGCTAGATGGTTTCTGATAGTGTTTTATTCGGCTAATAACATATTTAATGTAAATGAAAATCGTATGTGCCAGATTTAAGATATTCAACTTTCAAAGCTAAAATGAACAATGTAATAATTGAAATCATTTTCGAGATGTTTCTCAGGTTTCGTTTCATTTATGACTATTTATAAAGGACGTTCCTGGTATACGCTAGATGGTTTCTGATAGTGTTTTATTCGGCTTATAACATATTTAATGTAAATGAAAATCGTATGTGCCAGATTTAAGATATTCAACTTTCAAAGCTAAAATGAACAATGTAATAATTGAAATCACTTTCGAGATGTTTCTCAGGTTTCGTTTCTTTTATGACTATTTATAAAGGACGTTCCTGGTATACGCTAGATGGTTTCTGATAGTGTTTTATTCGACTTATAACATATTTAATGTAAATGAAAATCGTATGTGCCAGATTTAAGATATTCAACTTTCAAAGCTAAAATGAACAATGTAATAATTGAAATCATTTTCGAGATGTTTCTCAGGTTTCGTTTCATTTATGACTTTTTATAAAGGACGTTCCTGGTATACGCTAGATGGTTTCTGATAGTGTTTTATTCGGCTAATAACATATTTAATGTAAATGAAAATCGTATGTGCCAGATTTAAGATATTCAACTTTCAAAGCTAAAATGAACAATGTAATAATTGAAATCATTTTCGAGATGTTTCTCAGGTTTCGTTTCATTTATGACTATTTATAAAGGACGTTCCTGGTATACGCTAGGTGGTTTCTGACAGTGTTTTATTCGGCTAATAACATATTTAAACTAAATGAAAATCGTATGTGCCAGATTTAAGATATTCAACTTTCAAGGCTAAAATGAACAGTGTAATAATTGAAATCATTTTCGAGATCTGTCTCAGGTTTCATTTCATTTATGACTAATTCAAGGACGTTTCCGGTATACGCTAGATGGTTTCTGATAGTGATTTATACGGCTTATAACATATTTAAACTAAATGAAGATCGTATGTGCCAGATTTAAGATATTCAACTTTCAAAGCTAAAATGAACAATGTAATAATTTAAATCATTTTCGAGATGTTTCTCAGGTTTCGTTTCATTTATGACTATTTATAAAGGACGTTCCTGGTATACGCTAGATGGTTTCTGATAGTGTTTTATTCGGCTTATAACATAATTAATGTAAATGAAAATCGTATGTGCCAGATTTATGATATTCAACTTTCAAAGCTAAAATGAACAATGTAATAATTGAAATCATTTTCGAGATGTTTCTCAGGTTTCGTTTCATTTATGACTATTTATAAAGGACGTTCCTAGTATACGCTAGATGGTTTCTGATAGTGTTTTATTCGGCTTATAACATATTTAATGTAAATGAAAATCGTATGTGCCAGATTTAAGATATTCAACTTTCAAAACTAAAATGAACAATGTAATAATTGAAATAATTTTCGAGATGTTTCTCAGGTTTCGTTTCATTTATGACTATTTATAAAGGATGTTCCTGGTATACGCAGATGGTTTCTGATAGTGTCTTATTCGGCTAATAACGTATTTAATGTAAATGAAAATCGTATGTGCCAGATTTAAGATATTCAACTTTCAAAGCTAAAATAAACAATGTAATAATTGAAATCATTTTCGAGATGTTTCTCAGGTTTCGTTTCATTTATGACTATTTATAAAGGACGTTCCTGGTATACGCTAGATGGTTTCTGATAGTGTTTTATTCGGCTAATAACATATTTAATGTAAATGAAAATCGTATGTGCCAGATTTAAGATATTCAACTTTCAAAGCTAAAATGAACAATGTAATAATTGAAATCATTTTCGAGATGTTTCTCAGGTTTCGTTTCATTTATGACTATTTATAAAGGACGTTCCTGGTATACGCTAGATGGTTTCTGATAGTGTTTTATTCGGCTTATAACATATTTAATGTAAATGAAAATCGTATGTGCCAGATTTAAGATATTCAACTTTCAAAGCTAAAATGAACAATGTAATATGTGAAATCATTTTCGAGATGTTTCTCAGGTTTCGTTTCATTTATGACTATTTATAAAGGACGTTCCTGGTATACGCTAGATGGTTTCTGATAGTGTTTTATTCGGCTTATAACATATTTAATGTAAATGAAAATCGTATGTGCCAGATTTAAGATATTCAACTTTCAAAGCTAAAATGAACAATGTAATAATTGAAATCATTTTCGAGATGTTTCTCAGGTTTCGCTTCATTTATGACTATTTATAAAGGACGTTCCTGGTATACGCTAGATGGTTTCTGACTGTGTTTTATACGGCTAATAACATATTTAAACTAAATGAAGATCGTTTGTGCCAGAATTAAGATATTCAACTTTCAAGGCTAAATTGAACAGTGTAATAATTGAAATCATTTTCGAGATGTTTCTCAGGTTTCGTTTCATTTATGACTATTTATAAAGGACGTTCCTGGTATACGCTAGATGGTTTCTGATAGTGTTTTATTCGGCTTATAACATATTTAATGTAAATGAAAATCGTATGTGCCAGATTTAAGATATTCAACTTTCAAAGCTAAAATGAACAATGTAATAATTGAAATCATTTTCGAGATGTTTCTCAGGTTTCGCTTCATTTATGACTATTTATAAAGGACGTTCCTGGTATACGCTAGATGGTTTCTGACTGTGTTTTATACGGCTAATAACATATTTAAACTAAATGAAGATCGTTTGTGCCAGAATTAATATATTCAACTTTCAAGGCTAAAATGAACAGTGTAATAATTGAAATCATTTTCGAGATGTTTCTCAGGTTTCGTTTCATTTATGACTATTTATAAAGGACGTT
Organism: Phalangium opilio; assembly: GCF_054372755.1. Taxonomy (NCBI): domain Eukaryota; kingdom Metazoa; phylum Arthropoda; class Arachnida; order Opiliones; family Phalangiidae; genus Phalangium; species Phalangium opilio. The sequence continues at coordinate 380,836 of NW_028324255.1, forward strand.
CCTGGTATACGCTAGATGGTTTCTGATAGTGTTTTATTCGGCTAATAACATATTTAATGTAAATGAAAATCGTATGTGCCAGATTTAAGATATTCAACTTTCAAAGCTAAAATGAACAATGTAATAATTGAAATCATTTTCGAGATGTTTCTCAGGTTTCGTTTCATTTATGACTATTTATAAAGGACGTTCCTGGTATACGCTAGATGGTTTCTGATAGTGTTTTATTCGGCTTATAACATATTTAATGTAAATGAAAATCGTATGTGCCAGATTTAAGATATTCAACTTTCAAAGCTAAAATGAACAATGTAATAATTGAAATCACTTTCGAGATGTTTCTCAGGTTTCGTTTCTTTTATGACTATTTATAAAGGACGTTCCTGGTATACGCTAGATGGTTTCTGATAGTGTTTTATTCGACTTATAACATATTTAATGTAAATGAAAATCGTATGTGCCAGATTTAAGATATTCAACTTTCAAAGCTAAAATGAACAATGTAATAATTGAAATCATTTTCGAGATGTTTCTCAGGTTTCGTTTCATTTATGACTTTTTATAAAGGACGTTCCTGGTATACGCTAGATGGTTTCTGATAGTGTTTTATTCGGCTAATAACATATTTAATGTAAATGAAAATCGTATGTGCCAGATTTAAGATATTCAACTTTCAAAGCTAAAATGAACAATGTAATAATTGAAATCATTTTCGAGATGTTTCTCAGGTTTCGTTTCATTTATGACTATTTATAAAGGACGTTCCTGGTATACGCTAGATGGTTTCTGATAGTGTTTTATTCGGCTAGTAACATATTTAATGTAAATGAATATCGTATGTGCCAGATTTAAGATATTCAACTTTCAAAGCTAAAATGAACAATGTAATAATTGAAATCATTTTCGAGATGTTTCTCAGGTTTCGTTTCATTTATGACTATTTATAAAGGACGTTCCTGGTATACGCTAGATGGTTTCTGATAGTGTTTTATTCGGCTTATAACATATTTAATGTAAATGAAAATCGTATGTGCCAGATTTAAGATATTCAACTTTCAAAGCTAAAATGAACAATGTAATAATTGAAATCATTTTCGAGATGTTTCTCAGGTTTCGTTTCATTTATGACTAATTCAAGGACGTTCCCGGTATACGCTAGATGGTTTCTGATAGTGTTTTATTCGGCTAATAACATATTTAATGTAAATGAAAATCGTATGTGCCAGATTTAAGATATTCAACTTTCAAAGCTAAAATGAACAATGTAATAATTGAAATCATTTTCGAGATGTTTCTCAGGTTTCGTTTCATTTATGACTATTTATAAAGGACGTTCCTGGTATACGCTAGATGGTTTCTGATAGTGTTTTATTCGGCTAGTAACATATTTAATGTAAATGAATATCGTATGTGCCAGATTTAAGATATTCAACTTTCAAAGCTAAAATGAACAATGTAATAATTGAAATCATTTTCGAGATGTTTCTCAGGTTTCGTTTCATTTATGACTATTTATAAAGGACGTTCCTGGTATACGCTAGATGGTTTCTGATAGTGTTTTATTCGGCTAGTAACATATTTAATGTAAATGAATATCGTATGTGCCAGATTTAAGATATTCAACTTTCAAAGCTAAAATGAACAATGTAATAATTGAAATCATTTTCGAGATGTTTCTCAGGTTTCGTTTCATTTATGACTATTTATAAAGGACGTTCCTGGTATACGCTAGATGGTTTCTGATAGTGTTTTATTCGGCTTATAACATATTTAATGTAAATGAAAATCGTATGTGCCAGATTTAAGATATTCAACTTTCAAAGCTAAAATGAACAATGTAATAATTGAAATCATTTTCGAGATGTTTCTCAGGTTTCGTTTCATTTATGACTTTTTATAAAGGACGTTCCTGGTATACGCTAGATGGTTTCTGATAGTGTTTTATTCGGCTAATAACATATTTAATGTAAATGAAAATCGTATGTGCCAGATTTAAGATATTCAACTTTCAAAGCTAAAATGAACAATGTAATAATTGAAATCATTTTCGAGATGTTTCTCAGGTTTCGTTTCATTTATGACTATTTATAAAGGACGTTCCTGGTATACGCTAGATGGTTTCTGATAGTGTTTTATTCGGCTAGTAACATATTTAATGTAAATGAATATCGTATGTGCCAGATTTAAGATATTCAACTTTCAAAGCTAAAATGAACAATGTAATAATTGAAATCATTTTCGAGATGTTTCTCAGGTTTCGTTTCATTTATGACTATTTATAAAGGACGTTCCTGGTATACGCTAGATGGTTTCTGATAGTGTTTTATTCGGCTTATAACATATTTAATGTAAATGAAAATCGTATGTGCCAGATTTAAGATATTCAACTTTCAAAGCTAAAATGAACAATGTAATAATTGAAATCATTTTCGAGATGTTTCTCAGGTTTCGTTTCATTTATGACTAATTCAAGGACGTTCCCGGTATACGCTAGATGGTTTCTGATAGTGTTTTATTCGGCTAATAACATATTTAATGTAAATGAAAATCGTATGTGCCAGATTTAAGATATTCAACTTTCAAAGCTAAAATGAACAATGTAATAATTGAAATCATTTTCGAGATGTTTCTCAGGTTTCGTTTCATTTATGACTATTTATAAAGGACGTTCCTGGTATACGCTAGATGGTTTCTGATAGTGTTTTATTCGGCTTATAACATATTTAATGTAAATGAAAATCGTATGTGCCAGATTTAAGATATTCAACTTTCAAAGCTAAAATGAACAATGTAATAATTGAAATCATTTTCGAGATGTTTCTCAGGTTTCGTTTCATTTATGACTTTTTATAAAGGACGTTCCTGGTATACGCTAGATGGTTTCTGATAGTGTTTTATTCGGCTAATAACATATTTAATGTAAATGAAAATCGTATGTGCCAGATTTAAGATATTCAACTTTCAAAGCTAAAATGAACAATGTAATAATTGAAATCATTTTCGAGATGTTTCTCAGGTTTCGTTTCATTTATGACTATTTATAAAGGACGTTCCTGGTATACGCTAGATGGTTTCTGATAGTGTTTTATTCGGCTAGTAACATATTTAATGTAAATGAATATCGTATGTGCCAGATTTAAGATATTCAACTTTCAAAGCTAAAATGAACAATGTAATAATTGAAATCATTTTCGAGATGTTTCTCAGGTTTCGTTTCATTTATGACTATTTATAAAGGACGTTCCTGGTATACGCTAGATGGTTTCTGATAGTGTTTTATTCGGCTTATAACATATTTAATGTAAATGAAAATCGTATGTGCCAGATTTAAGATATTCAACTTTCAAAGCTAAAATGAACAATGTAATAATTGAAATCATTTTCGAGATGTTTCTCAGGTTTCGTTTCATTTATGACTTTTTATAAAGGACGTTCCTGGTATACGCTAGATGGTTTCTGATAGTGTTTTATTCGGCTAATAACATATTTAATGTAAATGAAAATCGTATGTGCCAGATTTAAGATATTCAACTTTCAAAGCTAAAATGAACAATGTAATAATTGAAATCATTTTCGAGATGTTTCTCAGGTTTCGTTTCATTTATGACTATTTATAAAGGACGTTCCTGGTATACGCTAGATGGTTTCTGATAGTGTTTTATTCGGCTAGTAACATATTTAATGTAAATGAATATCGTATGTGCCAGATTTAAGATATTCAACTTTCAAAGCTAAAATGAACAATGTAATAATTGAAATCATTTTCGAGATGTTTCTCAGGTTTCGTTTCATTTATGACTTTTTATAAAGGACGTTCCTGGTATACGCTAGATGGTTTCTGATAGTGTTTTATTCGGCTAATAACATATTTAATGTAAATGAAAATCGTATGTGCCAGATTTAAGATATTCAACTTTCAAAGCTAAAATGAACAATGTAATAATTGAAATCATTTTCGAGATGTTTCTCAGGTTTCGTTTCATTTATGACTATTTATAAAGGACGTTCCTGGTATACGCTAGATGGTTTCTGATAGTGTTTTATTCGGCTAGTAACATATTTAATGTAAATGAATATCGTATGTGCCAGATTTAAGATATTCAACTTTCAAAGCTAAAATGAACAATGTAATAATTGAAATCATTTTCGAGATGTTTCTCAGGTTTCGTTTCATTTATGACTATTTATAAAGGACGTTCCTGGTATACGCTAGATGGTTTCTGATAGTGTTTTATTCGGCTTATAACATATTTAATGTAAATGAAAATCGTATGTGCCAGATTTAAGATATTCAACTTTCAAAGCTAAAATGAACAATGTAATAATTGAAATCATTTTCGAGATGTTTCTCAGGTTTCGTTTCATTTATGACTAATTCAAGGACGTTCCCGGTATACGCTAGATGGTTTCTGATAGTGTTTTATTCGGCTAATAACATATTTAATGTAAATGAAAATCGTATGTGCCAGATTTAAGATATTCAACTTTCAAAGCTAAAATGAACAATGTAATAATTGAAATCATTTTCGAGATGTTTCTCAGGTTTCGTTTCATTTATGACTATTTAAAAAGGACGTTCCTGGTATACGCTAGATGGTTTCTGATAGTGTTTTATTCGGCTAGTAACATATTTAATGTAAATGAATATCGTATGTGCCAGATTTAAGATATTCAACTTTCAAAGCTAAAATGAACAATGTAATAATTGAAATCATTTTCGAGATGTTTCTCAGGTTTCGTTTCATTTATGACTATTTATAAAGGACGTTCCTGGTATACGCTAGATGGTTTCTGATAGTGTTTTATTCGGCTAGTAACATATTTAATGTAAATGAATATCGTATGTGCCAGATTTAAGATATTCAACTTTCAAAGCTAAAATGAACAATGTAATAATTGAAATCATTTTCGAGATGTTTCTCAGGTTTCGTTTCATTTATGACTATTTATAAAGGACGTTCCTGGTATACGCTAGATGGTTTCTGATAGTGTTTTATTCGGCTAATAACATATTTAATGTAAATGAAAATCGTATGTGCCAGATTTAAGATATTCAACTTTCAAAGCTAAAATGAACAATGTAATAATTGAAATCATTTTCGAGATGTTTCTCAGGTTTCGTTTCATTTATGACTATTTATAAAGGACGTTCCTGGTATACGCTAGATGGTTTCTGATAGTGTTTTATTCGGCTTATAACATATTTAATGTAAATGAAAATCGTATGTGCCAGATTTAAGATATTCAACTTTCAAAGCTAAAATGAACAATGTAATAATTGAAATCATTTTCGAGATGTTTCTCAGGTTTCGTTTCATTTATGACTTTTTATAAAGGACGTTCCTGGTATACGCTAGATGGTTTCTGATAGTGTTTTATTCGGCTAATAACATATTTAATGTAAATGAAAATCGTATGTGCCAGATTTAAGATATTCAACTTTCAAAGCTAAAATGAACAATGTAATAATTGAAATCATTTTCGAGATGTTTCTCAGGTTTCGTTTCATTTATGACTATTTATAAAGGACGTTCCTGGTATACGCTAGGTGGTTTCTGACAGTGTTTTATTCGGCTAATAACATATTTAAACTAAATGAAAATCGTATGTGCCAGATTTAAGATATTCAACTTTCAAGGCTAAAATGAACAGTGTAATAATTGAAATCATTTTCGAGATCTGTCTCAGGTTTCATTTCATTTATGACTAATTCAAGGACGTTTCCGGTATACGCTAGATGGTTTCTGATAGTGATTTATACGGCTTATAACATATTTAAACTAAATGAAGATCGTATGTGCCAGATTTAAGATATTCAACTTTCAAACCTAAAATGAACAATGTAATAATTTAAATCATTTTCGAGATGTTTCTCAGGTTTCGTTTCATTTATGACTATTTATAAAGGACGTTCCTGGTATACGCTAGATGGTTTCTGATAGTGTTTTATTCGGCTTATAACATAATTAATGTAAATGAAAATCGTATGTGCCAGATTTAAGATATTCAACTTTCAAAGCTAAAATGAACAATGTAATAATTGAAATCATTTTCGAGATGTTTCTCAGGTTTCGTTTCATTTATGACTATTTATAAAGGACGTTCCTAGTATACGCTAGATGGTTTCTGATAGTGTTTTATTCGGCTTATAACATATTTAATGTAAATGAAAATCGTATGTGCCAGATTTAAGATATTCAACTTTCAAAACTAAAATGAACAATGTAATAATTGAAATAATTTTCGAGATGTTTCTCAGGTTTCGTTTCATTTATGACTATTTATAAAGGATGTTCCTGGTATACGCAGATGGTTTCTGATAGTGTCTTATTCGGCTAATAACGTATTTAATGTAAATGAAAATCGTATGTGCCAGATTTAAGATATTCAACTTTCAAAGCTAAAATGAACAGTGTAATAATTGAAATCATTTTCGAGATGTTTCTCAGGTTTCGTTTCATTTATGACTATTTATAAAGGACGTTCCTGGTATACGCTAGATGGTTTCTGATAGTGTTTTATTCGGCTTATAACATATTTAATGTAAATGAAAATCGTATGTGCCAGATTTAAGATATTCAACTTTCAAAGCTAAAATGAACAATGTAATAATTGAAATCACTTTCGAGATGTTTCTCAGGTTTCGTTTCATTTATGACTATTTATAAAGGACGTTCCTGGTATACGCTAGATGGTTTCTGATAGTGTTTTATTCGGCTTATAACATATTTAATGTAAATGAAAATCGTATGTGCCAGATTTAAGATATTCAACTTTCAAAGCTAAAATGAACAATGTAATAATTGAAATCATTTTCGAGATGTTTCTCAGGTTTCGTTTCATTTATGACTTTTTATAAAGGACGTTCCTGGTATACGCTAGATGGTTTCTGATAGTGTTTTATTCGGCTAATAACATATTTAATGTAAATGAAAATCGTATGTGCCAGATTTAAGATATTCAACTTTCAAAGCTAAAATGAACAATGTAATAATTGAAATCATTTTCGAGATGTTTCTCAGGTTTCGTTTCATTTATGACTATTTATAAAGGACGTTCCTGGTATACGCTAGGTGGTTTCTGACAGTGTTTTATTCGGCTAATAACATATTTAAACTAAATGAAAATCGTATGTGCCAGATTTAAGATATTCAACTTTCAAGGCTAAAATGAACAGTGTAATAATTGAAATCATTTTCGAGATCTGTCTCAGGTTTCATTTCATTTATGACTAATTCAAGGACTTTTCCGGTATACGCTAGATGGTTTCTGATAGTGATTTATACGGCTTATAACATATTTAAACTAAATGAAGATCGTATGTGCCAGATTTAAGATATTCAACTTTCAAAGCTAAAATGAACAATGTAATAATTTAAATCATTTTCGAGATGTTTCTCAGGTTTCGTTTCATTTATGACTATTTATAAAGGACGTTCCTGGTATACGCTAGATGGTTTCTGATAGTGTTTTATTCGGCTTATAACATAATTAATGTAAATGAAAATCGTATGTGCCAGATTTAAGATATTCAACTTTCAAAGCTAAAATGAACAATGTAATAATTGAAATCATTTTCGAGATGTTTCTCAGGTTTCGTTTCATTTATGACTATTTATAAAGGACGTTCCTAGTATACGCTAGATGGTTTCTGATAGTGTTTTATTCGGCTTATAACATATTTAATGTAAATGAAAATCGTATGTGCCAGATTTAAGATATTCAACTTTCAAAACTAAAATGAACAATGTAATAATTGAAATCACTTTCGAGATGTTTCTCAGGTTTCGTTTCATTTATGACTATTTATAAAGGATGTTCCTGGTATACGCAGATGGTTTCTGATAGTGTCTTATTCGGCTAATAACGTATTTAATGTAAATGAAAATCGTATGTGCCAGATTTAAGATATTCAACTTTCAAAGCTAAAATGAACAATGTAATAATTGAAATCATTTTCGAGATGTTTCTCAGGTTTCGTTTCATTTATGACTATTTATAAAGGACGTTCCTGGTATACGCTAGATGGTTTCTGATAGTGTTTTATTCGGCTAATAACATATTTAATGTAAATGAAAATCGTATGTGCCAGATTTAAGATATTCAACTTTCAAAGCTAAAATGAACAATGTAATAATTGAAATCATTTTCGAGATGTTTCTCAGGTTTCGTTTCATTTATGACTATTTATAAAGGACGTTCCTGGTATACGCTAGATGGTTTCTGATAGTGTTTTATTCGGCTTATAACATATTTAATGTAAATGAAAATCGTATGTGCCAGATTTAAGATATTCAACTTTCAAAGCTAAAATGAACAATGTAATATGTGAAATCATTTTCGAGATGTTTCTCAGGTTTCGTTTCATTTATGACTATTTATAAAGGACGTTCCTGGTATACGCTAGATGGTTTCTGATAGTGTTTTATTCGGCTTATAACATATTTAATGTAAATGAAAATCGTATGTGCCAGATTTAAGATATTCAACTTTCAAAGCTAAAATGAACAATGTAATAATTGAAATCATTTTCGAGATGTTTCTCAGGTTTCGCTTCATTTATGACTATTTATAAAGGACGTTCCTGGTATACGCTAGATGGTTTCTGACTGTGTTTTATACGGCTAATAACATATTTAAACTAAATGAAGATCGTTTGTGCCAGAATTAAGATATTCAACTTTCAAGGCTAAATTGAACAGTGTAATAATTGAAATCATTTTCGAGATGTTTCTCAGGTTTCGTTTCATTTATGACTATTTATAAAGGACGTTCCTGGTATACGCTAGATGGTTTCTGACTGTGTTTTATACGGCTAATAACATATTTAAACTAAATGAAGATCGTTTGTGCCAGAATTAATATATTCAACTTTCAAGGCTAAAATGAACAGTGTAATAATTGAAATCATTTTCGAGATGTTTCTCAGTTTTCGTTTCATTTATGACTATTTATAAAGGACGTTCCTGGTATACGCTAGATGGTTTCTGATAGTGTTTTATTCGGCTTATAACATATTTAATGTAAATGAAAATCGTATGTGCCAGATTTAAGATATTCAACTTTCAAAGCTAAAATGAACAATGTAATAATTGAAATCATTTTCGAGATGTTTGTCAGGTTTCGTTTCATTTATGACTAATTCAAGGACGTTCCCGGTATACGCTAGATGGTTTCTGATAGTGTTTTATTCGGCTAATAACATATTTAATGTAAATGAAAATCGTATGTGCCAGATTTAAGATATTCAACTTTCAAAGCTAAAATGAACAATGTAATAATTGAAATCATTTTCGAGATGTTTCTCAGGTTTCGTTTCATTTATGACTATTTATAAAGGACGTTCCTGGTATACGCTAGATGGTTTCTGATAGTGTTTTATTCGGCTAGTAACATATTTAATGTAAATGAATATCGTATGTGCCAGATTTAAGATATTCAACTTTCAAAGCTAAAATGAACAATGTAATAATTGAAATCATTTTCGAGATGTTTCTCAGGTTTCGTTTCATTTATGACTATTTATAAAGGACGTTCCTGGTATACGCTAGATGGTTTCTGATAGTGTTTTATTCGGCTTATAACATATTTAATGTAAATGAAAATCGTATGTGCCAGATTTAAGATATTCAACTTTCAAAGCTAAAATGAACAATGTAATAATTGAAATCATTTTCGAGATGTTTCTCAGGTTTCGTTTCATTTATGACTAATTCAAGGACGTTCCCGGTATACGCTAGATGGTTTCTGATAGTGTTTTATTCGGCTAATAACATATTTAATGTAAATGAAAATCGTATGTGCCAGATTTAAGATATTCAACTTTCAAAGCTAAAATGAACAATGTAATAATTGAAATAATTTTCGAGATGTTTCTCAGGTTTCGTTTCATTTATGACTATTTATAAAGGACGTTCCTGGTATACGCTAGATGGTTTCTGACAGTGTTTTACACGAATAATAACATATTTAAACTAAATGAAGATCGTATGTGCCAGAATTAAGATATTCAACTTTCAAGGCTAAAATGAACAGTGTAATAATTGAAATCATTTTCGAGATCTGTCTCAGGTTTCGTTTCATTTATGACTATTTATAAAGGACGTTCCTGGTATACGCTAGATGGTTTCTGATAGTGTTTTATTCGGCTTATAACATATTTAATGTAAATGAAAATCGTATGTGCCAGATTTAAGATATTCAACTTTCAAAGCTAAAATGAACAATGTAATAATTGAAATCATTTTCGAGATATTTGTCAGGTTTCGTTTCATTTATGACTAATTCAAGGACGTTCCCGGTATACGCTAGATGGTTTCTGATAGTGTTTTATTCGGCTAATAACATATTTAATGTAAATGAAAATCGTATGTGCCAGATTTAAGATATTCAACTTTCAAAGCTAAAATGAACAATGTAATAATTGAAATCATTTTCGAGATGTTTCTCAGGTTTCGTTTCATTTATGACTATTTATAAAGGACGTTCCTGGTATACGCTAGATGGTTTCTGATAGTGTTTTATTCGGCTAGTAACATATTTAATGTAAATGAATATCGTATGTGCCAGATTTAAGATATTCAACTTTCAAAGCTAAAATGAACAATGTAATAATTGAAATCATTTTCGAGATGTTTCTCAGGTTTCGTTTCATTTATGACTATTTATAAAGGACGTTCCTGGTATACGCTAGATGGTTTCTGATAGTGTTTTATTCGGCTTATAACATATTTAATGTAAATGAAAATCGTATGTGCCAGATTTAAGATATTCAACTTTCAAAGCTAAAATGAACAATGTAATAATTGAAATCATTTTCGAGATGTTTCTCAGGTTTCGTTTCATTTATGACTAATTCAAGGACGTTCCCGGTATACGCTAGATGGTTTCTGATAGTGTTTTATTCGGCTAATAACATATTTAATGTAAATGAAAATCGTATGTGCCAGATTTAAGATATTCAACTTTCAAAGCTAAAATGAACAATGTAATAATTGAAATAATTTTCGAGATGTTTCTCAGGTTTCGTTTCATTTATGACTATTTATAAAGGACGTTCCTGGTATACGCTAGATGGTTTCTGACAGTGTTTTACACGAATAATAACATATTTAAACTAAATGAAGATCGTATGTGCCAGAATTAAGATATTCAACTTTCAAGGCTAAAATGAACAGTGTAATAATTGAAATCATTTTCGAGATCTGTCTCAGGTTTCGTTTCATTTATGACTATTTATAAAGGACGTTCCTGGTATACGCTAGATGGTTTCTGATAGTGTTTTATTCGGCTTATAACATATTTAATGTAAATGAAAATCGTATGTGCCAGATTTAAGATATTCAACTTTCAAAACTAAAATGAACAATGTAATAATTGAAATCACTTTCGAGATGTTTCTCAGGTTTCGTTTCATTTATGACTATTTATAAAGGATGTTCCTGGTATACGCAGATGGTTTCTGATAGTGTCTTATTCGGCTAATAACGTATTTAATGTAAATGAAAATCGTATGTGCCAGATTTAAGATATTCAACTTTCAAAGCTAAAATGAACAATGTAATAATTGAAATCATTTTCGAGATGTTTCTCAGGTTTCGTTTCATTTATGACTATTTATAAAGGACGTTCCTGGTATACGCTAGATGGTTTCTGATAGTGTTTTATTCGGCTAATAACATATTTAATGTAAATGAAAATCGTATGTGCCAGATTTAAGATATTCAACTTTCAAAGCTAAAATGAACAATGTAATAATTGAAATCATTTTCGAGATGTTTCTCAGGTTTCGTTTCATTTATGACTATTTATAAAGGACGTTCCTGGTATACGCTAGATGGTTTCTGATAGTGTTTTATTCGGCTTATAACATATTTAATGTAAATGAAAATCGTATGTGCCAGATTTAAGATATTCAACTTTCAAAGCTAAAATGAACAATGTAATATGTGAAATCATTTTCGAGATGTTTCTCAGGTTTCGTTTCATTTATGACTATTTATAAAGGACGTTCCTGGTATACGCTAGATGGTTTCTGATAGTGTTTTATTCGGCTTATAACATATTTAATGTAAATGAAAATCGTATGTGCCAGATTTAAGATATTCAACTTTCAAAGCTAAAATGAACAATGTAATAATTGAAATCATTTTCGAGATGTTTCTCAGGTTTCGCTTCATTTATGACTATTTATAAAGGACGTTCCTGGTATACGCTAGATGGTTTCTGACTGTGTTTTATACGGCTAATAACATATTTAAACTAAATGAAGATCGTTTGTGCCAGAATTAAGATATTCAACTTTCAAGGCTAAATTGAACAGTGTAATAATTGAAATCATTTTCGAGATGTTTCTCAGGTTTCGTTTCATTTATGACTATTTATAAAGGACGTTCCTGGTATACGCTAGATGGTTTCTGACTGTGTTTTATACGGCTAATAACATATTTAAACTAAATGAAGATCGTTTGTGCCAGAATTAATATATTCAACTTTCAAGGCTAAAATGAACAGTGTAATAATTGAAATCATTTTCGAGATGTTTCTCAGTTTTCGTTTCATTTATGACTATTTATAAAGGACGTTCCTGGTATACGCTAGATGGTTTCTGATAGTGTTTTATTCGGCTTATAACATATTTAATGTAAATGAAAATCGTATGTGCCAGATTTAAGATATTCAACTTTCAAAGCTAAAATGAACAATGTAATAATTGAAATCATTTTCGAGATGTTTCTCAGGTTTCGTTTCATTTATGACTAATTCAAGGACGTTCCCGGTATACGCTAGATGGTTTCTGATAGTGTTTTATTCGGCTAATAACATATTTAATGTAAATGAAAATCGTATGTGCCAGATTTAAGATATTCAACTTTCAAAGCTAAAATGAACAATGTAATAATTGAAATCATTTTCGAGATGTTTCTCAGGTTTCGTTTCATTTATGACTATTTATAAAGGACGTTCCTGGTATACGCTAGATGGTTTCTGATAGTGTTTTATTCGGCTAGTAACATATTTAATGTAAATGAATATCGTATGTGCCAGATTTAAGATATTCAACTTTCAAAGCTAAAATGAACAATGTAATAATTGAAATCATTTTCGAGATGTTTCTCAGGTTTCGTTTCATTTATGACTATTTATAAAGGACGTTCCTGGTATACGCTAGATGGTTTCTGATAGTGTTTTATTCGGCTTATAACATATTTAATGTAAATGAAAATCGTATGTGCCAGATTTAAGATATTCAACTTTCAAAGCTAAAATGAACAATGTAATAATTGAAATCATTTTCGAGATGTTTCTCAGGTTTCGTTTCATTTATGACTAATTCAAGGACGTTCCCGGTATACGCTAGATGGTTTCTGATAGTGTTTTATTCGGCTAATAACATATTTAATGTAAATGAAAATCGTATGTGCCAGATTTAAGATATTCAACTTTCAAAGCTAAAATGAACAATGTAATAATTGAAATAATTTTCGAGATGTTTCTCAGGTTTCGTTTCATTTATGACTATTTATAAAGGACGTTCCTGGTATACGCTAGATGGTTTCTGATAGTGTTTTATTCGGCTAGTAACATATTTAATGTAAATGAATATCGTATGTGCCAGATTTAAGATATTCAACTTTCAAAGCTAAAATGAACAATGTAATAATTGAAATCATTTTCGAGATGTTTCTCAGGTTTCGTTTCATTTATGACTATTTATAAAGGACGTTCCTGGTATACGCTAGATGGTTTCTGATAGTGTTTTATTCGGCTAGTAACATATTTAATGTAAATGAATATCGTATGTGCCAGATTTAAGATATTCAACTTTCAAAGCTAAAATGAACAATGTAATAATTGAAATCATTTTCGAGATGTTTCTCAGGTTTCGTTTCATTTATGACTATTTATAAAGGACGTTCCTGGTATACGCTAGATGGTTTCTGATAGTGTTTTATTCGGCTAATAACATATTTAATGTAAATGAAAATCGTATGTGCCAGATTTAAGATATTCAACTTTCAAAGCTAAAATGAACAATGTAATAATTGAAATCATTTTCGAGATGTTTCTCAGGTTTCGTTTCATTTATGACTATTTATAAAGGACGTTCCTGGTATACGCTAGATGCTTTCTGATAGTGTTTTATTCGGCTTATAACATATTTAATGTAAATGAAAATCGTATGTGCCAGATTTAAGATATTCAACTTTCAAAGCTAAAATGAACAATGTAATAATTGAAATCATTTTCGAGATGTTTCTCAGGTTTCGTTTCATTTATGACTTTTTATAAAGGACGTTCCTGGTATACGCTAGATGGTTTCTGATAGTGTTTTATTCGGCTAATAACATATTTAATGTAAATGAAAATCGTATGTGCCAGATTTAAGATATTCAACTTTCAAAGCTAAAATGAACAATGTAATAATTGAAATCATTTTCGAGATGTTTCTCAGGTTTCGTTTCATTTATGACTATTTATAAAGGACGTTCCTGGTATACGCTAGATGGTTTCTGATAGTGTTTTATTCGGCTAGTAACATATTTAATGTAAATGAATATCGTATGTGCCAGATTTAAGATATTCAACTTTCAAAGCTAAAATGAACAATGTAATAATTGAAATCATTTTCGAGATGTTTCTCAGGTTTCGTTTCATTTATGACTATTTATAAAGGACGTTCCTGGTATACGCTAGATGGTTTCTGATAGTGTTTTATTCGGCTAATAACATATTTAATGTAAATGAAAATCGTATGTGCCAGATTTAAGATATTCAACTTTCAAAGCTAAAATGAACAATGTAATAATTGAAATCATTTTCGAGATGATTCTCAGGTTTCGTTTCATTTATGACTATTTATAAAGGACGTTCCTGGTATACGCTAGATGGTTTCTGATAGTGTTTTATTCGGCTAGTAACATATTTAATGTAAATGAATATCGTATGTGCCAGATTTAAGATATTCAACTTTCAAAGCTAAAATGAACAATGTAATAATTGAAATCATTTTCGAGATGTTTCTCAGGTTTCGTTTCATTTATGACTATTTATAAAGGACGTTCCTGGTATACGCTAGATGGTTTCTGATAGTGTTTTATTCGGCTAGTAACATATTTAATGTAAATGAATATCGTATGTGCCAGATTTAAGATATTCAACTTTCAAAGCTAAAATGAACAATGTAATAATTGAAATCATTTTCGAGATGTTTCTCAGGTTTCGTTTCATTTATGACTATTTATAAAGGACGTTCCTGGTATACGCTAGATGGTTTCTGATAGTGTTTTATTCGGCTAGTAACATATTTAATGTAAATGAATATCGTATGTGCCAGATTTAAGATATTCAACTTTCAAAGCTAAAATGAACAATGTAATAATTGAAATCATTTTCGAGATGTTTCTCAGGTTTCGTTTCATTTATGACTATTTATAAAGGACGTTCCTGGTATACGCTAGATGGTTTCTGATAGTGTTTTATTCGGCTAATAACATATTTAATGTAAATGAAAATCGTATGTGCCAGATTTAAGATATTCAACTTTCAAAGCTAAAATGAACAATGTAATAATTGAAATCATTTTCGAGATGATTCTCAGGTTTCGTTTCATTTATGACTATTTATAAAGGACGTTCCTGGTATACGCTAGATGGTTTCTGATAGTGTTTTATTCGGCTAGTAACATATTTAATGTAAATGAATATCGTATGTGCCAGATTTAAGATATTCAACTTTCAAAGCTAAAATGAACAATGTAATAATTGAAATCATTTTCGAGATGTTTCTCAGGTTTCGTTTCATTTATGACTATTTATAAAGGACGTTCCTGGTATACGCTAGATGGTTTCTGATAGTGTTTTATTCGGCTAGTAACATATTTAATGTAAATGAATATCGTATGTGCCAGATTTAAGATATTCAACTTTCAAAGCTAAAATGAACAATGTAATAATTGAAATCATTTTCGAGATGTTTCTCAGGTTTCGTTTCATTTATGACTATTTATAAAGGACGTTCCTGGTATACGCTAGATGGTTTCTGATAGTGTTTTATTCGGCTAATAACATATTTAATGTAAATGAAAATCGTATGTGCCAGATTTAAGATATTCAACTTTCAAAGCTAAAATGAACAATGTAATAATTGAAATCATTTTCGAGATGTTTCTCAGGTTTCGTTTCATTTATGACTATTTATAAAGGACGTTCCTGGTATACGCTAGATGCTTTCTGATAGTGTTTTATTCGGCTTATAACATATTTAATGTAAATGAAAATCGTATGTGCCAGATTTAAGATATTCAACTTTCAAAGCTAAAATGAACAATGTAATAATTGAAATCATTTTCGAGATGTTTCTCAGGTTTCGTTTCATTTATGACTTTTTATAAAGGACGTTCCTGGTATACGCTAGATGGTTTCTGATAGTGTTTTATTCGGCTAATAACATATTTAATGTAAATGAAAATCGTATGTGCCAGATTTAAGATATTCAACTTTCAAAGCTAAAATGAACAATGTAATAATTGAAATCATTTTCGAGATGTTTCTCAGGTTTCGTTTCATTTATGACTATTTATAAAGGACGTTCCTGGTATACGCTTGGTGGTTTCTGACAGTGTTTTATTCGGCTAATAACATATTTAAACTAAATGAAAATCGTATGTGCCAGATTTAAGATATTCAACTTTCAAGGCTAAAATGAACAGTGTAATAATTGAAATCATTTTCGAGATCTGTCTCAGGTTTCATTTCATTTATGACTAATTCAAGGACGTTTCCGGTATACGCTAGATGGTTTCTGATAGTGATTTATACGGCTTATAACATATTCAAACTAAATGAAGATCGTATGTGCCAGATTTAAGATATTCAACTTTCAAAGCTAAAATGAACAATGTAATAATTTAAATCATTTTCGAGATGTTTCTCAGGTTTCGTTTCATTTATGACTATTTATAAAGGACGTTCCTGGTATACGCTAGATGGTTTCTGATAGTGTTTTATTCGGCTTATAACATAATTAATGTAAATGAAAATCGTATGTGCCAGATTTAAGATATTCAACTTTCAAAGCTAAAATGAACAATGTAATAATTGAAATCATTTTCGAGATGTTTCTCAGGTTTCGTTTCATTTATGACTATTTATAAAGGACGTTCCTGGTATACGCTAGATGGTTTCTGATAGTGTTTTATTCGGCTTATAACATATTTAATGTAAATGAAAATCGAATGTGCCAGATTTAAGATATTCAACTTTCAAAGCTAAAATGAACAATGTAATATGTGAAATCATTTTCGAGATGTTTCTCAGGTTTCGTTTCATTTATGACTATTTATAAAGGACGTTCCTGGTATACGCTAGATGGTTTCTGATAGTGTTTTATTCGGCTTATAACATATTTAATGTAAATGAAAATCGTATGTGCCAGATTTAAGATATTCAACTTTCAAAGCTAAAATGAACAATGTAATAATTGAAATCATTTTCGAGATGTTTCTCAGGTTTCGCTTCATTTATGACTATTTATAAAGGACGTTCCTGGTATACGCTAGATGGTTTCTGACTGTGTTTTATACGGCTAATAACATATTTAAACTAAATGAAGATCGTTTGTGCCAGAATTAAGATATTCAACTTTCAAGGCTAAATTGAACAGTGTAATAATTGAAATCATTTTCGAGATGTTTCTCAGGTTTCGTTTCATTTATGACTATTTATAAAGGACGTTCCTGGTATACGCTAGATGGTTTCTGATAGTGTTTTATTCGGCTTATAACATATTTAATGTAAATGAAAATCGTATGTGCCAGATTTAAGATATTCAACTTTCAAAGCTAAAATGAACAATGTAATAATTGAAATCATTTTCGAGATGTTTCTCAGGTTTCGCTTCATTTATGACTATTTATAAAGGACGTTCCTGGTATACGCTAGATGGTTTCTGACTGTGTTTTATACGGCTAATAACATATTTAAACTAAATGAAGATCGTTTGTGCCAGAATTAATATATTCAACTTTCAAGGCTAAAATGAACAGTGTAATAATTGAAATCATTTTCGAGATGTTTCTCAGGTTTCGTTTCATTTATGACTATTTATAAAGGACGTTCCTGGTATACGCTAGATGGTTTCTGATAGTGTTTTATTCGGCTTATAACATATTTAATGTAAATGAAAATCGTATGTGCCAGATTTAAGATATTCAACTTTCAAAGCTAAAATGAACAATGTAATAATTGAAATCATTTTCGAGATGTTTCTCAGGTTTCGTTTCATTTATGACTATTTATAAAGGACGTTCCTGGTATACGCTAGATGGATTCTGACAGTGTTTTATACGGCTAATAACATATTTAAACTAAATGAAGATCGATTGTGCCAGAATTAAGATATTCAACTTTCAAGGCTAAAATGAACAGTGTAATAATTGAAATCATTTTCGAGATGTTTCTCAGGTTTCGTTTCATTTATGACTATTTATAAAGGACGTTCCTGGTATACGCTAGATGGTTTCTGATAGTGTTTTATTCGGCTTATAACATATTTAATGTAAATGAAAATCGTATGTGCCAGATTTAAGATATTCAACTTTCAAAGCTAAAATGAACAACGTAATAATTGAAATCATTTTCGAGATGTTTCTCAGGTTTCGCTTCATTTATGACTATTTATAAAGGACGTTCCTGGTATACGCTAGATGGTTTCTGACAGTGTTTTATACGGCTAATAACATATTTAAACTAAATGAAGATCGTTTGTGCCAGAATTAAGATATTCAACTTTCAAGGCTAAAATGAACAGTGTAATAATTGAAATCATTTTCGAGATCTGTCTCAGGTTTCATTTCATTTATGACTAATTCAAGGACGTTCCCGGTATACGCTAGATGGTTTCTGACAGTGTTTTATTCGGCTTATAACATATTTAATGTAAATGAAAATCGTATGTGCCAGATTTAAGATATTCAACTTTCAAAGCTAAAATGAACAATGTAATAATTGAAATCATTTTCGAGATGTTTCTCAGGTTTCGTTTCATTTATGACTATTTATAAAGGACGTTCCTGGTATACGCTAGATGGTTTCTGATAGTGTTTTATTCGGCTTATAACATATTTAGTGTAAATGAAAATCGTATGTGCCAGATTTAAGATATTCAACTTTCAAAGCTAAAATGAACAATGTAATAATTGAAATCATTTTCGAGATGTTTCTCAGGTTTCGTTTCATTTATGACTATTTATAAAGGACGTTCCTGGTATAAGCTAGATGGTTTCTGATAGTGTTTTATTCGGCTAATAACATATTTAATGTAAATGAAAATCGTATGTGCCAGATTTAAGATATTCAACTTTCAAAGCTAAAATGAACAATGTAATAATTGAAATCATTTTCGAGATGTTTCTCAGGTTTCGTTTCATTTATGACTATTTATAAAGGACGTTCCTGGTATACGCTAGATGGTTTCTGATAGTGTTTTATTCGGCTAATAACATATTTAATGTAAATGAAAATCGTATGTGCCAGATTTAAGATATTCAACTTTCAAAGCTAAAATGAACAATGTAATAATTGAAATCATTTTCGAGATGTTTCTCAGGTTTCGTTTCATTTATGACTATTTATAAAGGACGTTCCTGGTATACGCTAGATGGATTCTGACAGTGTTTTATACGGCTAATAACATATTTAAACTAAATGAAGATCGTTTGTGCCAGAATTAAGATATTCAACTTTCAAGGCTAAAATGAACAGTGTAATAATTGAAATCATTTTCGAGATGTTTCTCAGGTTTCGTTTCATTTATGACTATTTATAAAGGACGTTCCTGGTATACGCTAGATGGTTTCTGATAGTGTTTTATTCGGCTAATAACATATTTAATGTAAATGAAAATCGTATGTGCCAGATTTAAGATATTCAACTTTCAAAGCTAAAATGAACAATGTAATAATTGAAATCATTTTCGAGATGTTTCTCAGGTTTCGTTTCATTTATGACTATTTATAAAGGACGTTCCTGGTATACGCTAGATGGTTTCTGATAGTGTTTTATTCGGCTTATAACATATTTAATGTAAATGAAAATCGTATGTGCCAGATTTAAGATATTCAACTTTCAAAGCTAAAATGAACAACGTAATAATTGAAATCATTTTCGAGATGTTTCTCAGGTTTCGCTTCATTTATGACTATTTATAAAGGACGTTCCTGGTATACGCTAGATGGTTTCTGACAGTGTTTTATACGGCTAATAACATATTTAAACTAAATGAAGATCGTTTGTGCCAGAATTAAGATATTCAACTTTCAAGGCTAAAATGAACAGTGTAATAATTGAAATCATTTTCGAGATCTGTCTCAGGTTTCATTTCATTTATGACTAATTCAAGGACGTTCCCGGTATACGCTAGATGGTTTCTGACAGTGTTTTATTCGGCTTATAACATATTTAATGTAAATGAAAATCGTATGTGCCAGATTTAAGATATTCAACTTTCAAAGCTAAAATGAACAATGTAATAATTGAAATCATTTTCGAGATGTTTCTCAGGTTTCGTTTCATTTATGACTATTTATAAAGGACGTTCCTGGTATACGCTAGATGGTTTCTGATAGTGTTTTATTCGGCTTATAACATATTTAGTGTAAATGAAAATCGTATGTGCCAGATTTAAGATATTCAACTTTCAAAGCTAAAATGAACAATGTAATAATTGAAATCATTTTCGAGATGTTTCTCAGGTTTCGTTTCATTTATGACTATTTATAAAGGACGTTCCTGGTATAAGCTAGATGGTTTCTGATAGTGTTTTATTCGGCTAATAACATATTTAATGTAAATGAAAATCGTATGTGCCAGATTTAAGATATTCAACTTTCAAAGCTAAAATGAACAATGTAATAATTGAAATCATTTTCGAGATGTTTCTCAGGTTTCGTTTCATTTATGACTATTTATAAAGGACGTTCCTGGTATACGCTAGATGGTTTCTGATAGTGTTTTATTCGGCTAATAACATATTTAATGTAAATGAAAATCGTATGTGCCAGATTTAAGATATTCAACTTTCAAAGCTAAAATGAACAATGTAATAATTGAAATCATTTTCGAGATGTTTCTCAGGTTTCGTTTCATTTATGACTATTTATAAAGGACGTTCCTGGTATACGCTAGATGGATTCTGACAGTGTTTTATACGGCTAATAACATATTTAAACTAAATGAAGATCGTTTGTGCCAGAATTAAGATATTCAACTTTCAAGGCTAAAATGAACAGTGTAATAATTGAAATCATTTTCGAGATGTTTCTCAGGTTTCGTTTCATTTATGACTATTTATAAAGGACGTTCCTGGTATACGCTAGATGGTTTCTGATAGTGTTTTATTCGGCTAATAACATATTTAATGTAAATGAAAATCGTATGTGCCAGATTTAAGATATTCAACTTTCAAAGCTAAAATGAACAATGTAATAATTGAAATCATTTTCGAGATGTTTCTCAGGTTTCGTTTCATTTATGACTATTTATAAAGGACGTTCCTGGTATACGCTAGATGGTTTCTGATAGTGTTTTATTCGGCTTATAACATATTTAATGTAAATGAAAATCGTATGTGCCAGATTTAAGATATTCAACTTTCAAGGCTAAAATGAACAGTGTAATAATTGAAATCATTTTCGAGATGTTTCTCAGGTTTCGTTTCATTTATGACTATTTATAAAGGACGTTCCTGGTATACGCTAGATGGTTTCTGATAGTGTTTTATTCGGCTTATAACATATTTAATGTAAATGAAAATCGTATGTGCCAGATTTAAGATATTCAACTTTCAAAGCTAAAATGAACAGTGTAATAATTGAAATCATTTTCGAGATGTTTCTCAAGTTTCGTTTCATTTATGACTATTTATAAAGGACGTTCCTGGTATACGCTAGATGGATTCTGACAGTGTTTTATACGGCTAATAACATATTTAAACTAAATGAAGATCGTTTGTGCCAGAATTAAGATATTCAACTTTCAAGGCTAAAATGAACAGTGTAATAATTGAAATCATTTTCGAGATGTTTCTCAGGTTTCGTTTCATTTATGACTATTTATAAAGGACGTTCCTGGTATACGCTAGATGGTTTCTGATAGTGTTTTATTCGGCTAATAACATATTTAATGTAAATGAAAATCGTATGTGCCAGATTTAAGATATTCAACTTTCAAAGCTAAAATGAACAAAGTAATAATTGAAATCATTTTCGAGATGTTTCTCAGGTTTCGTTTCATTTATGACTATTTATAAAGGACGTTCCTGGTATACGCTAGATGGTTTCTGATAGTGTTTTATTCGGCTTATAACATATTTAATGTAAATGAAAATCGTATGTGCCAGATTTAAGATATTCAACTTTCAAAGCTAAAATGAACAACGTAATAATTGAAATCATTTTCGAGATGTTTCTCAGGTTTCGCTTCATTTATGACTATTTATAAAGGACGTTCCTGGTATACGCTAGATGGTTTCTGACAGTGTTTTATACGGCTAATAACATATTTAAACTAAATGAAGATCGTTTGTGCCAGAATTAAGATATTCAACTTTCAAGGCTAAAATGAACAGTGTAATAATTGAAATCATTTTCGAGATCTGTCTCAGGTTTCATTTCATTTATGACTAATTCAAGGACGTTCCCGGTATACGCTAGATGGTTTCTGACAGTGTTTTATTCGGCTTATAACATATTTAATGTAAATGAAAATCGTATGTGCCAGATTTAAGATATTCAACTTTCAAAGCTAAAATGAACAATGTAATAATTGAAATCATTTTCGAGATGTTTCTCAGGTTTCGTTTCATTTATGACTATTTATAAAGGACGTTCCTGGTATACGCTAGATGGTTTCTGATAGTGTTTTATTCGGCTTATAACATATTTAGTGTAAATGAAAATCGTATGTGCCAGATTTAAGATATTCAACTTTCAAAGCTAAAATGAACAATGTAATAATTGAAATCATTTTCGAGATGTTTCTCAGGTTTCGTTTCATTTATGACTATTTATAAAGGACGTTCCTGGTATAAGCTAGATGGTTTCTGATAGTGTTTTATTCGGCTAATAACATATTTAATGTAAATGAAAATCGTATGTGCCAGATTTAAGATATTCAACTTTCAAAGCTAAAATGAACAATGTAATAATTGAAATCATTTTCGAGATGTTTCTCAGGTTTCGTTTCATTTATGACTATTTATAAAGGACGTTCCTTTTATACGCTAGATGGTTTCTGATAGTGTTTTATTCGGCTAATAACATATTTAATGTAAATGAAAATCGTATGTGCCAGATTTAAGATATTCAACTTTCAAAGCTAAAATGAACAATGTAATAATTGAAATCATTTTCGAGATGTTTCTCAGGTTTCGTTTCATTTATGACTATTTATAAAGGACGTTCCTGGTATACGCTAGATGGATTCTGACAGTGTTTTATACGGCTAATAACATATTTAAACTAAATGAAGATCGTTTGTGCCAGAATTAAGATATTCAACTTTCAAGGCTAAAATGAACAGTGTAATAATTGAAATCATTTTCGAGATGTTTCTCAGGTTTCGTTTCATTTATGACTATTTATAAAGGACGTTCCTGGTATACGCTAGATGGTTTCTGATAGTGTTTTATTCGGCTAATAACATATTTAATGTAAATGAAAATCGTATGTGCCAGATTTAAGATATTCAACTTTCAAAGCTAAAATGAACAATGTAATAATTGAAATCATTTTCGAGATGTTTCTCAGGTTTCGTTTCATTTATGACTATTTATAAAGGACGTTCCTGGTATACGCTAGATGGTTTCTGATAGTGTTTTATTCGGCTTATAACATATTTAATGTAAATGAAAATCGTATGTGCCAGATTTAAGATATTCAACTTTCAAGGCTAAAATGAACAGTGTAATAATTGAAATCATTTTCGAGATGTTTCTCAGGTTTCGTTTCATTTATGACTATTTATAAAGGACGTTCCTGGTATACGCTAGATGGTTTCTGATAGTGTTTTATTCGGCTTATAACATATTTAATGTAAATGAAAATCGTATGTGCCAGATTTAAGATATTCAACTTTCAAAGCTAAAATGAACAGTGTAATAATTGAAATCATTTTCGAGATGTTTCTCAAGTTTCGTTTCATTTATGACTATTTATAAAGGACGTTCCTGGTATACGCTAGATGGTTTCTGATAGTGTTTTATTCGGCTAATAACATATTTAATGTAAATGAAAATCGTATGTGCCAGATTTAAGATATTCAACTTTCAAAGCTAAAATGAACAATGTAATAATTGAAATCATTTTCGAGATGTTTCTCAGGTTTCGTTTCATTTATGACTATTTATAAAGGACGTTCCTGGTATACGCTAGATGGTTTCTGACAGTGTTTTATACGGCTAATAACATATTTAAACTAAATGAAGATCGTTTGTGCCAGAATTAAGATATTCAACTTTCAAGGCTAAAATGAACAGTGTAATAATTGAAATCATTTTCGAGATCTGTCTCAGGTTTCATTTCATTTATGACTAATTCAAGGACGTTCCCGGTATACGCTAGATGGTTTCTGACAGTGTTTTATTCGGCTTATAACATATTTAATGTAAATGAAAATCGTATGTGCCAGATTTAAGATATTCAACTTTCAAAGCTAAAATGAACAATGTAATAATTGAAATCATTTTCGAGATGTTTCTCAGGTTTCGCTTCATTTATGACTATTTATAAAGGACGTTCCTGGTATACGCTAGATGGTTTCTGACTGTGTTTTATACGGCTAATAACATATTAAAACTAAATGAAGATCGTTTGTGCCAGAATTAAGATATTCAACTTTCAAGGCTAAAATGAACAGTGTAATAATTGAAATCATTTTCGAGATGTTTCTCAGGTTTCGTTTCATTTATGACTATTTATAAAGGACGTTCCTGGTATACGCTAGATGGTTTCTGATAGTGTTTTATTCGGCTTATAACATATTTAATGTAAATGAAAATCGTATGTGCCAGATTTAAGATATTCAACTTTCAAAGCTAAAATGAACAATGTAATAATTGAAATCATTTTCGAGATGTTTCTCAGGTTTCGCTTCATTTATGACTATTTATAAAGGACGTTCCTGGTATACGCTAGATGGTTTCTGACTGTGTTTTATACGGCTAATAACATATTTAAACTAAATGAAGATCGTTTGTGCCAGAATTAATATATTCAACTTTCAAGGCTAAAATGAACAGTGTAATAATTGAAATCATTTTCGAGATGTTTCTCAGGTTTCGTTTCATTTATGACTATTTATAAAGGACGTTCCTGGTATACGCTAGATGGTTTCTGATAGTGTTTTATTCGGCTTATAACATATTTAATGTAAATG
This sequence comes from Phalangium opilio, assembly GCF_054372755.1. Classification (NCBI taxonomy): domain Eukaryota; kingdom Metazoa; phylum Arthropoda; class Arachnida; order Opiliones; family Phalangiidae; genus Phalangium; species Phalangium opilio. Next base: position 406,269 of record NW_028324255.1, read on the forward strand.
AAAATCGTATGTGCCAGATTTAAGATATTCAACTTTCAAAGCTAAAATGAACAATGTAATAATTGAAATCATTTTCGAGATGTTTCTCAGGTTTCGTTTCATTTATGACTATTTATAAAGGACGTTCCTGGTATACGCTAGATGGTTTCTGACAGTGTTTTACACGAATAATAACATATTTAAACTAAATGAAGATCGTATGTGCCAGAATTAAGATATTCAACTTTCAAGGCTAAAATGAACAGTGTAATAATTGAAATCATTTTCGAGATCTGTCTCAGGTTTCGTTTCATTTATGACTATTTATAAAGGACGTTCCTGGTATACGCTAGATGGTTTCTGATAGTGTTTTATTCGGCTAATGACATATTTAATGTAAATGAAAATCGTATGTGCCAGATTTAAGATATTCAACTTTCAAAGCTAAAATGAACAATGTAATAATTGAAATCATTTTCGAGATGTTTCTCAGGTTTCGTTTCATTTATGACTATTTATAAAGGACGTTCCTGGTATACGCTAGATGGTTTCTGATAGTGTTTTATTCGGCTTATAACATATTTAGTGTAAATGAAAATCGTATGTGCCAGATTTAAGATATTCAACTTTCAAAGCTAAAATGAACAATGTAATAATTGAAATCATTTTCGAGATGTTTCTCAGGTTTCGTTTCATTTATGACTATTTATAAAGGACGTTCCTGGTATAAGCTAGATGCTTTCTGATAGTGTTTTATTCGGCTAATAACATATTTAATGTAAATGAAAATCGTATGTGCCAGATTTAAGATATTCAACTTTCAAAGCTAAAATGAACAATGTAATAATTGAAATCATTTTCGAGATGTTTCTCAGGTTTCGTTTCATTTATGACTATTTATAAAGGACGTTCCTGGTATACGCTAGATGGTTTCTGATAGTGTTTTATTCGGCTAATGACATATTTAATGTAAATGAAAATCGTATGTGCCAGATTTAAGATATTCAACTTTCAAAGCTAAAATGAACAATGTAATAATTGAAATCATTTTCGAGATGTTTCTCAGGTTTCGTTTCATTTATGACTATTTATAAAGGACGTTCCTGGTATACGCTAGATGGTTTCTGATAGTGTTTTATTCGGCTTATAACATATTTAGTGTAAATGAAAATCGTATGTGCCAGATTTAAGATATTCAACTTTCAAAGCTAAAATGAACAATGTAATAATTGAAATCATTTTCGAGATGTTTCTCAGGTTTCGTTTCATTTATGACTATTTATAAAGGACGTTCCTGGTATAAGCTAGATGGTTTCTGATAGTGTTTTATTCGGCTAATAACATATTTAATGTAAATGAAAATCGTATGTGCCAGATTTAAGATATTCAACTTTCAAAGCTAAAATGAACAATGTAATAATTGAAATCATTTTCGAGATGTTTCTCTGGTTTCGTTTCATTTATGACTATTTATAAAGGACGTTCCTGGTATACGCTAGATGGTTTCTGATAGTGTTTTATTCGGCTAATAACATATTTAATGTAAATGAAAATCGTATGTGCCAGATTTAAGATATTCAACTTTCAAAGCTAAAATGAACAATGTAATAATTGAAATCATTTTCGAGATGTTTCTCAGGTTTCGTTTCATTTATGACTATTTATAAAGGACGTTCCTGGTATACGCTAGATGGTTTCTGATAGTGTTTTATTCGGCTTATAACATATTTAATGTAAATGAAAATCGTATGTGCCAGATTTAAGATATTCAACTTTCAAAGCTAAAATGAACAATGTAATAATTGAAATCATTTTCGAGATGTTTCTCAGGTTTCGTTTCATTTATGACTATTTATAAAGGACGTTCCTGGTATACGCTAGATGGTTTCTGATAGTGTTTTATTCGGCTTATAACATATTTAATGTAAATGAAAATCGTATGTGCCAGATTTAAGATATTCAACTTTCAAAGCTAAAATGAACAATGTAATAATTGAAATCATTTTCGAGATGTTTCTCAGGTTTCGCTTCATTTATGACTATTTATAAAGGACGTTCCTGGTATACGCTAGATGGTTTCTGAATGTGTTTTATACGGCTAATAACATATTAAAACTAAATGAAGATCGTTTGTGCCAGAATTAAGATATTCAACTTTCAAGGCTAAAATGAACAGTGTAATAATTGAAATCATTTTCGAGATGTTTCTCAGGTTTCGTTTCATTTTTGACTATTTATAAAGGACGTTCCTGGTATACGCTAGATGGTTTCTGATAGTGTTTTATTCGCCTTATAACATATTTAATGTAAATGAAAATCGTATGTGCCAGATTTAAGATATTCAACTTTCAAAGCTAAAATGAACAATGTAATAATTGAAATCATTTTCGAGATGTTTCTCAGGTTTCGCTTCATTTATGACTATTTATAAAGGACGTTCCTGGTATACGCTAGATGGTTTCTGACTGTGTTTTATACGGCTAATAACATATTTAAACTAAATGAAGATCGTTTGTGCCAGAATTAATATATTCAACTTTCAAGGCTAAAATGAACAGTGTAATAATTGAAATCATTTTCGAGATGTTTCTCAGGTTTCGTTTCATTTATGACTATTTATAAAGGACGTTCCTGGTATACGCTAGATGGTTTCTGATAGTGTTTTATTCGGCTTATAACATATTTAATGTAAATGAAAATCGTATGTGCCAGATTTAAGATATTCAACTTTCAAAGCTAAAATGAACAATGTAATAATTGAAATCATTTTCGAGATGTTTCTCAGGTTTCGTTTCATTTATGACTATTTATAAAGGACGTTCCTGGTATACGCTAGATGGTTTCTGACAGTGTTTTATACGGCTAATAACATATTTAAACTAAATGAAGATCGTTTGTGCCAGAATTAAGATATTCAACTTTCAAGGCTAAAATGAACAGTGTAATAATTGAAATCATTTTCGAGATGTTTCTCAGGTTTCGTTTCATTTATGACTATTTATAAAGGACGTTCCTGGTATACGCTAGATGGTTTCTGACAGTGTTTTACACGAATAATAACATATTTAAACTAAATGAAGATCGTATGTGCCAGAATTAAGATATTCAACTTTCAAGGCTAAAATGAACAGTGTAATAATTGAAATCATTTTCGAGATCTGTCTCAGGTTTCGTTTCATTTATGACTATTTATAAAGGACGTTCCTGGTATACGCTAGATGGTTTCTGATAGTGTTTTATTCGGCTAATGACATATTTAATGTAAATGAAAATCGTATGTGCCAGATTTAAGATATTCAACTTTCAAAGCTAAAATGAACAATGTAATAATTGAAATCATTTTCGAGATGTTTCTCAGGTTTCGCTTCATTTATGACTATTTATAAAGGACGTTCCTGGTATACGCTAGGTGGTTTCTGACAGTGTTTTATTCGGCTAATAACATATTTAAACTAAATGAAGATCGTATGTGCCAGATTTAAGATATTCAACTTTCAAAGCTAAAATGAACAATGTAATAATTTAAATCATTTTCGAGATGTTTCTCAGGTTTCGTTTCATTTATGACTATTTATAAAGGACGTTCCTGGTATACGCTAGATGGTTTCTGATAGTGTTTTATTCGGCTTATAACATATTTAAACTAAATGAAAATCGTATGTGCCAGATTTAAGATATTCAACTTTCAAGGCTAAAATGAACAGTGTAATAATTGAAATCATTTTCGAGATCTGTCTCAGGTTTCATTTCATTTATGACTAATTCAAGGACGTCTCCGGTATACGCTAGATGGTTTCTGATAGTGATTTATACGGCTTATAACATATTTAAACTAAATGAAGATCGTATGTGCCAGATTTAAGATATTCAACTTTCAAAGCTAAAATGAACAATGTAATAATTTAAATCATTTTCGAGATGTTTCTCAGGTTTCGTTTCATTTATGACTATTTATAAAGGACGTTCCTGGTATACGCTAGATGGTTTCTGATAGTGTTTTATTCGGCTTATAACATAATTAATGTAAATGAAAATCGTATGTGCCAGATTTAAGATATTCAACTTTCAAAGCTAAAATGAACAATGTAATAATTGAAATCATTTTCGAGATGTTTCTCAGGTTTCGTTTCATTTATGACTATTTATAAAGGACGTTCCTGGTATACGCTAGATGGTTTCTGATAGTGTTTTATTCGGCTTATAACATATTTAATGTAAATGAAAATCGTATGTGCCAGATTTAAGATATTCAACTTTCAAAACTAAAATGAACAATGTAATAATTGAAATCATTTTCGAGATGTTTCTCAGGTTTCGTTTCATTTATGACTATTTATAAAGGACGTTCCTGGTATACGCTAGATGGTTTCTGATAGTGTTTTATTCGGCTTATAACATATTTAATGTAAATGAAAATCGTATGTGCCAGATTTAAGATATTCAACTTTCAAAGCTAAAATGAACAATGTAATATGTGAAATCATTTTCGAGATGTTTCTCAGGTTTCGTTTCATTTATGACTATTTATAAAGGACGTTCCTGGTATACGCTAGATGGTTTCTGATAGTGTTTTATTCGGCTTATAACATATTTAATGTAAATGAAAATCGTATGTGCCAGATTTAAGATATTCAACTTTCAAAGCTAAAATGAACAATGTAATAATTGAAATCATTTTCGAGATGTTTCTCAGGTTTCGCTTCATTTATGACTATTTATAAAGGACGTTCCTGGTATACGCTAGATGGTTTCTGACTGTGTTTTATACGGCTAATAACATATTTAAACTAAATGAAGATCGTTTGTGCCAGAATTAAGATATTCAACTTTCAAGGCTAAAATGAACAGTGTAATAATTGAAATCATTTTCGAGATGTTTCTCAGGTTTCGTTTCATTTATGACTATTTATAAAGGACGTTCCTGGTATACGCTAGATGGTTTCTGATAGTGTTTTATTCGGCTTATAACATATTTAATGTAAATGAAAATCGTATGTGCCAGATTTAAGATATTCAACTTTCAAAGCTAAAATGAACAATGTAATAATTGAAATCATTTTCGAGATGTTTCTCAGGTTTCGTTTCATTTATGACTATTTATAAAGGACGTTCCTGGTATACGCTAGATGGTTTCTGATAGTGTTTTATTCGGCTTATAACATATTTAATGTAAATGAAAATCGTATGTGCCAGATTTAAGATATTCAACTTTCAAAGCTAAAATGAACAATGTAATAATTGAAATCATTTTCGAGATGTTTCTCAGGTTTCGCTTCATTTATGACTATTTATAAAGGACGTTCCTGGTATACGCTAGATGGTTTCTGACTGTGTTTTATACGGCTAATAACATATTTAAACTAAATGAAGATCGTATGTGCCAGATTTAAGATATTCAACTTTCAAAGCTAAAATGAACAATGTAATAATTGAAATCATTTTCGAGATGTTTCTCAGGTTTCGTTTCATTTATGACTATTTATAAAGGACGTTCCTGGTATACGCTAGATGGTTTCTGATAGTGTTTTATTCGGCTAGTAACATATTTAATGTAAATGAATATCGTATGTGCCAGATTTAAGATATTCAACTTTCAAAGCTAAAATGAACAATGTAATAATTGAAATCATTTTCGAGATGTTTCTCAGGTTTCGTTTCATTTATGACTATTTATAAAGGACGTTCCTGGTATACGCTAGATGGTTTCTGATAGTGTTTTATTCGGCTTATAACATATTTAATGTAAATGAAAATCGTATGTGCCAGATTTAAGATATTCAACTTTCAAAGCTAAAATGAACAATGTAATAATTGAAATCATTTTCGAGATGTTTCTCAGGTTTCGTTTCATTTATGACTAATTCAAGGACGTTCCCGGTATACGCTAGATGGTTTCTGATAGTGTTTTATTCGGCTAATAACATATTTAATGTAAATGAAAATCGTATGTGCCAGATTTAAGATATTCAACTTTCAAAGCTAAAATGAACAATGTAATAATTGAAATCATTTTCGAGATGTTTCTCAGGTTTCGTTTCATTTATGACTATTTATAAAGGACGTTCCTGGTATACGCTAGATGGTTTCTGACAGTGTTTTATACGGCTAATAACATATTTAAACTAAATGAAGATCGTTTGTGCCAGAATTAAGATATTCAACTTTCAAGGCTAAAATGAACAGTGTAATAATTGAAATCATTTTCGAGATGTTTCTCAGGTTTCGTTTCATTTATGACTATTTATAAAGGACGTTCCTGGTATACGCTAGATGGTTTCTGATAGTGTTTTATTCGGCTAGTAACATATTTAATGTAAATGAATATCGTATGTGCCAGATTTAAGATATTCAACTTTCAAAGCTAAAATGAACAATGTAATAATTGAAATCATTTTCGAGATGTTTCTCAGGTTTCGTTTCATTTATGACTATTTATAAAGGACGTTCCTGGTATACGCTAGATGGTTTCTGATAGTGTTTTATTCGGCTAATAACATATTTAATGTAAATGAAAATCGTATGTGCCAGATTTAAGATATTCAACTTTCAAAGCTAAAATGAACAATGTAATAATTGAAATCATTTTCGAGATGTTTCTCAGGTTTCGTTTCATTTATGACTATTTATAAAGGACGTTCCTGGTATACGCTAGATGCTTTCTGATAGTGTTTTATTCGGCTTATAACATATTTAATGTAAATGAAAATCGTATGTGCCAGATTTAAGATATTCAACTTTCAAAGCTAAAATGAACAATGTAATAATTGAAATCATTTTCGAGATGTTTCTCAGGTTTCGTTTCATTTATGACTTTTTATAAAGGACGTTCCTGGTATACGCTAGATGGTTTCTGATAGTGTTTTATTCGGCTAATAACATATTTAATGTAAATGAAAATCGTATGTGCCAGATTTAAGATATTCAACTTTCAAAGCTAAAATGAACAATGTAATAATTGAAATCATTTTCGAGATGTTTCTCAGGTTTCGTTTCATTTATGACTATTTATAAAGGACGTTCCTGGTATACGCTTGGTGGTTTCTGACAGTGTTTTATTCGGCTAATAACATATTTAAACTAAATGAAAATCGTATGTGCCAGATTTAAGATATTCAACTTTCAAGGCTAAAATGAACAGTGTAATAATTGAAATCATTTTCGAGATCTGTCTCAGGTTTCATTTCATTTATGACTAATTCAAGGACGTTTCCGGTATACGCTAGATGGTTTCTGATAGTGATTTATACGGCTTATAACATATTTAAACTAAATGAAGATCGTATGTGCCAGATTTAAGATATTCAACTTTCAAAGCTAAAATGAACAATGTAATAATTGAAATCATTTTCGAGATGTTTCTCAGGTTTCGTTTCATTTATGACTATTTATAAAGGATGTTCCTGGTATACGCAGATGGTTTCTGATAGTGTCTTATTCGGCTAATAACGTATTTAATGTAAATGAAAATCGTATGTGCCAGATTTAAGATATTCAACTTTCAAAGCTAAAATGAACAATGTAATAATTGAAATCATTTTCGAGATGTTTCTCAGGTTTCGTTTCATTTATGACTATTTATAAAGGACGTTCCTGGTATACGCTAGATGGTTTCTGATAGTGTTTTATTCGGCTAATAACATATTTAATGTAAATGAAAATCGTATGTGCCAGATTTAAGATATTCAACTTTCAAAGCTAAAATGAACAATGTAATAATTGAAATCATTTTCGAGATGTTTCTCAGGTTTCGTTTCATTTATGACTATTTATAAAGGACGTTCCTGGTATACGCTAGATGGTTTCTGATAGTGTTTTATTCGGCTTATAACATATTTAATGTAAATGAAAATCGTATGTGCCAGATTTAAGATATTCAACTTTCAAAGCTAAAATGAACAATGTAATATGTGAAATCATTTTCGAGATGTTTCTCAGGTTTCGTTTCATTTATGACTATTTATAAAGGACGTTCCTGGTATACGCTAGATGGTTTCTGATAGTGTTTTATTCGGCTTATAACATATTTAATGTAAATGAAAATCGTATGTGCCAGATTTAAGATATTCAACTTTCAAAGCTAAAATGAACAATGTAATAATTGAAATCATTTTCGAGATGTTTCTCAGGTTTCGCTTCATTTATGACTATTTATAAAGGACGTTCCTGGTATACGCTAGATGGTTTCTGACTGTGTTTTATACGGCTAATAACATATTTAAACTAAATGAAGATCGTTTGTGCCAGAATTAAGATATTCAACTTTCAAGGCTAAATTGAACAGTGTAATAATTGAAATCATTTTCGAGATGTTTCTCAGGTTTCGTTTCATTTATGACTATTTATAAAGGACGTTCCTGGTATACGCTAGATGGTTTCTGATAGTGTTTTATTCGGCTTATAACATATTTAATGTAAATGAAAATCGTATGTGCCAGATTTAAGATATTCAACTTTCAAAGCTAAAATGAACAATGTAATAATTGAAACCATTTTCGAGATGTTTCTCAGGTTTCGCTTCATTTATGACTATTTATAAAGGACGTTCCTGGTATACGCTAGATGGTTTCTGACTGTGTTTTATACGGCTAATAACATATTTAAACTAAATGAAGATCGTTTGTGCCAGAATTAATATATTCAACTTTCAAGGCTAAAATGAACAGTGTAATAATTGAAATCATTTTCGAGATGTTTCTCAGGTTTCGTTTCATTTATGACTATTTATAAAGGACGTTCCTGGTATACGCTAGATGGTTTCTGATAGTGTTTTATTCGGCTTATAACATATTTAATGTAAATGAAAATCGTATGTGCCAGATTTAAGATATTCAACTTTCAAAGCTAAAATGAACAATGTAATAATTGAAATCATTTTCGAGATGTTTCTCAGGTTTCGTTTCATTTATGACTATTTATAAAGGACGTTCCTGGTATACGCTAGATGGATTCTGACAGTGTTTTATACGGCTAATAACATATTTAAACTAAATGAAGATCGATTGTGCCAGAATTAAGATATTCAACTTTCAAGGCTAAAATGAACAGTGTAATAATTGAAATCATTTTCGAGATGTTTCTCAGGTTTCGTTTCATTTATGACTATTTATAAAGGACGTTCCTGGTATACGCTAGATGGTTTCTGATAGTGTTTTATTCGGCTTATAACATATTTAATGTAAATGAAAATCGTATGTGCCAGATTTAAGATATTCAACTTTCAAAGCTAAAATGAACAACGTAATAATTGAAATCATTTTCGAGATGTTTCTCAGGTTTCGCTTCATTTATGACTATTTATAAAGGACGTTCCTGGTATACGCTAGATGGTTTCTGACAGTGTTTTATACGGCTAATAACATATTTAAACTAAATGAAGATCGTTTGTGCCAGAATTAAGATATCGAACTTTCAAGGCTAAAATGAACAGTGTAATAATTGAAATCATTTTCGAGATCTGTCTCAGGTTTCATTTCATTTATGACTAATTCAAGGACGTTCCCGGTATACGCTAGATGCTTTCTGACAGTGTTTTATTCGGCTTATAACATATTTAATGTAAATGAAAATCGTATGTGCCAGATTTAAGATATTCAACTTTCAAAGCTAAAATGAACAATGTAATAATTGAAATCATTTTCGAGATGTTTCTCAGGTTTCGTTTCATTTATGACTATTTATAAAGGACGTTCCTGGTATACGCTAGATGGTTTCTGATAGTGTTTTATTCGGCTTATAACATATTTAGTGTAAATGAAAATCGTATGTGCCAGATTTAAGATATTCAACTTTCAAAGCTAAAATGAACAATGTAATAATTGAAATCATTTTCGAGATGTTTCTCAGGTTTCGTTTCATTTATGACTATTTATAAAGGACGTTCCTGGTATAAGCTAGATGGTTTCTGATAGTGTTTTATTCGGCTAATAACATATTTAATGTAAATGAAAATCGTATGTGCCAGATTTAAGATATTCAACTTTCAAAGCTAAAATGAACAATGTAATAATTGAAATCATTTTCGAGATGTTTCTCAGGTTTCGTTTCATTTATGACTATTTATAAAGGACGTTCCTGGTATACGCTAGATGGTTTCTGATAGTGTTTTATTCGGCTAATAACATATTTAATGTAAATGAAAATCGTATGTGCCAGATTTAAGATATTCAACTTTCAAAGCTAAAATGAACAATGTAATAATTGAAATCATTTTCGAGATGTTTCTCAGGTTTCGTTTCATTTATGACTATTTATAAAGGACGTTCCTGGTATACGCTAGATGGATTCTGACAGTGTTTTATACGGCTAATAACATATTTAAACTAAATGAAGATCGTTTGTGCCAGAATTAAGATATTCAACTTTCAAGGCTAAAATGAACAGTGTAATAATTGAAATCATTTTCGAGATGTTTCTCAGGTTTCGTTTCATTTATGACTATTTATAAAGGACGTTCCTGGTATACGCTAGATGGTTTCTGATAGTGTTTTATTCGGCTAATAACATATTTAATGTAAATGAAAATCGTATGTGCCAGATTTAAGATATTCAACTTTCAAAGCTAAAATGAACAATGTAATAATTGAAATCATTTTCGAGATGTTTCTCAGGTTTCGTTTCATTTATGACTATTTATAAAGGACGTTCCTGGTATACGCTAGATGGTTTCTGATAGTGTTTTATTCGGCTTATAACATATTTAATGTAAATGAAAATCGTATGTGCCAGATTTAAGATATTCAACTTTCAAGGCTAAAATGAACAGTGTAATAATTGAAATCATTTTCGAGATGTTTCTCAGGTTTCGTTTCATTTATGACTATTTATAAAGGACGTTCCTGGTATACGCTAGATGGTTTCTGATAGTGTTTTATTCGGCTTATAACATATTTAATGTAAATGAAAATCGTATGTGCCAGATTTAAGATATTCAACTTTCAAAGCTAAAATGAACAATGTAATAATTGAAATCATTTTCGAGATGTTTCTCAGGTTTCGCTTCATTTATGACTATTTATAAAGGACGTTCCTGGTATACGCTAGATGGTTTCTGACTGTGTTTTATACGGCTAATAACATATTTAAACTAAATGAAGATCGTTTGTGCCAGAATTAATATATTCAACTTTCAAGGCTAAAATGAACAGTGTAATAATTGAAATCATTTTCGAGATGTTTCTCAGGTTTCGTTTCATTTATGACTATTTATAAAGGACGTTCCTGGTATACGCTAGATGGTTTCTGATAGTGTTTTATTCGGCTTATAACATATTTAATGTAAATGAAAATCGTATGTGCCAGATTTAAGATATTCAACTTTCAAAGCTAAAATGAACAATGTAATAATTGAAATCATTTTCGAGATGTTTCTCAGGTTTCGTTTCATTTATGACTATTTATAAAGGACGTTCCTGGTATACGCTAGATGGTTTCTGACAGTGTTTTATACGGCTAATAACATATTTAAACTAAATGAAGATCGTTTGTGCCAGAATTAAGATATTCAACTTTCAAGGCTAAAATGAACAGTGTAATAATTGAAATCATTTTCGAGATGTTTCTCAGGTTTCGTTTCATTTATGACTATTTATAAAGGACGTTCCTGGTATACGCTAGATGGTTTCTGACAGTGTTTTACACGAATAATAACATATTTAAACTAAATGAAGATCGTATGTGCCAGAATTAAGATATTCAACTTTCAAGGCTAAAATGAACAGTGTAATAATTGAAATCATTTTCGAGATCTGTCTCAGGTTTCGTTTCATTTATGACTATTTATAAAGGACGTTCCTGGTATACGCTAGATGGTTTCTGATAGTGTTTTATTCGGCTAATGACATATTTAATGTAAATGAAAATCGTATGTGCCAGATTTAAGATATTCAACTTTCAAAGCTAAAATGAACAATGTAATAATTGAAATCATTTTCGAGATGTTTCTCAGGTTTCGTTTCATTTATGACTATTTATAAAGGACGTTCCTGGTATACGCTAGATGGTTTCTGATAGTGTTTTATTCGGCTTATAACATATTTAGTGTAAATGAAAATCGTATGTGCCAGATTTAAGATATTCAACTTTCAAAGCTAAAATGAACAATGTAATAATTGAAATCATTTTCGAGATGTTTCTCAGGTTTCGTTTCATTTATGACTATTTATAAAGGACGTTCCTGGTATAAGCTAGATGCTTTCTGATAGTGTTTTATTCGGCTAATAACATATTTAATGTAAATGAAAATCGTATGTGCCAGATTTAAGATATTCAACTTTCAAAGCTAAAATGAACAATGTAATAATTGAAATCATTTTCGAGATGTTTCTCAGGTTTCGTTTCATTTATGACTATTTATAAAGGACGTTCCTGGTATACGCTAGATGGTTTCTGATAGTGTTTTATTCGGCTAATGACATATTTAATGTAAATGAAAATCGTATGTGCCAGATTTAAGATATTCAACTTTCAAAGCTAAAATGAACAATGTAATAATTGAAATCATTTTCGAGATGTTTCTCAGGTTTCGTTTCATTTATGACTATTTATAAAGGACGTTCCTGGTATACGCTAGATGGTTTCTGATAGTGTTTTATTCGGCTTATAACATATTTAGTGTAAATGAAAATCGTATGTGCCAGATTTAAGATATTCAACTTTCAAAGCTAAAATGAACAATGTAATAATTGAAATCATTTTCGAGATGTTTCTCAGGTTTCGTTTCATTTATGACTATTTATAAAGGACGTTCCTGGTATAAGCTAGATGGTTTCTGATAGTGTTTTATTCGGCTAATAACATATTTAATGTAAATGAAAATCGTATGTGCCAGATTTAAGATATTCAACTTTCAAAGCTAAAATGAACAATGTAATAATTGAAATCATTTTCGAGATGTTTCTCAGGTTTCGTTTCATTTATGACTATTTATAAAGGACGTTCCTGGTATACGCTAGATGGTTTCTGATAGTGTTTTATTCGGCTAATAACATATTTAATGTAAATGAAAATCGTATGTGCCAGATTTAAGATATTCAACTTTCAAAGCTAAAATGAACAATGTAATAATTGAAATCATTTTCGAGATGTTTCTCAGGTTTCGTTTCATTTATGACTATTTATAAAGGACGTTCCTGGTATACGCTAGATGGTTTCTGATAGTGTTTTATTCGGCTTATAACATATTTAATGTAAATGAAAATCGTATGTGCCAGATTTAAGATATTCAACTTTCAAAGCTAAAATGAACAATGTAATAATTGAAATCATTTTCGAGATGTTTCTCAGGTTTCGTTTCATTTATGACTATTTATAAAGGACGTTCCTGGTATACGCTAGATGGTTTCTGATAGTGTTTTATTCGGCTTATAACATATTTAATGTAAATGAAAATCGTATGTGCCAGATTTAAGATATTCAACTTTCAAAGCTAAAATGAACAATGTAATAATTGAAATCATTTTCGAGATGTTTCTCAGGTTTCGCTTCATTTATGACTATTTATAAAGGACGTTCCAGGTATACGCTAGATGGTTTCTGACTGTGTTTTATACGGCTAATAACATATTAAAACTAAATGAAGATCGTTTGTGCCAGAATTAAGATATTCAACTTTCAAGGCTAAAATGAACAGTGTAATAATTGAAATCATTTTCGAGATGTTTCTCAGGTTTCGTTTCATTTATGACTATTTATAAAGGACGTTCCTGGTATACGCTAGATGGTTTCTGATAGTGTTTTATTCGGCTTATAACATATTTAATGTAAATGAAAATCGTATGTGCCAGATTTAAGATATTCAACTTTCAAAGCTAAAATGAACAATGTAATAATTGAAATCATTTTCGAGATGTTTCTCAGGTTTCGCTTCATTTATGACTATTTATAAAGGACGTTCCTGGTATACGCTAGATGGTTTCTGACTGTGTTTTATACGGCTAATAACATATTTAAACTAAATGAAGATCGTTTGTGCCAGAATTAATATATTCAACTTTCAAGGCTAAAATGAACAGTGTAATAATTGAAATCATTTTCGAGATGTTTCTCAGGTTTCGTTTCATTTATGACTATTTATAAAGGACGTTCCTGGTATACGCTAGATGGTTTCTGATAGTGTTTTATTCTTCTTATAACATATTTAATGTAAATGAAAATCGTATGTGCCAGATTTAAGATATTCAACTTTCAAAGCTAAAATGAACAATGTAATAATTGAAATCATTTTCGAGATGTTTCTCAGGTTTCGTTTCATTTATGACTATTTATAAAGGACGTTCCTGGTATACGCTAGATGGTTTCTGACAGTGTTTTATACGGCTAATAACATATTTAAACTAAATGAAGATCGTTTGTGCCAGAATTAAGATATTCAACTTTCAAGGCTAAAATGAACAGTGTAATAATTGAAATCATTTTCGAGATGTTTCTCAGGTTTCGTTTCATTTATGACTATTTATAAAGGACGTTCCTGGTATACGCTAGATGGTTTCTGACAGTGTTTTACACGAATAATAACATATTTAAACTAAATGAAGATCGTATGTGCCAGAATTAAGATATTCAACTTTCAAGGCTAAAATGAACAGTGTAATAATTGAAATCATTTTCGAGATCTGTCTCAGGTTTCGTTTCATTTATGACTATTTATAAAGGACGTTCCTGGTATACGCTAGATGGTTTCTGATAGTGTTTTATTTGGCTAATGACATATTTAATGTAAATGAAAATCGTATGTGCCAGATTTAAGATATTCAACTTTCAAAGCTAAAATGAACAATGTAATAATTGAAATCATTTTCGAGATGTTTCTCAGGTTTCGCTTCATTTATGACTATTTATAAAGGACGTTCCTGGTATACGCTAGGTGGTTTCTGACAGTGTTTTATTCGGCTAATAACATATTTAAACTAAATGAAGATCGTATGTGCCAGATTTAAGATATTCAACTTTCAAAGCTAAAATGAACAATGTAATAATTTAAATCATTTTCGAGATGTTTCTCAGGTTTCGTTTCATTTATGACTATTTATAAAGGACGTTCCTGGTATACGCTAGATGGTTTCTGATAGTGTTTTATACGGCTAATAACATATTTAAACTAAATGAAGATCGTTTGTGCCAGAATTAAGATATTCAACTTTCAAGGCTAAAATGAACAGTGTAATAATTGAAATCATTTTCGAGATCTGTCTCAGGTTTCGTTTCATTTATGACTATTTATAAAGGACGTTCCTGGTATACGCTAGATGGTTTCTGATAGTGTTTTATTCGGCTAATGACATATTTAATGTAAATGAAAATCGTATGTGCCAGATTTAAGATATTCAACTTTCAAAGCTAAAATGAACAATGTAATAATTGAAATCATTTTCGAGATGTTTCTCAGGTTTCGCTTCATTTATGACTATTTATAAAGGACGTTCCTGGTATACGCTAGGTGGTTTCTGACAGTGTTTTATTCGGCTAATAACATATTTAAACTAAATGAAGATCGTATGTGCCAGATTTAAGATATTCAACTTTCAAAGCTAAAATGAACAATGTAATAATTTAAATCATTTTCGAGATGTTTCTCAGGTTTCGTTTCATTTATGACTATTTATAAAGGACGTTCCTGGTATACGCTAGATGGTTTCTGATAGTGTTTTATTCGGCTTATAACATATTTAAACTAAATGAAAATCGTATGTGCCAGATTTAAGATATTCAACTTTCAAGGCTAAAATGAACAGTGTAATAATTGAAATCATTTTCGAGATCTGTCTCAGGTTTCATTTCATTTATGACTAATTCAAGGACGTCTCCGGTATACGCTAGATGGTTTCTGATAGTGATTTATACGGCTTATAACATATTTAAACTAAATGAAGATCGTATGTGCCAGATTTAAGATATTCAACTTTCAAAGCTAAAATGAACAATGTAATAATTTAAATCATTTTCGAGATGTTTCTCAGGTTTCGTTTCATTTATGACTATTTATAAAGGACGTTCCTGGTATACGCTAGATGGTTTCTGATAGTGTTTTATTCGGCTTATAACATAATTAATGTAAATGAAAATCGTATGTGCCAGATTTAAGATATTCAACTTTCAAAGCTAAAATGAACAATGTAATAATTGAAATCATTTTCGAGATGTTTCTCAGGTTTCGTTTCATTTATGACTATTTATAAAGGACGTTCCTGGTATACGCTAGATGGTTTCTGATAGTGTTTTATTCGGCTTATAACATATTTAATGTAAATGAAAATTGTATGTGCCAGATTTAAGATATTCAACTTTCAAAACTAAAATGAACAATGTAATAATTGAAATCATTTTCGAGATGTTTCTCAGGTTTCGTTTCATTTATGACTATTTATAAAGGACGTTCCTGGTATACGCTAGATGGTTTCTGATAGTGTTTTATTCGGCTTATAACATATTTAATGTAAATGAAAATCGTATGTGCCAGATTTAAGATATTCAACTTTCAAAGCTAAAATGAACAATGTAATATGTGAAATCATTTTCGAGATGTTTCTCAGGTTTCGTTTCATTTATGACTATTTATAAAGGACGTTCCTGGTATACGCTAGATGGTTTCTGATAGTGTTTTATTCGGCTTATAACATATTTAATGTAAATGAAAATCGTATGTGCCAGATTTAAGATATTCAACTTTCAAAGCTAAAATGAACAATGTAATAATTGAAATCATTTTCGAGATGTTTCTCAGGTTTCGCTTCATTTATGACTATTTATAAAGGACGTTCCTGGTATACGCTAGATGGTTTCTGACTGTGTTTTATACGGCTAATAACATATTTAAACTAAATGAAGATCGTTTGTGCCAGAATTAAGATATTCAACTTTCAAGGCTAAAATGAACAGTGTAATAATTGAAATCATTTTCGAGATGTTTCTCAGGTTTCGTTTCATTTATGACTATTTATAAAGGACGTTCCTGGTATACGCTAGATGGTTTCTGATAGTGTTTTATTCGGCTTATAACATATTTAATGTAAATGAAAATCGTATGTGCCAGATTTAAGATATTCAACTTTCAAAGCTAAAATGAACAATGTAATAATTGAAATCATTTTCGAGATGTTTCTCAGGTTTCGTTTCATTTATGACTATTTATAAAGGACGTTCCTGGTATACGCTAGATGGTTTCTGATAGTGTTTTATTCGGCTTATAACATATTTAATGTAAATGAAAATCGTATGTGCCAGATTTAAGATATTCAACTTTCAAAGCTAAAATGAACAATGTAATAATTGAAATCATTTTCGAGATGTTTCTCAGGTTTCGCTTCATTTATGACTATTTATAAAGGACGTTCCTGGTATACGCTAGATGGTTTCTGACTGTGTTTTATACGGCTAATAACATATTTAAACTAAATGAAGATCGTTTGTGCCAGAATTAAGATATTCAACTTTCAAGGCTAAAATGAACAGTGTAATAATTGAAATCATTTTCGAGATGTTTCTCAGGTTTCGTTTCATTTATGACTATTTATAAAGGACGTTCCTGGTATACGCTAGATGGTTTCTGATAGTGTTTTATTCGGCTTATAACATATTTAATGTAAATGAAAATCGTATGTGCCAGATTTAAGATATTCAACTTTCAAAGCTAAAATGAACAATGTAATAATTGAAATCATTTTCGAGATGTTTCTCAGGTTTCGCTTCATTTATGACTATTTATAAAGGACGTTCCTGGTATACGCTAGATGGTTTCTGACTGTGTTTTATACGGCTAATAACATATTTAAACTAAATGAAGATCGTTTGTGCCAGAATTAATATATTCAACTTTCAAGGCTAAAATGAACAGTGTAATAATTGAAATCATTTTCGAGATGTTTCTCAGGTTTCGTTTCATTTATGACTATTTATAAAGGACGTTCCTGGTATACGCTAGATGGTTTCTGATAGTGTTTTATTCGGCTTATAACATATTTAATGTAAATGAAAATCGTATGTGCCAGATTTAAGATATTCAACTTTCAAAGCTAAAATGAACAATGTAATAATTGAAATCATTTTCGAGATGTTTCTCAGGTTTCGTTTCATTTATGACTATTTATAAAGGACGTTCCTGGTATACGCTAGATGGTTTCTGACAGTGTTTTATACGGCTAATAACATATTTAAACTAAATGAAGATCGTTTGTGCCAGAATTAAGATATTCAACTTTCAAGGCTAAAATGAACAGTGTAATAATTGAAATCATTTTCGAGATGTTTCTCAGGTTTCGTTTCATTTATGACTATTTATAAAGGACGTTCCTGGTATACGCTAGATGGTTTCTGATAGTGTTTTATTCGGCTTATAACATATTTAATGTAAATGAAAATCGTATGTGCCAGATTTAAGATATTCAACTTTCAAAGCTAAAATGAACAATGTAATAATTGAAATCATTTTCGAGATGTTTCTCAGGTTTCGCTTCATTTATGACTATTTATAAAGGACGTTCCTGGTATACGCTAGATGGTTTCTGACTGTGTTTTATACGGCTAATAACATATTTAAACTAAATGAAGATCGTTTGTGCCAGAATTAATATATTCAACTTTCAAGGCTAAAATGAACAGTGTAATAATTGAAATCATTTTCGAGATGTTTCTCAGGTTTCGTTTCATTTATGACTATTTATAAAGGACGTTCCTGGTATACGCTAGATGGTTTCTGATAGTGTTTTATTCGGCTTATAACATATTTAATGTAAATGAAAATCGTATGTGCCAGATTTAAGATATTCAACTTTCAAAGCTAAAATGAACAATGTAATAATTGAAATCATTTTCGAGATGTTTCTCAGGTTTCGTTTCATTTATGACTATTTATAAAGGACGTTCCTGGTATACGCTAGATGGTTTCTGACAGTGTTTTATACGGCTAATAACATATTTAAACTAAATGAAGATCGTTTGTGCCAGAATTAAGATATTCAACTTTCAAGGCTAAAATGAACAGTGTAATAATTGAAATCATTTTCGAGATGTTTCTCAGGTTTCGTTTCATTTATGACTATTTATAAAGGACGTTCCTGGTATACGCTAGATGGTTTCTGATAGTGTTTTATTCGGCTTATAACATATTTAATGTAAATGAAAATCGTATGTGCCAGATTTAAGATATTCAACTTTCAAAGCTAAAATGAACAACGTAATAATTGAAATCATTTTCGAGATGTTTCTCAGGTTTCGCTTCATTTATGACTATTTATAAATAGGCCAGGACAGATAGACCGAAAAAGGGCTTGACCTAGAACATTTGAACATAAAGATGAAAATTGGTACATGTGTTGTTTTTGACCCAACAAAAATTATACTTAAAGTCCCCTGCTGTAGAGCGCGAGCTTTCGCCGCCATCTTGGAAAATGGCCGCCGGGAATTACAGATACAATGTATTCCACGTTCTTCTTCAAAAATTATGAAAATTGGTACACATTATGATTGGAACCACATGAACATCTTGGCAAAATTTTAAAGCTCTGTGTTCAATAGTTTGGTCGCCATATTGGAAAATGGCCGCCGTGAATGATAGGTACAGTATATTTCACCATGTTGTTGGAAAATTATGAAAATTGATAGGTATTACAAACAGAGCTGTACGAACCTCATAGTAAAATATTGAAGCCATTAGTCAGATAGTTTGGCCGCCATGTTGGAAAATGACCGCCATCAATGTCATTAAAATAGAGTATATGGTTCAAAAATTATGAAAATTGGTAATAATTATGTTAAAGACCGTCTTAACATCATACTTGAATATTGAAGTCGTGCTACTGATAGTTTGGGCTCCATCTTCAAAAATGACTGCTAGAAATGGCAAATATATTACGGATATATAAATATTTTAGATATTTTTTTATTGAGTAGATGATTTTCATGAACGTATTAAACGCCATAAAAATAACTATTTTCGAGTCTAAATTATCGACCCATCTTCAAAAATGGTCGCTGAAATATTACTATCCTAAATTCTGCCATATTACTCGGATTTTGGTTAGGAAAAACCATTTTTATGGGGTATAAACATTCTAGTGTCGTTAAGGATTAGATTTAAGACACATTTTTAACATTTCGTTCATATTTATCGTCATCCTGAAGATTTTTTACTACGGCTAATACCTTGAAAATGACCACACATTGCCCAGCAAGCTAATACAGATCGTCTACATTCACAGTTCTTTATACAAGATGTTCTGCAGACTGCAGGTACAAATAATGAGTGGAATAAGTTCATCTGATGCCGGAAGGAGAATGGTGTGAATGGGTCTTCGACTTTCGCGATCGCTAACCAATCCCCACTTTTCGGGATTAAATCGTTTCCTAGCTATTGTTGGACTTGAAGATACGCTCGGAAAAAATGTAGTTTTGCTGCGTCGGTTGTTGGATGAAGCTTAGCGAGATCAAATGAGGACTTGACAGTATATGTGGCAACGGTTCCATTATACGTGTAATATCTACATAAATGAAGCATAACGTGTCAATTATCACCCTAAAAAAAGCGAAAAGAAATCTCTCTTCGGCAGCAGCTATGGCTTCCCTAGATGCAATATGGTCATTAAAAAAGCGCAACAAATTTGTAAGATGTTGATTATCTGTCGTTACTTTAAACCACGCCTTATCATAACCACACCCAATTACAGCACGTAAATGAAAGAAGTGTTCTCTTAACCTTTTTAATTCAAAGGACTTGTCGTGGCGGAGGGGGCCCGAGTTCGGTGTGACGGTTCGGGAGTTCCTTGGGTTCGCCCTTGGTTCAGACCGTTCCTTGCCCCATTCCGTGAAGGTTTTGCTGGGCCGTTTCGCCCCCACCCAGGTGTTGCCTTGGCTCGCCCCCGCTATTGGCAACCCTCTAGGGGTCGCGGATACACTATTTGTTTTGGGCCGTATGGCACTGTTGTGCTTGGAAAGAACTTCCCCGTCCCCTCGAGTCTTCTGCTGCCTTAATCCTTCCCTGTCACCGACCACCTCCTGACTGGGCTCGCCGTGACCTGCTCAAGTGGCGTTTTTCGGGCCCGCTGGCCAATCCCGTGTGCCATGACGGCGGTTCCGCTGGTTCAATTTGGAATATGATGGGGAGGTGTAGCGCCTAATCAAGGGTTCTGACATGCAATTATTATGAAAAATCTTCAGGATGACGATGAATATGAATGAAATGTTAGAGATTTGTCTAAAATCTAATATTAAACAACACTAGAATGCATAAACCCCATATTAAATCATATTCTCTAATCAACAGCATTGAATAACTTTTCTTTCTTTCAGAATTTTGGGCAATTATTTTCGTGTGGGCATTTTTAAAGATGGCGCCGATAATTTCAACTTCGATATATCCATTTTTTGTTGTTTATTACGTTAATTAAAATCATCTATTCAAAATAGGAATTTCAAAAATATTTATATATTTGAAATATATTTGGCGTTTCCAGCAGTCATTTTCCAAGATGGCGCCCAAACTATCAGTAGCATGTCTTCAATATTCAAGTATGATGTTTAGACGGTCTTCAACATAATTATTACCAATTTTCATAATTTTTGAACCACATACTGTATCTAAATGACATTGATGGCGGCCATTTTCCAACATGGCGGCCAAACTATCTGACTAATGGCTTCAATATTTTACTATGAGGTTCACACAGCTCTGATTACAATACCTATCAATTTTCATAACTTTCCAACAACATGGTGAAATATACTGTACCTAGCATTTACGGCGGCCATTTTCCAATATGGCGACCAAACTATTGAACAAAGAGCCGTAAAATTTTGCCATGATGTTCATGTGATTCCAATCATAATGTGTACCAATTTTCATAATTTTTGAAGAAGAACGTGGAATACATTGTAGCTGGCATTCCCGGCGGCCATTTTCCAAGATGGCGGCGAAAGCTCGCGCTCTACAGCAGGGGACTTTTAGTATATTTTTTGTTGGGTCAAAAACAACACATGTACCAATTTTCATCTTTATGTTCAAATGTTCTAGGTCAAACCCTAAAAGTCCTGGGCTAAAAGGACGTTCCTGGTATACGCTAGATGGTTTCTGACAGTGTTTTATACGGCTAATAACATATTTAAATTTTCACCAAATTTTCATTAAACTCAATATATTTTTCTACATATTTACACAAGGATTTTGCTCTATATAATAGTTCCAGAAAAAAATGGTATCTTCAAGTTTTTTGATACTAGGTTTTAGTTCAAATACTCCAATTTTTATATTTTATAATTGGAAATATTGCCAAGCAGAAAATTACAAAGGCCGTTTGACTGTGATGTAGTTATTAATGTTCAA
This sequence comes from Phalangium opilio, assembly GCF_054372755.1. Lineage (NCBI taxonomy): Eukaryota > Metazoa > Arthropoda > Arachnida > Opiliones > Phalangiidae > Phalangium > Phalangium opilio. The sequence continues at coordinate 428,554 of NW_028324255.1, forward strand.
AAGATATTTTGGGAACTATACATCACGTTAATTTTGATACTTTTAAAACTTTCAAAATAACGACTACGATTTTCACACAGTTTTTTTTCAACCATTTTCTGACTATTTTATTCTCCTTATAGGACCGAATACTCAAAACTCATTGTAAATTTTTGGTATAAAAAAAATGTACACGCGTACTGGTTTTGAAATGATGCACATGTTTCGTGACAAAATGTTTTGACTAATTTTTGTGAAAAAAACTAAGATAAGAATTTTTTAAAATAATCGATGTTTTATGATCATGTCTTCAAAAGTAAAAATTTTAATATCTGTTACTTCTGGCAATTCATTTTCTACACTTATCTTTTACACTTTCCCGTCTTTGTCTACAATGACAGTTTTTATTAATATCTGTTACTTCAGTCTTAATATTAATTCAAATTCAGAAACCTTAGGAGAGTAAAAGTATTGTGCATACATTAGTAAACGCGTTTGAACTAGCCAACCATCTATTATAAAACTGTCATTCCTGACTGCTTGACTTGACAATGAACGTCCGATCAAACTCAAATTGCTTTCACGTCATTTTCACATGCAAATACAGAGGAAGATGTACATAGTTATACCATAAAAAGATTCCGTACACCTGAGCACCAACACATGTCATATACTTATCAAGTTCAATTACCAGTCATCTGTAATCTAGCTTAATTACCAGTCGTCGGTAATCTAGCTTTATTACCAGTCATCTGTAATCTAGCTTAATTACCAGTCGTCGGTAATCTAGCTTTATTACCAGTCGTCGGTAATCTAGCTTAATTACCAGTCGTCGGTAATCTAGCTTAATTACAAGTCGTCGGTAATCTAGCTTAATTACCAGTCGTCGGTAATCTAGCTTAATTACCAGTCGTCGGTAATCTAGCTTAATTAACAGTCGTCGGTAATCTAGCTTAATTACCAGTCGTCGGTAATCTAGCTTAATTACCAGTCGTCGGTAATCTAGCTTAATTACCAGTCGTCGGTAATCTAGCTTAATTACCAGTCGTCGGTAATCTAGCTTAATTACCAGTCGTCGGTAATCTAGCTTAATTACCAGTCGTCGGTAATCTAGCTTAATTACCAGTCGTCGGTAATCTAGCTTAATTACCAGTCGTCGGTAATCTAGCTTAATTACCAGTCGTCGGTAATTTAGCTTAATTACCAGTAGTCGGTAATCTAGCTTAATTACCAGTCGTCGGTAATCTAGCTTAATTACCTGCCGTCGGTAATCTAGCTTAATTACCTGCCGTCGGTAATCTAGCTTAATTACCAGTCGTCGGTAATCTAGCTTAATTACCAGTCGTCGGTAATCTAGCTTAATTACCTGCCGTCGGTAATCTAGCTTAATTACCAGTCGTCGGTAATCTAGCTTAATTACCAGTCGTCGGTAATCTAGCTTAATTACCAGTCGTCGGTAATCTAGCTTAATTACCAGTCGTCGGTAATCTAGCTTAATTACCTGCCGTCGGTAATCTAGCTTAATTACCTGCCGTCGGTAATCTAGCTTAATTACCTGCCGTCGGTAATCTAGCTTAATTACCTGCCGTCGGTAATCTAGCTTAATTACCTGCCGTCGGTAATCTAGCTTAATTACCAGTCGTCGGTAATCTAGCTTAATTACCAGTCGTCGGTAATCTAGCTTAATTACCAGTCGTCGCTGATCTAGCTTAATTACCAGTCGTCGCTGATCTAGCTTAATTACCAGTCGTCGGTAATCTAGCTTAATTACCAGTCGTCGGTAATCTAGCTTAATTACCAGTCGTCGGTAATCTAGCTTAATTACCAGTCGTCGGTAATCTAGCTTAATTACCTGCCATCGGTAATCTTGCTTAATTACCAGTCGTCGGTAATCTAGCTTAATTACCTGCCGTCGGTAATCTAGCTTAATTACCTGCCATCGGTAATCTAGCTTAATTACCTGCCATCGGTAATCTAGCTTAATTACCTGCCATCGGTAATCTAGCTTAATTACCTGCCGTCGGTAATCTAGCTTAATTACCAGTCGTCGGTAATCTAGCTTAATTACCTGCCATCGGTAATCTAGCTTAATTACCAGTCATCGGTAATCTAGCTTAATTACCAGTCATCGGTAATCTTGCTTAATTACCAGTCGTCGGTAATCTAGCTTAATTACCAGTCGTCGGTAATCTAGCTTAATTACCTGCCGTCGGTAATCTAGCTTAATTACCTGCCATCGGTAATCTAGCTTAATTACCTGCCATCGGTAATCTAGCTTAATTACCTGCCGTCGGTAATCTAGCTTAATTACCAGTCGTCGGTAATCTAGCTTAATTACCTGCCATCGGTAATCTAGCTTAATTACCAGTCATCGGTAATCTAGCTTAATTACCAGTCATCGGTAATCTAGCTTAATTACCAGTCGTAGGTAATCTAGCTTAATTACCAGTCGTAGGTAATCTAGCTTAATTACCAGTCGTCGGTAATCTAGCTTAATTACCAGTCGTCGGTAATCTAGCTTAATTACCAGTCGTCGGTAATCTAGCTTAATTACCAGTCGTCGGTAATCTAGCTTAATTACCAGTCGTCGGTAATCTAGCTTAATTACCAGTCGTCGGTAATCTAGCTTAATTACCAGTCGTCGGTAATCTAGCTTAATTACCAGTCGTCGGTAATCTAGCTTAATTACCAGTCGTCGGTAATCTAGCTTAATTACCAGTCGTTGGTAATCTAGCTTAATTACCAGTCGTCGGTAATCTAGCTTAATTTCCAGTCGTCGGTAATCTAGCTTAATTACCAGTCGTCGGTAATCTAGCTTAATTTCCAGTCGTCGGTAATCTAGCTTAATTTCCAGTCGTCGGTAATCTAGCTTAATTTCCAGTCGTCGGTAATCTAGCTTAATTTCCAGTCGTCGGTAATCTAGCTTAATTTCCAGTCGTCGGTAATCTAGCTTAATTTCCAGTCGTCGGTAATCTAGCTTAATTTCCAGTCGTCGGTAATCTAGCTTAATTTCCAGTCGTCGGTAATCTAGCTTAATTTCCAGTCGTAGGTAATCTAGCTTAATTACCAGTCGTAGGTTATCTTGTTAACTTAATATACATGTGTGGGGTCCTTTTCCAACTTAACTTCTTAGCTAACACAAGCTTAGGTTCTCTTGTTTTTTTACCACTACGAAAATTGGACCAAATAGCCTTAACCGTGCTAACATCATAAACTGACTATTATCCATGCTTAAATAACGCAGATTGGGGTAATTTTGAAAATTTAAATTAAACTACTTAAACTTAAAATTAATCAATGAAAGCTGGAAAGCACAAATACTAAATATGAGGCTTTCGTTTAAAATCGTTTTCAAATCAAACAAACGTATAGTTATATCATGACGGCTACAACAAGATGGTTATCTGTAAAATATTTTCCCATGTTATTTCTATGGGAAAATTTCGAGGTTTTCGTCAAAATCTATGATTATTTTTATGGAAATGAAAACCACCCTTAGCAACTTTATTTTTTATAAAATAAACTATTAAATGGATCTCTTTGAAATTTTAACCACATATTTAGAGCCCGAATTGTAGTTCTGTGGAATTTTTTCAAAGCAGTTAATACGATACAAAAAAAGTTATAACCAATCAAAAAACCATCCTTATACATTAAAGTCGGTATGAAGTCTTATCTAAGAGAGCTACCGCTCTCATAGAACTAAATGAAGATCGTTTGTGCCAGAATTAAGATATTCAACTTTCAAGGCTAAAATGAACAGTGTAATAATTGAAATCATTTTCGAGATCTGTCTCAGGTTTCATTTCATTTATGACTAATTCAAGGACGTTCCCGGTATACGCTAGATGGTTTCTGACAGTGTTTTATTCGGCTTATAACATATTTAATGTAAATGAAAATCGTATGTGCCAGATTTAAGATATTCAACTTTCAAAGCTAAAATGAACAATGTAATAATTGAAATCATTTTCGAGATGTTTCTCAGGTTTCGTTTCATTTATGACTATTTATAAAGGACGTTCCTGGTATACGCTAGATGGTTTCTGATAGTGTTTTATTCGGCTTATAACATATTTAGTGTAAATGAAAATCGTATGTGCCAGATTTAAGATATTCAACTTTCAAAGCTAAAATGAACAATGTAATAATTGAAATCATTTTCGAGATGTTTCTCAGGTTTCGTTTCATTTATGACTATTTATAAAGGACGTTCCTGGTATAAGCTAGATGGTTTCTGATAGTGTTTTATTCGGCTAATAACATATTTAATGTAAATGAAAATCGTATGTGCCAGATTTAAGATATTCAACTTTCAAAGCTAAAATGAACAATGTAATAATTGAAATCATTTTCGAGATGTTTCTCAGGTTTCGTTTCATTTATGACTATTTATAAAGGACGTTCCTGGTATACGCTAGATGGTTTCTGATAGTGTTTTATTCGGCTAATAACATATTTAATGTAAATGAAAATCGTATGTGCCAGATTTAAGATATTCAACTTTCAAAGCTAAAATGAACAATGTAATAATTGAAATCATTTTCGAGATGTTTCTCAGGTTTCGTTTCATTTATGACTATTTATAAAGGACGTTCCTGGTATACGCTAGATGGTATACGGCTAATAACATATTTAAACTAAATGAAGATCGTTTGTGCCAGAATTAAGATATTCAACTTTCAAGGCTAAAATGAACAGTGTAATAATTGAAATCATTTTCGAGATGTTTCTCAGGTTTCGTTTCATTTATGACTATTTATAAAGGACGTTCCTGGTATACGCTAGATGGTTTCTGATAGTGTTTTATTCGGCTTATAACATATTTAATGTAAATGAAAATCGTATGTGCCAGATTTAAGATATTCAACTTTCAAAGCTAAAATGAACAACGTAATAATTGAAATCATTTTCGAGATGTTTCTCAGGTTTCGCTTCATTTATGACTATTTATAAAGGACGTTCCTGGTATACGCTAGATGGTTTCTGACAGTGTTTTATACGGCTAATAACATATTTAAACTAAATGAAGATCGTTTGTGCCAGAATTAAGATATTCAACTTTCAAGGCTAAAATGAACAGTGTAATAATTGAAATCATTTTCGAGATCTGTCTCAGGTTTCATTTCATTTATGACTAATTCAAGGACGTTCCCGGTATACGCTAGATGGTTTCTGACAGTGTTTTATTCGGCTTATAACATATTTAATGTAAATGAAAATCGTATGTGCCAGATTTAAGATATTCAACTTTCAAAGCTAAAATGAACAATGTAATAATTGAAATCATTTTCGAGATGTTTCTCAGGTTTCGTTTCATTTATGACTATTTATAAAGGACGTTCCTGGTATACGCTAGATGGTTTCTGATAGTGTTTTATTCGGCTTATAACATATTTAGTGTAAATGAAAATCGTATGTGCCAGATTTAAGATATTCAACTTTCAAAGCTAAAATGAACAATGTAATAATTGAAATCATTTTCGAGATGTTTCTCAGGTTTCGTTTCATTTATGACTATTTATAAAGGACGTTCCTGGTATAAGCTAGATGGTTTCTGATAGTGTTTTATTCGGCTAATAACATATTTAATGTAAATGAAAATCGTATGTGCCAGATTTAAGATATTCAACTTTCAAAGCTAAAATGAACAATGTAATAATTGAAATCATTTTCGAGATGTTTCTCAGGTTTCGTTTCATTTATGACTATTTATAAAGGACGTTCCTGGTATACGCTAGATGGTATACGGCTAATAACATATTTAAACTAAATGAAGATCGTTTGTGCCAGAATTAAGATATTCAACTTTCAAGGCTAAAATGAACAGTGTAATAATTGAAATCATTTTCGAGATGTTTCTCAGGTTTCGTTTCATTTATGACTATTTATAAAGGACGTTCCTGGTATACGCTAGATGGTTTCTGATAGTGTTTTATTCGGCTTATAACATATTTAATGTAAATGAAAATCGTATGTGCCAGATTTAAGATATTCAACTTTCAAAGCTAAAATGAACAACGTAATAATTGAAATCATTTTCGAGATGTTTCTCAGGTTTCGCTTCATTTATGACTATTTATAAAGGACGTTCCTGGTATACGCTAGATGGTTTCTGACAGTGTTTTATACGGCTAATAACATATTTAAACTAAATGAAGATCGTTTGTGCCAGAATTAAGATATTCAACTTTCAAGGCTAAAATGAACAGTGTAATAATTGAAATCATTTTCGAGATCTGTCTCAGGTTTCATTTCATTTATGACTAATTCAAGGACGTTCCCGGTATACGCTAGATGGTTTCTGACAGTGTTTTATTCGGCTTATAACATATTTAATGTAAATGAAAATCGTATGTGCCAGATTTAAGATATTCAACTTTCAAAGCTAAAATGAACAATGTAATAATTGAAATCATTTTCGAGATGTTTCTCAGGTTTCGTTTCATTTATGACTATTTATAAAGGACGTTCCTGGTATACGCTAGATGGTTTCTGATAGTGTTTTATTCGGCTTATAACATATTTAGTGTAAATGAAAATCGTATGTGCCAGATTTAAGATATTCAACTTTCAAAGCTAAAATGAACAATGTAATAATTGAAATCATTTTCGAGATGTTTCTCAGGTTTCGTTTCATTTATGACTATTTATAAAGGACGTTCCTGGTATAAGCTAGATGGTTTCTGATAGTGTTTTATTCGGCTAATAACATATTTAATGTAAATGAAAATCGTATGTGCCAGATTTAAGATATTCAACTTTCAAAGCTAAAATGAACAATGTAATAATTGAAATCATTTTCGAGATGTTTCTCAGGTTTCGTTTCATTTATGACTATTTATAAAGGACGTTCCTGGTATACGCTAGATGGTTTCTGATAGTGTTTTATTCGGCTAATAACATATTTAATGTAAATGAAAATCGTATGTGCCAGATTTAAGATATTCAACTTTCAAAGCTAAAATGAACAATGTAATAATTGAAATCATTTTCGAGATGTTTCTCAGGTTTCGTTTCATTTATGACTATTTATAAAGGACGTTCCTGGTATACGCTAGATGGTATACGGCTAATAACATATTTAAACTAAATGAAGATCGTTTGTGCCAGAATTAAGATATTCAACTTTCAAGGCTAAAATGAACAGTGTAATAATTGAAATCATTTTCGAGATCTGTCTCAGGTTTCATTTCATTTATGACTAATTCAAGGACGTTCCCGGTATACGCTAGATGGTTTCTGACAGTGTTTTATTCGGCTTATAACATATTTAATGTAAATGAAAATCGTATGTGCCAGATTTAAGATATTCAACTTTCAAAGCTAAAATGAACAATGTAATAATTGAAATCATTTTCGAGATGTTTCTCAGGTTTCGTTTCATTTATGACTATTTATAAAGGACGTTCCTGGTATAAGCTAGATGGTTTCTGATAGTGTTTTATTCGGCTAATAACATATTTAATGTAAATGAAAATCGTATGTGCCAGATTTAAGATATTCAACTTTCAAAGCTAAAATGAACAATGTAATAATTGAAATCATTTTCGAGATGTTTCTCAGGTTTCGTTTCATTTATGACTATTTATAAAGGACGTTCCTGGTATACGCTAGATGGTTTCTGATAGTGTTTTATTCGGCTAATAACATATTTAATGTAAATGAAAATCGTATGTGCCAGATTTAAGATATTCAACTTTCAAAGCTAAAATGAACAATGTAATAATTGAAATCATTTTCGAGATGTTTCTCAGGTTTCGTTTCATTTATGACTATTTATAAAGGACGTTCCTGGTATACGCTAGATGGTATACGGCTAATAACATATTTAAACTAAATGAAGATCGTTTGTGCCAGAATTAAGATATTCAACTTTCAAGGCTAAAATGAACAGTGTAATAATTGAAATCATTTTCGAGATCTGTCTCAGGTTTCATTTCATTTATGACTAATTCAAGGACGTTCCCGGTATACGCTAGATGGTTTCTGACAGTGTTTTATTCGGCTTATAACATATTTAATGTAAATGAAAATCGTATGTGCCAGATTTAAGATATTCAACTTTCAAAGCTAAAATGAACAATGTAATAATTGAAATCATTTTCGAGATGTTTCTCAGGTTTCGTTTCATTTATGACTATTTATAAAGGACGTTCCTGGTATACGCTAGATGGTTTCTGATAGTGTTTTATTCGGCTTATAACATATTTAGTGTAAATGAAAATCGTATGTGCCAGATTTAAGATATTCAACTTTCAAAGCTAAAATGAACAATGTAATAATTGAAATCATTTTCGAGATGTTTCTCAGGTTTCGCTTCACTTATGACTATTTATAAAGGACGTTCCTGGTATACGCTAGATGGTTTCTGACTGTGTTTTATACGGCTAATAACATATTTAAACTAAATGAAGATCGTTTGTGCCAGAATTAAGATATTCAACTTTCAAGGCTAAAATGAACAGTGTAATAATTGAAATCATTTTCGAGATGTTTCTCAGGTTTCGTTTCATTTATGACTATTTATAAAGGACGTTCCTGGTATACGCTAGATGGTTTCTGATAGTGTTTTATTCGGCTTATAACATATTTAATGTAAATGAAAATCGTATGTGCCAGATTTAAGATATTCAACTTTCAAAGCTAAAATGAACAATGTAATAATTGAAATCATTTTCGAGATGTTTCTCAGGTTTCGCTTCATTTATGACTATTTATAAAGGACGTTCCTGGTATACGCTAGATGGTTTCTGACAGTGTTTTATACGGCTAATAACATATTTAAACTAAATGAAGATCGTTTGTGCCAGAATTAAGATATTCAACTTTCAAGGCTTAAATGAACAGTGTAATAATTGAAATCATTTTCGAGATGTTTCTCAGGTTTCGTTTCATTTATGACTATTTATAAAGGACGTTCCTGGTATACGCTAGATGGTTTCTGATAGTGTTTTATTCGGCTTATAACATATTTAATGTAAATGAAAATCGTATGTGCCAGATTTAAGATATTCAACTTTCAAAGCTAAAATGAACAATGTAATAATTGAAATCATTTTCGAGATGTTTCTCAGGTTTCGTTTCATTTATGACTATTTATAAAGGACGATCCTGGTATACGCTAGATGGTTTCTGATAGTGTTTTATTCGGCTTATAACATATTTAATGTAAATGAAAATCGTATGTGCCAGATTTAAGATATTCAACTTTCAAAGCTAAAATGAACAATGTAATAATTGAAATCATTTTCGAGATGTTTCTCAGGTTTCGCTTCACTTATGACTATTTATAAAGGACGTTCCTGGTATACGCTAGATGGTTTCTGACAGTGTTTTATACGGCTAATAACATATTTAAACTAAATGAAGATCGTTTGTGCCAGAATTAAGATATTCAACTTTCAAGGCTAAAATGAACAGTGTAATAATTGAAATCATTTTCGAGATCTGTCTCAGGTTTCATTTCATTTATGACTAATTCAAGGACGTTCCCGGTATACGCTAGATGGTTTCTGACAGTGTTTTATTCGGCTTATAACATATTTAATGTAAATGAAAATCGTATGTGCCAGATTTAAGATATTCAACTTTCAAAGCTAAAATGAACAATGTAATAATTGAAATCATTTTCGAGATGTTTCTCAGGTTTCGTTTCATTTATGACTATTTATAAAGGACGTTCCTGGTATACGCTAGATGGTTTCTGACAGTGTTTTATACGGCTAATAACATATTTAAACTAAATGAAGATCGTTTGTGCCAGAATTAAGATATTCAACTTTCAAGGCTAAAATGAACAGTGTAATAATTGAAATCATTTTCGAGATGTTTCTCAGGTTTCGTTTCATTTATGACTATTTATAAAGGACGTTCCTGGTATACGCTAGATGGTTTCTGATAGTGTTTTATTCGGCTTATAACATATTTAATGTAAAAGAAAATCGTATGTGCCAGATTTAAGATATTCAACTTTCAAAGCTAAAATGAACAACGTAATAATTGAAATCATTTTCGAGATGTTTCTCAGGTTTCGCTTCATTTATGACTATTTATAAAGGACGTTCCTGGTATACGCTAGATGGTTTCTGACAGTGTTTTATACGGCTAATAACATATTTAAACTAAATGAAGATCGTTTGTGCCAGAATTAAGATATTCAACTTTCAAGGCTAAAATGAACAGTGTAATAATTGAAATCATTTTCGAGATCTGTCTCAGGTTTCATTTCATTTATGACTAATTCAAGGACGTTCCCGGTATACGCTAGATGGTTTCTGACAGTGTTTTATTCGGCTTATAACATATTTAATGTAAATGAAAATCGTATGTGCCAGATTTAAGATATTCAACTTTCAAAGCTAAAATGAACAATGTAATAATTGAAATCATTTTCGAGATGTTTCTCAGGTTTCGTTTCATTTATGACTATTTATAAAGGACGTTCCTGGTATACGCTAGATGGTTTCTGATAGTGTTTTATTCGGCTTATAACATATTTAGTGTAAATGAAAATCGTATGTGCCAGATTTAAGATATTCAACTTTCAAAGCTAAAATGAACAATGTAATAATTGAAATCATTTTCGAGATGTTTCTCAGGTTTCGTTTCATTTATGACTATTTATAAAGGACGTTCCTGGTATAAGCTAGATGGTTTCTGATAGTGTTTTATTCGGCTAATAACATATTTAATGTAAATGAAAATCGTATGTGCCAGATTTAAGATATTCAACTTTCAAAGCTAAAATGAACAATGTAATAATTGAAATCATTTTCGAGATGTTTCTCAGGTTTCGTTTCATTTATGACTATTTATAAAGGACGTTCCTGGTATACGCTAGATGGTTTCTGATAGTGTTTTATTCGGCTAATAACATATTTAATGTAAATGAAAATCGTATGTGCCAGATTTAAGATATTCAACTTTCAAAGCTAAAATGAACAATGTAATAATTGAAATCATTTTCGAGATGTTTCTCAGGTTTCGTTTCATTTATGACTATTTATAAAGGACGTTCCTGGTATACGCTAGATGGTATACGGCTAATAACATATTTAAACTAAATGAAGATCGTTTGTGCCAGAATTAAGATATTCAACTTTCAAGGCTAAAATGAACAGTGTAATAATTGAAATCATTTTCGAGATGTTTCTCAGGTTTCGTTTCATTTATGACTATTTATAAAGGACGTTCCTGGTATACGCTAGATGGTTTCTGATAGTGCTTTATTCGGCTTATAACATATTTAATGTAAATGAAAATCGTATGTGCCAGATTTAAGATATTCAACTTTCAAAGCTAAAATGAACAATGTAATAATTGAAATCATTTTCGAGATGTTTCTCAGGTTTCGCTTCATTTATGACTATTTATAAAGGACGTTCCTGGTATACGCTAGATGGTTTCTGACAGTGTTTTATACGGCTAATAACATATTTAAACTAAATGAAGATCGTTTGTGCCAGAATTAAGATTTTCAACTTTCAAGGCTTAAATGAACAGTGTAATAATTGAAATCATTTTCGAGATGTTTCTCAGGTTTCGTTTCATTTATGACTATTTATAAAGGACGTTCCTGGTATACGCTAGATGGTTTCTGATAGTGTTTTATTCGGCTTATAACATATTTAATGTAAATGAAAATCGTATGTGCCAGATTTAAGATATTCAACTTTCAAAGCTAAAATGAACAATGTAATAATTGAAATCATTTTCGAGATGTTTCTCAGGTTTCGTTTCATTTATGACTATTTATAAAGGACGTTCCTGGTATACGCTAGATGGTTTCTGATAGTGTTTTATTCGGCTTATAACATATTTAATGTAAATGAAAATCGTATGTGCCAGATTTAAGATATTCAACTTTCAAAGCTAAAATGAACAATGTAATAATTGAAATCATTTTCGAGATGTTTCTCAGGTTTCGCTTCACTTATGACTATTTATAAAGGACGTTCCTGGTATACGCTAGATGGTTTCTGACTGTGTTTTATACGGCTAATAACATATTTAAACTAAATGAAGATCGTTTGTGCCAGAATTAAGATATTCAACTTTCAAGGCTAAAATGAACAGTGTAATAATTGAAATCATTTTCGAGATGTTTCTCAGGTTTCGTTTCATTTATGACTATTTATAAAGGACGTTCCTGGTATACGCTAGATGGTTTCTGATAGTGTTTTATTCGGCTTATAACATATTTAATGTAAATGAAAATCGTATGTGCCAGATTTAAGATATTCAACTTTCAAAGCTAAAATGAACAATGTAATAATTGAAATCATTTTCGAGATGTTTCTCAGGTTTCGCTTCATTTATGACTATTTATAAAGGACGTTCCTGGTATACGCTAGATGGTTTCTGACAGTGTTTTATACGGCTAATAACATATTTAAACTAAATGAAGATCGTTTGTGCCAGAATTAAGATATTCAACTTTCAAGGCTTAAATGAACAGTGTAATAATTGAAATCATTTTCGAGATGTTTCTCAGGTTTCGTTTCATTTATGACTATTTATAAAGGACGTTCCTGGTATACGCTAGATGGTTTCTGATAGTGTTTTATTCGGCTTATAACATATTTAATGTAAATGAAAATTGTATGTGCCAGATTTAAGATATTCAACTTTCAAAGCTAAAATGAACAATGTAATAATTGAAATCATTTTCGAGATGTTTCTCAGGTTTCGTTTCATTTATGACTATTTATAAAGGACGATCCTGGTATACGCTAGATGGTTTCTGATAGTGTTTTATTCGGCTTATAACATATTTAATGTAAATGAAAATCGTATGTGCCAGATTTAAGATATTCAACTTTCAAAGCTAAAATGAACAATGTAATAATTGAAATCATTTTCGAGATGTTTCTCAGGTTTCGCTTCACTTATGACTATTTATAAAGGACGTTCCTGGTATACGCTAGATGGTTTCTGACTGTGTTTTATACGGCTAATAACATATTTAAACTAAATGAAGATCGTTTGTGCCAGAATTAAGATATTCAACTTTCAAGGCTAAAATGAACAGTGTAATAATTGAAATCATTTTCGAGATGTTTCTCAGGTTTCGTTTCATTTATGACTATTTATAAAGGACGTTCCTGGTATACGCTAGATGGTTTCTGATAGTGTTTTATTCGGCTTATAACATATTTAATGTAAATGAAAATCGTATGTGCCAGATTTAAGATATTCAACTTTCAAAGCTAAAATGAACAATGTAATAATTGAAATCATTTTCGAGATGTTTCTCAGGTTTCGCTTCATTTATGACTATTTATAAAGGACGTTCCTGGTATACGCTAGATGGTTTCTGACAGTGTTTTATACGGCTAATAACATATTTAAACTAAATGAAGATCGTTTGTGCCAGAATTAAGATATTCAACTTTCAAGGCTTAAATGAACAGTGTAATAATTGAAATCATTTTCGAGATGTTTCTCAGGTTTCGTTTCATTTATGACTATTTATAAAGGACGTTCCTGGTATACGCTAGATGGTTTCTGATAGTGTTTTATTCGGCTTATAACATATTTAATGTAAATGAAAATCGTATGTGCCAGATTTAAGATATTCAACTTTCAAAGCTAAAATGAACAATGTAATAATTGAAATCATTTTCGAGATGTTTCTCAGGTTTCGTTTCATTTATGACTATTTATAAAGGACGATCCTGGTATACGCTAGATGGTTTCTGATAGTGTTTTATTCGGCTTATAACATATTTAATGTAAATGAAAATCGTATGTGCCAGATTTAAGATATTCAACTTTCAAAGCTAAAATGAACAATGTAATAATTGAAATCATTTTCGAGATGTTTCTCAGGTTTCGCTTCACTTATGACTATTTATAAAGGACGTTCCTGGTATACGCTAGATGGTTTCTGACAGTGTTTTATACGGCTAATAACATATTTAAACTAAATGAAGATCGTTTGTGCCAGAATTAAGATATTCAACTTTCAAGGCTAAAATGAACAGTGTAATAATTGAAATCATTTTCGAGATCTGTCTCAGGTTTCATTTCATTTATGACTAATTCAAGGACGTTCCCGGTATACGCTAGATTGTTTCTGACAGTGTTTTATTCGGCTTATAACATATTTAATGTAAATGAAAATCGTATGTGCCAGATTTAAGATATTCAACTTTCAAAGCTAAAATGAACAATGTAATAATTGAAATCATTTTCGAGATGTTTCTCAGGTTTCGTTTCATTTATGACTATTTATAAAGGACGTTCCTGGTATACGCTAGATGGTTTCTGACAGTGTTTTATACGGCTAATAACATATTTAAACTAAATGAAGATCGTTTGTGCCAGAATTAAGATATTCAACTTTCAAGGCTAAAATGAACAGTGTAATAATTGAAATCATTTTCGAGATGTTTCTCAGGTTTCGTTTCATTTATGACTATTTATAAAGGACGTTCCTGGTATACGCTAGATGGTTTCTGATAGTGTTTTATTCGGCTTATAACATATTTAATGTAAAAGAAAATCGTATGTGCCAGATTTAAGATATTCAACTTTCAAAGCTAAAATGAACAACGTAATAATTGAAATCATTTTCGAGATGTTTCTCAGGTTTCGCTTCATTTATGACTATTTATAAAGGACGTTCCTGGTATACGCTAGATGGTTTCTGACAGTGTTTTATACGGCTAATAACATATTTAAACTAAATGAAGATCGTTTGTGCCAGAATTAAGATATTCAACTTTCAAGGCTAAAATGAACAGTGTAATAATTGAAATCATTTTCGAGATCTGTCTCAGGTTTCATTTCATTTATGACTAATTCAAGGACGTTCCCGGTATACGCTAGATGGTTTCTGACAGTGTTTTATTCGGCTTATAACATATTTAATGTAAATGAAAATCGTATGTGCCAGATTTAAGATATTCAACTTTCAAAGCTAAAATGAACAATGTAATAATTGAAATCATTTTCGAGATGTTTCTCAGGTTTCGTTTCATTTATGACTATTTATAAAGGACGTTCCTGGTATACGCTAGATGGTTTCTGATAGTGTTTTATTCGGCTTATAACATATTTAGTGTAAATGAAAATCGTATGTGCCAGATTTAAGATATTCAACTTTCAAAGCTAAAATGAACAATGTAATAATTGAAATCATTTTCGAGATGTTTCTCAGGTTTCGTTTCATTTATGACTATTTATAAAGGACGTTCCTGGTATAAGCTAGATGGTTTCTGACTGTGTTTTATACGGCTAATAACATATTTAAACTAAATGAAGATCGTTTGTGCCAGAATTAAGATATTCAACTTTCAAGGCTAAAATGAACAGTGTAATAATTGAAATCATTTTCGAGATGTTTCTCAGGTTTCGTTTCATTTATGACTATTTATAAAGGACGTTCCTGGTATACGCTAGATGGTTTCTGATAGTGTTTTATTCGGCTTATAACATATTTAATGTAAATGAAAATCGTATGTGCCAGATTTAAGATATTCAACTTTCAAAGCTAAAATGAACAATGTAATAATTGAAATCATTTTCGAGATGTTTCTCAGGTTTCGCTTCATTTATGACTATTTATAAAGGACGTTCCTGGTATACGCTAGATGGTTTCTGACTGTGTTTTATACGGCTAATAACATATTTAAACTAAATGAAGATCGTTTGTGCCAGAATTAATATATTCAACTTTCAAGGCTAAAATGAACAGTGTAATAATTGAAATCATTTTCGAGATGTTTCTCAGGTTTCGTTTCATTTATGACTATTTATAAAGGACGTTCCTGGTATACGCTAGATGGTTTCTGATAGTGTTTTATTCGGCTTATAACATATTTAATGTAAATGAAAATCGTATGTGCCAGATGTAAGATATTCAACTTTCAAAGCTAAAATGAACAATGTAATAATTGAAATCATTTTCGAGATGTTTCTCAGGTTTCGTTTCATTTATGACTATTTATAAAGGACGTTCCTGGTATACGCTAGATGGTTTCTGACAGTGTTTTATACGGCTAATAACATATTTAAACTAAATGAAGATCGTTTGTGCCAGAATTAAGATATTCAACTTTCAAGGCTAAAATGAACAGTGTAATAATTGAAATCATTTTCGAGATGTTTCTCAGGTTTCGTTTCATTTATGACTATTTATAAAGGACGTTCCTGGTATACGCTAGATGGTTTCTGATAGTGTTTTATTCGGCTTATAACATATTTAATGTAAATGAAAATCGTATGTGCCAGATTTAAGATATTCAACTTTCAAAGCTAAAATGAACAATGTAATAATTGAAATCATTTTCGAGATGTTTCTCAGGTTTCGTTTCATTTATGACTATTTATAAAGGACGTTCCTGGTATACGCTAGATGGTTTCTGATAGTGTTTTATTCGGCTTATAACATATTTAGTGTAAATGAAAATCGTATGTGCCAGATTTAAGATATTCAACTTTCAAAGCTAAAATGAACAATGTAATAATTGAAATCATTTTCGAGATGTTTCTCAGGTTTCGTTTCATTTATGACTATTTATAAAGGACGTTCCTGGTATAAGCTAGATGGTTTCTGATAGTGTTTTATTCGGCTAATAACATATTTAATGTAAATGAAAATCGTATGTGCCAGATTTAAGATATTCAACTTTCAAAGCTAAAATGAACAATGTAATAATTGAAATCATTTTCGAGATGTTTCTCAGGTTTCGTTTCATTTATGACTATTTATAAAGGACGTTCCTGGTATACGCTAGATGGTTTCTGGTAGTGTTTTATTCGGCTAATAACATATTTAATGTAAATGAAAATCGTATGTGCCAGATTTAAGATATTCAACTTTCAAAGCTAAAATGAACAATGTAATAATTCAAATCATTTTCGAGATGTTTCTCAGGTTTCGTTTCATTTATGACTATTTATAAAGGACGTTCCTGGTATACGCTAGATGGTATACGGCTAATAACATATTTAAACTAAATGAAGATCGTTTGTGCCAGAATTAAGATATTCAACTTTCAAGGCTAAAATGAACAGTGTAATAATTGAAATCATTTTCGAGATGTTTCTCAGGTTTCGTTTCATTTATGACTATTTATAAAGGACGTTCCTGGTATACGCTAGATGGTTTCTGATAGTGTTTTATTCGGCTTATAACATATTTAATGTAAATGAAAATCGTATGTGCCAGATTTAAGATATTCAACTTTCAAAGCTAAAATGAACAATGTAATAATTGAAATCATTTTCGAGATGTTTCTCAGGTTTCGTTTCATTTATGACTATTTATAAAGGACGTTCCTGGTATACGCTAGATGGTTTCTGGTAGTGTTTTATTCGGCTAATAACATATTTAATGTAAATGAAAATCGTATGTGCCAGATTTAAGATATTCAACTTTCAAAGCTAAAATGAACAATGTAATAATTCAAATCATTTTCGAGATGTTTCTCAGGTTTCGTTTCATTTATGACTATTTATAAAGGACGTTCCTGGTATACGCTAGATGGTATACGGCTAATAACATATTTAAACTAAATGAAGATCGTTTGTGCCAGAATTAAGATATTCAACTTTCAAGGCTAAAATGAACAGTGTAATAATTGAAATCATTTTCGAGATGTTTCTCAGGTTTCGTTTCATTTATGACTATTTATAAAGGACGTTCCTGGTATACGCTAGATGGTTTCTGATAGTGTTTTATTCGGCTTATAACATATTTAGTGTAAATGAAAATCGTATGTGCCAGATTTAAGATATTCAACTTTCAAAGCTAAAATGAACAATGTAATAATTGAAATCATTTTCGAGATGTTTCTCAGGTTTCGTTTCATTTATGACTATTTATAAAGGACGTTCCTGGTATAAGCTAGATGGTTTCTGATAGTGTTTTATTCGGCTAATAACATATTTAATGTAAATGAAAATCGTATGTGCCAGATTTAAGATATTCAACTTTCAAAGCTAAAATGAACAATGTAATAATTGAAATCATTTTCGAGATGTTTCTCAGGTTTCGTTTCATTTATGACTATTTATAAAGGACGTTCCTGGTATACGCTAGATGGTTTCTGGTAGTGTTTTATTCGGCTAATAACATATTTAATGTAAATGAAAATCGTATGTGCCAGATTTAAGATATTCAACTTTCAAAGCTAAAATGAACAATGTAATAATTCAAATCATTTTCGAGATGTTTCTCAGGTTTCGTTTCATTTATGACTATTTATAAAGGACGTTCCTGGTATACGCTAGATGGTATACGGCTAATAACATATTTAAACTAAATGAAGATCGTTTGTGCCAGAATTAAGATATTCAACTTTCAAGGCTAAAATGAACAGTGTAATAATTGAAATCATTTTCGAGATGTTTCTCAGGTTTCGTTTCATTTATGACTATTTATAAAGGACGTTCCTGGTATACGCTAGATGGTTTCTGATAGTGTTTTATTCGGCTTATAACATATTTAATGTAAATGAAAATCGTATGTGCCAGATGTAAGATATTCAACTTTCAAAGCTAAAATGAACAATGTAATAATTGAAATCATTTTCGAGATGTTTCTCAGGTTTCGTTTCATTTATGACTATTTATAAAGGACGTTCCTGGTATACGCTAGATGGTTTCTGACAGTGTTTTATACGGCTAATAACATATTTAAACTAAATGAAGATCGTTTGTGCCAGAATTAAGATATTCAACTTTCAAGGCTAAAATGAACAGTGTAATAATTGAAATCATTTTCGAGATGTTTCTCAGGTTTCGTTTCATTTATGACTATTTATAAAGGACGTTCCTGGTATACGCTAGATGGTTTCTGATAGTGTTTTATTCGGCTTATAACATATTTAATGTAAATGAAAATCGTATGTGCCAGATTTAAGATATTCAACTTTCAAAGCTAAAATGAACAATGTAATAATTGAAATCATTTTCGAGATGTTTCTCAGGTTTCGTTTCATTTATGACTATTTATAAAGGACGTTCCTGGTATACGCTAGATGGTTTCTGATAGTGTTTTATTCTTCTTATAACATATTTAGTGTAAATGAAAATCGTATGTGCCAGATTTAAGATATTCAACTTTCAAAGCTAAAATGAACAATGTAATAATTGAAATCATTTTCGAGATGTTTCTCAGGTTTCGTTTCATTTATGACTATTTATAAAGGACGTTCCTGGTATAAGCTAGATGGTTTCTGATAGTGTTTTATTCGGCTAATAACATATTTAATGTAAATGAAAATCGTATGTGCCAGATTTAAGATATTCAACTTTCAAAGCTAAAATGAACAATGTAATAATTGAAATCATTTTCGAGATGTTTCTCAGGTTTCGTTTCATTTATGACTATTTATAAAGGACGTTCCTGGTATACGCTAGATGGTTTCTGGTAGTGTTTTATTCGGCTAATAACATATTTAATGTAAATGAAAATCGTATGTGCCAGATTTAAGATATTCAACTTTCAAAGCTAAAATGAACAATGTAATAATTGAAATCATTTTCGAGATGTTTCTCAGGTTTCGTTTCATTTATGACTATTTATAAAGGACGTTCCTGGTATACGCTAGATGGTATACGGCTAATAACATATTTAAACTAAATGAAGATCGTTTGTGCCAGAATTAAGATATTCAACTTTCAAGGCTAAAATGAACAGTGTAATAATTGAAATCATTTTCGAGATGTTTCTCAGGTTTCGTTTCATTTATGACTATTTATAAAGGACGTTCCTGGTATACGCTAGATGGTTTCTGATAGTGTTTTATTCGGCTTATAACATATTTAATGTAAATGAAAATCGTATGTGCCAGATTTAAGATATTCAACTTTCAAAGCTAAAATGAACAATGTAATAATTGAAATCATTTTCGAGATGTTTCTCAGGTTTCGCTTCATTTATGACTATTTATAAAGGACGTTCCTGGTATACGCTAGATGGTTTCTGACAGTGTTTTATACGGCTAATAACATATTTAAACTAAATGAAGATCGTTTGTGCCAGAATTAAGATATTCAACTTTCAAGGCTAAAATGAACAGTGTAATAATTGAAATCATTTTCGAGATCTGTCTCAGGTTTCATTTCATTTATGACTAATTCAAGGACGTTCCCGGTATACGCTAGATGGTTTCTGATAGTGTTTTATTCGGCTAATAACATATTTAATGTAAATGAAAATCGTATGTGCCAGATTTAGGATATTCAACTTTCAAAGCTAAAATGAACAATGTAATAATTGAAATCATTTTTGAGATGTTTCTCAGGTTTCGTTTCATTTATGACTATTTATAAAGGACGTTCCTGGTATACGCTAGATGGTTTCTGATAGTGTTTTATTCGGCTAATAACATATTTAATGTAAATGAAAATCGTATGTGCCAGATTTAAGATATTCAACTTTCAAAGCTAAAATGAACAATGTAATAATTGAAATCATTTTCGAGATGTTTCTCAGGTTTCGTTTCATTTATGACTATTTATAAAGGACGTTCCTGGTATACGCTAGATGGTTTCTGATAGTGTTTTATTCGGCTTATAACATATTTAGTGTAAATGAAAATCGTATGTGCCAGATTTAAGATATTCAACTTTCAAAGCTAAAATGAACAATGTAATAATTGAAATCATTTTCGAGATGTTTCTCAGGTTTCGTTTCATTTATGACTATTTATAAAGGACGTTCCTGGTATAAGCTAGATGGTTTCTGATAGTGTTTTATTCGGCTAATAACATATTTAATGTAAATGAAAATCGTATGTGCCAGATTTAAGATATTCAACTTTCAAAGCTAAAATGAACAATGTAATAATTGAAATCATTTTCGAGATGTTTCTCAGGTTTCGTTTCATTTATGACTATTTATAAAGGACGTTCCTGGTATACGCTAGATGGTTTCTGATAGTGTTTTATTCGGCTAATAACATATTTAATGTAAATGAAAATCGTATGTGCCAGATTTAAGATATTCAACTTTCAAAGCTAAAATGAACAATGTAATAATTGAAATCATTTTCGAGATGTTTCTCAGGTTTCGTTTCATTTATGACTATTTATAAAGGACGTTCCTGGTATACGCTAGATGGTATACGGCTAATAACATATTTAAACTAAATGAAGATCGTTTGTGCCAGAATTAAGATATTCAACTTTCAAGGCTAAAATGAACAGTGTAATAATTGAAATCATTTTCGAGATGTTTCTCAGGTTTCGTTTCATTTATGACTATTTATAAAGGACGTTCCTGGTATACGCTAGATGGTTTCTGATAGTGTTTTATTCGGCTTATAACATATTTAATGTAAATGAAAATCGTATGTGCCAGATTTAAGATATTCAACTTTCAAAGCTAAAATGAACAATGTAATAATTGAAATCATTTTCGAGATGTTTCTCAGGTTTCGCTTCATTTATGACTATTTATAAAGGACGTTCCTGGTATACGCTAGATGGTTTCTGACAGTGTTTTATACGGCTAATAACATATTTAAACTAAATGAAGATCGTTTGTGCCAGAATTAAGATATTCAACTTTCAAGGCTTAAATGAACAGTGTAATAATTGAAATCATTTTCGAGATGTTTCTCAGGTTTCGTTTCATTTATGACTATTTATAAAGGACGTTCCTGGTATACGCTAGATGGTTTCTGATAGTGTTTTATTCGGCTTATAACATATTTAATGTAAATGAAAATCGTATGTGCCAGATTTAAGATATTCAACTTTCAAAGCTAAAATGAACAATGTAATAATTGAAATCATTTTCGAGATGTTTCTCAGGTTTCGTTTCATTTATGACTATTTATAAAGGACGTTCCTGGTATACGCTAGATGGTTTCTGATAGTGTTTTATTCGGCTTATAACATATTTAATGTAAATGAAAATCGTATGTGCCAGATTTAAGATATTCAACTTTCAAAGCTAAAATGAACAATGTAATAATTGAAATCATTTTCGAGATGTTTCTCAGGTTTCGCTTCACTTATGACTATTTATAAAGGACGTTCCTGGTATACGCTAGATGGTTTCTGACTGTGTTTTATACGGCTAATAACATATTTAAACTAAATGAAGATCGTTTGTGCCAGAATTAAGATATTCAACTTTCAAGGCTAAAATGAACAGTGTAATAATTGAAATCATTTTCGAGATGTTTCTCAGGTTTCGTTTCATTTATGACTATTTATAAAGGACGTTCCTGGTATACGCTAGATGGTTTCTGATAGTGTTTTATTCGGCTTATAACATATTTAATGTAAATGAAAATCGTATGTGCCAGATTTAAGATATTCAACTTTCAAAGCTAAAATGAACAATGTAATAATTGAAATCATTTTCGAGATGTTTCTCAGGTTTCGCTTCATTTATGACTATTTATAAAGGACGTTCCTGGTATACGCTAGATGGTTTCTGACAGTGTTTTATACGGCTAATAACATATTTAAACTAAATGAAGATCGTTTGTGCCAGAATTAAGATATTCAACTTTCAAGGCTTAAATGAACAGTGTAATAATTGAAATCATTTTCGAGATGTTTCTCAGGTTTCGTTTCATTTATGACTATTTATAAAGGACGTTCCTGGTATACGCTAGATGGTTTCTGATAGTGTTTTATTCGGCTTATAACATATTTAATGTAAATGAAAATCGTATGTGCCAGATTTAAGATATTCAACTTTCAAAGCTAAAATGAACAATGTAATAATTGAAATCATTTTCGAGATGTTTCTCAGGTTTCGTTTCATTTATGACTATTTATAAAGGACGTTCCTGGTATACGCTAGATGGTTTCTGATAGTGTTTTATTCGGCTTATAACATATTTAATGTAAATGAAAATCGTATGTGCCAGATTTAAGATATTCAACTTTCAAAGCTAAAATGAACAATGTAATAATTGAAATCATTTTCGAGATGTTTCTCAGGTTTCGCTTCACTTATGACTATTTATAAAGGACGTTCCTGGTATACGCTAGATGGTTTCTGACAGTGTTTTATACGGCTAATAACATATTTAAACTAAATGAAGATCGTTTGTGCCAGAATTAAGATATTCAACTTTCAAGGCTAAAATGAACAGTGTAATAATTGAAATCATTTTCGAGATCTGTCTCAGGTTTCATTTCATTTATGACTAATTCAAGGACGTTCCCGGTATACGCTAGATGGTTTCTGACAGTGTTTTATTCGGCTTATAACATATTTAATGTAAATGAAAATCGTATGTGCCAGATTTAAGATATTCAACTTTCAAAGCTAAAATGAACAATGTAATAATTGAAATCATTTTCGAGATGTTTCTCAGGTTTCTTTTCATTTATGACTATTTATAAAGGACGTTCCTGGTATACGCTAGATGGTTTCTGATAGTGTTTTATTCGGCTTATAACATATTTAGTGTAAATGAAAATCGTATGTGCCAGATTTAAGATATTCAACTTTCAAAGCTAAAATGAACAATGTAATAATTGAAATCATTTTCGAGATGTTTCTCAGGTTTCGCTTCATTTATGACTATTTATAAAGGACGTTCCTGGTATACGCTAGATGGTTTCTGACAGTGTTTTATACGGCTAATAACATATTTAAACTAAATGAAGATCGTTTGTGCCAGAATTAAGATATTCAACTTTCAAGGCTTAAATGAACAGTGTAATAATTGAAATCATTTTCGAGATGTTTCTCAGGTTTCGTTTCATTTATGACTATTTATAAAGGACGTTCCTGGTATACGCTAGATGGTTTCTGATAGTGTTTTATTCGGCTTATAACATATTTAATGTAAATGAAAATCGTATGTGCCAGATTTAAGATATTCAACTTTCAAAGCTAAAATGAACAATGTAATAATTGAAATCATTTTCGAGATGTTTCTCAGGTTTCGTTTCATTTATGACTATTTATAAAGGACGTTCCTGGTATACGCTAGATGGTTTCTGATAGTGTTTTATTCGGCTTATAACATATTTAATGTAAATGAAAATCGTATGTGCCAGATTTAAGATATTCAACTTTCAAAGCTAAAATGAACAATGTAATAATTGAAATCATTTTCGAGATGTTTCTCAGGTTTCGCTTCACTTATGACTATTTATAAAGGACGTTCCTGGTATACGCTAGATGGTTTCTGACAGTGTTTTATACGGCTAATAACATATTTAAACTAAATGAAGATCGTTTGTGCCAGAATTAAGATATTCAACTTTCAAGGCTAAAATGAACAGTGTAATAATTGAAATCATTTTCGAGATCTGTCTCAGGTTTCATTTCATTTATGACTAATTCAAGGACGTTCCCGGTATACGCTAGATGGTTTCTGACAGTGTTTTATTCGGCTTATAACATATTTAATGTAAATGAAAATCGTATGTGCCAGATTTAAGATATTCAACTTTCAAAGCTAAAATGAACAATGTAATAATTGAAATCATTTTCGAGATGTTTCTCAGGTTTCGTTTCATTTATGACTATTTATAAAGGACGTTCCTGGTATACGCTAGATGGTTTCTGACAGTGTTTTATACGGCTAATAACATATTTAAACTAAATGAAGATCGTTTGTGCCAGAATTAAGATATTCAACTTTCAAGGCTAAAATGAACAGTGTAATAATTGAAATCATTTTCGAGATCTGTCTCAGGTTTCATTTCATTTATGACTAATTCAAGGACGTTCCCGGTATACGCTAGATGGTTTCTGACAGTGTTTTATTCGGCTTATAACATATTTAATGTAAATGAAAATCGTATGTGCCAGATTTAAGATATTCAACTTTCAAAGCTAAAATGAACAATGTAATAATTGAAATCATTTTCGAGATGTTTCTCAGGTTTCGTTTCATTTATGACTATTTATAAAGGACGTTCCTGGTATACGCTAGATGGTTTCTGATAGTGTTTTATTCGGCTTATAACATATTTAGTGTAAATGAAAATCGTATGTGCCAGATTTAAGATATTCAACTTTCAAAGCTAAAATGAACAATGTAATAATTGAAATCATTTTCGAGATGTTTCTCAGGTTTCGTTTCATTTATGACTATTTATAAAGGACGTTCCTGGTATAAGCTAGATGGTTTCTGACTGTGTTTTATACGGCTAATAACATATTTAAACTAAATGAAGATCGTTTGTGCCAGAATTAAGATATTCAACTTTCAAGGCTAAAATGAACAGTGTAATAATTGAAATCATTTTCGAGATGTTTCTCAGGTTTCGTTTCATTTATGACTATTTATAAAGGACGTTCCTGGTATACGCTAGATGGTTTCTGATAGTGTTTTATTCGGCTTATAACATATTTAATGTAAATGAAAATCGTATGTGCCAGATTTAAGATATTCAACTTTCAAAGCTAAAATGAACAATGTAATAATTGAAATCATTTTCGAGATGTTTCTCAGGTTTCGCTTCATTTATGACTATTTATAAAGGACGTTCCTGGTATACGCTAGATGGTTTCTGACTGTGTTTTATACGGCTAATAACATATTTAAACTAAATGAAGATCGTTTGTGCCAGAATTAATATATTCAACTTTCAAGGCTAAAATGAACAGTGTAATAATTGAAATCATTTTCGAGATGTTTCTCAGGTTTCGTTTCATTTATGACTATTTATAAAGGACGTTCCTGGTATACGCTAGATGGTTTCTGATAGTGTTTTATTCGGCTTATAACATATTTAATGTAAATGAAAATCGTATGTGCCAGATGTAAGATATTCAACTTTCAAAGCTAAAATGAACAATGTAATAATTGAAATCATTTTCGAGATGTTTCTCAGGTTTCGTTTCATTTATGACTATTTATAAAGGACGTTCCTGGTATACGCTAGATGGTTTCTGACAGTGTTTTATACGGCTAATAACATATTTAAACTAAATGAAGATCGTTTGTGCCAGAATTAAGATATTCAACTTTCAAGGCTAAAATGAACAGTGTAATAATTGAAATCATTTTCGAGATGTTTCTCAGGTTTCGTTTCATTTATGACTATTTATAAAGGACGTTCCTGGTATACGCTAGATGGTTTCTGATAGTGTTTTATTCGGCTTATAACATATTTAATGTAAATGAAAATCGTATGTGCCAGATTTAAGATATTCAACTTTCAAAGCTAAAATGAACAATGTAATAATTGAAATCATTTTCGAGATGTTTCTCAGGTTTCGTTTCATTTATGACTATTTATAAAGGACGTTCCTGGTATACGCTAGATGGTTTCTGATAGTGTTTTATTCGGCTTATAACATATTTAGTGTAAATGAAAATCGTATGTGCCAGATTTAAGATATTCAACTTTCAAAGCTAAAATGAACAATGTAATAATTGAAATCATTTTCGAGATGTTTCTCAGGTTTCGTTTCATTTATGACTATTTATAAAGGACGTTCCTGGTATAAGCTAGATGGTTTCTGATAGTGTTTTATTCGGCTAATAACATATTTAATGTAAATGAAAATCGTATGTGCCAGATTTAAGATATTCAACTTTCAAAGCTAAAATGAACAATGTAATAATTGAAATCATTTTCGAGATGTTTCTCAGGTTTCGTTTCATTTATGACTATTTATAAAGGACGTTCCTGGTATACGCTAGATGGTTTCTGACAGTGTTTTATACGGCTAATAACATATTTAAACTAAATGAAGATCGTTTGTGCCAGAATTAAGATATTCAACTTTCAAGGCTAAAATGAACAGTGTAATAATTGAAATCATTTTCGAGATGTTTCTCAGGTTTCGTTTCATTTATGACTATTTATAAAGGACGTTCCTGGTATACGCTAGATGGTTTCTGATAGTGTTTTATTCGGCTTATAACATATTTAATGTAAATGAAAATCGTATGTGCCAGATTTAAGATATTCAACTTTCAAAGCTAAAATGAACAATGTAATAATTGAAATCATTTTCGAGATGTTTCTCAGGTTTCGTTTCATTTATGACTATTTATAAAGGACGTTCCTGGTATACGCTAGATGGTTTCTGATAGTGTTTTATTCGGCTTATAACATATTTAGTGTAAATGAAAATCGTATGTGCCAGATTTAAGATATTCAACTTTCAAAGCTAAAATGAACAATGTAATAATTGAAATCATTTTCGAGATGTTTCTCAGGTTTCGTTTCATTTATGACTATTTATAAAGGACGTTCCTGGTATAAGCTAGATGGTTTCTGATAGTGTTTTATTCGGCTAATAACATATTTAATGTAAATGAAAATCGTATGTGCCAGATTTAAGATATTCAACTTTCAAAGCTAAAATGAACAATGTAATAATTGAAATCATTTTCGAGATGTTTCTCAGGTTTCGTTTCATTTATGACTATTTATAAAGGACGTTCCTGGTATACGCTAGATGGTTTCTGATAGTGTTTTATTCGGCTTATAACATATTTAATGTAAATGAAAATCGTATGTGCCAGATTTAAGATATTCAACTTTCAAAGCTAAAATGAACAATGTAATAATTGAAATCATTTTCGAGATGTTTCTCAGGTTTCGCTTCACTTATGACTATTTATAAAGGACGTTCCTGGTATACGCTAGATGGTTTCTGACAGTGTTTTATACGGCTAATAACATATTTAAACTAAATGAAGATCGTTTGTGCCAGAATTAAGATATTCAACTTTCAAGGCTAAAATGAACAGTGTAATAATTGAAATCATTTTCGAGATCTGTCTCAGGTTTCATTTCATTTATGACTAATTCAAGGACGTTCCCGGTATACGCTAGATGGTTTCTGACAGTGTTTTATTCGGCTTATAACATATTTAATGTAAATGAAAATCGTATGTGCCAGATTTAAGATATTCAACTTTCAAAGCTAAAATGAACAATGTAATAATTGAAATCATTTTCGAGATGTTTCTCAGGTTTCGTTTCATTTATGACTATTTATAAAGGACGTTCCTGGTATACGCTAGATGGTTTCTGACAGTGTTTTATACGGCTAATAACATATTTAAACTAAATGAAGATCGTTTGTGCCAGAATTAAGATATTCAACTTTCAAGGCTAAAATGAACAGTGTAATAATTGAAATCATTTTCGAGATCTGTCTCAGGTTTCATTTCATTTATGACTAATTCAAGGACGTTCCCGGTATACGCTAGATGGTTTCTGACAGTGTTTTATTCGGCTTATAACATATTTAATGTAAATGAAAATCGTATGTGCCAGATTTAAGATATTCAACTTTCAAAGCTAAAATGAACAATGTAATAATTGAAATCATTTTCGAGATGTTTCTCAGGTTTCGTTTCATTTATGACTATTTATAAAGGACGTTCCTGGTATACGCTAGATGGTTTCTGATAGTGTTTTATTCGGCTTATAACATATTTAGTGTAAATGAAAATCGTATGTGCCAGATTTAAGATATTCAACTTTCAAAGCTAAAATGAACAATGTAATAATTGAAATCATTTTCGAGATGTTTCTCAGGTTTCGTTTCATTTATGACTATTTATAAAGGACGTTCCTGGTATAAGCTAGATGGTTTCTGACTGTGTTTTATACGGCTAATAACATATTTAAACTAAATGAAGATCGTTTGTGCCAGAATTAAGATATTCAACTTTCAAGGCTAAAATGAACAGTGTAATAATTGAAATCATTTTCGAGATGTTTCTCAGGTTTCGTTTCATTTATGACTATTTATAAAGGACGTTCCTGGTATACGCTAGATGGTTTCTGATAGTGTTTTATTCGGCTTATAACATATTTAATGTAAATGAAAATCGTATGTGCCAGATTTAAGATATTCAACTTTCAAAGCTAAAATGAACAATGTAATAATTGAAATCATTTTCGAGATGTTTCTCAGGTTTCGCTTCATTTATGACTATTTATAAAGGACGTTCCTGGTATACGCTAGATGGTTTCTGACTGTGTTTTATACGGCTAATAACATATTTAAACTAAATGAAGATCGTTTGTGCCAGAATTAATATATTCAACTTTCAAGGCTAAAATGAACAGTGTAATAATTGAAATCATTTTCGAGATGTTTCTCAGGTTTCGTTTCATTTATGACTATTTATAAAGGACGTTCCTGGTATACGCTAGATGGTTTCTGATAGTGTTTTATTCGGCTTATAACATATTTAATGTAAATGAAAATCGTATGTGCCAGATGTAAGATATTCAACTTTCAAAGCTAAAATGAACAATGTAATAATTGAAATCATTTTCGAGATGTTTCTCAGGTTTCGTTTCATTTATGACTATTTATAAAGGACGTTCCTGGTATACGCTAGATGGTTTCTGACAGTGTTTTATACGGCTAATAACATATTTAAACTAAATGAAGATCGTTTGTGCCAGAATTAAGATATTCAACTTTCAAGGCTAAAATGAACAGTGTAATAATTGAAATCATTTTCGAGATGTTTCTCAGGTTTCGTTTCATTTATGACTATTTATAAAGGACGTTCCTGGTATACGCTAGATGGTTTCTGATAGTGTTTTATTCGGCTTATAACATATTTAATGTAAATGAAAATCGTATGTGCCAGATTTAAGATATTCAACTTTCAAAGCTAAAATGAACAATGTAATAATTGAAATCATTTTCGAGATGTTTCTCAGGTTTCGTTTCATTTATGACTATTTATAAAGGACGTTCCTGGTATACGCTAGATGGTTTCTGATAGTGTTTTATTCGGCTTATAACATATTTAGTGTAAATGAAAATCGTATGTGCCAGATTTAAGATATTCAACTTTCAAAGCTAAAATGAACAATGTAATAATTGAAATCATTTTCGAGATGTTTCTCAGGTTTCGTTTCATTTATGACTATTTATAAAGGACGTTCCTGGTATAAGCTAGATGGTTTCTGATAGTGTTTTATTCGGCTAATAACATATTTAATGTAAATGAAAATCGTATGTGCCAGATTTAAGATATTCAACTTTCAAAGCTAAAATGAACAATGTAATAATTGAAATCATTTTCGAGATGTTTCTCAGGTTTCGTTTCATTTATGACTATTTATAAAGGACGTTCCTGGTATACGCTAGATGGTTTCTGGTAGTGTTTTATTCGGCTAATAACATATTTAATGTAAATGAAAATCGTATGTGCCAGATTTAAGATATTCAACTTTCAAAGCTAAAATGAACAATGTAATAATTGAAATCATTTTCGAGATGTTTCTCAGGTTTCGTTTCATTTATGACTATTTATAAAGGACGTTCCTGGTATACGCTAGATGGTATACGGCTAATAACATATTTAAACTAAATGAAGATCGTTTGTGCCAGAATTAAGATATTCAACTTTCAAGGCTAAAATGAACAGTGTAATAATTGAAATCATTTTCGAGATGTTTCTCAGGTTTCGTTTCATTTATGACTATTTATAAAGGACGTTCCTGGTATACGCTAGATGGTTTCTGATAGTGTTTTATTCGGCTTATAACATATTTAATGTAAATGAAAATCGTATGTGCCAGATTTAAGATATTCAACTTTCAAAGCTAAAATGAACAATGTAATAATTGAAATCATTTTCGAGATGTTTCTCAGGTTTCGCTTCATTTATGACTATTTATAAAGGACGTTCCTGGTATACGCTAGATGGTTTCTGACAGTGTTTTATACGGCTAATAACATATTTAAACTAAATGAAGATCGTTTGTGCCAGAATTAAGATATTCAACTTTCAAGGCTAAAATGAACAGTGTAATAATTGAAATCATTTTCGAGATCTGTCTAAGGTTTCATTTCATTTATGACTAATTCAAGTACGTTCCCGGTATACGCTAGATGGTTTCTGATAGTGTTTTATTCGGCTAATAACATATTTAATGTAAATGAAAATCGTATGTGCCAGATTTAGGATATTCAACTTTCAAAGCTAAAATGAACAATGTAATAATTGAAATCATTTTTGAGATGTTTCTCAGGTTTCGTTTCATTTATGACTATTTATAAAGGACGTTCCTGGTATACGCTAGATGGTTTCTGATAGTGTTTTATTCGGCTAATAACATATTTAATGTAAATGAAAATCGTATGTGCCAGATTTAAGATATTCAACTTTCAAAGCTAAAATGAACAATGTAATAATTGAAATCATTTTCGAGATGTTTCTCAGGTTTCGTTTCATTTATGACTATTTATAAAGGACGTTCCTGGTATACGCTAGATGGTTTCTGATAGTGTTTTATTCGGCTAATAACATATTTAATGTAAATGAAAATCGTATGTGCCAGATTTAAGATATTCAACTTTCAAAGCTAAAATGAACAATGTAATAATTGAAATCATTTTCGAGATGTTTATCAGGTTTCGTTTCATTTATGACTATTTATAAAGGACGTTCCTGGTATACGCTAGATGGTTTCTGATAGTGTTTTATTCGGCTAATAACATATTTAATGTAAATGAAAATCGTATGTGCCAGATTTAAGATATTCAACTTTCAAAGCTAAAATGAACAATGTAATAATTGAAATCATTTTCGAGATGTTTCTCAGGTTTCGTTTCATTTATGACTAATTCAAGGACGTTCCCGGTATACGCTAGATGGTTTCTGATAGTGTTTTATTCGGCTAATAACATATTTAATGTAAATGAAAATCGTATGTGTTAGATTTAAGAAATTCAACTTTCAAAGCTAAAATGAACAATGTAATAATTGAAATCATTTTCGAGATGTTTCTCAGGTTTCGTTTCATTTATGACTATTTATAAAGGACGTTCCTGCTATACGCTAGATGGTTTCTGATAGTGTTTTATTCGGCTTATAACATATTTAGTGTAAATGAAAATCGTATGTGCCAGATTTAAGATATTCAACTTTCAAAGCTAAAATGAACAATGTAATAATTGAAATCATTTTCGAGATGTTTCTCAGGTTTCGCTTCATTTATGACTATTTATAAAGGACGTTCCTGGTATACGCTAGATGGTTTCTGACAGTGTTTTATACGGCTAATAACATATTTAAACTAAATGAAGATCGTTTGTGCCAGAATTAAGATATTCAACTTTCAAGGCTTAAATGAACAGTGTAATAATTGAAATCATTTTCGAGATGTTTCTCAGGTTTCGTTTCATTTATGACTATTTATAAAGGACGTTCCTGGTATACGCTAGATGGTTTCTGATAGTGTTTTATTCGGCTTATAACATATTTAATGTAAATGAAAATCGTATGTGCCAGATTTAAGATATTCAACTTTCAAAGCTAAAATGAACAATGTAATAATTGAAATCATTTTCGAGATGTTTCTCAGGTTTCGTTTCATTTATGACTATTTATAAAGGACGTTCCTGGTATACGCTAGATGGTTTCTGATAGTGTTTTATTCGGCTTATAACATATTTAATGTAAATGAAAATCGTATGTGCCAGATTTAAGATATTCAACTTTCAAAGCTAAAATGAACAATGTAATAATTGAAATCATTTTCGAGATGTTTCTCAGGTTTCGCTTCACTTATGACTATTTATAAAGGACGTTCCTGGTATACGCTAGATGGTTTCTGACAGTGTTTTATACGGCTAATAACATATTTAAACTAAATGAAGATCGTTTCTGCCAGAATTAAGATATTCAACTTTCAAGGCTAAAATGAACAGTGTAATAATTGAAATCATTTTCGAGATCTGTCTCAGGTTTCATTTCATTTATGACTAATTCAAGGACGTTCCCGGTATACGCTAGATGGTTTCTGACAGTGTTTTATTCGGCTTATAACATATTTAATGTAAATGAAAATCGTATGTGCCAGATTTAAGATATTCAACTTTCAAAGCTAAAATGAACAATGTAATAATTGAAATCATTTTCGAGATGTTTCTCAGGTTTCGTTTCATTTATGACTATTTATAAAGGACGTTCCTGGTATACGCTAGATGGTTTCTGACAGTGTTTTATACGGCTAATAACATATTTAAACTAAATGAAGATCGTTTGTGCCAGAATTAAGATATTCAACTTTCAAGGCTAAAATGAACAGTGTAATAATTGAAATCATTTTCGAGATGTTTCTCAGGTTTCGTTTCATTTATGACTATTTATAAAGGACGTTCCTGGTATACGCTAGATGGTTTCTGATAGTGTTTTATTCGGCTTATAACATATTTAATGTAAAAGAAAATCGTATGTGCCAGATTTAAGATATTCAACTTTCAAAGCTAAAATGAACAACGTAATAATTGAAATCATTTTCGAGATGTTTCTCAGGTTTCGCTTCATTTATGACTATTTATAAAGGACGTTCCTGGTATACGCTAGATGGTTTCTGACAGTGTTTTATACGGCTAATAACATATTTAAACTAAATGAAGATCGTTTGTGCCAGAATTAAGATATTCAACTTTCAAGGCTAAAATGAACAGTGTAATAATTGAAATCATTTTCGAGATCTGTCTCAGGTTTCATTTCATTTATGACTAATTCAAGGACGTTCCCGGTATACGCTAGATGGTTTCTGACAGTGTTTTATTCGGCTTATAACATATTTAATGTAAATGAAAATCGTATGTGCCAGATTTAAGATATTCAACTTTCAAAGCTAAAATGAACAATGTAATAATTGAAATCATTTTCGAGATGTTTCTCAGGTTTCGTTTCATTTATGACTATTTATAAAGGACGTTCCTGGTATACGCTAGATGGTTTCTGATAGTGTTTTATTCGGCTTATAACATATTTAGTGTAAATGAAAATCGTATGTGCCAGATTTAAGATATTCAACTTTCAAAGCTAAAATGAACAATGTAATAATTGAAATCATTTTCGAGATGTTTCTCAGGTTTCGTTTCATTTATGACTATTTATAAAGGACGTTCCTGGTATAAGCTAGATGGTTTCTGACTGTGTTTTATACGGCTAATAACATATTTAAACTAAATGAAGATCGTTTGTGCCAGAATTAAGATATTCAACTTTCAAGGCTAAAATGAACAGTGTAATAATTGAAATCATTTTCGAGATGTTTCTCAGGTTTCGTTTCATTTATGACTATTTATAAAGGACGTTCCTGGTATACGCTAGATGGTTTCTGATAGTGTTTTATTCGGCTTATAACATATTTAATGTAAATGAAAATCGTATGTGCCAGATTTAAGATATTCAACTTTCAAAGCTAAAATGAACAATGTAATAATTGAAATCATTTTCGAGATGTTTCTCAGGTTTCGCTTCATTTATGACTATTTATAAAGGACGTTCTTGGTATACGCTAGATGGTTTCTGACTGTGTTTTATACGGCTAATAACATATTTAAACTAAATGAAGATCGTTTGTGCCAGAATTAATATATTCAACTTTCAAGGCTAAAATGAACAGTGTAATAATTGAAATCATTTTCGAGATGTTTCTCAGGTTTCGTTTCATTTATGACTATTTATAAAGGACGTTCCTGGTATACGCTAGATGGTTTCTGATAGTGTTTTATTCGGCTTATAACATATTTAATGTAAATGAAAATCGTATGTGCCAGATGTAAGATATTCAACTTTCAAAGCTAAAATGAACAATGTAATAATTGAAATCATTTTCGAGATGTTTCTCAGGTTTCGTTTCATTTATGACTATTTATAAAGGACGTTCCTGGTATACGCTAGATGGTTTCTGACAGTGTTTTATACGGCTAATAACATATTTAAACTAAATGAAGATCGTTTGTGCCAGAATTAAGATATTCAACTTTCAAGGCTAAAATGAACAGTGTAATAATTGAAATCATTTTCGAGATGTTTCTCAGGTTTCGTTTCATTTATGACTATTTATAAAGGACGTTCCTGGTATACGCTAGATGGTTTCTGATAGTGTTTTATTCGGCTTATAACATATTTAATGTAAATGAAAATCGTATGTGCCAGATTTAAGATATTCAACTTTCAAAGCTAAAATGAACAATGTAATAATTGAAATCATTTTCGAGATGTTTCTCAGGTTTCGTTTCATTTATGACTATTTATAAAGGACGTTCCTGGTATACGCTAGATGGTTTCTGATAGTGTTTTATTCGGCTTATAACATATTTAGTGTAAATGAAAATCGTATGTGCCAGATTTAAGATATTCAACTTTCAAAGCTAAAATGAACAATGTAATAATTGAAATCATTTTCGAGATGTTTCTCAGGTTTCGTTTCATTTATGACTATTTATAAAGGACGTTCCTGGTATAAGCTAGATGGTTTCTGATAGTGTTTTATTCGGCTAATAACATATTTAATGTAAATGAAAATCGTATGTGCCAGATTTAAGATATTCAACTTTCAAAGCTAAAATGAACAATGTAATAATTGAAATCATTTTCGAGATGTTTCTCAGGTTTCGTTTCATTTATGACTATTTATAAAGGACGTTCCTGGTATACGCTAGATGGTTTCTGGTAGTGTTTTATTCGGCTAATAACATATTTAATGTAAATGAAAATCGTATGTGCCAGATTTAAGATATTCAACTTTCAAAGCTAAAATGAACAATGTAATAATTGAAATCATTTTCGAGATGTTTCTCAGGTTTCGTTTCATTTATGACTATTTATAAAGGACGTTCCTGGTATACGCTAGATGGTATACGGCTAATAACATATTTAAACTAAATGAAGATCGTTTGTGCCAGAATTAAGATATTCAACTTTCAAGGCTAAAATGAACAGTGTAATAATTGAAATCATTTTCGAGATGTTTCTCAGGTTTCGTTTCATTTATGACTATTTATAAAGGACGTTCCTGGTATACGCTAGATGGTTTCTGATAGTGTTTTATTCGGCTTATAACATATTTAATGTAAATGAAAATCGTATGTGCCAGATTTAAGATATTCAACTTTCAAAGCTAAAATGAACAATGTAATAATTGAAATCATTTTCGAGATGTTTCTCAGGTTTCGCTTCATTTATGACTATTTATAAAGGACGTTCCTGGTATACGCTAGATGGTTTCTGACAGTGTTTTATACGGCTAATAACATATTTAAACTAAATGAAGATCGTTTGTGCCAGAATTAAGATATTCAACTTTCAAGGCTAAAATGAACAGTGTAATAATTGAAATCATTTTCGAGATCTGTCTAAGGTTTCATTTCATTTATGACTAATTCAAGTACGTTCCCGGTATACGCTAGATGGTTTCTGATAGTGTTTTATTCGGCTAATAACATATTTAATGTAAATGAAAATCGTATGTGCCAGATTTAGGATATTCAACTTTCAAAGCTAAAATGAACAATGTAATAATTGAAATCATTTTTGAGATGTTTCTCAGGTTTCGTTTCATTTATGACTATTTATAAAGGACGTTCCTGGTATACGCTAGATGGTTTCTGATAGTGTTTTATTCGGCTAATAACATATTTAATGTAAATGAAAATCGTATGTGCCAGATTTAAGATATTCAACTTTCAAAGCTAAAATGAACAATGTAATAATTGAAATCATTTTCGAGATGTTTATCAGGTTTCGTTTCATTTATGACTATTTATAAAGGACGTTCCTGGTATACGCTAGATGGTTTCTGATAGTGTTTTATTCGGCTAATAACATATTTAATGTAAATGAAAATCGTATGTGCCAGATTTAAGATATTCAACTTTCAAAGCTAAAATGAACAATGTAATAATTGAAATCATTTTCGAGATGTTTCTCAGGTTTCGTTTCATTTATGACTAATTCAAGGACGTTCCCGGTATACGCTAGATGGTTTCTGATAGTGTTTTATTCGGCTAATAACATATTTAATGTAAATGAAAATCGTATGTGTTAGATTTAAGAAATTCAACTTTCAAAGCTAAAATGAACAATGTAATAATTGAAATCATTTTCGAGATGTTTCTCAGGTTTCGTTTCATTTATGACTATTTATAAAGGACGTTCCTGCTATACGCTAGATGGTTTCTGATAGTGTTTTATTCGGCTAGTAACATATTTAATGTAAATGAATATCGTATGTGCCAGATTTAAGATATTCAACTTTCAAAGCTAAAATGAACAATGTAATAATTGAAATCATTTTCGAGATGTTTCTCAGGTTTCGTTTCATTTATGACTATTTATAAAGGACGTTCCTGGTATACGCTAGATGGTTTCTGATAGTGTTTTATTCGGCTAATAACATATTTAATGTAAATGAAAATCGTATGTGCCAGATTTAAGATATTCAACTTTCAAAGCTAAAATGAACAATGTAATAATTGAAATCATTTTCGAGATGTTTCTCAGGTTTCGTTTCATTTATGACTATTTATAAAGGACGTTCCTGGTATACGCTAGATGGTTTCTGATAGTGTTTTATTCGGCTTATAACATATTTAATGTAAATGAAAATCGTATGTGCCAGATTTAAGATATTCAACTTTCAAAGCTAAAATGAACAATGTAATAATTGAAATCATTTTCGAGATGTTTCTCAGGTTTCGCTTCATTTATGACTATTTATAAAGGACGTTCCTGGTATACGCTAGATGGTTTCTGACAGTGTTTTATACGGCTAATAACATATTTAAACTAAATGAAGATCGTTTGTGCCAGAATTAAGATATTCAACTTTCAAGGCTAAAATGAACAGTGTAATAATTGAAATCATTTTCGAGATCTGTCTCAGGTTTCATTTCATTTATGACTAATTCAAGGACGTTCCCGGTATACGCTAGATGGTTTCTGATAGTGTTTTATTCGGCTAATAACATATTTAATGTAAATGAAAATCGTATGTGTTAGATTTAAGATATTCAACTTTCAAAGCTAAAATGAACAATGTAATAATTGAAATCATTTTCGAGATGTTTCTCAGGTTTCGTTTCATTTATGACTATTTATAAAGGACGTTCCTGGTATACGCTAGATGGTTTCTGATAGTGTTTTATTCGGCTAGTAACATATTTAATGTAAATGAATATCGTATGTGCCAGATTTAAGATATTCAACTTTCAAAGCTAAAATGAACAATGTAATAATTGAAATCATTTTCGAGATGTTTCTCAGGTTTCGTTTCATTTATGACTATTTATAAAGGACGTTCCTGGTATACGCTAGATGGTTTCTGATAGTGTTTTATTCGGCTAATAACATATTTAATGTAAATGAAAATCGTATGTGCCAGATTTAAGATATTCAACTTTCAAAGCTAAAATGAAAAATGTAATAATTGAAATCATTTTCGAGATGTTTCTCAGGTTTCGTTTCATTTATGACTATTTATAAAGGACGTTCCTGGTATACGCTAGATGGTTTCTGATAGTGTTTTATTCGGCTTATAACATATTTAATGTAAATGAAAATCGTATGTGCCAGATTTAAGATATTCAACTTTCAAAGCTAAAATGAACAATGTAATAATTGAAATCATTTTCGAGATGTTTCTCAGGTTTCGCTTCATTTATGACTATTTATAAAGGACGTTCCTGGTATACGCTAGATGGTTTCTGACAGTGTTTTATACGGCTAATAACATATTTAAACTAAATGAAGATCGTTTGTGCCAGAATTAAGATATTCAACTTTCAAGGCTAAAATGAACAGTGTAATAATTGAAATCATTTTCGAGATCTGTCTCAGGTTTCATTTCATTTATGACTAATTCAAGGACGTTCCCGGTATACGCTAGATGGTTTCTGATAGTGATTTATACGGCTTATAACATATTTAAACTAAATGAAGATCGTATGTGCCAGATTTAAGATATTCAACTTTCAAAGCTAAAATGAACAATGTAATAATTGAAATCATTTTCGAGATGTTTCTCAGGTTTCGTTTCATTTATTACTATTTATAAAGGACGTTCCTGGTATACGCTAGATGGTTTCTGATAGTGTTTTATTCGGCTTATAACATATTTAATGTAAATGAAAATCGTATGTGCCAGATTTAAGATATTCAACTTTCAAAGCTAAAATGAACAATGTAATAATTGAAATCATTTTCGAGATGTTTCTCAGGTTTCGTTTCATTTATGACTAATTCAAGGACGTTCCCGGTATACGCTAGATGGTTTCTGATAGTGTTTTATTCGGCTAATAACATATTTAATGTAAATGAAAATCGTATGTGTTAGATTTAAGATATTCAACTTTCAAAGCTAAAATGAACAATGTAATAATTGAAATCATTTTCGAGATGTTTCTCAGGTTTCGTTTCATTTATGACTATTTATAAAGGACGTTCCTGGTATACGCTAGATGGTTTCTGATAGTGTTTTATTCGGCTAGTAACATATTTAATGTAAATGAATATCGTATGTGCCAGATTTAAGATATTCAACTTTCAAAGCTAAAATGAACAATGTAATAATTGAAATCATTTTCGAGATGTTTCTCAGGTTTCGTTTCATTTATGACTATTTATAAAGGACGTTCCTGGTATACGCTAGATGGTTTCTGATAGTGTTTTATTCGGCTAATAACATATTTAATGTAAATGAAAATCGTATGTGCCAGATTTAAGATATTCAACTTTCAAAGCTAAAATGAAAAATGTAATAATTGAAATCATTTTCGAGATGTTTCTCAGGTTTCGTTTCATTTATGACTATTTATAAAGGACGTTCCTGGTATACGCTAGATGGTTTCTGATAGTGTTTTATTCGGCTTATAACATATTTAATGTAAATGAAAATCGTATGTGCCAGATTTAAGATATTCAACTTTCAAAGCTAAAATGAACAATGTAATAATTGAAATCATTTTCGAGATGTTTCTCAGGTTTCGCTTCATTTATGACTATTTATAAAGGACGTTCCTGGTATACGCTAGATGGTTTCTGACAGTGTTTTATACGGCTAATAACATATTTAAACTAAATGAAGATCGTTTGTGCCAGAATTAAGATATTCAACTTTCAAGGCTAAAATGAACAGTGTAATAATTGAAATCATTTTCGAGATCTGTCTCAGGTTTCATTTCATTTATGACTAATTCAAGGACGTTCCCGGTATACGCTAGATGGTTTCTGATAGTGATTTATACGGCTTATAACATATTTAAACTAAATGAAGATCGTATGTGCCAGATTTAAGATATTCAACTTTCAAAGCTAAAATGAACAATGTAATAATTGAAATCATTTTCGAGATGTTTCTCAGGTTTCGTTTCATTTATTACTATTTATAAAGGACGTTCCTGGTATACGCTAGATGGTTTCTGATAGTGTTTTATTCGGCTTATAACATATTTAATGTAAATGAAAATCGTATGTGCCAGATTTAAGATATTCAACTTTCAAAGCTAAAATGAACAATGTAATAATTGAAATCATTTTCGAGATGTTTCTCAGGTTTCGTTTCATTTATGACTAATTCAAGGACGTTCCCGGTATACGCTAGATGGTTTCTGATAGTGTTTTATTCGGCTAATAACATATTTAATGTAAATGAAAATCGTATGTGTTAGATTTAAGATATTCAACTTTCAAAGCTAAAATGAACAATGTAATAATTGAAATCATTTTCGAGATGTTTCTCAGGTTTCGTTTCATTTATGACTATTTATAAAGGACGTTCCTGGTATACGCTAGATGGTTTCTGATAGTGTTTTATTCGGCTAGTAACATATTTAATGTAAATGAATATCGTATGTGCCAGATTTAAGATATTCAACTTTCAAAGCTAAAATGAACAATGTAATAATTGAAATCATTTTCGAGATGTTTCTCAGGTTTCGTTTCATTTATGACTATTTATAAAGGACGTTCCTGGTATACGCTAGATGGTTTCTGATAGTGTTTTATTCGGCTAGTAACATATTTAATGTAAATGAATATCGTATGTGCCAGATTTAAGATATTCAACTTTCAAAGCTAAAATGAACAATGTAATAATTGAAATCATTTTCGAGATGTTTCTCAGGTTTCGTTTCATTTATGACTATTTATAAAGGACGTTCCTGGTATACGCTAGATGGTTTCTGATAGTGTTTTATTCGGCTAATAACATATTTAATGTAAATGAAAATCGTATGTGCCAGATTTAAGATATTCAACTTTCAAAGCTAAAATGAACAATGTAATAATTGAAATCATTTTCGAGATGTTTCTCAGGTTTCGTTTCATTTATGACTATTTATAAAGGACGTTCCTGGTATACGCTAGATGGTTTCTGATAGTGTTTTATTCGGCTTATAACATATTTAATGTAAATGAAAATCGTATGTGCCAGATTTAAGATATTCAACTTTCAAAGCTAAAATGAACAATGTAATAATTGAAATCATTTTCGAGATGTTTCTCAGGTTTCGCTTCATTTATGACTATTTA
This sequence comes from Phalangium opilio, assembly GCF_054372755.1. Classification (NCBI taxonomy): domain Eukaryota; kingdom Metazoa; phylum Arthropoda; class Arachnida; order Opiliones; family Phalangiidae; genus Phalangium; species Phalangium opilio. Next base: position 469,752 of record NW_028324255.1, read on the forward strand.
TAAAGGACGTTCCTGGTATACGCTAGATGGTTTCTGACAGTGTTTTATACGGCTAATAACATATTTAAACTAAATGAAGATCGTTTGTGCCAGAATTAAGATATTCAACTTTCAAGGCTAAAATGAACAGTGTAATAATTGAAATCATTTTCGAGATCTGTCTCAGGTTTCATTTCATTTATGACTAATTCAAGGACGTTCCCGGTATACGCTAGATGGTTTCTGATAGTGATTTATACGGCTTATAACATATTTAAACTAAATGAAGATCGTATGTGCCAGATTTAAGATATTCAACTTTCAAAGCTAAAATGAACAATGTAATAATTGAAATCATTTTCGAGATGTTTCTCAGGTTTCGTTTCATTTATTACTATTTATAAAGGACGTTCCTGGTATACGCTAGATGGTTTCTGATAGTGTTTTATTCGGCTTATAACATATTTAATGTAAATGAAAATCGTATGTGCCAGATTTAAGATATTCAACTTTCAAAGCTAAAATGAACAATGTAATAATTGAAATCATTTTCGAGATGTTTCTCAGGTTTCGTTTCATTTATGACTAATTCAAGGACGTTCCCGGTATACGCTAGATGGTTTCTGATAGTGTTTTTTTCGGCTAATAACATATTTAATGTAAATGAAAATCGTATGTGTTAGATTTAAGATATTCAACTTTCAAAGCTAAAATGAACAATGTAATAATTGAAATCATTTTCGAGATGTTTCTCAGGTTTCGTTTCATTTATGACTATTTATAAAGGACGTTCCTGGTATACGCTAGATGGTATACGGCTAATAACATATTTAAACTAAATGAAGATCGTTTGTGCCAGAATTAAGATATTCAACTTTCAAGGCTAAAATGAACAGTGTAATAATTGAAATCATTTTCGAGATGTTTCTCAGGTTTCGTTTCAATTATGACTATTTATAAAGGACGTTCCTGGTATACGCTAGATGGTTTCTGATAGTGTTTTATTCGGCTTATAACATATTTAATGTAAATGAAAATCGTATGTGCCAGATTTAAGATATTCAACTTTCAAAGCTAAAATGAACAATGTAATAATTGAAATCATTTTCGAGATGTTTCTCAGGTTTCGCTTCATTTATGACTATTTATAAAGGACGTTCCTGGTATACGCTAGATGGTTTCTGACAGTGTTTTATACGGCTAATAACATATTTAAACTAAATGAAGATCGTTTGTGCCAGAATTAAGATATTCAACTTTCAAGGCTAAAATGAACAGTGTAATAATTGAAATCATTTTCGAGATCTGTCTAAGGTTTCATTTCATTTATGACTAATTCAAGTACGTTCCCGGTATACGCTAGATGGTTTCTGATAGTGTTTTATTCGGCTAATAACATATTTAATGTAAATGAAAATCGTATGTGCCAGATTTAGGATATTCAACTTTCAAAGCTAAAATGAACAATGTAATAATTGAAATCATTTTTGAGATGTTTCTCAGGTTTCGTTTCATTTATGACTATTTATAAAGGACGTTCCTGGTATACGCTAGATGGTTTCTGATAGTGTTTTATTCGGCTAATAACATATTTAATGTAAATGAAAATCGTATGTGCCAGATTTAAGATATTCAACTTTCAAAGCTAAAATGAACAATGTAATAATTGAAATCATTTTCGAGATGTTTATCAGGTTTCGTTTCATTTATGACTATTTATAAAGGACGTTCCTGGTATACGCTAGATGGTTTCTGATAGTGTTTTATTCGGCTAATAACATATTTAATGTAAATGAAAATCGTATGTGCCAGATTTAAGATATTCAACTTTCAAAGCTAAAATGAACAATGTAATAATTGAAATCATTTTCGAGATGTTTCTCAGGTTTCGTTTCATTTATGACTAATTCAAGGACGTTCCCGGTATACGCTAGATGGTTTCTGATAGTGTTTTATTCGGCTAATAACATATTTAATGTAAATGAAAATCGTATGTGTTAGATTTAAGAAATTCAACTTTCAAAGCTAAAATGAACAATGTAATAATTGAAATCATTTTCGAGATGTTTCTCAGGTTTCGTTTCATTTATGACTATTTATAAAGGACGTTCCTGCTATACGCTAGATGGTTTCTGATAGTGTTTTATTCGGCTAGTAACATATTTAATGTAAATGAATATCGTATGTGCCAGATTTAAGATATTCAACTTTCAAAGCTAAAATGAACAATGTAATAATTGAAATCATTTTCGAGATGTTTCTCAGGTTTCGTTTCATTTATGACTATTTATAAAGGACGTTCCTGGTATACGCTAGATGGTTTCTGATAGTGTTTTATTCGGCTAATAACATATTTAATGTAAATGAAAATCGTATGTGCCAGATTTAAGATATTCAACTTTCAAAGCTAAAATGAACAATGTAATAATTGAAATCATTTTCGAGATGTTTCTCAGGTTTCGTTTCATTTATGACTATTTATAAAGGACGTTCCTGGTATACGCTAGATGGTTTCTGATAGTGTTTTATTCGGCTTATAACATATTTAATGTAAATGAAAATCGTATGTGCCAGATTTAAGATATTCAACTTTCAAAGCTAAAATGAACAATGTAATAATTGAAATCATTTTCGAGATGTTTCTCAGGTTTCGCTTCATTTATGACTATTTATAAAGGACGTTCCTGGTATACGCTAGATGGTTTCTGACAGTGTTTTATACGGCTAATAACATATTTAAACTAAATGAAGATCGTTTGTGCCAGAATTAAGATATTCAACTTTCAAGGCTAAAATGAACAGTGTAATAATTGAAATCATTTTCGAGATCTGTCTCAGGTTTCATTTCATTTATGACTAATTCAAGGACGTTCCCGGTATACGCTAGATGGTTTCTGATAGTGTTTTATTCGGCTAATAACATATTTAATGTAAATGAAAATCGTATGTGTTAGATTTAAGATATTCAACTTTCAAAGCTAAAATGAACAATGTAATAATTGAAATCATTTTCGAGATGTTTCTCAGGTTTCGTTTCATTTATGACTATTTATAAAGGACGTTCCTGGTATACGCTAGATGGTTTCTGATAGTGTTTTATTCGGCTAGTAACATATTTAATGTAAATGAATATCGTATGTGCCAGATTTAAGATATTCAACTTTCAAAGCTAAAATGAACAATGTAATAATTGAAATCATTTTCGAGATGTTTCTCAGGTTTCGTTTCATTTATGACTATTTATAAAGGACGTTCCTGGTATACGCTAGATGGTTTCTGATAGTGTTTTATTCGGCTAATAACATATTTAATGTAAATGAAAATCGTATGTGCCAGATTTAAGATATTCAACTTTCAAAGCTAAAATGAAAAATGTAATAATTGAAATCATTTTCGAGATGTTTCTCAGGTTTCGTTTCATTTATGACTATTTATAAAGGACGTTCCTGGTATACGCTAGATGGTTTCTGATAGTGTTTTATTCGGCTTATAACATATTTAATGTAAATGAAAATCGTATGTGCCAGATTTAAGATATTCAACTTTCAAAGCTAAAATGAACAATGTAATAATTGAAATCATTTTCGAGATGTTTCTCAGGTTTCGCTTCATTTATGACTATTTATAAAGGACGTTCCTGGTATACGCTAGATGGTTTCTGACAGTGTTTTATACGGCTAATAACATATTTAAACTAAATGAAGATCGTTTGTGCCAGAATTAAGATATTCAACTTTCAAGGCTAAAATGAACAGTGTAATAATTGAAATCATTTTCGAGATCTGTCTCAGGTTTCATTTCATTTATGACTAATTCAAGGACGTTCCCGGTATACGCTAGATGGTTTCTGATAGTGATTTATACGGCTTATAACATATTTAAACTAAATGAAGATCGTATGTGCCAGATTTAAGATATTCAACTTTCAAAGCTAAAATGAACAATGTAATAATTGAAATCATTTTCGAGATGTTTCTCAGGTTTCGTTTCATTTATTACTATTTATAAAGGACGTTCCTGGTATACGCTAGATGGTTTCTGATAGTGTTTTATTCGGCTTATAACATATTTAATGTAAATGAAAATCGTATGTGCCAGATTTAAGATATTCAACTTTCAAAGCTAAAATGAACAATGTAATAATTGAAATCATTTTCGAGATGTTTCTCAGGTTTCGTTTCATTTATGACTAATTCAAGGACGTTCCCGGTATACGCTAGATGGTTTCTGATAGTGTTTTATTCGGCTAATAACATATTTAATGTAAATGAAAATCGTATGTGTTAGATTTAAGATATTCAACTTTCAAAGCTAAAATGAACAATGTAATAATTGAAATCATTTTCGAGATGTTTCTCAGGTTTCGTTTCATTTATGACTATTTATAAAGGACGTTCCTGGTATACGCTAGATGGTTTCTGATAGTGTTTTATTCGGCTAGTAACATATTTAATGTAAATGAATATCGTATGTGCCAGATTTAAGATATTCAACTTTCAAAGCTAAAATGAACAATGTAATAATTGAAATCATTTTCGAGATGTTTCTCAGGTTTCGTTTCATTTATGACTATTTATAAAGGACGTTCCTGGTATACGCTAGATGGTTTCTGATAGTGTTTTATTCGGCTAGTAACATATTTAATGTAAATGAATATCGTATGTGCCAGATTTAAGATATTCAACTTTCAAAGCTAAAATGAACAATGTAATAATTGAAATCATTTTCGAGATGTTTCTCAGGTTTCGTTTCATTTATGACTATTTATAAAGGACGTTCCTGGTATACGCTAGATGGTTTCTGATAGTGTTTTATTCGGCTAATAACATATTTAATGTAAATGAAAATCGTATGTGCCAGATTTAAGATATTCAACTTTCAAAGCTAAAATGAACAATGTAATAATTGAAATCATTTTCGAGATGTTTCTCAGGTTTCGTTTCATTTATGACTATTTATAAAGGACGTTCCTGGTATACGCTAGATGGTTTCTGATAGTGTTTTATTCGGCTTATAACATATTTAATGTAAATGAAAATCGTATGTGCCAGATTTAAGATATTCAACTTTCAAAGCTAAAATGAACAATGTAATAATTGAAATCATTTTCGAGATGTTTCTCAGGTTTCGCTTCATTTATGACTATTTATAAAGGACGTTCCTGGTATACGCTAGATGGTTTCTGACAGTGTTTTATACGGCTAATAACATATTTAAACTAAATGAAGATCGTTTGTGCCAGAATTAAGATATTCAACTTTCAAGGCTAAAATGAACAGTGTAATAATTGAAATCATTTTCGAGATCTGTCTCAGGTTTCATTTCATTTATGACTAATTCAAGGACGTTCCCGGTATACGCTAGATGGTTTCTGATAGTGATTTATACGGCTTATAACATATTTAAACTAAATGAAGATCGTATGTGCCAGATTTAAGATATTCAACTTTCAAAGCTAAAATGAACAATGTAATAATTGAAATCATTTTCGAGATGTTTCTCAGGTTTCGTTTCATTTATTACTATTTATAAAGGACGTTCCTGGTATACGCTAGATGGTTTCTGATAGTGTTTTATTCGGCTTATAACATATTTAATGTAAATGAAAATCGTATGTGCCAGATTTAAGATATTCAACTTTCAAAGCTAAAATGAACAATGTAATAATTGAAATCATTTTCGAGATGTTTCTCAGGTTTCGTTTCATTTATGACTAATTCAAGGACGTTCCCGGTATACGCTAGATGGTTTCTGATAGTGTTTTTTTCGGCTAATAACATATTTAATGTAAATGAAAATCGTATGTGTTAGATTTAAGATATTCAACTTTCAAAGCTAAAATGAACAATGTAATAATTGAAATCATTTTCGAGATGTTTCTCAGGTTTCGTTTCATTTATGACTATTTATAAAGGACGTTCCTGGTATACGCTAGATGGTTTCTGATAGTGTTTTATTCGGCTAGTAACATATTTAATGTAAATGAATATCGTATGTGCCAGATTTAAGATATTCAACTTTCAAAGCTAAAATGAACAATGTAATAATTGAAATCATTTTCGAGATGTTTCTCAGGTTTCGTTTCATTTATGACTATTTATAAAGGACGTTCCTGGTATACGCTAGATGGTTTCTGATAGTGTTTTATTCGGCTAATAACATATTTAATGTAAATGAAAATCGTATGTGCCAGATTTAAGATATTCAACTTTCAAAGCTAAAATGAACAATGTAATAATTGAAATCATTTTCGAGATGTTTCTCAGGTTTCGTTTCATTTATGACTATTTATAAAGGACGTTCCTGGTATACGCTAGATGGTTTCTGATAGTGTTTTATTCGGCTTATAACATATTTAATGTAAATGAAAATCGTATGTGCCAGATTTAAGATATTCAACTTTCAAAGCTAAAATGAACAATGTAATAATTGAAATCATTTTCGAGATGTTTCTCAGGTTTCGCTTCATTTATGACTATTTATAAAGGACGTTCCTGGTATACGCTAGATGGTTTCTGACAGTGTTTTATACGGCTAATAACATATTTAAACTAAATGAAGATCGTTTGTGCCAGAATTAAGATATTCAACTTTCAAGGCTAAAATGAACAGTGTAATAATTGAAATCATTTTCGAGATCTGTCTCAGGTTTCATTTCATTTATGACTAATTCAAGGACGTTCCCGGTATACGCTAGATGGTTTCTGATAGTGATTTATACGGCTTATAACATATTTAAACTAAATGAAGATCGTATGTGCCAGATTTAAGATATTCAACTTTCAAAGCTAAAATGAACAATGTAATAATTGAAATCATTTTCGAGATGTTTCTCAGGTTTCGTTTCATTTATTACTATTTATAAAGGACGTTCCTGGTATACGCTAGATGGTTTCTGATAGTGTTTTATTCGGCTTATAACATATTTAATGTAAATGAAAATCGTATGTGCCAGATTTAAGATATTCAACTTTCAAAGCTAAAATGAACAATGTAATAATTGAAATCATTTTCGAGATGTTTCTCAGGTTTCGTTTCATTTATGACTAATTCAAGGACGTTCCCGGTATACGCTAGATGGTTTCTGATAGTGTTTTATTCGGCTAATAACATATTTAATGTAAATGAAAATCGTATGTGCCAGATTTAGGATATTCAACTTTCAAAGCTAAAATGAACAATGTAATAATTGAAATCATTTTCGAGATGTTTCTCAGGTTTCGTTTCATTTATGACTATTTATAAAGGACGTTCCTGGTATACGCTAGATGGTTTCTGATAGTGTTTTATTCGGCTAATAACATATTTAATGTAAATGAAAATCGTATGTGCCAGATTTAAGATATTCAACTTTCAAAGCTAAAATGAACAATGTAATAATTGAAATCATTTTCGAGATGTTTCTCAGGTTTCGTTTCATTTATGACTATTTATAAAGGACGTTCCTGGTATACGCTAGATGGTTTCTGATAGTGTTTTATTCGGCTAATAACATATTTAATGTAAATGAAAATCGTATGTGCCAGATTTAAGATATTCAACTTTCAAAGCTAAAATGAACAATGTAATAATTGAAATCATTTTCGAGATGTTTATCAGGTTTCGTTTCATTTATGACTATTTATAAAGGACGTTCCTGGTATACGCTAGATGGTTTCTGATAGTGTTTTATTCGGCTAATAACATATTTAATGTAAATGAAAATCGTATGTGCCAGATTTAAGATATTCAACTTTCAAAGCTAAAATGAACAATGTAATAATTGAAATCATTTTCGAGATGTTTCTCAGGTTTCGTTTCATTTATGACTAATTCAAGGACGTTCCCGGTATACGCTAGATGGTTTCTGATAGTGTTTTATTCGGCTAATAACATATTTAATGTAAATGAAAATCGTATGTGCCAGATTTAAGATATTCAACTTTCAAAGCTAAAATGAACAATGTAATAATTGAAATCATTTTCGAGATGTTTCTCAGGTTTCGTTTCATTTATGACTATTTATAAAGGACGTTCCTGGTATACGCTAGATGGTTTCTGATAGTGTTTTATTCGGCTAGTAACATATTTAATGTAAATGAATATCGTATGTGCCAGATTTAAGATATTCAACTTTCAAAGCTAAAATGAACAATGTAATAATTGAAATCATTTTCGAGATGTTTCTCAGGTTTCGTTTCATTTATGACTATTTATAAAGGACGTTCCTGGTATACGCTAGATGGTTTCTGATAGTGTTTTATTCGGCTAATAACATATTTAATGTAAATGAAAATCGTATGTGCCAGATTTAAGATATTCAACTTTCAAAGCTAAAATGAACAATGTAATAATTGAAATCATTTTCGAGATGTTTCTCAGGTTTCGTTTCATTTATGACTAATTCAAGGACGTTCCCGGTATACGCTAGATGGTTTCTGATAGTGTTTTATTCGGCTAATAACATATTTAATGTAAATGAAAATCGTATGTGCCAGATTTAAGATATTCAACTTTCAAAGCTAAAATGAACAATGTAATAATTGAAATCATTTTCGAGATGTTTCTCAGGTTTCGTTTCATTTATGACTATTTATAAAGGACGTTCCTGGTATACGCTAGATGGTTTCTGATAGTGTTTTATTCGGCTAATAACATATTTAATGTAAATGAAAATCGTATGTGCCAGATTTAAGATATTCAACTTTCATAGCTAAAATGAACAATGTAATAATTGAAATCATTTTCGAGATGTTTCTCAGGTTTCGTTTCATTTATGACTATTTATAAAGGACGTTCCTGGTATACGCTAGATGGTTTCTGATAGTGTTTTATTCGGCTAATAACATATTTAATGTAAATGAAAATCGTATGTGCCAGATTTAAGATATTCAACTTTCAAAGCTAAAATGAACAATGTAATAATTGAAATCATTTTCGAGATGTTTCTCAGGTTTCGTTTCATTTATGACTATTTATAAAGGACGTTCCTGGTATACGCTAGATGGTTTCTGATAGTGTTTTATTCGGCTAATAACATATTTAATGTAAATGAAAATCGTATGTGCCAGATTTAAGATATTCAACTTTCAAAGCTAAAATGAACAATGTAATAATTGAAATCATTTTCGAGATGTTTCTCAGGTTTCGCTTCATTTATGACTATTTATAAAGGACGTTCCTGGTATACGCTAGATGGTTTCTGACAGTGTTTTATACGGCTTATAACATATTTAAACTAAATGAAGATCGTTTGTGCCAGAATTAAGATATTCAACTTTCAAGGCTAAAATGAACAGTGTAATAATTGAAATCATTTTCGAGATCTGTCTCAGGTTTCATTTCATTTATGACTAATTCAAGGACGTTCCCGGTATACGCTAGATGGTTTCTGATAGTGATTTATACGGCTTATAACATATTTAATGTAAATGAAAATCGTATGTGCCAGATTTAAGATATTCAACTTTCAAAGCTAAAATGAACAATGTAATAATTGAAATCATTTTCGAGATGTTTCTCAGGTTTCGTTTCATTTATGACTAATTCAAGGACGTTCCCGGTATACGCTAGATGGTTTCTGATAGTGTTTTATTCGGCTAATAACATATTTAATGTAAATGAAAATCGTATGTGCCAGATTTAAGATATTCAACTTTCAAAGCTAAAATGAACAATGTAATAATTGAAATCATTTTCGAGATGTTTCTCAGGTTTCGTTTCATTTATGACTATTTATAAAGGACGTTCCTGGTATACGCTAGATGGTTTCTGATAGTGTTTTATTCGGCTAGTAACATATTTAATGTAAATGAATATCGTATGTGCCAGATTTAAGATATTCAACTTTCAAAGCTAAAATGAACAATGTAATAATTGAAATCATTTTCGAGATGTTTCTCAGGTTTCGTTTCATTTATGACTATTTATAAAGGACGTTCCTGGTATACGCTAGATGGTTTCTGATAGTGTTTTATTCGGCTAATAACATATTTAATGTAAATGAAAATCGTATGTGCCAGATTTAAGATATTCAACTTTCAAAGCTAAAATGAACAATGTAATAATTGAAATCATTTTCGAGATGTTTCTCAGGTTTCGTTTCATTTATGACTATTTATAAAGGACGTTCCTGGTATACGCTAGATGGTTTCTGATAGTGTTTTATTCGGCTTATAACATATTTAATGTAAATGAAAATCGTATGTGCCAGATTTAAGATATTCAACTTTCAAAGCTAAAATGAACAATGTAATAATTGAAATCATTTTCGAGATGTTTCTCAGGTTTCGTTTCATTTATGACTTTTTATAAAGGACGTTCCTGGTATACGCTAGATGGTTTCTGATAGTGTTTTATTCGGCTAATAACATATTTAATGTAAATGAAAATCGTATGTGCCAGATTTAAGATATTCAACTTTCAAAGCTAAAATGAACAATGTAATAATTGAAATCATTTTCGAGATGTTTCTCAGGTTTCGTTTCATTTATGACTATTTATAAAGGACGTTCCTGGTATACGCTAGATGGTTTCTGATAGTGTTTTATTCGGCTTATAACATATTTAATGTAAATGAAAATCGTATGTGCCAGATTTAAGATATTCAACTTTCAAAGCTAAAATGAACAATGTAATAATTGAAATCATTTTCGAGATGTTTCTCAGGTTTCGTTTCATTTATGACTTTTTATAAAGGACGTTCCTGGTATACGCTAGATGGTTTCTGATAGTGTTTTATTCGGCTAATAGCATATTTAATGTAAATGAAAATCGTATGTGCCAGATTTAAGATATTCAACTTTCAAAGCTAAAATGAACAATGTAATAATTGAAATCATTTTCGAGATGTTTCTCAGGTTTCGTTTCATTTATGACTATTTATAAAGGACGTTCCTGGTATACGCTAGATGGTTTCTGATAGTGTTTTATTCGGCTAATAACATATTTAATGTAAATGAAAATCGTATGTGCCAGATTTAGGATATTCAACTTTCAAAGCTAAAATGAACAATGTAATAATTGAAATCATTTTCGAGATGTTTCTCAGGTTTCGTTTCATTTATGACTATTTATAAAGGACGTTCCTGGTATACGCTAGATGGTTTCTGATAGTGTTTTATTCGGCTAATAACATATTTAATGTAAATGAAAATCGTATGTGCCAGATTTAAGATATTCAACTTTCAAAGCTAAAATGAACAATGTAATAATTGAAATCATTTTCGAGATGTTTCTCAGGTTTCGTTTCATTTATGACTATTTATAAAGGACGTTCCTGGTATACGCTAGATGGTTTCTGATAGTGTTTTATTCGGCTAATAACATATTTAATGTAAATGAAAATCGTATGTGCCAGATTTAAGATATTCAACTTTCAAAGCTAAAATGAACAATGTAATAATTGAAATCATTTTCGAGATGTTTCTCAGGTTTCGCTTCATTTATGACTATTTATAAAGGACGTTCCTGGTATACGCTAGATGGTTTCTGACAGTGTTTTATACGGCTAATAACATATTTAAACTAAATGAAGATCGTTTGTGCCAGAATTAAGATATTCAACTTTCAAGGCTAAAATGAACAGTGTAATAATTGAAATCATTTTCGAGATCTGTCTCAGGTTTCATTTCATTTATGACTAATTCAAGGACGTTCCCGGTATACGCTAGATGGTTTCTGATAGTGATTTATACGGCTTATAACATATTTAAACTAAATGAAGATCGTATGTGCCAGATTTAAGATATTCAACTTTCAAAGCTAAAATGAACAATGTAATAATTGAAATCATTTTCGAGATGTTTCTCAGGTTTCGTTTCATTTATGACTATTTATAAAGGACGTTCCTGGTATACGCTAGATGGTTTCTGATAGTGTTTTATTCGGCTAATAACATATTTAATGTAAATGAAAATCGTATGTGCCAGATTTAAGATATTCAACTTTCAAAGCTAAAATGAACAATGTAATAATTGAAATCATTTTCGAGATGTTTCTCAGGTTTCGTTTCATTTATGACTATTTATAAAGGACGTTCCTGGTATACGCTAGATGGTTTCTGATAGTGTTTTATTCGGCTAATAACATATTTAATGTAAATGAAAATCGTATGTGCCAGATTTAAGATATTGAACTTTCAAAGCTAAAATGAACAATGTAATAATTGAAATCATTTTCGAGATGTTTCTCAGGTTTCGTTTCATTTATGACTATTTATAAAGGACGTTCCTGGTATACGCTAGATGGTTTCTGATAGTGTTTTATTCGGCTAATAACATATTTAATGTAAATGAAAATCGTATGTGCCAGATTTAAGATATTCAACTTTCAAAGCTAAAATGAACAATGTAATAATTGAAATCATTTTCGAGATGTTTCTCAGGTTTCGTTTCATTTATGACTATTTATAAAGGACGTTCCTGGTATACGCTAGATGGTTTCTGATAGTGTTTTATTCGGCTAATAACATATTTAATGTAAATGAAAATCGTATGTGCCAGATTTAAGATATTCAACTTTCAAAGCTAAAATGAACAATGTAATAATTGAAATCATTTTCGAGATGTTTCTCAGGTTTCGTTTCATTTATGACTATTTATAAAGGACGTTCCTGGTATACGCTAGATGGTTTCTGATAGTGTTTTATTCGGCTAATAACATATTTAATGTAAATGAAAATCGTATGTGCCAGATTTAAGATATTCAACTTTCAAAGCTAAAATGAACAATGTAATAATTGAAATCATTTTCGAGATGTTTCTCAGGTTTCGTTTCATTTATGACTATTTATAAAGGACGTTCCTGGTATACGCTAGATGGTTTCTGATAGTGTTTTATTCGGCTAATAACATATTTAATGTAAATGAAAATCGTATGTGCCAGATTTAAGATATTCAACTTTCAAAGCTAAAATGAACAATGTAATAATTGAAATCATTTTCGAGATGTTTCTCAGGTTTCGTTTCATTTATGACTAATTCAAGGACGTTCCCGGTATACGCTAGATGGTTTCTGATAGTGTTTTATTCGGCTAATAACATATTTAATGTAAATGAAAATCGTATGTGCCAGATTTAAGATATTCAACTTTCAAAGCTAAAATGAACAATGTAATAATTGAAATCATTTTCGAGATGTTTCTCAGGTTTCGTTTCATTTATGACTATTTATAAAGGACGTTCCTGGTATACGCTAGATGGTTTCTGATAGTGTTTTATTCGGCTAGTAACATATTTAATGTAAATGAATATCGTATGTGCCAGATTTAAGATATTCAACTTTCAAAGCTAAAATGAACAATGTAATAATTGAAATCATTTTCGAGATGTTTCTCAGGTTTCGTTTCATTTATGACTATTTATAAAGGACGTTCCTGGTATACGCTAGATGGTTTCTGATAGTGTTTTATTCGGCTAGTAACATATTTAATGTAAATGAATATCGTATGTGCCAGATTTAAGATATTCAACTTTCAAAGCTAAAATGAACAATGTAATAATTGAAATCATTTTCGAGATGTTTCTCAGGTTTCGTTTCATTTATGACTATTTATAAAGGACGTTCCTGGTATACGCTAGATGGTTTCTGATAGTGTTTTATTCGGCTAATAACATATTTAATGTAAATGAAAATCGTATGTGCCAGATTTAAGATATTCAACTTTCAAAGCTAAAATGAACAATGTAATAATTGAAATCATTTTCGAGATGTTTCTCAGGTTTCGTTTCATTTATGACTATTTATAAAGGACGTTCCTGGTATACGCTAGATGGTTTCTGATAGTGTTTTATTCGGCTTATAACATATTTAATGTAAATGAAAATCGTATGTGCCAGATTTAAGATATTCAACTTTGAAAGCTAAAATGAACAATGTAATAATTGAAATCATTTTCGAGATGTTTCTCAGGTTTCGTTTCATTTATGACTTTTTATAAAGGACGTTCCTGGTATACGCTAGATGGTTTCTGATAGTGTTTTATTCGGCTAATAGCATATTTAATGTAAATGAAAATCGTATGTGCCAGATTTAAGATATTCAACTTTCAAAGCTAAAATGAACAATGTAATAATTTAAATCATTTTCGAGATGTTTCTCAGGTTTCGTTTCATTTATGACTATTTATAAAGGACGTTCCTGGTATACGCTAGATGGTTTCTGATAGTGTTTTATTCGGCTAATAACATATTTAATGTAAATGAAAATCGTATGTGCCAGATTTAAGATATTCAACTTTCAAAGCTAAAATGAACAATGTAATAATTGAAATCATTTTCGAGATGTTTCTCAGGTTTCGTTTCATTTATGACTATTTATAAAGGACGTTCCTGGTATACGCTAGATGGTTTCTGATAGTGTTTTATTCGGCTAATAACATATTTAATGTAAATGAAAATCGTATGTGCCAGATTTAAGATATTGAACTTTCAAAGCTAAAATGAACAATGTAATAATTGAAATCATTTTCGAGATGTTTCTCAGGTTTCGTTTCATTTATGACTATTTATAAAGGACGTTCCTGGTATACGCTAGATGGTTTCTGATAGTGTTTTATTCGGCTAATAACATATTTAATGTAAATGAAAATCGTATGTGCCAGATTTAAGATATTCAACTTTCAAAGCTAAAATGAACAATGTAATAATTGAAATCATTTTCGAGATGTTTCTCAGGTTTCGTTTCATTTATGACTATTTATAAAGGACGTTCCTGGTATACGCTAGATGGTTTCTGATAGTGTTTTATTCGGCTAATAACATATTTAATGTAAATGAAAATCGTATGTGCCAGATTTAAGATATTCAACTTTCAAAGCTAAAATGAACAATGTAATAATTGAAATCATTTTCGAGATGTTTCTCAGGTTTCGTTTCATTTATGACTATTTATAAAGGACGTTCCTGGTATACGCTAGATGGTTTCTGATAGTGTTTTATTCGGCTAATAACATATTTAATGTAAATGAAAATCGTATGTGCCAGATTTAAGATATTCAACTTTCAAAGCTAAAATGAACAATGTAATAATTGAAATCATTTTCGAGATGTTTCTCAGGTTTCGCTTCATTTATGACTATTTATAAAGGACGTTCCTGGTATACGCTAGATGGTTTCTGACAGTGTTTTATACGGCTAATAACATATTTAATCTAAATGAAGATCGTTTGTGCCAGAATTAAGATATTCAACTTTCAAGGCTAAAATGAACAGTGTAATAATTGAAATCATTTTCGAGATCTGTCTCAGGTTTCATTTCATTTATGACTAATTCAAGGACGTTCCCGGTATACGCTAGATGGTTTCTGATAGTGATTTATACGGCTTATAACATATTTAAACTAAATGAAGATCGTATGTGCCAGATTTAAGATATTCAACTTTCAAAGCTAAAATGAACAATGTAATAATTGAAATCATTTTCGAGATGTTTCTCAGGTTTCGTTTCATTTATGACTATTTATAAAGGACGTTCCTGGTATACGCTAGATGGTTTCTGATAGTGTTTTATTCGGCTAATAACATATTTAATGTAAATGAAAATCGTATGTGCCAGATTTAAGATATTCAACTTTCAAAGCTAAAATGAACAATGTAATAATTGAAATCATTTTGGAGATGTTTCTCAGGTTTCGTTTCATTTATGACTATTTATAAAGGACGTTCCTGGTATACGCTAGATGGTTTCTGATAGTGTTTTATTCGGCTAATAACATATTTAATGTAAATGAAAATCGTATGTGCCAGATTTAAGATATTGAACTTTCAAAGCTAAAATGAACAATGTAATAATTGAAATCATTTTCGAGATGTTTCTCAGGTTTCGTTTCATTTATGACTATTTATAAAGGACGTTCCTGGTATACGCTAGATGGTTTCTGATAGTGTTTTATTCGGCTAATAACATATTTAATGTAAATGAAAATCGTATGTGCCAGATTTAAGATATTCAACTTTCAAAGCTAAAATGAACAATGTAATAATTGAAATCATTTTCGAGATGTTTCTCAGGTTTCGTTTCATTTATGACTATTTATAAAGGACGTTCCTGGTATACGCTAGATGGTTTCTGATAGTGTTTTATTCGGCTAATAACATATTTAATGTAAATGAAAATCGTATGTGCCAGATTTAAGATATTCAACTTTCAAAGCTAAAATGAACAATGTAATAATTGAAATCATTTTCGAGATGTTTCTCAGGTTTCGTTTCATTTATGACTATTTATAAAGGACGTTCCTGGTATACGCTAGATGGTTTCTGATAGTGTTTTATTCGGCTAATAACATATTTAATGTAAATGAAAATCGTATGTGCCAGATTTAAGATATTCAACTTTCAAAGCTAAAATGAACAATGTAATAATTGAAATCATTTTCGAGATGTTTCTCAGGTTTCGTTTCATTTATGACTATTTATAAAGGACGTTCCTGGTATACGCTAGATGGTTTCTGATAGTGTTTTATTCGGCTAATAACATATTTAATGTAAATGAAAATCGTATGTGCCAGATTTAAGATATTCAACTTTCAAAGCTAAAATGAACAATGTAATAATTGAAATCATTTTCGAGATGTTTCTCAGGTTTCGTTTCATTTATGACTAATTCAAGGACGTTCCCGGTATACGCTAGATGGTTTCTGATAGTGTTTTATTCGGCTAATAACATATTTAATGTAAATGAAAATCGTATGTGCCAGATTTAAGATATTCAACTTTCAAAGCTAAAATGAACAATGTAATAATTGAAATCATTTTCGAGATGTTTCTCAGGTTTCGTTTCATTTATGACTATTTATAAAGGACGTTCCTGGTATACGCTAGATGGTTTCTGATAGTGTTTTATTCGGCTAGTAACATATTTAATGTAAATGAATATCGTATGTGCCAGATTTAAGATATTCAACTTTCAAAGCTAAAATGAACAATGTAATAATTGAAATCATTTTCGAGATGTTTCTCAGGTTTCGTTTCATTTATGACTATTTATAAAGGACGTTCCTGGTATACGCTAGATGGTTTCTGATAGTGTTTTATTCGGCTAGTAACATATTTAATGTAAATGAATATCGTATGTGCCAGATTTAAGATATTCAACTTTCAAAGCTAAAATGAACAATGTAATAATTGAAATCATTTTCGAGATGTTTCTCAGGTTTCGTTTCATTTATGACTATTTATAAAGGACGTTCCTGGTATACGCTAGATGGTTTCTGATAGTGTTTTATTCGGCTAATAACATATTTAATGTAAATGAAAATCGTATGTGCCAGATTTAAGATATTCAACTTTCAAAGCTAAAATGAACAATGTAATAATTGAAATCATTTTCGAGATGTTTCTCAGGTTTCGTTTCATTTATGACTATTTATAAAGGACGTTCCTGGTATACGCTAGATGGTTTCTGATAGTGTTTTATTCGGCTTATAACATATTTAATGTAAATGAAAATCGTATGTGCCAGATTTAAGATATTCAACTTTGAAAGCTAAAATGAACAATGTAATAATTGAAATCATTTTCGAGATGTTTCTCAGGTTTCGTTTCATTTATGACTAATTCAAGGACGTTCCCGGTATACGCTAGATGGTTTCTGATAGTGTTTTATTCGGCTAATAACATATTTAATGTAAATGAAAATCGTATGTGCCAGATTTAAGATATTCAACTTTCAAAGCTAAAATGAACAATGTAATAATTGAAATCATTTTCGAGATGTTTCTCAGGTTTCGTTTCATTTATGACTATTTATAAAGGACGTTCCTGGTATACGCTAGATGGTTTCTGATAGTGTTTTATTCGGCTAGTAACATATTTAATGTAAATGAATATCGTATGTGCCAGATTTAAGATATTCAACTTTCAAAGCTAAAATGAACAATGTAATAATTGAAATCATTTTCGAGATGTTTCTCAGGTTTCGTTTCATTTATGACTATTTATAAAGGACGTTCCTGGTATACGCTAGATGGTTTCTGATAGTGTTTTATTCGGCTAGTAACATATTTAATGTAAATGAATATCGTATGTGCCAGATTTAAGATATTCAACTTTCAAAGCTAAAATGAACAATGTAATAATTGAAATCATTTTCGAGATGTTTCTCAGGTTTCGTTTCATTTATGACTATTTATAAAGGACGTTCCTGGTATACGCTAGATGGTTTCTGATAGTGTTTTATTCGGCTAATAACATATTTAATGTAAATGAAAATCGTATGTGCCAGATTTAAGATATTCAACTTTCAAAGCTAAAATGAACAATGTAATAATTGAAATCATTTTCGAGATGTTTCTCAGGTTTCGTTTCATTTATGACTATTTATAAAGGACGTTCCTGGTATACGCTAGATGGTTTCTGATAGTGTTTTATTCGGCTTATAACATATTTAATGTAAATGAAAATCGTATGTGCCAGATTTAAGATATTCAACTTTGAAAGCTAAAATGAACAATGTAATAATTGAAATCATTTTCGAGATGTTTCTCAGGTTTCGTTTCATTTATGACTAATTCAAGGACGTTCCCGGTATACGCTAGATGGTTTCTGATAGTGTTTTATTCGGCTAATAACATATTTAATGTAAATGAAAATCGTATGTGCCAGATTTAAGATATTCAACTTTCAAAGCTAAAATGAACAATGTAATAATTGAAATCATTTTCGAGATGTTTCTCAGGTTTCGTTTCATTTATGACTATTTATAAAGGACGTTCCTGGTATACGCTAGATGGTTTCTGATAGTGTTTTATTCGGCTAGTAACATATTTAATGTAAATGAATATCGTATGTGCCAGATTTAAGATATTCAACTTTCAAAGCTAAAATGAACAATGTAATAATTGAAATCATTTTCGAGATGTTTCTCAGGTTTCGTTTCATTTATGACTATTTATAAAGGACGTTCCTGGTATACGCTAGATGGTTTCTGATAGTGTTTTATTCGGCTAGTAACATATTTAATGTAAATGAATATCGTATGTGCCAGATTTAAGATATTCAACTTTCAAAGCTAAAATGAACAATGTAATAATTGAAATCATTTTCGAGATGTTTCTCAGGTTTCGTTTCATTTATGACTATTTATAAAGGACGTTCCTGGTATACGCTAGATGGTTTCTGATAGTGTTTTATTCGGCTAATAACATATTTAATGTAAATGAAAATCGTATGTGCCAGATTTAAGATATTCAACTTTCAAAGCTAAAATGAACAATGTAATAATTGAAATCATTTTCGAGATGTTTCTCAGGTTTCGTTTCATTTATGACTATTTATAAAGGACGTTCCTGGTATACGCTAGATGGTTTCTGATAGTGTTTTATTCGGCTTATAACATATTTAATGTAAATGAAAATCGTATGTGCCAGATTTAAGATATTCAACTTTGAAAGCTAAAATGAACAATGTAATAATTGAAATCATTTTCGAGATGTTTCTCAGGTTTCGTTTCATTTATGACTTTTTATAAAGGACGTTCCTGGTATACGCTAGATGGTTTCTGATAGTGTTTTATTCGGCTAATAGCATATTTAATGTAAATGAAAATCGTATGTGCCAGATTTAAGATATTCAACTTTCAAAGCTAAAATGAACAATGTAATAATTGAAATCATTTTCGAGATGTTTCTCAGGTTTCGTTTCATTTATGACTATTTATAAAGGACGTTCCTGGTATACGCTAGATGGTTTCTGATAGTGTTTTATTCGGCTAATAACATATTTAATGTAAATGAAAATCGTATGTGCCAGATTTAGGATATTCAACTTTCAAAGCTAAAATGAACAATGTAATAATTGAAATCATTTTCGAGATGTTTCTCAGGTTTCGTTTCATTTATGACTATTTATAAAGGACGTTCCTGGTATACGCTAGATGGTTTCTGATAGTGTTTTATTCGGCTAATAACATATTTAATGTAAATGAAAATCGTATGTGCCAGATTTAAGATATTCAACTTTCAAAGCTAAAATGAACAATGTAATAATTGAAATCATTTTCGAGATGTTTCTCAGGTTTCGTTTCATTTATGACTATTTATAAAGGACGTTCCTGGTATACGCTAGATGGTTTCTGATAGTGTTTTATTCGGCTAGTAACATATTTAATGTAAATGAATATCGTATGTGCCAGATTTAAGATATTCAACTTTCAAAGCTAAAATGAACAATGTAATAATTGAAATCATTTTCGAGATGTTTCTCAGGTTTCGTTTCATTTATGACTATTTATAAAGGACGTTCCTGGTATACGCTAGATGGTTTCTGATAGTGTTTTATTCGGCTAGTAACATATTTAATGTAAATGAATATCGTATGTGCCAGATTTAAGATATTCAACTTTCAAAGCTAAAATGAACAATGTAATAATTGAAATCATTTTCGAGATGTTTCTCAGGTTTCGTTTCATTTATGACTATTTATAAAGGACGTTCCTGGTATACGCTAGATGGTTTCTGATAGTGTTTTATTCGGCTAATAACATATTTAATGTAAATGAAAATCGTATGTGCCAGATTTAAGATATTCAACTTTCAAAGCTAAAATGAACAATGTAATAATTGAAATCATTTTCGAGATGTTTCTCAGGTTTCGTTTCATTTATGACTATTTATAAAGGACGTTCCTGGTATACGCTAGATGGTTTCTGATAGTGTTTTATTCGGCTTATAACATATTTAATGTAAATGAAAATCGTATGTGCCAGATTTAAGATATTCAACTTTGAAAGCTAAAATGAACAATGTAATAATTGAAATCATTTTCGAGATGTTTCTCAGGTTTCGTTTCATTTATGACTTTTTATAAAGGACGTTCCTGGTATACGCTAGATGGTTTCTGATAGTGTTTTATTCGGCTAATAGCATATTTAATGTAAATGAAAATCGTATGTGCCAGATTTAAGATATTCAACTTTCAAAGCTAAAATGAACAATGTAATAATTGAAATCATTTTCGAGATGTTTCTCAGGTTTCGTTTCATTTATGACTATTTATAAAGGACGTTCCTGGTATACGCTAGATGGTTTCTGATAGTGTTTTATTCGGCTAGTAACATATTTAATGTAAATGAATATCGTATGTGCCAGATTTAAGATATTCAACTTTCAAAGCTAAAATGAACAATGTAATAATTGAAATCATTTTCGAGATGTTTCTCAGGTTTCGTTTCATTTATGACTATTTATAAAGGACGTTCCTGGTATACGCTAGATGGTTTCTGATAGTGTTTTATTCGGCTAGTAACATATTTAATGTAAATGAATATCGTATGTGCCAGATTTAAGATATTCAACTTTCAAAGCTAAAATGAACAATGTAATAATTGAAATCATTTTCGAGATGTTTCTCAGGTTTCGTTTCATTTATGACTATTTATAAAGGACGTTCCTGGTATACGCTAGATGGTTTCTGATAGTGTTTTATTCGGCTAATAACATATTTAATGTAAATGAAAATCGTATGTGCCAGATTTAAGATATTCAACTTTCAAAGCTAAAATGAACAATGTAATAATTGAAATCATTTTCGAGATGTTTCTCAGGTTTCGTTTCATTTATGACTATTTATAAAGGACGTTCCTGGTATACGCTAGATGGTTTCTGATAGTGTTTTATTCGGCTTATAACATATTTAATGTAAATGAAAATCGTATGTGCCAGATTTAAGATATTCAACTTTGAAAGCTAAAATGAACAATGTAATAATTGAAATCATTTTCGAGATGTTTCTCAGGTTTCGTTTCATTTATGACTTTTTATAAAGGACGTTCCTGGTATACGCTAGATGGTTTCTGATAGTGTTTTATTCGGCTAATAGCATATTTAATGTAAATGAAAATCGTATGTGCCAGATTTAAGATATTCAACTTTCAAAGCTAAAATGAACAATGTAATAATTGAAATCATTTTCGAGATGTTTCTCAGGTTTCGTTTCATTTATGACTATTTATAAAGGACGTTCCTGGTATACGCTAGATGGTTTCTGATAGTGTTTTATTCGGCTAATAACATATTTAATGTAAATGAAAATCGTATGTGCCAGATTTAGGATATTCAACTTTCAAAGCTAAAATGAACAATGTAATAATTGAAATCATTTTCGAGATGTTTCTCAGGTTTCGTTTCATTTATGACTATTTATAAAGGACGTTCCTGGTATACGCTAGATGGTTTCTGATAGTGTTTTATTCGGCTAATAACATATTTAATGTAAATGAAAATCGTATGTGCCAGATTTAAGATATTCAACTTTCAAAGCTAAAATGAACAATGTAATAATTGAAATCATTTTCGAGATGTTTCTCAGGTTTCGTTTCATTTATGACTATTTATAAAGGACGTTCCTGGTATACGCTAGATGGTTTCTGATAGTGTTTTATTCGGCTAGTAACATATTTAATGTAAATGAATATCGTATGTGCCAGATTTAAGATATTCAACTTTCAAAGCTAAAATGAACAATGTAATAATTGAAATCATTTTCGAGATGTTTCTCAGGTTTCGTTTCATTTATGACTATTTATAAAGGACGTTCCTGGTATACGCTAGATGGTTTCTGATAGTGTTTTATTCGGCTAGTAACATATTTAATGTAAATGAATATCGTATGTGCCAGATTTAAGATATTCAACTTTCAAAGCTAAAATGAACAATGTAATAATTGAAATCATTTTCGAGATGTTTCTCAGGTTTCGTTTCATTTATGACTATTTATAAAGGACGTTCCTGGTATACGCTAGATGGTTTCTGATAGTGTTTTATTCGGCTAATAACATATTTAATGTAAATGAAAATCGTATGTGCCAGATTTAAGATATTCAACTTTCAAAGCTAAAATGAACAATGTAATAATTGAAATCATTTTCGAGATGTTTCTCAGGTTTCGTTTCATTTATGACTATTTATAAAGGACGTTCCTGGTATACGCTAGATGGTTTCTGATAGTGTTTTATTCGGCTTATAACATATTTAATGTAAATGAAAATCGTATGTGCCAGATTTAAGATATTCAACTTTGAAAGCTAAAATGAACAATGTAATAATTGAAATCATTTTCGAGATGTTTCTCAGGTTTCGTTTCATTTATGACTTTTTATAAAGGACGTTCCTGGTATACGCTAGATGGTTTCTGATAGTGTTTTATTCGGCTAATAGCATATTTAATGTAAATGAAAATCGTATGTGCCAGATTTAAGATATTCAACTTTCAAAGCTAAAATGAACAATGTAATAATTGAAATCATTTTCGAGATGTTTCTCAGGTTTCGTTTCATTTATGACTATTTATAAAGGACGTTCCTGGTATACGCTAGATGGTTTCTGATAGTGTTTTATTCGGCTAATAACATATTTAATGTAAATGAAAATCGTATGTGCCAGATTTAGGATATTCAACTTTCAAAGCTAAAATGAACAATGTAATAATTGAAATCATTTTCGAGATGTTTCTCAGGTTTCGTTTCATTTATGACTATTTATAAAGGACGTTCCTGGTATACGCTAGATGGTTTCTGATAGTGTTTTATTCGGCTAATAACATATTTAATGTAAATGAAAATCGTATGTGCCAGATTTAAGATATTCAACTTTCAAAGCTAAAATGAACAATGTAATAATTGAAATCATTTTCGAGATGTTTCTCAGGTTTCGTTTCATTTATGACTAATTCAAGGACGTTCCCGCTATACGCTAGATGGTTTCTGATAGTGTTTTATTCGGCTAATAACATATTTAATGTAAATGAAAATCGTATGTGCCAGATTTAAGATATTCAACTTTCAAAGCTAAAATGAACAATGTAATAATTGAAATCATTTTCGAGATGTTTCTCAGGTTTCGTTTCATTTATGACTTTTTATAAAGGACGTTCCTGGTATACGCTAGATGGTTTCTGATAGTGTTTTATTCGGCTAATAGCATATTTAATGTAAATGAAAATCGTATGTGCCAGATTTAAGATATTCAACTTTCAAAGCTAAAATGAACAATGTAATAATTGAAATCATTTTCGAGATGTTTCTCAGGTTTCGTTTCATTTATGACTATTTATAAAGGACGTTCCTGGTATACGCTAGATGGTTTCTGATAGTGTTTTATTCGGCTAATAACATATTTAATGTAAATGAAAATCGTATGTGCCAGATTTAGGATATTCAACTTTCAAAGCTAAAATGAACAATGTAATAATTGAAATCATTTTCGAGATGTTTCTCAGGTTTCGTTTCATTTATGACTATTTATAAAGGACGTTCCTGGTATACGCTAGATAGTTTCTGATAGTGTTTTATTCGGCTAATAACATATTTAATGTAAATGAAAATCGTATGTGCCAGATTTAAGATATTCAACTTTCAAAGCTAAAATGAACAATGTAATAATTGAAATCATTTTCGAGATGTTTCTCAGGTTTCGTTTCATTTATGACTTTTTATAAAGGACGTTCCTGGTATACGCTAGATGGTTTCTGATAGTGTTTTATTCGGCTAATAACATATTTAATGTAAATGAAAATCGTATGTGCCAGATTTAAGATATTCAACTTTCAAAGCTAAAATGAACAATGTAATAATTTAAATCATTTTCGAGATGTTTCTCAGGTTTCGTTTCATTTATGACTATTTATAAAGGACGTTCCTGGTATACGCTAGATGGTTTCTGATAGTGTTTTATTCGGCTTATAACATATTTAAACTAAATGAAGATCGTTTGTGCCAGAATTAAGATATTCAACTTTCAAGGCTAAAATGAACAGTGTAATAATTGAAATCATTTTCGAGATGTTTCTCAGGTTTCGTTTCATTTATGACTATTTATAAAGGACGTTCCTGGTATACGCTAGATGGTTTCTGATAGTGTTTTATTCGGCTTATAACATATTTAATGTAAATGAAAATCGTATGTGCCAGATTTAAGATATTCAACTTTCAAAGCTAAAATGAACAATGTAATAATTGAAATCATTTTCGAGATGTTTCTCAGGTTTCGCTTCATTTATGACTATTTATAAAGGACGTTCCTGGTATACGCTAGATGGTTTCTGACAGTGTTTTATACGGCTAATAACATATTTAAACTAAATGAAGATCGTTTGTGCCAGAATTAAGATATTCAACTTTCAAGGCTAAAATGAACAGTGTAATAATTGAAATCATTTTCGAGATCTGTCTCAGGTTTCATTTCATTTATGACTAATTCAAGGACGTTCCCGGTATACGCTGGATGGTTTCTGATAGTGATTTATACGGCTTATAACATATTTAAACTAAATGAAGATCGTATGTGCCAGATTTAAGATATTCAACTTTCAAAGCTAAAATGAACAATGTAATAATTTAAATCATTTTCGAGATGTTTCTCAGGTTTCGTTTCATTTATGACTATTTATAAAGGACGTTCCTGGTATACGCTAGATGGTTTCTGATAGTGTTTTATTCGGCTTATAACATATTTAATGTAAATGAAAATCGTATGTGCCAGATTTAAGATATTCAACTTTCAAAGCTAAAATGAACAATGTAATAATTGAAATCATTTTCGAGATGTTTCTCAGGTTTCGTTTCATTTATGACTTTTTATAAAGGACGTTCCTGGTATACGCTAGATGGTTTCTGATAGTGTTTTATTCGGCTTATAACATATTTAATGTAAATGAAAATCGTATGTGCCAGATTTAAGATATTCAACTTTCAAAGCTAAAATGAACAATGTAATAATTGAAATCATTTTCGAGATGTTTCTCAGGTTTCGTTTCATTTATGACTAATTCAAGGACGTTCCCGGTATACGCTAGATGGTTTCTGACAGTGTTTTATACGGCTAATAACATATTTAAACTAAATGAAGATCGTTTGTGCCAGAATTAAGATATTCAACTTTCAAGGCTAAAATGAACAGTGTAATAATTGAAATCATTTTCGAGATGTTTCTCAGGTTTCGTTTCATTTATGACTAATTCAAGGACGTTCCCGGTATACGCTAGATGGTTTCTGATAGTGATTTATACGGCTAATAACATATTTAATGTAAATGAAAATCGTATGTGCCAGATTTAAGATATTCAACTTTCAAAGCTAAAATGAACAATGTAATAATTGAAATCATTTTCGAGATGTTTCTCAGGTTTCGTTTCATTTATGATTATTTATAAAGGACGTTCCTGGTATACGCTAGATGGTTTCTGACAGTGTTTTATACGGCTAATAACATATTTAAACTAAATGAAGATCGTTTGTGCCAGAATTAAGATATTCAACTTTCAAGGCTAAAATGAACAGTGTAATAATTGAAATCATTTTCGAGATCTGTCTCAGGTTTCATTTCATTTATGACTAATTCAAGGACGTTCCCGGTATACGCTAGATGGTTTCTGATAGTGATTTATACGGCTTATAACATATTTAAACTAAATGAAGATCGTATGTGCCAGATTTAAGATATTCAACTTTCAAAGCTAAAATGAACAATGTAATAATTTAAATCATTTTCGAGATGTTTCTCAGGTTTCGTTTCATTTATGACTATTTATAAAGGACGTTCCTGGTATACGCTAGATGGTTTCTGATAGTGTTTTATTCGGCTTATAACATATTTAATGTAAATGAAAATCGTATGTGCCAGATTTAAGATATTCAACTTTCAAAGCTAAAATGAACAATGTAATAATTGAAATCATTTTCGAGATGTTTCTCAGGTCTCGTTTCATTTATGACTTTTTATAAAGGACGTTCCTGGTATACGCTAGATGGTTTTTGATAGTGTTTTATTCGGCTAATAACATATTTAATGTAAATGAAAATCGTATGTGCCAGATTTAAGATATTCAACTTTCAAAGCTAAAATGAACAATGTAATAATTGAAATCATTTTCAAGATGTTTCTCAGGTTTCGTTTCATTTATGACTATTTATAAAGGACGTTCCTGGTATACGCTAGATGGTTTCTGATAGTGTTTTATTCGGCTTATAACATATTTAATGTAAATGAAAATCGTATGTGCCAGATTTAAGATATTCAACTTTCAAAGCTAAAATGAACAATGTAATAATTGAAATCATTTTCGAGATGTTTCTCAGGTTTCGTTTCATTTATGACTAATTCAAGGACGTTCCCGGTATACGCTAGATGGTTTCTGACAGTGTTTTATACGGCTAATAACATATTTAAACTAAATGAAGATCGTTTGTGCCAGAATTAAGATATTCAACTTTCAAGGCTAAAATGAACAGTGTAATAATTGAAATCATTTTCGAGATGTTTCTCAGGTTTCGTTTCATTTATGACTAATTCAAGGACGTTCTTGGTATACGCTAGATGGTTTCTGATAGTGATTTATACGGCTTATAACATATTTAAACTAAATGAAGATCGTATGTGCCAGAATTAAGATATTCAACTTTCAAGGCTAAAATGAAGAGTGTAATAATTGAAATCATTTTGGAGAATCTACTCAGGTTTCCTTTCATTTATGACAAATTTATATGGACGTTCCCGGTATACGCTAGATGGTTTCAGACAGTGTTTTATACGGCTAATAACATATTTAAACTAAATGAAGATCGTATGTGCCAGAATTAAGATATTCAACTTTCAAGGCTAAAATGAACAGTGTAATAATTGAAATCATTTTCGAGATCTGTCTCAGGTTTCGTTTCATTTATGACTATTTATAAAGGACGTTCCTGGTATACGCTAGATGGTTTCTGACAGTGTTTTATACGGATAATAACATATTTAAACTAAATGAAGATCGTATGTGCCAGAATTAAGATATTCAACTTTCAAGGCTAAAATGAACAGTGTAATAATTGAAATCATTTTCGAGATCTGTCTCAGGTTTCGTTTCATTTATGACTATTTATAAAGGACGTTCCTGGTATACGCTAGATGGTTTCTGACAGTGTTTTATACGGATAATAACATATTTAAACTAAATGAAGATCGTATGTGCCAGAATTAAGATATTCAACTTTCAAGGCTAAAATGAAGAGTGTAATAATTGAAATCATTTTGGAGAATCTACTCAGGTTTCCTTTCATTTATGACAAATTTATATGGACGTTCCCGGTATACGCTAGATGGTTTCTGACAGTGTTTTATACGGATAATAACATATTTAAACTAAATGAAGATCGTATGTGCCAGAATTAAGATATTCAACTTTCAAGGCTAAAATGAAGAGTGTAATAATTGAAATCATTTTGGAGAATCTACTCAGGTTTCCTTTCATTTATGACAAATTTATATGGACGTTCCCGGTATACGCTAGATGGTTTCAGACAGTGTTTTATACGGCTAATAACATATTTAAACTAAATGAAGATCGTATGTGCCAGAATTAAGATATTCAACTTTCAAGGCTAAAATGAACAGTGTAATAATTGAAATCATTTTCGAGATCTGTCTCAGGTTTCGTTTCATTTATGACTATTTATAAAGGACGTTCCTGGTATACGCTAGATGGTTTCTGACAGTGTTTTATACGGATAATAACATATTTAAACTAAATGAAGATCGTACGTGCCAGAATTAAGATATTCAACTTTCAAGGCTAAAATGAACAGTGTAATAATTGAAATCATTTTCGAGATCTGTCTCAGGTTTCGTTTCATTTATGACTATTTATAAAGGACGTTCCTGGTATACGCTAGATGGTTTCTGACAGTGTTTTATACGGATAATAACATATTTAAACTAAATGAAGATCGTATGTGCCAGAATTAAGATATTCAACTTTCAAGGCTAAAATGAACAGTGTAATAATTGAAATCATTTTCGAGATCTGTCTCAGGTTTCGTTTCATTTATGACTATTTATAAAGGACGTTCCTGGTATACGCTAGATGGTTTCTGACAGTGTTTTATACGGATAATAACATATTTAAACTAAATGAAGATCGTATGTGCCAGAATTAAGATATTCAACTTTCAAGGCTAAAATGAACAGTGTAATAATTGAAATCATTTTCGAGATCTGTCTCAGGTTTCGTTTCATTTATGACTATTTATAAAGGACGTTCCTGGTATACGCTAGATGGTTTCTGACAGTGTTTTATACGGATAATAACATATTTAAACTAAATGAAGATCGTATGTGCCAGAATTAAGATATTCAACTTTCAAGGCTAAAATGAACAGTGTAATAATTGAAATCATTTTCGAGATCTGTCTCAGGTTTCGTTTCATTTATGACTATTTATAAAGGACGTTCCTGGTATACGCTAGATGGTTTCTGACAGTGTTTTATACGGATAATAACATATTTAAACTAAATGAAGATCGTATGTGCCAGAATTAAGATATTCAACTTTCAAGGCTAAAATGAACAGTGTAATAATTGAAATCATTTTCGAGATCTGTCTCAGGTTTCGTTTCATTTATGACTATTTATAAAGGACGTTCCTGGTATACGCTAGATGGTTTCTGACAGTGTTTTATACGGATAATAACATATTTAAACTAAATGAAGATCGTATGTGCCAGAATTAAGATATTCAACTTTCAAGGCTAAAATGAACAGTGTAATAATTGAAATCATTTTCGAGATCTGTCTCAGGTTTCGTTTCATTTATGACTATTTATAAAGGACGTTCCTGGTATACGCTAGATGGTTTCAGACAGTGTTTTATACGGCTAATAACATATTTAAACTAAATGAAGATCGTATGTGCCAGAATTAAGATATTCAACTTTCAAGGCTAAAATGAACAGTGTAATAATTGAAATCATTTTCGAGATCTGTCTCAGGTTTCGTTTCATTTATGACTATTTATAAAGGACGTTCCTGGTATACGCTAGATGGTTTCTGACAGTGTTTTATACGGATAATAACATATTTAAACTAAATGAAGATCGTATGTGCCAGAATTAAGATATTCAACTTTCAAGGCTAAAATGAACAGTGTAATAATTGAAATCATTTTCGAGATCTGTCTCAGGTTTCGTTTCATTTATGACTATTTATAAAGGACGTTCCTGGTATACGCTAGATGGTTTCTGACAGTGTTTTATACGGATAATAACATATTTAAACTAAATGAAGATCGTATGTGCCAGAATTAAGATATTCAACTTTCAAGGCTAAAATGAACAGTGTAATAATTGAAATCATTTTCGAGATCTGTCTCAGGTTTCGTTTCATTTATGACTATTTATAAAGGACGTTCCTGGTATACGCTAGATGGTTTCTGACAGTGTTTTTTACGGCTAATAACATATTTAAACTAAATGAAGATCGTATGTGCCAGAATTAAGATATTCAACTTTCAAGGCTAAAATGAACAGTGTAATAATTGAAATCATTTTCGAGATCTGTCTCAGGTTTCGTTTCATTTATGACTATTTATAAAGGACGTTCCTGGTATACGCTAGATGGTTTCTGACAGTGTTTTATACGGATAATAACATATTTAAACTAAATGAAGATCGTATGTGCCAGAATTAAGATATTCAACTTTCAAGGCTAAAATGAAGAGTGTAATAATTGAAATCATTTTGGAGAATCTACTCAGGTTTCCTTTCATTTATGACAAATTTATATGGACGTTCCCGGTATACGCTAGATGGTTTCAGACAGTGTTTTATACGGATAATAACATATTTAAACTAAATGAAGATCGTATGTGCCAGAATTAAGATATTCAACTTTCAAGGCTAAAATGAACAGTGTAATAATTGAAATCATTTTCGAGATCTGTCTCAGGTTTCGTTTCATTTATGACTATTTATAAAGGACGCTGCTGGTATACGCTAGATGGTTTCTGACAGTGTTTTTTACGGCTAATAACATATTTAAACTAAATGAAGATCGTATGTGCCAGAATTAAGATATTCAACTTTCAAGGCTAAAATGAACAGTGTAATAATTGAAATCATTTTCGAGATCTGTCTCAGGTTTCGTTTCATTTATGACTATTTATAAAGGACGTTCCTGGTATACGCTAGATGGTTTCTGACAGTGTTTTATACGGATAATAACATATTTAAACTAAATGAAGATCGTATGTGCCAGAATTAAGATATTCAACTTTCAAGGCTAAAATGAAGAGTGTAATAATTGAAATCATTTTGGAGAATCTACTCAGGTTTCCTTTCATTTATGACAAATTTATATGGACGTTCCCGGTATACGCTAGATGGTTTCAGACAGTGTTTTATACGGCTAATAACATATTTAAACTAAATGAAGATCGTATGTGCCAGAATTAAGATATTAAACTTTCAAGGCTAAAATGAACAGTGTAATAATTGAAATCATTTTCGAGATCTGTCTCAGGTTTCGTTTCATTTATGACTATTTATAAAGGACGTTCCTGGTATACGCTAGATGGTTTCAGACAGTGTTTTATACGGCTAATAACATATTTAAACTAAATGAAGATCGTATGTGCCAGAATTAAGATATTCAACTTTCAAGGCTAAAATGAACAGTGTAATAATTGAAATCATTTTCGAGATCTGTCTCAGGTTTCGTTTCATTTATGACTATTTATAAAGGACGCTCCTGGTATACGCTAGATGGTTTCTGACAGTGTTTTATACGGATAATAACATATTTAAACTAAATGAAGATCGTATGTGCCAGAATTAAGATATTCAACTTTCAAGGCTAAAATGAAGAGTGTAATAATTGAAATCATTTTGGAGAATCTACTCAGGTTTCCTTTCATTTATGACAAATTTATATGGACGTTCCCGGTATACGCTAGATGGTTTCAGACAGTGTTTTATACGGCTAATAACATATTTAAACTAAATGAAGATCGTATGTGCCAGAATTAAGATATTCAACTTTCAAGGCTAAAATGAACAGTGTAATAATTGAAATCATTTTCGAGATCTGTCTCAGGTTTCGTTTCATTTATGACTATTTATAAAGGACGTTCCTGGTATACGCTAGATGGTTTCTGACAGTGTTTTATACGGATAATAACATATTTAAACTAAATGAAGATCGTATGTGCCAGAATTAAGATATTCAACTTTCAAGGCTAAAATGAAGAGTGTAATAATTGAAATCATTTTGGAGAATCTACTCAGGTTTCCTTTCATTTATGACAAATTTATATGGACGTTCCCGGTATACGCTAGATGGTTTCAGACAGTGTTTTATACGGCTAATAACATATTTAAACTAAATGAAGATCGTATGTGCCAGAATTAAGATATTAAACTTTCAAGGCTAAAATGAACAGTGTAATAATTGAAATCATTTTCGAGATCTGTCTCAGGTTTCGTTTCATTTATGACTATTTATAAAGGACGTTCCTGGTATACGCTAGATGGTTTCAGACAGTGTTTTATACGGCTAATAACATATTTAAACTAAATGAAGATCGTATGTGCCAGAATTAAGATATTCAACTTTCAAGGCTAAAATGAACAGTGTAATAATTGAAATCATTTTCGAGATCTGTCTCAGGTTTCGTTTCATTTATGACTATTTATAAAGGACGCTCCTGGTATACGCTAGATGGTTTCTGACAGTGTTTTATACGGATAATAACATATTTAAACTAAATGAAGATCGTATGTGCCAGAATTAAGATATTCAACTTTCAAGGCTAAAATGAAGAGTGTAATAATTGAAATCATTTTGGAGAATCTACTCAGGTTTCCTTTCATTTATGACAAATTTATATGGACGTTCCCGGTATACGCTAGATGGTTTCAGACAGTGTTTTATACGGCTAATAACATATTTAAACTAAATGAAGATCGTATGTGCCAGAATTAAGATATTCAACTTTCAAGGCTAAAATGAACAGTGTAATAATTGAAATCATTTTCGAGATCTGTCTCAGGTTTCGTTTCATTTATGACTATTTATAAAGGACGTTCCTGGTATACGCTAGATGGTTTCTGACAGTGTTTTATACATATAATAACATATTTAAACTAAATGAAGATCGTATGTGCCAGAATTAAGATATTCAACTTTCAAGGCTAAAATGAAGAGTGTAATAATTGAAATCATTTTGGAGAATCTACTCAGGTTTCCTTTCATTTATGACAAATTTATATGGACGTTCCCGGTATACGCTAGATGGTTTCAGACAGTGTTTTATACGGCTAATAACATATTTAAACTAAATGAAGATCGTATGTGCCAGAATTAAGATATTCAACTTTCAAGGCTAAAATGAACAGTGTAATAATTGAAATCATTTTCGAGATCTGTCTCAGGTTTCGTTTCATTTATGACTATTTATAAAGGACGCTCCTGGTATACGCTAGATGGTTTCTGGCAGTGTTTTATACGGATAATAACATATTTAAACTAAATGAAGATCGTATGTGCCAGAATTAAGATATTCAACTTTCAAGGCTAAAATGAAGAGTGTAATAATTGAAATCATTTTGGAGAATCTACTCAGGTTTCCTTTCATTTATGACAAATTTATATGGACGTTCCCGGTATACGCTAGATGGTTTCAGACAGTGTTTTATACGGCTAATAACATATTTAAACTAAATGAAGATCGTATGTGCCAGAATTAAGATATTCAACTTTCAAGGCTAAAATGAACAGTGTAATAATTGAAATCATTTTCGAGATCTGTCTCAGGTTTCGTTTCATTTATGACTATTTATAAAGGACGTTCCTGGTATACGCTAGATGGTTTCTGACAGTGTTTTATACGGATAATAACATATTTAAACTAAATGAAGATCGTATGTGCCAGAATTAAGATATTCAACTTTCAAGGCTAAAATGAACAGTGTAATAATTGAAATCATTTTCGAGATCTGTCTCAGGTTTCGTTTCATTTATGACTATTTATAAAGGACGTTCCTGGTATACGCTAGATGGTTTCAGACAGTGTTTTATACGGCTAATAACATATTTAAACTAAATGAAGATCGTATGTGCCAGAATTAAGATATTCAACTTTCAAGGCTAAAATGAACAGTGTAATAATTGAAATCATTTTCGAGATCTGTCTCAGGTTTCGTTTCATTTATGACTATTTATAAAGGACGCTCCTGGTATACGCTAGATGGTTTCTGGCAGTGTTTTATACGGATAATAACATATTTAAACTAAATGAAGATCGTATGTGCCAGAATTAAGATATTCAACTTTCAAGGCTAAAATGAAGAGTGTAATAATTGAAATCATTTTGGAGAATCTACTCAATTTTCCTTTCATTTATGACAAATTTATATGGACGTTCCCGGTATACGCTAGATGGTTTCAGACAGTGTTTTATACGGCTAATAACATATTTAAACTAAATGAAGATCGTATGTGCCAGAATTAAGATATTCAACTTTCAAGGCTAAAATGAACAGTGTAATAATTGAAATCATTTTCGAGATCTGTCTCAGGTTTCGTTTCATTTATGACTATTTATAAAGGACGCTCCTGGTATACGCTAGATGGTTTCTGGCAGTGTTTTATACGGATAATAACATATTTAAACTAAATGAAGATCGTATGTGCCAGAATTAAGATATTCAACTTTCAAGGCTAAAATGAAGAGTGTAATAATTGAAATCATTTTGGAGAATCTACTCAGGTTTCCTTTCATTTATGACAAATTTATATGGACGTTCCCGGTATACGCTAGATGGTTTCAGACAGTGTTTTATACGGCTAATAACATATTTAAACTAAATGAAGATCGTATGTGCCAGAATTAAGATATTCAACTTTCAAGGCTAAAATGAACAGTGTAATAATTGAAATCATTTTCGAGATCTGTCTCAGGTTTCGTTTCATTTATGACTATTTATAAAGGACGTTCCTGGTATACGCTAGATGGTTTCTGACAGTGTTTTATACGGATAATAACATATTTAAACTAAATGAAGATCGTATGTGCCAGAATTAAGATATTCAACTTTCAAGGCTAAAATGAAGAGTGTAATAATTGAAATCATTTTGGAGAATCTACTCAGGTTTCCTTTCATTTATGACAAATTTATATGGACGTTCCCGGTATACGCTAGATGGTTTCAGACAGTGTTTTATACGGCTAATAACATATTTAAACTAAATGAAGATCGTATGTGCCAGAATTAAGATATTAAACTTTCAAGGCTAAAATGAACAGTGTAATAATTGAAATCATTTTCGAGATCTGTCTCAGGTTTCGTTTCATTTATGACTATTTATAAAGGACGTTCCTGGTATACGCTAGATGGTTTCAGACAGTGTTTTATACGGCTAATAACATATTTAAACTAAATGAAGATCGTATGTGCCAGAATTAAGATATTCAACTTTCAAGGCTAAAATGAACAGTGTAATAATTGAAATCATTTTCGAGATCTGTCTCAGGTTTCGTTTCATTTATGACTATTTATAAAGGACGCTCCTGGTATACGCTAGATGGTTTCTGACAGTGTTTTATACGGATAATAACATATTTAAACTAAATGAAGATCGTATGTGCCAGAATTAAGATATTCAACTTTCAAGGCTAAAATGAAGAGTGTAATAATTGAAATCATTTTGGAGAATCTACTCAGGTTTCCTTTCATTTATGACAAATTTATATGGACGTTCCCGGTATACGCTAGATGGTTTCAGACAGTGTTTTATACGGCTAATAACATATTTAAACTAAATGAAGATCGTATGTGCCAGAATTAAGATATTCAACTTTCAAGGCTAAAATGAACAGTGTAATAATTGAAATCATTTTCGAGATCTGTCTCAGGTTTCGTTTCATTTATGACTATTTATAAAGGACGTTCCTGGTATACGCTAGATGGTTTCAGACAGTGTTTTATACGGCTAATAACATATTTAAACTAAATGAAGATCGTATGTGCCAGAATTAAGATATTCAACTTTCAAGGCTAAAATGAACAGTGTAATAATTGAAATCATTTTCGAGATCTGTCTCAGGTTTCGTTTCATTTATGACTATTTATAAAGGACGCTCCTGGTATACGCTAGATGGTTTCTGACAGTGTTTTATACGGATAATAACATATTTAAACTAAATGAAGATCGTATGTGCCAGAATTAAGATATTCAACTTTCAAGGCTAAAATGAAGAGTGTAATAATTGAAATCATTTTGGAGAATCTACTCAGGTTTCCTTTCATTTATGACAAATTTATATGGACGTTCCCGGTATACGCTAGATGGTTTCAGACAGTGTTTTATACGGCTAATAACATATTTAAACTTAATGAAGATCGTATGTGCCAGAATTAAGATATTCAACTTTCAAGGCTAAAATGAACAGTGTAATAATTGAAATCATTTTCGAGATCTGTCTCAGGTTTCGTTTCATTTATGACTATTTATAAAGGACGTTCCTGGTATACGCTAGATGGTTTCTGACAGTGTTTTATACGGATAATAACATATTTAAACTAAATGAAGATCGTATGTGCCAGAATTAAGATATTCAACTTTCAAGGCTAAAATGAAGAGTGTAATAATTGAAATCATTTTGGAGAATCTACTCAGGTTTCCTTTCATTTATGACAAATTTATATGGACGTTCCCGGTATACGCTAGATGGTTTCAGACAGTGTTTTATACGGCTAATAACATATTTAAACTAAATGAAGATCGTATGTGCCAGAATTAAGATATTCAACTTTCAAGGCTAAAATGAACAGTGTAATAATTGAAATCATTTTCGAGATCTGTCTCAGGTTTCGTTTCATTTATGACTATTTATAAAGGACGTTCCTGGTATACGCTAGATGGTTTCTGACAGTGTTTTATACGGATAATAACATATTTAAACTAAATGAAGATCGTATGTGCCAGAATTAAGATATTCAACTTTCAAGGCTAAAATGAAGAGTGTAATAATTGAAATCATTTTGGAGAATCTACTCAGGTTTCCTTTCATTTATGACAAATTTATATGGACGTTCCCGGTATACGCTAGATGGTTTCAGACAGTGTTTTATACGGCTAATAACATATTTAAACTAAATGAAGATCGTATGTGCCAGAATTAAGATATTCAACTTTCAAGGCTAAAATGAACAGTGTAATAATTGAAATCATTTTCGAGATCTGTCTCAGGTTTCGTTTCATTTATGACTATTTATAAAGGACGCTCCTGGTATACGCTAGATGGTTTCTGGCAGTGTTTTATACGGATAATAACATATTTAAACTAAATGAAGATCGTATGTGCCAGAATTAAGATATTCAACTTTCAAGGCTAAAATGAAGAGTGTAATAATTGAAATCATTTTGGAGAATCTACTCAGGTTTCCTTTCATTTATGACAAATTTATATGGACGTTCCCGGTATACGCTAGATGGTTTCAGACAGTGTTTTATACGGCTAATAACATATTTAAACTAAATGAAGATCGTATGTGCCAGAATTAAGATATTCAACTTTCAAGGCTAAAATGAACAGTGTAATAATTGAAATCATTTTCGAGATCTGTCTCAGGTTTCGTTTCATTTATGACTATTTATAAAGGACGTTCCTGGTATACGCTAGATGGTTTCTGACAGTGTTTTATACGGATAATAACATATTTAAACTAAATGAAGATCGTATGTGCCAGAATTAAGATATTCAACTTTCAAGGCTAAAATGAACAGTGTAATAATTGAAATCATTTTCGAGATCTGTCTCAGGTTTCGTTTCATTTATGACTATTTATAAAGGACGTTCCTGGTATACGCTAGATGGTTTCAGACAGTGTTTTATACGGCTAATAACATATTTAAACTAAATGAAGATCGTATGTGCCAGAATTAAGATATTCAACTTTCAAGGCTAAAATGAACAGTGTAATAATTGAAATCATTTTCGAGATCTGTCTCAGGTTTCGTTTCATTTATGACTATTTATAAAGGACGCTCCTGGTATACGCTAGATGGTTTCTGGCAGTGTTTTATACGGATAATAACATATTTAAACTAAATGAAGATCGTATGTGCCAGAATTAAGATATTCAACTTTCAAGGCTAAAATGAAGAGTGTAATAATTGAAATCATTTTGGAGAATCTACTCAGGTTTCCTTTCATTTATGACAAATTTATATGGACGTTCCCGGTATACGCTAGATGGTTTCAGACAGTGTTTTATACGGCTAATAACATATTTAAACTAAATGAAGATCGTATGTGCCAGAATTAAGATATTCAACTTTCAAGGCTAAAATGAACAGTGTAATAATTGAAATCATTTTCGAGATCTGTCTCAGGTTTCGTTTCATTTATGACTATTTATAAAGGACGTTCCTGGTATACGCTAGATGGTTTCTGACAGTGTTTTATACGGATAATAACATATTTAAACTAAATGAAGATCGTATGTGCCAGAATTAAGATATTCAACTTTCAAGGCTAAAACGAACAGTGTAATAATTGAAATCATTTTCGAGATCTGTCTCAGGTTTCGTTTCATTTATGACTATTTATAAAGGACGTTCCTGGTATACGCTAGATGGTTTCTGACAGTGTTTTATACGGATAATAACATATTTAAACTAAATGAAGATCGTATGTGCCAGAATTAAGATATTCAACTTTCAAGGCTAAAATGAACAGTGTAATAATTGAAATCATTTTCGAGATCTGTCTCAGGTTTCGTTTCATTTATGACTATTTATAAAGGACGTTCCTGGTATACGCTAGATGGTTTCTGACAGTGTTTTATACGGATAATAACATATTTAAACTAAATGAAGATCGTATGTGCCAGAATTAAGATATTCAACTTTCAAGGCTAAAATGAAGAGTGTAATAATTGAAATCATTTTGGAGAATCTACTCAGGTTTCCTTTCATTTATGACAAATTTATATGGACGTTCCCGGTATACGCTAGATGGTTTCAGACAGTGTTTTATACGGCTAATAACATATTTAAACTAAATGAAGATCGTATGTGCCAGAATTAAGATATTCAACTTTCAAGGCTAAAATGAACAGTGTAATAATTGAAATCATTTTCGAGATCTGTCTCAGGTTTCGTTTCATTTATGAATATTTATAAAGGACGTTCCTGGTATACGCTAGATGGTTTCTGACAGTGTTTTATACGGATAATAACATATTTAAACTAAATGAAGATCGTATGTGCCAGAATTAAGATATTCAACTTTCAAGGCTAAAATGAACAGTGTAATAATTGAAATCATTTTCGAGATCTGTCTCAGGTTTCGTTTCATTTATGACTATTTATAAAGGACGTTCCTGGTATACGCTAGATGGTTTCTGACAGTGTTTTTTACGGATAATAACATATTTAAACTAAATGAAGATCGTATGTGCCAGAATTAAGATATTCAACTTTCAAGGCTAAAATGAACAGTGTAATAATTGAAATCATTTTCGAGATCTGTCTCAGGTTTCGTTTCATTTATGAATATTTATAAAGGACGTTCCTGGTATACGCTAGATGGTTTCTGACAGTGTTTTATACGGATAATAACATATTTAAACTAAATGAAGATCGTATGTGCCCGAATTAAGATATTCAACTTTCAAGGCTAAAATGAACAGTGTAATAATTGAAATCATTTTCGAGATCTGTCTCAGGTTTCGTTTCATTTATGAATATTTATAAAGGACGTTCCTGGTATACGCTAGATGGTTTCTGACAGTGTTTTATACGGATAATAACATATTTAAACTTAATGAAGATCGTATGTGCCAGAATTAAGATATTCAACTTTCAAGGCTAAAATGAACAGTGTAATAATTGAAATCATTTTCGAGATCTGTCTCAGGTTTCGTTTCATTTATGACTATTTATAAAGGACGTTCCTGGTATACGCTAGATGGTTTCTGACAGTGTTTTTTACGGATAATAACATATTTAAACTAAATGAAGATCGTATGTGCCAGAATTAAGATATTCAACTTTCAAGGCTAAAATAAAGAGTGTAATAATTGAAATCATTTTGGAGAATCTACTCAGGTTTCCTTTCATTTATGACAAATTTATATGGACGTTCCCGGTATACGCTAGATGGTTTCAGACAGTGTTTTATACGGCTAATAACATATTTAAACTAAATGAAGATCGTATGTGCCAGAATTAAGATATTCAACTTTCAAGGCTAAAATGAAGAGTGTAATAATTGAAATCATTTTCGAGATCTGTCTCAGGTTTCGTTTCATTTATGACTATTTATAAAGGACGCTCCTGGTATACGCTAGATGGTTTCTGACAGTGTTTTTTACGGATAATAACATATTTAAACTAAATGAAGATCGTATGTGCCAGAATTAAGATATTCAACTTTCAAGGCTAAAATGAACAGTGTAATAATTGAAATCATTTTCGAGATCTGTCTCAGGTTTCGTTTCATTTATGACTATTTATAAAGGACGTTCCTGGTATACGCTAGATGGTTTCTGACAGTGTTTTATACGGATAATAACATATTTAAACTAAATGAAGATCGTATGTGCCAGAATTAAGATATTCAACTTTCAAGGCTAAAATGAACAGTGTAATAATTGAAATCATTTTCGAGATCTGTCTCAGGTTTCGTTTCATTTATGACTATTTATAAAGGACGTTCCTGGTATACGCTAGATGGTTTCTGACAGTGTTTTATACGGGTAATAACATATTTAAACTAAATGAAGATCGTATGTGCCAGAATTAAGATATTCAACTTTCAAGGCTAAAATGAAGAGTGTAATAATTGAAATCATTTTCGAGATCTGTCTCAGGTTTCGTTTCATTTATGACTATTTATAAAGGACGTTCCTGGTATACGCTAGATGGTTTCTGACAGTGTTTTTTACGGCTAATAACATATTTAAACTAAATGAAGATCGTATGTGCCAGAATTAAGATATTCAACTTTCAAGGCTAAAATGAACAGTGTAATAATTGAAATC
This sequence comes from Phalangium opilio, assembly GCF_054372755.1. Classification (NCBI taxonomy): domain Eukaryota; kingdom Metazoa; phylum Arthropoda; class Arachnida; order Opiliones; family Phalangiidae; genus Phalangium; species Phalangium opilio. The sequence goes on from NW_028324255.1 coordinate 510,510, forward strand.
ATTTTCGAGATCTGTCTCAGGTTTCGTTTCATTTATGACTATTTATAAAGGACGTTCCTGGTATACGCTAGATGGTTTCTGACAGTGTTTTATACGGATAATAACATATTTAAACTAAATGAAGATCGTATGTGCCAGAATTAAGATATTCAACTTTCAAGGCTAAAATGAAGAGTGTAATAATTGAAATCATTTTGGAGAATCTACTCAGGTTTCCTTTCATTTATGACAAATTTATATGGACGTTCCCGGTATACGCTAGATGGTTTCAGACAGTGTTTTATACGGCTAATAACATATTTAAACTAAATGAAGATCGTATGTGCCAGAATTAAGATATTCAACTTTCAAGGCTAAAATGAACAGTGTAATAATTGAAATCATTTTCGAGATCTGTCTCAGGTTTCGTTTCATTTATGACTATTTATAAAGGACGTTCCTGGTATACGCTAGATGGTTTCTGACAGTGTTTTATACGGATAATAACATATTTAAACTAAATGAAGATCGTATGTGCCAGAATTAAGATATTCAACTTTCAAGGCTAAAATGAACAGTGTAATAATTGAAATCATTTTCGAGATCTGTCTCAGGTTTCGTTTCATTTATGACTATTTATAAAGGACGTTCCTGGTATACGCTAGATGGTTTCTGACAGTGTTTTATACGGATAATAACATATTTAAACTAAATGAAGATCGTATGTGCCAGAATTAAGATATTCAACTTTCAAGGCTAAAATGAACAGTGTAATAATTGAAATCATTTTCGAGATCTGTCTCAGGTTTCGTTTCATTTATGACTATTTATAAAGGACGTTCCTGGTATACGCTAGATGGTTTCTGACAGTGTTTTATACGGGTAATAACATATTTAAACTAAATGAAGATCGTATGTGCCAGAATTAAGATATTCAACTTTCAAGGCTAAAATGAAGAGTGTAATAATTGAAATCATTTTCGAGATCTGTCTCAGGTTTCGTTTCATTTATGACTATTTATAAAGGACGTTCCTGGTATACGCTAGATGGTTTCTGACAGTGTTTTTTACGGCTAATAACATATTTAAACTAAATGAAGATCGTATGTGCCAGAATTAAGATATTCAACTTTCAAGGCTAAAATGAACAGTGTAATAATTGAAATCATTTTCGAGATCTGTCTCAGGTTTCGTTTCATTTATGACTATTTATAAAGGACGTTCCTGGTATACGCTAGATGGTTTCTGACAGTGTTTTATACGGATAATAACATATTTAAACTAAATGAAGATCGTATGTGCCAGAATTAAGATATTCAACTTTCAAGGCTAAAATGAAGAGTGTAATAATTGAAATCATTTTCGAGATCTGTCTCAGGTTTCGTTTCATTTATGACTATTTATAAAGGACGCTCCTGGTATACGCTAGATGGTTTCTGACAGTGTTTTTTACGGATAATAACATATTTAAACTAAATGAAGATCGTATGTGCCAGAATTAAGATATTCAACTTTCAAGGCTAAAATGAACAGTGTAATAATTGAAATCATTTTCGAGATCTGTCTCAGGTTTCGTTTCATTTATGACTATTTATAAAGGACGTTCCTGGTATACGCTAGATGGTTTCTGACAGTGTTTTATACGGATAATAACATATTTAAACTAAATGAAGATCGTATGTGCCAGAATTAAGATATTCAACTTTCAAGGCTAAAATGAACAGTGTAATAATTGAAATCATTTTCGAGATCTGTCTCAGGTTTCGTTTCATTTATGACTATTTATAAAGGACGTTCCTGGTATACGCTAGATGGTTTCTGACAGTGTTTTATACGGATAATAACATATTTAAACTAAATGAAGATCGTATGTGCCAGAATTAAGATATTCAACTTTCAAGGCTAAAATGAAGAGTGTAATAATTGAAATCATTTTCGAGATCTGTCTCAGGTTTCGTTTCATTTATGACTATTTATAAAGGACGTTCCTGGTATACGCTAGATGGTTTCTGACAGTGTTTTTTACGGCTAATAACATATTTAAACTAAATGAAGATCGTATGTGCCAGAATTAAGATATTCAACTTTCAAGGCTAAAATGAACAGTGTAATAATTGAAATCATTTTCGAGATCTGTCTCAGGTTTCGTTTCATTTATGACTATTTATAAAGGACGTTCCTGGTATACGCTAGATGGTTTCTGACAGTGTTTTATACGGCTAATAACATATTTAAACTAAATGAAGATCGTATATGCCAGAATTAAGATATTCAACTTTCAAGGCTAAAATGAACAGTGTAATAATTGAAATCATTTTCGAGATCTGTCTCAGGTTTCGTTTCATTTATGACTATTTATAAAGGACGCTCCTGGTATACGCTAGATGGTTTCTGACAGTGTTTTATACGGATAATAACATATTTAAACTAAATGAAGATCGTATGTGCCAGAATTAAGATATTCAACTTTCAAGGCTAAAATGAAGAGTGTAATAATTGAAATCATTTTGGAGAATCTACTCAGGTTTCCTTTCATTTATGACAAATTTATATGGACGTTCCCGGTATACGCTAGATGGTTTCAGACAGTGTTTTATACGGCTAATAACATATTTAAACTAAATGAAGATCGTATGTGCCAGAATTAAGATATTCAACTTTCAAGGCTAAAATGAACAGTGTAATAATTGAAATCATTTTCGAGATCTGTCTCAGGTTTCGTTTCATTTATGACTATTTATAAAGGACGTTCCTGGTATACGCTAGATGGTTTCTGACAGTGTTTTATACGGATAATAACATATTTAAACTAAATGAAGATCGTATGTGCCAGAATTAAGATATTCAACTTTCAAGGCTAAAATGAACAGTGTAATAATTGAAATCATTTTCGAGATCTGTCTCAGGTTTCGTTTCATTTATGACTATTTATAAAGGACGTTCCTGGTATACGCTAGATGGTTTCTGACAGTGTTTTATACGGGTAATAACATATTTAAACTAAATGAAGATCGTATGTGCCAGAATTAAGATATTCAACTTTCAAGGCTAAAATGAAGAGTGTAATAATTGAAATCATTTTCGAGATCTGTCTCAGGTTTCGTTTCATTTATGACTATTTATAAAGGACGTTCCTGGTATACGCTAGATGGTTTCTGACAGTGTTTTTTACGGCTAATAACATATTTAAACTAAATGAAGATCGTATGTGCCAGAATTAAGATATTCAACTTTCAAGGCTAAAATGAACAGTGTAATAATTGAAATCATTTTCGAGATCTGTCTCAGGTTTCGTTTCATTTATGACTATTTATAAAGGACGTTCCTGGTATACGCTAGATGGTTTCTGACAGTGTTTTATACGGATAATAACATATTTAAACTAAATGAAGATCGTATGTGCCAGAATTAAGATATTCAACTTTCAAGGCTAAAATGAAGAGTGTAATAATTGAAATCATTTTCGAGATCTGTCTCAGGTTTCGTTTCATTTATGACTATTTATAAAGGACGCTCCTGGTATACGCTAGATGGTTTCTGACAGTGTTTTTTACGGATAATAACATATTTAAACTAAATGAAGATCGTATGTGCCAGAATTAAGATATTCAACTTTCAAGGCTAAAATGAACAGTGTAATAATTGAAATCATTTTCGAGATCTGTCTCAGGTTTCGTTTCATTTATGACTATTTATAAAGGACGTTCCTGGTATACGCTAGATGGTTTCTGACAGTGTTTTATACGGATAATAACATATTTAAACTAAATGAAGATCGTATGTGCCAGAATTAAGATATTCAACTTTCAAGGCTAAAATGAACAGTGTAATAATTGAAATCATTTTCGAGATCTGTCTCAGGTTTCGTTTCATTTATGACTATTTATAAAGGACGTTCCTGGTATACGCTAGATGGTTTCTGACAGTGTTTTATACGGATAATAACATATTTAAACTAAATGAAGATCGTATGTGCCAGAATTAAGATATTCAACTTTCAAGGCTAAAATGAAGAGTGTAATAATTGAAATCATTTTCGAGATCTGTCTCAGGTTTCGTTTCATTTATGACTATTTATAAAGGACGTTCCTGGTATACGCTAGATGGTTTCTGACAGTGTTTTTTACGGCTAATAACATATTTAAACTAAATGAAGATCGTATGTGCCAGAATTAAGATATTCAACTTTCAAGGCTAAAATGAACAGTGTAATAATTGAAATCATTTTCGAGATCTGTCTCAGGTTTCGTTTCATTTATGACTATTTATAAAGGACGTTCCTGGTATACGCTAGATGGTTTCTGACAGTGTTTTATACGGCTAATAACATATTTAAACTAAATGAAGATCGTATATGCCAGAATTAAGATATTCAACTTTCAAGGCTAAAATGAACAGTGTAATAATTGAAATCATTTTCGAGATCTGTCTCAGGTTTCGTTTCATTTATGACTATTTATAAAGGACGCTCCTGGTATACGCTAGATGGTTTCTGACAGTGTTTTATACGGATAATAACATATTTAAACTAAATGAAGATCGTATGTGCCAGAATTAAGATATTCAACTTTCAAGGCTAAAATGAAGAGTGTAATAATTGAAATCATTTTGGAGAATCTACTCAGGTTTCCTTTCATTTATGACAAATTTATATGGACGTTCCCGGTATACGCTAGATGGTTTCAGACAGTGTTTTATACGGCTAATAACATATTTAAACTAAATGAAGATCGTATGTGCCAGAATTAAGATATTCAACTTTCAAGGCTAAAATGAACAGTGTAATAATTGAAATCATTTTCGAGATCTGTCTCAGGTTTCGTTTCATTTATGACTATTTATAAAGGACGTTCCTGGTATACGCTAGATGGTTTCTGACAGTGTTTTATACGGATAATAACATATTTAAACTAAATGAAGATCGTATGTGCCAGAATTAAGATATTCAACTTTCAAGGCTAAAATGAACAGTGTAATAATTGAAATCATTTTCGAGATCTGTCTCAGGTTTCGTTTCATTTATGACTATTTATAAAGGACGTTCCTGGTATACGCTAGATGGTTTCTGACAGTGTTTTATACGGGTAATAACATATTTAAACTAAATGAAGATCGTATGTGCCAGAATTAAGATATTCAACTTTCAAGGCTAAAATGAAGAGTGTAATAATTGAAATCATTTTCGAGATCTGTCTCAGGTTTCGTTTCATTTATGACTATTTATAAAGGACGTTCCTGGTATACGCTAGATGGTTTCTGACAGTGTTTTATACGGCTAATAACATATTTAAACTAAATGAAGATCGTATGTGCCAGAATTAAGATATTCAACTTTCAAGGCTAAAATGAACAGTGTAATAATTGAAATCATTTTCGAGATCTGTCTCAGGTTTCGTTTCATTTATGACTATTTATAAAGGACGTTCCTGGTATACGCTAGATGGTTTCTGACAGTGTTTTATACGGATAATAACATATTTAAACTAAATGAAGATCGTATGTGCCAGAATTAAGATATTCAACTTTCAAGGCTAAAATGAAGAGTGTAATAATTGAAATCATTTTCGAGATCTGTCTCAGGTTTCGTTTCATTTATGACTATTTATAAAGGACGTTCCTGGTATACGCTAGATGGTTTCTGACAGTGATTTTTACGGCTAATAACATATTTAAACTAAATGAAGATCGTATGTGCCAGAATTAAGATATTCAACTTTCAAGGCTAAAATGAACAGTGTAATAATTGAAATCATTTTCGAGATCTGTCTCAGGTTTCGTTTCATTTATGAATATTTATAAAGGACGTTCCTGGTATACGCTAGATGGTTTCTGACAGTGTTTTATACGGATGATAACATATTTAAACTAAATGAAGATCGTATGTGCCAGAATTAAGATATTCAACTTTCAAGGCTAAAATGAACAGTGTAATAATTGAAATCATTTTCGAGATCTGTCTCAGGTTTCGTTTCATTTATGAATATTTATAAAGGACGTTCCTGGTATACGCTAGATGGTTTCTGACAGTGTTTTATACGGATAATAACATATTTAAACTAAATGAAGATCGTATGTGCCAGAATTAAGATATTCAACTTTCAAGGCTAAAATGAACAGTGTAATAATTGAAATCATTTTCGAGATCTGTCTCAGGTTTCGTTTCATTTATGACTATTTATAAAGGACGTTCCTGGTATACGCTAGATGGTTTCTGACAGTGTTTTTTACGGATAATAACATATTTAAACTAAATGAAGATCGTATGTGCCAGAATTAAGATATTCAACTTTCAAGGCTAAAATAAAGAGTGTAATAATTGAAATCATTTTGGAGAATCTACTCAGGTTTCCTTTCATTTATGACAAATTTATATGGACGTTCCCGGTATACGCTAGATGGTTTCAGACAGTGTTTTATACGGCTAATAACATATTTAAACTAAATGAAGATCGTATGTGCCAGAATTAAGATATTCAACTTTCAAGGCTAAAATGAAGAGTGTAATAATTGAAATCATTTTCGAGATCTGTCTCAGGTTTCGTTTCATTTATGACTATTTATAAAGGACGCTCCTGGTATACGCTAGATGGTTTCTGACAGTGTTTTTTACGGATAATAACATATTTAAACTAAATGAAGATCGTATGTGCCAGAATTAAGATATTCAACTTTCAAGGCTAAAATAAAGAGTGTAATAATTGAAATCATTTTGGAGAATCTACTCAGGTTTCCTTTCATTTATGACAAATTTATATGGACGTTCCCGGTATACGCTAGATGGTTTCAGACAGTGTTTTATACGGCTAATAACATATTTAAACTAAATGAAGATCGTATGTGCCAGAATTAAGATATTCAACTTTCAAGGCTAAAATGAACAGTGTAATAATTGAAATCATTTTCGAGATCTGTCTCAGGTTTCGTTTCATTTATGACTATTTATAAAGGACGTTCCTGGTATACGCTAGATGGTTTCTGACAGTGTTTTATACGGATAATAACATATTTAAACTAAATGAAGATCGTATGTGCCAGAATTAAGATATTCAACTTTCAAGGCTAAAATGAAGAGTGTAATAATTGAAATCATTTTGGAGAATCTACTCAGGTTTCCTTTCATTTATGACAAATTTATATGGACGTTCCCGGTATACGCTAGATGGTTTCAGACAGTGTTTTATACGGCTAATAACATATTTAAACTAAATGAAGATCGTATGTGCCAGAATTAAGATATTCAACTTTCAAGGCTAAAATGAACAGTGTAATAATTGAAATCATTTTCGAGATCTGTCTCAGGTTTCGTTTCATTTATGACTATTTATAAAGGACGTTCCTGGTATACGCTAGATGGTTTCTGACAGTGTTTTATACGGATAATAACATATTTAAACTAAATGAAGATCGTATGTGCCAGAATTAAGATATTCAACTTTCAAGGCTAAAATGAAGAGTGTAATAATTGAAATCATTTTGGAGAATCTACTCAGGTTTCCTTTCATTTATGACAAATTTATATGGACGTTCCCGGTATACGCTAGATGGTTTCAGACAGTGTTTTATACGGCTAATAACATATTTAAACTAAATGAAGATCGTATGTGCCAGAATTAAGATATTCAACTTTCAAGGCTAAAATGAACAGTGTAATAATTGAAATCATTTTCGAGATCTGTCTCAGGTTTCGTTTCATTTATGAATATTTATAAAGGACGTTCCTGGTATACGCTAGATGGTTTCTGACAGTGTTTTATACGGATAATAACATATTTAAACTAAATGAAGATCGTATGTGCCAGAATTAAGATATTCAACTTTCAAGGCTAAAATGAACAGTGTAATAATTGAAATCATTTTCGAGATCTGTCTCAGGTTTCGTTTCATTTATGACTATTTATAAAGGACGTTCCTGGTATACGCTAGATGGTTTCTGACAGTGTTTTTTACGGATAATAACATATTTAAACTAAATGAAGATCGTATGTGCCAGAATTAAGATATTCAACTTTCAAGGCTAAAATAAAGAGTGTAATAATTGAAATCATTTTGGAGAATCTACTCAGGTTTCCTTTCATTTATGACAAATTTATATGGACGTTCCCGGTATACGCTAGATGGTTTCAGACAGTGTTTTATACGGCTAATAACATATTTAAACTAAATGAAGATCGTATGTGCCAGAATTAAGATATTCAACTTTCAAGGCTAAAATGAACAGTGTAATAATTGAAATCATTTTCGAGATCTGTCTCAGGTTTCGTTTCATTTATGAATATTTATAAAGGACGTTCCTGGTATACGCTAGATGGTTTCTGACAGTGTTTTATACGGATAATAACATATTTAAACTAAATGAAGATCGTATGTGCCAGAATTAAGATATTCAACTTTCAAGGCTAAAATGAACAGTGTAATAATTGAAATCATTTTCGAGATCTGTCTCAGGTTTCGTTTCATTTATGAATATTTATAAAGGACGTTCCTGGTATACGCTAGATGGTTTCTGACAGTGTTTTATACGGATAATAACATATTTAAACTAAATGAAGATCGTATGTGCCAGAATTAAGATATTCAACTTTCAAGGCTAAAATGAACAGTGTAATAATTGAAATCATTTTCGAGATCTGTCTCAGGTTTCGTTTCATTTATGACTATTTATAAAGGACGTTCCTGGTATACGCTAGATGGTTTCTGACAGTGTTTTTTACGGATAATAACATATTTAAACTAAATGAAGATCGTATGTGCCAGAATTAAGATATTCAACTTTCAAGGCTAAAATAAAGAGTGTAATAATTGAAATCATTTTGGAGAATCTACTCAGGTTTCCTTTCATTTATGACAAATTTATATGGACGTTCCCGGTATACGCTAGATGGTTTCAGACAGTGTTTTATACGGCTAATAACATATTTAAACTAAATGAAGATCGTATGTGCCAGAATTAAGATATTCAACTTTCAAGGCTAAAATGAAGAGTGTAATAATTGAAATCATTTTCGAGATCTGTCTCAGGTTTCGTTTCATTTATGACTATTTATAAAGGACGCTCCTGGTATACGCTAGATGGTTTCTGACAGTGTTTTTTACGGATAATAACATATTTAAACTAAATGAAGATCGTATGTGCCAGAATTAAGATATTCAACTTTCAAGGCTAAAATGAACAGTGTAATAATTGAAATCATTTTCGAGATCTGTCTCAGGTTTCGTTTCATTTATGACTATTTATAAAGGACGTTCCTGGTATACGCTAGATGGTTTCTGACAGTGTTTTATACGGATAATAACATATTTAAACTAAATGAAGATCGTATGTGCCAGAATTAAGATATTCAACTTTCAAGGCTAAAATGAACAGTGTAATAATTGAAATCATTTTCGAGATCTGTCTCAGGTTTCGTTTCATTTATGACTATTTATAAAGGACGTTCCTGGTATACGCTAGATGGTTTCTGACAGTGTTTTATACGGGTAATAACATATTTAAACTAAATGAAGATCGTATGTGCCAGAATTAAGATATTCAACTTTCAAGGCTAAAATGAAGAGTGTAATAATTGAAATCATTTTCGAGATCTGTCTCAGGTTTCGTTTCATTTATGACTATTTATAAAGGACGCTCCTGGTATACGCTAGATGGTTTCTGACAGTGTTTTTTACGGATAATAACATATTTAAACTAAATGAAGATCGTATGTGCCAGAATTAAGATATTCAACTTTCAAGGCTAAAATGAAGAGTGTAATAATTGAAATCATTTTCGAGATCTGTCTCAGGTTTCGTTTCATTTATGACTATTTATAAAGGACGCTCCTGGTATACGCTAGATGGTTTCTGACAGTGTTTTTTACGGATAATAACATATTTAAACTAAATGAAGATCGTATGTGCCAGAATTAAGATATTCAACTTTCAAGGCTAAAATAAAGAGTGTAATAATTGAAATCATTTTGGAGAATCTACTCAGGTTTCCTTTCATTTATGACAAATTTATATGGACGTTCCCGGTATACGCTAGATGGTTTCAGACAGTGTTTTATACGGCTAATAACATATTTAAACTAAATGAAGATCGTATGTGCCAGAATTAAGATATTCAACTTTCAAGGCTAAAATGAACAGTGTAATAATTGAAATCATTTTCGAGATCTGTCTCAGGTTTCGTTTCATTTATGACTATTTATAAAGGACGTTCCTGGTATACGCTAGATGGTTTCTGACAGTGTTTTATACGGATAATAACATATTTAAACTAAATGAAGATCGTATGTGCCAGAATTAAGATATTCAACTTTCAAGGCTAAAATGAAGAGTGTAATAATTGAAATCATTTTGGAGAATCTACTCAGGTTTCCTTTCATTTATGACAAATTTATATGGACGTTCCCGGTATACGCTAGATGGTTTCAGACAGTGTTTTATACGGCTAATAACATATTTAAACTAAATGAAGATCGTATGTGCCAGAATTAAGATATTCAACTTTCAAGGCTAAAATGAACAGTGTAATAATTGAAATCATTTTCGAGATCTGTCTCAGGTTTCGTTTCATTTATGACTATTTATAAAGGACGTTCCTGGTATACGCTAGATGGTTTCTGACAGTGTTTTATACGGATAATAACATATTTAAACTAAATGAAGATCGTATGTGCCAGAATTAAGATATTCAACTTTCAAGGCTAAAATGAAGAGTGTAATAATTGAAATCATTTTGGAGAATCTACTCAGGTTTCCTTTCATTTATGACAAATTTATATGGACGTTCCCGGTATACGCTAGATGGTTTCAGACAGTGTTTTATACGGCTAATAACATATTTAAACTAAATGAAGATCGTATGTGCCAGAATTAAGATATTCAACTTTCAAGGCTAAAATGAACAGTGTAATAATTGAAATCATTTTCGAGATCTGTCTCAGGTTTCGTTTCATTTATGAATATTTATAAAGGACGTTCCTGGTATACGCTAGATGGTTTCTGACAGTGTTTTATACGGATAATAACATATTTAAACTAAATGAAGATCGTATGTGCCAGAATTAAGATATTCAACTTTCAAGGCTAAAATGAACAGTGTAATAATTGAAATCATTTTCGAGATCTGTCTCAGGTTTCGTTTCATTTATGACTATTTATAAAGGACGTTCCTGGTATACGCTAGATGGTTTCTGACAGTGTTTTTTACGGATAATAACATATTTAAACTAAATGAAGATCGTATGTGCCAGAATTAAGATATTCAACTTTCAAGGCTAAAATAAAGAGTGTAATAATTGAAATCATTTTGGAGAATCTACTCAGGTTTCCTTTCATTTATGACAAATTTATATGGACGTTCCCGGTATACGCTAGATGGTTTCAGACAGTGTTTTATACGGCTAATAACATATTTAAACTAAATGAAGATCGTATGTGCCAGAATTAAGATATTCAACTTTCAAGGCTAAAATGAACAGTGTAATAATTGAAATCATTTTCGAGATCTGTCTCATGTTTCGTTTCATTTATGAATATTTATAAAGGACGTTCCTGGTATACGCTAGATGGTTTCTGACAGTGTTTTATACGGATAATAACATATTTAAACTAAATGAAGATCGTATGTGCCAGAATTAAGATATTCAACTTTCAAGGCTAAAATGAACAGTGTAATAATTGAAATCATTTTCGAGATCTGTCTCAGGTTTCGTTTCATTTATGAATATTTATAAAGGACGTTCCTGGTATACGCTAGATGGTTTCTGACAGTGTTTTATACGGATAATAACATATTTAAACTAAATGAAGATCGTATGTGCCAGAATTAAGATATTCAACTTTCAAGGCTAAAATGAACAGTGTAATAATTGAAATCATTTTCGAGATCTGTCTCAGGTTTCGTTTCATTTATGACTATTTATAAAGGACGTTCCTGGTATACGCTAGATGGTTTCTGACAGTGTTTTTTACGGATAATAACATATTTAAACTAAATGAAGATCGTATGTGCCAGAATTAAGATATTCAACTTTCAAGGCTAAAATAAAGAGTGTAATAATTGAAATCATTTTGGAGAATCTACTCAGGTTTCCTTTCATTTATGACAAATTTATATGGACGTTCCCGGTATACGCTAGATGGTTTCAGACAGTGTTTTATACGGCTAATAACATATTTAAACTAAATGAAGATCGTATGTGCCAGAATTAAGATATTCAACTTTCAAGGCTAAAATGAAGAGTGTAATAATTGAAATCATTTTCGAGATCTGTCTCAGGTTTCGTTTCATTTATGACTATTTATAAAGGACGCTCCTGGTATACGCTAGATGGTTTCTGACAGTGTTTTTTACGGATAATAACATATTTAAACTAAATGAAGATCGTATGTGCCAGAATTAAGATATTCAACTTTCAAGGCTAAAATGAAGAGTGTAATAATTGAAATCATTTTCGAGATCTGTCTCAGGTTTCGTTTCATTTATGACTATTTATAAAGGACGCTCCTGGTATACGCTAGATGGTTTCTGACAGTGTTTTTTACGGATAATAACATATTTAAACTAAATGAAGATCGTATGTGCCAGAATTAAGATATTCAACTTTCAAGGCTAAAATAAAGAGTGTAATAATTGAAATCATTTTGGAGAATCTACTCAGGTTTCCTTTCATTTATGACAAATTTATATGGACGTTCCCGGTATACGCTAGATGGTTTCAGACAGTGTTTTATACGGCTAATAACATATTTAAACTAAATGAAGATCGTATGTGCCAGAATTAAGATATTCAACTTTCAAGGCTAAAATGAACAGTGTAATAATTGAAATCATTTTCGAGATCTGTCTCAGGTTTCGTTTCATTTATGACTATTTATAAAGGACGTTCCTGGTATACGCTAGATGGTTTCTGACAGTGTTTTATACGGATAATAACATATTTAAACTAAATGAAGATCGTATGTGCCAGAATTAAGATATTCAACTTTCAAGGCTAAAATGAAGAGTGTAATAATTGAAATCATTTTGGAGAATCTACTCAGGTTTCCTTTCATTTATGACAAATTTATATGGACGTTCCCGGTATACGCTAGATGGTTTCAGACAGTGTTTTATACGGCTAATAACATATTTAAACTAAATGAAGATCGTATGTGCCAGAATTAAGATATTCAACTTTCAAGGCTAAAATGAACAGTGTAATAATTGAAATCATTTTCGAGATCTGTCTCAGGTTTCGTTTCATTTATGACTATTTATAAAGGACGTTCCTGGTATACGCTAGATGGTTTCTGACAGTGTTTTATACGGATAATAACATATTTAAACTAAATGAAGATCGTATGTGCCAGAATTAAGATATTCAACTTTCAAGGCTAAAATGAAGAGTGTAATAATTGAAATCATTTTGGAGAATCTACTCAGGTTTCCTTTCATTTATGACAAATTTATATGGACGTTCCCGGTATACGCTAGATGGTTTCAGACAGTGTTTTATACGGCTAATAACATATTTAAACTAAATGAAGATCGTATGTGCCAGAATTAAGATATTCAACTTTCAAGGCTAAAATGAACAGTGTAATAATTGAAATCATTTTCGAGATCTGTCTCAGGTTTCGTTTCATTTATGACTATTTATAAAGGACGTTCCTGGTATACGCTAGATGGTTTCTGACAGTGTTTTATACGGATAATAACATATTTAAACTAAATGAAGATCGTATGTGCCAGAATTAAGATATTCAACTTTCAAGGCTAAAATGAAGAGTGTAATAATTGAAATCATTTTGGAGAATCTACTCAGGTTTCCTTTCATTTATGACAAATTTATATGGACGTTCCCGGTATACGCTAGATGGTTTCAGACAGTGTTTTATACGGCTAATAACATATTTAAACTAAATGAAGATCGTATGTGCCAGAATTAAGATATTCAACTTTCAAGGCTAAAATGAACAGTGTAATAATTGAAATCATTTTCGAGATCTGTCTCAGGTTTCGTTTCATTTATGAATATTTATAAAGGACGTTCCTGGTATACGCTAGATGGTTTCTGACAGTGTTTTATACGGATAATAACATATTTAAACTAAATGAAGATCGTATGTGCCAGAATTAAGATATTCAACTTTCAAGGCTAAAATGAACAGTGTAATAATTGAAATCATTTTCGAGATCTGTCTCAGGTTTCGTTTCATTTATGACTATTTATAAAGGACGTTCCTGGTATACGCTAGATGGTTTCTGACAGTGTTTTTTACGGATAATAACATATTTAAACTAAATGAAGATCGTATGTGCCAGAATTAAGATATTCAACTTTCAAGGCTAAAATAAAGAGTGTAATAATTGAAATCATTTTGGAGAATCTACTCAGGTTTCCTTTCATTTATGACAAATTTATATGGACGTTCCTGGTATACGCTAGATGGTTTCTGACAGTGTTTTATACGGATAATAACATATTTAAACTAAATGAAGATCGTATGTGCCAGAATTAAGATATTCAACTTTCAAGGCTAAAATGAACAGTGTAATAATTGAAATCATTTTCGAGATCTGTCTCAGGTTTCGTTTCATTTATGAATATTTATAAAGGACGTTCCTGGTATACGCTAGATGGTTTCTGACAGTGTTTTATACGGATAATAACATATTTAAACTAAATGAAGATCGTATGTGCCAGAATTAAGATATTCAACTTTCAAGGCTAAAATGAACAGTGTAATAATTGAAATCATTTTCGAGATCTGTCTCAGGTTTCGTTTCATTTATGACTATTTATAAAGGACGTTCCTGGTATACGCTAGATGGTTTCTGACAGTGTTTTTTACGGATAATAACATATTTAAACTAAATGAAGATCGTATGTGCCAGAATTAAGATATTCAACTTTCAAGGCTAAAATAAAGAGTGTAATAATTGAAATCATTTTGGAGAATCTACTCAGGTTTCCTTTCATTTATGACAAATTTATATGGACGTTCCCGGTATACGCTAGATGGTTTCAGACAGTGTTTTATACGGCTAATAACATATTTAAACTAAATGAAGATCGTATGTGCCAGAATTAAGATATTCAACTTTCAAGGCTAAAATGAAGAGTGTAATAATTGAAATCATTTTCGAGATCTGTCTCAGGTTTCGTTTCATTTATGACTATTTATAAAGGACGCTCCTGGTATACGCTAGATGGTTTCTGACAGTGTTTTTTACGGATAATAACATATTTAAACTAAATGAAGATCGTATGTGCCAGAATTAAGATATTCAACTTTCAAGGCTAAAATGAACAGTGTAATAATTGAAATCATTTTCGAGATCTGTCTCAGGTTTCGTTTCATTTATGACTATTTATAAAGGACGTTCCTGGTATACGCTAGATGGTTTCTGACAGTGTTTTATACGGATAATAACATATTTAAACTAAATGAAGATCGTATGTGCCAGAATTAAGATATTCAACTTTCAAGGCTAAAATGAACAGTGTAATAATTGAAATCATTTTCGAGATCTGTCTCAGGTTTCGTTTCATTTATGACTATTTATAAAGGACGTTCCTGGTATACGCTAGATGGTTTCTGACAGTGTTTTATACGGGTAATAACATATTTAAACTAAATGAAGATCGTATGTGCCAGAATTAAGATATTCAACTTTCAAGGCTAAAATGAAGAGTGTAATAATTGAAATCATTTTCGAGATCTGTCTCAGGTTTCGTTTCATTTATGACTATTTATAAAGGACGCTCCTGGTATACGCTAGATGGTTTCTGACAGTGTTTTTTACGGATAATAACATATTTAAACTAAATGAAGATCGTATGTGCCAGAATTAAGATATTCAACTTTCAAGGCTAAAATGAAGAGTGTAATAATTGAAATCATTTTCGAGATCTGTCTCAGGTTTCGTTTCATTTATGACTATTTATAAAGGACGCTCCTGGTATACGCTAGATGGTTTCTGACAGTGTTTTTTACGGATAATAACATATTTAAACTAAATGAAGATCGTATGTGCCAGAATTAAGATATTCAACTTTCAAGGCTAAAATAAAGAGTGTAATAATTGAAATCATTTTGGAGAATCTACTCAGGTTTCCTTTCATTTATGACAAATTTATATGGACGTTCCCGGTATACGCTAGATGGTTTCAGACAGTGTTTTATACGGCTAATAACATATTTAAACTAAATGAAGATCGTATGTGCCAGAATTAAGATATTCAACTTTCAAGGCTAAAATGAACAGTGTAATAATTGAAATCATTTTCGAGATCTGTCTCAGGTTTCGTTTCATTTATGACTATTTATAAAGGACGTTCCTGGTATACGCTAGATGGTTTCTGACAGTGTTTTATACGGCTAATAACATATTTAAACTAAATGAAGATCGTATGTGCCAGAATTAAGATATTCAACTTTCAAGGCTAAAATGAACAGTGTAATAATTGAAATCATTTTCGAGATCTGTCTCAGGTTTCGTTTCATTTATGACTATTTATAAAGGACGTTCCTGGTATACGCTAGATGGTTTCTGACAGTGTTTTATACGGATAATAACATATTTAAACTAAATGAAGATCGTATGTGCCAGAATTAAGATATTCAACTTTCAAGGCTAAAATGAAGAGTGTAATAATTGAAATCATTTTGGAGAATCTACTCAGGTTTCCTTTCATTTATGACAAATTTATATGGACGTTCCCGGTATACGCTAGATGGTTTCAGACAGTGTTTTATACGGCTAATAACATATTTAAACTAAATGAAGATCGTATGTGCCAGAATTAAGATATTCAACTTTCAAGGCTAAAATGAACAGTGTAATAATTGAAATCATTTTCGAGATCTGTCTCAGGTTTCGTTTCATTTATGAATATTTATAAAGGACGTTCCTGGTATACGCTAGATGGTTTCTGACAGTGTTTTATACGGATAATAACATATTTAAACTAAATGAAGATCGTATGTGCCAGAATTAAGATATTCAACTTTCAAGGCTAAAATGAACAGTGTAATAATTGAAATCATTTTCGAGATCTGTCTCAGGTTTCGTTTCATTTATGACTATTTATAAAGGACGTTCCTGGTATACGCTAGATGGTTTCTGACAGTGTTTTTTACGGATAATAACATATTTAAACTAAATGAAGATCGTATGTGCCAGAATTAAGATATTCAACTTTCAAGGCTAAAATAAAGAGTGTAATAATTGAAATCATTTTGGAGAATCTACTCAGGTTTCCTTTCATTTATGACAAATTTATATGGACGTTCCCGGTATACGCTAGATGGTTTCAGACAGTGTTTTATACGGCTAATAACATATTTAAACTAAATGAAGATCGTATGTGCCAGAATTAAGATATTCAACTTTCAAGGCTAAAATGAACAGTGTAATAATTGAAATCATTTTCGAGATCTGTCTCATGTTTCGTTTCATTTATGAATATTTATAAAGGACGTTCCTGGTATACGCTAGATGGTTTCTGACAGTGTTTTATACGGATAATAACATATTTAAACTAAATGAAGATCGTATGTGCCAGAATTAAGATATTCAACTTTCAAGGCTAAAATGAACAGTGTAATAATTGAAATCATTTTCGAGATCTGTCTCAGGTTTCGTTTCATTTATGAATATTTATAAAGGACGTTCCTGGTATACGCTAGATGGTTTCTGACAGTGTTTTATACGGATAATAACATATTTAAACTAAATGAAGATCGTATGTGCCAGAATTAAGATATTCAACTTTCAAGGCTAAAATGAACAGTGTAATAATTGAAATCATTTTCGAGATCTGTCTCAGGTTTCGTTTCATTTATGACTATTTATAAAGGACGTTCCTGGTATACGCTAGATGGTTTCTGACAGTGTTTTTTACGGATAATAACATATTTAAACTAAATGAAGATCGTATGTGCCAGAATTAAGATATTCAACTTTCAAGGCTAAAATAAAGAGTGTAATAATTGAAATCATTTTGGAGAATCTACTCAGGTTTCCTTTCATTTATGACAAATTTATATGGACGTTCCCGGTATACGCTAGATGGTTTCAGACAGTGTTTTATACGGCTAATAACATATTTAAACTAAATGAAGATCGTATGTGCCAGAATTAAGATATTCAACTTTCAAGGCTAAAATGAAGAGTGTAATAATTGAAATCATTTTCGAGATCTGTCTCAGGTTTCGTTTCATTTATGACTATTTATAAAGGACGCTCCTGGTATACGCTAGATGGTTTCTGACAGTGTTTTTTACGGATAATAACATATTTAAACTAAATGAAGATCGTATGTGCCAGAATTAAGATATTCAACTTTCAAGGCTAAAATGAACAGTGTAATAATTGAAATCATTTTCGAGATCTGTCTCAGGTTTCGTTTCATTTATGACTATTTATAAAGGACGTTCCTGGTATACGCTAGATGGTTTCTGACAGTGTTTTATACGGATAATAACATATTTAAACTAAATGAAGATCGTATGTGCCAGAATTAAGATATTCAACTTTCAAGGCTAAAATGAACAGTGTAATAATTGAAATCATTTTCGAGATCTGTCTCAGGTTTCGTTTCATTTATGACTATTTATAAAGGACGTTCCTGGTATACGCTAGATGGTTTCTGACAGTGTTTTATACGGGTAATAACATATTTAAACTAAATGAAGATCGTATGTGCCAGAATTAAGATATTCAACTTTCAAGGCTAAAATGAAGAGTGTAATAATTGAAATCATTTTCGAGATCTGTCTCAGGTTTCGTTTCATTTATGACTATTTATAAAGGACGCTCCTGGTATACGCTAGATGGTTTCTGACAGTGTTTTTTACGGATAATAACATATTTAAACTAAATGAAGATCGTATGTGCCAGAATTAAGATATTCAACTTTCAAGGCTAAAATGAACAGTGTAATAATTGAAATCATTTTCGAGATCTGTCTCAGGTTTCGTTTCATTTATGACTATTTATAAAGGACGTTCCTGGTATACGCTAGATGGTTTCTGACAGTGTTTTATACGGATAATAACATATTTAAACTAAATGAAGATCGTATGTGCCAGAATTAAGATATTCAACTTTCAAGGCTAAAATGAAGAGTGTAATAATTGAAATCATTTTGGAGAATCTACTCAGGTTTCCTTTCATTTATGACAAATTTATATGGACGTTCCCGGTATACGCTAGATGGTTTCAGACAGTGTTTTATACGGCTAATAACATATTTAAACTAAATGAAGATCGTATGTGCCAGAATTAAGATATTCAACTTTCAAGGCTAAAATGAACAGTGTAATAATTGAAATCATTTTCGAGATCTGTCTCAGGTTTCGTTTCATTTATGAATATTTATAAAGGACGTTCCTGGTATACGCTAGATGGTTTCTGACAGTGTTTTATACGGATAATAACATATTTAAACTAAATGAAGATCGTATGTGCCAGAATTAAGATATTCAACTTTCAAGGCTAAAATGAACAGTGTAATAATTGAAATCATTTTCGAGATCTGTCTCAGGTTTCGTTTCATTTATGACTATTTATAAAGGACGTTCCTGGTATACGCTAGATGGTTTCTGACAGTGTTTTTTACGGATAATAACATATTTAAACTAAATGAAGATCGTATGTGCCAGAATTAAGATATTCAACTTTCAAGGCTAAAATGAACAGTGTAATAATTGAAATCATTTTCGAGATCTGTCTCAGGTTTCGTTTCATTTATGAATATTTATAAAGGACGTTCCTGGTATACGCTAGATGGTTTCTGACAGTGTTTTATACGGATAATAACATATTTAAACTAAATGAAGATCGTATGTGCCAGAATTAAGATATTCAACTTTCAAGGCTAAAATGAACAGTGTAATAATTGAAATCATTTTCGAGATCTGTCTCAGGTTTCGTTTCATTTATGAATATTTATAAAGGACGTTCCTGGTATACGCTAGATGGTTTCTGACAGTGTTTTATACGGATAATAACATATTTAAACTAAATGAAGATCGTATGTGCCAGAATTAAGATATTCAACTTTCAAGGCTAAAATGAACAGTGTAATAATTGAAATCATTTTCGAGATCTGTCTCAGGTTTCGTTTCATTTATGACTATTTATAAAGGACGTTCCTGGTATACGCTAGATGGTTTCTGACAGTGTTTTTTACGGATAATAACATATTTAAACTAAATGAAGATCGTATGTGCCAGAATTAAGATATTCAACTTTCAAGGCTAAAATAAAGAGTGTAATAATTGAAATCATTTTGGAGAATCTACTCAGGTTTCCTTTCATTTATGACAAATTTATATGGACGTTCCCGGTATACGCTAGATGGTTTCAGACAGTGTTTTATACGGCTAATAACATATTTAAACTAAATGAAGATCGTATGTGCCAGAATTAAGATATTCAACTTTCAAGGCTAAAATGAAGAGTGTAATAATTGAAATCATTTTCGAGATCTGTCTCAGGTTTCGTTTCATTTATGACTATTTATAAAGGACGCTCCTGGTATACGCTAGATGGTTTCTGACAGTGTTTTTTACGGATAATAACATATTTAAACTAAATGAAGATCGTATGTGCCAGAATTAAGATATTCAACTTTCAAGGCTAAAATGAACAGTGTAATAATTGAAATCATTTTCGAGATCTGTCTCAGGTTTCGTTTCATTTATGACTATTTATAAAGGACGTTCCTGGTATACGCTAGATGGTTTCTGACAGTGTTTTATACGGATAATAACATATTTAAACTAAATGAAGATCGTATGTGCCAGAATTAAGATATTCAACTTTCAAGGCTAAAATGAACAGTGTAATAATTGAAATCATTTTCGAGATCTGTCTCAGGTTTCGTTTCATTTATGACTATTTATAAAGGACGTTCCTGGTATACGCTAGATGGTTTCTGACAGTGTTTTATACGGATAATAACATATTTAAACTAAATGAAGATCGTATGTGCCAGAATTAAGATATTCAACTTTCAAGGCTAAAATGAACAGTGTAATAATTGAAATCATTTTCGAGATCTGTCTCAGGTTTCGTTTCATTTATGACTATTTATAAAGGACGTTCCTGGTATACGCTAGATGGTTTCTGACAGTGTTTTATACGGGTAATAACATATTTAAACTAAATGAAGATCGTATGTGCCAGAATTAAGATATTCAACTTTCAAGGCTAAAATGAAGAGTGTAATAATTGAAATCATTTTCGAGATCTGTCTCAGGTTTCGTTTCATTTATGACTATTTATAAAGGACGTTCCTGGTATACGCTAGATGGTTTCTGACAGTGTTTTTTACGGCTAATAACATATTTAAACTAAATGAAGATCGTATGTGCCAGAATTAAGATATTCAACTTTCAAGGCTAAAATGAACAGTGTAATAATTGAAATCATTTTCGAGATCTGTCTCAGGTTTCGTTTCATTTATGACTATTTATAAAGGACGTTCCTGGTATACGCTAGATGGTTTCTGACAGTGTTTTATACGGCTAATAACATATTTAAACTAAATGAAGATCGTATGTGCCAGAATTAAGATATTCAACTTTCAAGGCTAAAATGAAGAGTGTAATAATTGAAATCATTTTCGAGATCTGTCTCAGGTTTCGTTTCATTTATGACTATTTATAAAGGACGTTCCTGGTATACGCTAGATGGTTTCTGACAGTGATTTTTACGGCTAATAACATATTTAAACTAAATGAAGATCGTATGTGCCAGAATTAAGATATTCAACTTTCAAGGCTAAAATGAACAGTGTAATAATTGAAATCATTTTCGAGATCTGTCTCAGGTTTCGTTTCATTTATGAATATTTATAAAGGACGTTCCTGGTATACGCTAGATGGTTTCTGACAGTGTTTTATACGGATAATAACATATTTAAACTAAATGAAGATCGTATGTGCCAGAATTAAGATATTCAACTTTCAAGGCTAAAATGAACAGTGTAATAATTGAAATCATTTTCGAGATCTGTCTCAGGTTTCGTTTCATTTATGACTATTTATAAAGGACGTTCCTGGTATACGCTAGATGGTTTCTGACAGTGTTTTTTACGGATAATAACATATTTAAACTAAATGAAGATCGTATGTGCCAGAATTAAGATATTCAACTTTCAAGGCTAAAATAAAGAGTGTAATAATTGAAATCATTTTGGAGAATCTACTCAGGTTTCCTTTCATTTATGACAAATTTATATGGACGTTCCCGGTATACGCTAGATGGTTTCAGACAGTGTTTTATACGGCTAATAACATATTTAAACTAAATGAAGATCGTATGTGCCAGAATTAAGATATTCAACTTTCAAGGCTAAAATGAAGAGTGTAATAATTGAAATCATTTTCGAGATCTGTCTCAGGTTTCGTTTCATTTATGACTATTTATAAAGGACGCTCCTGGTATACGCTAGATGGTTTCTGACAGTGTTTTTTACGGATAATAACATATTTAAACTAAATGAAGATCGTATGTGCCAGAATTAAGATATTCAACTTTCAAGGCTAAAATGAACAGTGTAATAATTGAAATCATTTTCGAGATCTGTCTCAGGTTTCGTTTCATTTATGACTATTTATAAAGGACGTTCCTGGTATACGCTAGATGGTTTCTGACAGTGTTTTATACGGATAATAACATATTTAAACTAAATGAAGATCGTATGTGCCAGAATTAAGATATTCAACTTTCAAGGCTAAAATGAACAGTGTAATAATTGAAATCATTTTCGAGATCTGTCTCAGGTTTCGTTTCATTTATGACTATTTATAAAGGACGTTCCTGGTATACGCTAGATGGTTTCTGACAGTGTTTTATACGGATAATAACATATTTAAACTAAATGAAGATCGTATGTGCCAGAATTAAGATATTCAACTTTCAAGGCTAAAATGAACAGTGTAATAATTGAAATCATTTTCGAGATCTGTCTCAGGTTTCGTTTCATTTATGACTATTTATAAAGGACGTTCCTGGTATACGCTAGATGGTTTCTGACAGTGTTTTATACGGGTAATAACATATTTAAACTAAATGAAGATCGTATGTGCCAGAATTAAGATATTCAACTTTCAAGGCTAAAATGAAGAGTGTAATAATTGAAATCATTTTCGAGATCTGTCTCAGGTTTCGTTTCATTTATGACTATTTATAAAGGACGTTCCTGGTATACGCTAGATGGTTTCTGACAGTGTTTTTTACGGCTAATAACATATTTAAACTAAATGAAGATCGTATGTGCCAGAATTAAGATATTCAACTTTCAAGGCTAAAATGAACAGTGTAATAATTGAAATCATTTTCGAGATCTGTCTCAGGTTTCGTTTTATTTATGACTATTTATAAAGGACGTTCCTGGTATACGCTAGATGGTTTCTGACAGTGTTTTATACGGCTAATAACATATTTAAACTAAATGAAGATCGTATGTGCCAGAATTAAGATATTCAACTTTCAAGGCTAAAATGAAGAGTGTAATAATTGAAATCATTTTCGAGATCTGTCTCAGGTTTCGTTTCATTTATGACTATTTATAAAGGACGTTCCTGGTATACGCTAGATGGTTTCTGACAGTGATTTTTACGGCTAATAACATATTTAAACTAAATGAAGATCGTATGTGCCAGAATTAAGATATTCAACTTTCAAGGCTAAAATGAACAGTGTAATAATTGAAATCATTTTCGAGATCTGTCTCAGGTTTCGTTTCATTTATGAATATTTATAAAGGACGTTCCTGGTATACGCTAGATGGTTTCTGACAGTGTTTTATACGGATAATAACATATTTAAACTAAATGAAGATCGTATGTGCCAGAATTAAGATATTCAACTTTCAAGGCTAAAATGAACAGTGTAATAATTGAAATCATTTTCGAGATCTGTCTCAGGTTTCGTTTCATTTATGAATATTTATAAAGGACGTTCCTGGTATACGCTAGATGGTTTCTGACAGTGTTTTATACGGATAATAACATATTTAAACTAAATGAAGATCGTATGTGCCAGAATTAAGATATTCAACTTTCAAGGCTAAAATGAACAGTGTAATAATTGAAATCATTTTCGAGATCTGTCTCAGGTTTCGTTTCATTTATGACTATTTATAAAGGACGTTCCTGGTATACGCTAGATGGTTTCTGACAGTGTTTTTTACGGATAATAACATATTTAAACTAAATGAAGATCGTATGTGCCAGAATTAAGATATTCAACTTTCAAGGCTAAAATAAAGAGTGTAATAATTGAAATCATTTTGGAGAATCTACTCTGGTTTCCTTTCATTTATGACAAATTTATATGGACGTTCCCGGTATACGCTAGATGGTTTCAGACAGTGTTTTATACGGCTAATAACATATTTAAACTAAATGAAGATCGTATGTGCCAGAATTAAGATATTCAACTTTCAAGGCTAAAATGAAGAGTGTAATAATTGAAATCATTTTCGAGATCTGTCTCAGGTTTCGTTTCATTTATGACTATTTATAAAGGACGCTCCTGGTATACGCTAGATGGTTTCTGACAGTGTTTTTTACGGATAATAACATATTTAAACTAAATGAAGATCGTATGTGCCAGAATTAAGATATTCAACTTTCAAGGCTAAAATGAACAGTGTAATAATTGAAATCATTTTCGAGATCTGTCTCAGGTTTCGTTTCATTTATGACTATTTATAAAGGACGTTCCTGGTATACGCTAGATGGTTTCTGACAGTGTTTTATACGGATAATAACATATTTAAACTAAATGAAGATCGTATGTGCCAGAATTAAGATATTCAACTTTCAAGGCTAAAATGAACAGTGTAATAATTGAAATCATTTTCGAGATCTGTCTCAGGTTTCGTTTCATTTATGACTATTTATAAAGGACGTTCCTGGTATACGCTAGATGGTTTCTGACAGTGTTTTATACGGGTAATAACATATTTAAACTAAATGAAGATCGTATGTGCCAGAATTAAGATATTCAACTTTCAAGGCTAAAATGAAGAGTGTAATAATTGAAATCATTTTCGAGATCTGTCTCAGGTTTCGTTTCATTTATGACTATTTATAAAGGACGTTCCTGGTATACGCTAGATGGTTTCTGACAGTGTTTTATACGGGTAATAACATATTTAATCTAAATGAAGATCGTATGTGCCAGAATTAAGATATTCAACTTTCAAGGCTAAAATGAAGAGTGTAATAATTGAAATCATTTTCGAGATCTGTCTCAGGTTTCGTTTCATTTATGACTATTTATAAAGGACGTTCCTGGTATACGCTAGATGGTTTCTGACAGTGTTTTTTACGGCTAATAACATATTTAAACTAAATGAAGATCGTATGTGCCAGAATTAAGATATTCAACTTTCAAGGCTAAAATGAACAGTGTAATAATTGAAATCATTTTCGAGATCTGTCTCAGGTTTCGTTTCATTTATGACTATTTATAAAGGACGTTCCTGGTATACGCTAGATGGTTTCTGACAGTGTTTTATACGGATAATAACATATTTAAACTAAATGAAGATCGTATGTGCCAGAATTAAGATATTCAACTTTCAAGGCTAAAATGAAGAGTGTAATAATTGAAATCATTTTGGAGAATCTACTCAGGTTTCCTTTCATTTATGACAAATTTATATGGACGTTCCCGGTATACGCTAGATGGTTTCAGACAGTGTTTTATACGGCTAATAACATATTTAAACTAAATGAAGATCGTATGTGCCAGAATTAAGATATTCAACTTTCAAGGCTAAAATGAACAGTGTAATAATTGAAATCATTTTCGAGATCTGTCTCAGGTTTCGTTTCATTTATGACTATTTATAAAGGACGTTCCTGGTATACGCTAGATGGTTTCTGACAGTGTTTTATACGGATAATAACATATTTAAACTAAATGAAGATCGTATGTGCCAGAATTAAGATATTCAACTTTCAAGGCTAAAATGAAGAGTGTAATAATTGAAATCATTTTCGAGATCTGTCTCAGGTTTCGTTTCATTTATGACTATTTATAAAGGACGTTCCTGGTATACGCTAGATGGTTTCTGACAGTGTTTTTTACGGCTAATAACATATTTAAACTAAATGAAGATCGTATGTGCCAGAATTAAGATATTCAACTTTCAAGGCTAAAATGAACAGTGTAATAATTGAAATCATTTTCGAGATCTGTCTCAGGTTTCGTTTCATTTATGACTATTTATAAAGGACGTTCCTGGTATACGCTAGATGGTTTCTGACAGTGTTTTATACGGCTAATAACATATTTAAACTAAATGAAGATCGTATGTGCCAGAATTAAGATATTCAACTTTCAAGGCTAAAATGAAGAGTGTAATAATTGAAATCATTTTCGAGATCTGTCTCAGGTTTCGTTTCATTTATGACTATTTATAAAGGACGTTCCTGGTATACGCTAGATGGTTTCTGACAGTGATTTTTACGGCTAATAACATATTTAAACTAAATGAAGATCGTATGTGCCAGAATTAAGATATTCAACTTTCAAGGCTAAAATGAACAGTGTAATAATTGAAATCATTTTCGAGATCTGTCTCAGGTTTCGTTTCATTTATGAATATTTATAAAGGACGTTCCTGGTATACGCTAGATGGTTTCTGACAGTGTTTTATACGGATAATAACATATTTAAACTAAATGAAGATCGTATGTGCCAGAATTAAGATATTCAACTTTCAAGGCTAAAATGAACAGTGTAATAATTGAAATCATTTTCGAGATCTGTCTCAGGTTTCGTTTCATTTATGACTATTTATAAAGGACGTTCCTGGTATACGCTAGATGGTTTCTGACAGTGTTTTTTACGGATAATAACATATTTAAACTAAATGAAGATCGTATGTGCCAGAATTAAGATATTCAACTTTCAAGGCTAAAATAAAGAGTGTAATAATTGAAATCATTTTGGAGAATCTACTCTGGTTTCCTTTCATTTATGACAAATTTATATGGACGTTCCCGGTATACGCTAGATGGTTTCAGACAGTGTTTTATACGGCTAATAACATATTTAAACTAAATGAAGATCGTATGTGCCAGAATTAAGATATTCAACTTTCAAGGCTAAAATGAAGAGTGTAATAATTGAAATCATTTTCGAGATCTGTCTCAGGTTTCGTTTCATTTATGACTATTTATAAAGGACGCTCCTGGTATACGCTAGATGGTTTCTGACAGTGTTTTTTACGGATAATAACATATTTAAACTAAATGAAGATCGTATGTGCCAGAATTAAGATATTCAACTTTCAAGGCTAAAATGAACAGTGTAATAATTGAAATCATTTTCGAGATCTGTCTCAGGTTTCGTTTCATTTATGACTATTTATAAAGGACGTTCCTGGTATACGCTAGATGGTTTCTGACAGTGTTTTATACGGATAATAACATATTTAAACTAAATGAAGATCGTATGTGCCAGAATTAAGATATTCAACTTTCAAGGCTAAAATGAACAGTGTAATAATTGAAATCATTTTCGAGATCTGTCTCAGGTTTCGTTTCATTTATGACTATTTATAAAGGACGTTCCTGGTATACGCTAGATGGTTTCTGACAGTGTTTTATACGGGTAATAACATATTTAAACTAAATGAAGATCGTATGTGCCAGAATTAAGATATTCAACTTTCAAGGCTAAAATGAAGAGTGTAATAATTGAAATCATTTTCGAGATCTGTCTCAGGTTTCGTTTCATTTATGACTATTTATAAAGGACGTTCCTGGTATACGCTAGATGGTTTCTGACAGTGTTTTATACGGGTAATAACATATTTAATCTAAATGAAGATCGTATGTGCCAGAATTAAGATATTCAACTTTCAAGGCTAAAATGAAGAGTGTAATAATTGAAATCATTTTCGAGATCTGTCTCAGGTTTCGTTTCATTTATGACTATTTATAAAGGACGTTCCTGGTATACGCTAGATGGTTTCTGACAGTGTTTTTTACGGCTAATAACATATTTAAACTAAATGAAGATCGTATGTGCCAGAATTAAGATATTCAACTTTCAAGGCTAAAATGAACAGTGTAATA
The DNA here is from genome assembly GCF_054372755.1 of Phalangium opilio. Taxonomy (NCBI): domain Eukaryota; kingdom Metazoa; phylum Arthropoda; class Arachnida; order Opiliones; family Phalangiidae; genus Phalangium; species Phalangium opilio. The sequence continues at coordinate 538,578 of NW_028324255.1, forward strand.
ATTGAAATCATTTTCGAGATCTGTCTCAGGTTTCGTTTCATTTATGACTATTTATAAAGGACGTTCCTGGTATACGCTAGATGGTTTCTGACAGTGTTTTATACGGATAATAACATATTTAAACTAAATGAAGATCGTATGTGCCAGAATTAAGATATTCAACTTTCAAGGCTAAAATGAAGAGTGTAATAATTGAAATCATTTTGGAGAATCTACTCAGGTTTCCTTTCATTTATGACAAATTTATATGGACGTTCCCGGTATACGCTAGATGGTTTCAGACAGTGTTTTATACGGCTAATAACATATTTAAACTAAATGAAGATCGTATGTGCCAGAATTAAGATATTCAACTTTCAAGGCTAAAATGAACAGTGTAATAATTGAAATCATTTTCGAGATCTGTCTCAGGTTTCGTTTCATTTATGACTATTTATAAAGGACGTTCCTGGTATACGCTAGATGGTTTCTGACAGTGTTTTATACGGATAATAACATATTTAAACTAAATGAAGATCGTATGTGCCAGAATTAAGATATTCAACTTTCAAGGCTAAAATGAAGAGTGTAATAATTGAAATCATTTTCGAGATCTGTCTCAGGTTTCGTTTCATTTATGACTATTTATAAAGGACGTTCCTGGTATACGCTAGATGGTTTCTGACAGTGTTTTATACGGGTAATAACATATTTAATCTAAATGAAGATCGTATGTGCCAGAATTAAGATATTCAACTTTCAAGGCTAAAATGAAGAGTGTAATAATTGAAATCATTTTCGAGATCTGTCTCAGGTTTCGTTTCATTTATGACTATTTATAAAGGACGTTCCTGGTATACGCTAGATGGTTTCTGACAGTGTTTTATACGGATAATAACATATTTAAACTAAATGAAGATCGTATGTGCCAGAATTAAGATATTCAACTTTCAAGGCTAAAATGAAGAGTGTAATAATTGAAATCATTTTCGAGATCTGTCTCAGGTTTCGTTTCATTTATGACTATTTATAAAGGACGTTCCTGGTATACGCTAGATGGTTTCTGACAGTGTTTTATACGGGTAATAACATATTTAATCTAAATGAAGATCGTATGTGCCAGAATTAAGATATTCAACTTTCAAGGCTAAAATGAAGAGTGTAATAATTGAAATCATTTTCGAGATCTGTCTCAGGTTTCGTTTCATTTATGACTATTTATAAAGGACGTTCCTGGTATACGCTAGATGGTTTCTGACAGTGTTTTTTACGGCTAATAACATATTTAAACTAAATGAAGATCGTATGTGCCAGAATTAAGATATTCAACTTTCAAGGCTAAAATGAACAGTGTAATAATTGAAATCATTTTCGAGATCTGTCTCAGGTTTCGTTTCATTTATTACTATTTATAAAGGACGTTCCTGGTATACGCTAGATGGTTTCTGACAGTGTTTTATACGGATAATAACATATTTAAACTAAATGAAGATCGTATGTGCCAGAATTAAGATATTCAACTTTCAAGGCTAAAATGAAGAGTGTAATAATTGAAATCATTTTGGAGAATCTACTCAGGTTTCCTTTCATTTATGACAAATTTATATGGACGTTCCCGGTATACGCTAGATGGTTTCAGACAGTGTTTTATACGGCTAATAACATATTTAAACTAAATGAAGATCGTATGTGCCAGAATTAAGATATTCAACTTTCAAGGCTAAAATGAACAGTGTAATAATTGAAATCATTTTCGAGATCTGTCTCAGGTTTCGTTTCATTTATGACTATTTATAAAGGACGTTCCTGGTATACGCTAGATGGTTTCTGACAGTGTTTTATACGGATAATAACATATTTAAACTAAATGAAGATCGTATGTGCCAGAATTAAGATATTCAACTTTCAAGGCTAAAATGAAGAGTGTAATAATTGAAATCATTTTCGAGATCTGTCTCAGGTTTCGTTTCATTTATGACTATTTATAAAGGACGTTCCTGGTATACGCTAGATGGTTTCTGACAGTGTTTTTTACGGCTAATAACATATTTAAACTAAATGAAGATCGTATGTGCCAGAATTAAGATATTCAACTTTCAAGGCTAAAATGAACAGTGTAATAATTGAAATCATTTTCGAGATCTGTCTCAGGTTTCGTTTCATTTATGACTATTTATAAAGGACGTTCCTGGTATACGCTAGATGGTTTCTGACAGTGTTTTATACGGCTAATAACATATTTAAACTAAATGAAGATCGTATGTGCCAGAATTAAGATATTCAACTTTCAAGGCTAAAATGAAGAGTGTAATAATTGAAATCATTTTCGAGATCTGTCTCAGGTTTCGTTTCATTTATGACTATTTATAAAGGACGTTCCTGGTATACGCTAGATGGTTTCTGACAGTGATTTTTACGGCTAATAACATATTTAAACTAAATGAAGATCGTATGTGCCAGAATTAAGATATTCAACTTTCAAGGCTAAAATGAACAGTGTAATAATTGAAATCATTTTCGAGATCTGTCTCAGGTTTCGTTTCATTTATGAATATTTATAAAGGACGTTCCTGGTATACGCTAGATGGTTTCTGACAGTGTTTTATACGGATAATAACATATTTAAACTAAATAAAGATCGTATGTGCCAGAATTAAGATATTCAACTTTCAAGGCTAAAATGAACAGTGTAATAATTGAAATCATTTTCGAGATCTGTCTCAGGTTTCGTTTCATTTATGAATATTTATAAAGGACGTTCCTGGTATACGCTAGATGGTTTCTGACAGTGTTTTATACGGATAATAACATATTTAAACTAAATGAAGATCGTATGTGCCAGAATTAAGATATTCAACTTTCAAGGCTAAAATGAACAGTGTAATAATTGAAATCATTTTCGAGATCTGTCTCAGGTTTCGTTTCATTTATGACTATTTATAAAGGACGTTCCTGGTATACGCTAGATGGTTTCTGACAGTGTTTTTTACGGATAATAACATATTTAAACTAAATGAAGATCGTATGTGCCAGAATTAAGATATTCAACTTTCAAGGCTAAAATAAAGAGTGTAATAATTGAAATCATTTTGGAGAATCTACTCAGGTTTCCTTTCATTTATGACAAATTTATATGGACGTTCCCGGTATACGCTAGATGGTTTCAGACAGTGTTTTATACGGCTAATAACATATTTAAACTAAATGAAGATCGTATGTGCCAGAATTAAGATATTCAACTTTCAAGGCTAAAATGAAGAGTGTAATAATTGAAATCATTTTCGAGATCTGTCTCAGGTTTCGTTTCATTTATGACTATTTATAAAGGACGCTCCTGGTATACGCTAGATGGTTTCTGACAGTGTTTTTTACGGATAATAACATATTTAAACTAAATGAAGATCGTATGTGCCAGAATTAAGATATTCAACTTTCAAGGCTAAAATGAACAGTGTAATAATTGAAATCATTTTCGAGATCTGTCTCAGGTTTCGTTTCATTTATGACTATTTATAAAGGACGTTCCTGGTATACGCTAGATGGTTTCTGACAGTGTTTTATACGGATAATAACATATTTAAACTAAATGAAGATCGTATGTGCCAGAATTAAGATATTCAACTTTCAAGGCTAAAATGAACAGTGTAATAATTGAAATCATTTTCGAGATCTGTCTCAGGTTTCGTTTCATTTATGACTATTTATAAAGGACGTTCCTGGTATACGCTAGATGGTTTCTGACAGTGTTTTATACGGGTAATAACATATTTAAACTAAATGAAGATCGTATGTGCCAGAATTAAGATATTCAACTTTCAAGGCTAAAATGAAGAGTGTAATAATTGAAATCATTTTCGAGATCTGTCTCAGGTTTCGTTTCATTTATGACTATTTATAAAGGACGTTCCTGGTATACGCTAGATGGTTTCTGACAGTGTTTTTTACGGCTAATAACATATTTAAACTAAATGAAGATCGTATGTGCCAGAATTAAGATATTCAACTTTCAAGGCTAAAATGAACAGTGTAATAATTGAAATCATTTTCGAGATCTGTCTCAGGTTTCGTTTCATTTATGACTATTTATAAAGGACGTTCCTGGTATACGCTAGATGGTTTCTGACAGTGTTTTATACGGGTAATAACATATTTAAACTAAATGAAGATCGTATGTGCCAGAATTAAGATATTCAACTTTCAAGGCTAAAATGAAGAGTGTAATAATTGAAATCATTTTGGAGAATCTACTCAGGTTTCCTTTCATTTATGACAAATTTATATGGACGTTCCCGGTATACGCTAGATGGTTTCAGACAGTGTTTTATACGGCTAATAACATATTTAAACTAAATGAAGATCGTATGTGCCAGAATTAAGATATTCAACTTTCAAGGCTAAAATGAACAGTGTAATAATTGAAATCATTTTCGAGATCTGTCTCAGGTTTCGTTTCATTTATGACTATTTATAAAGGACGTTCCTGGTATACGCTAGATGGTTTCTGACAGTGTTTTATACGGATAATAACATATTTAAACTAAATGAAGATCGTATGTGCCAGAATTAAGATATTCAACTTTCAAGGCTAAAATGAACAGTGTAATAATTGAAATCATTTTCGAGATCTGTCTCAGGTTTCGTTTCATTTATAACTATTTATAAAGGACGTTCCTGGTATACGCTAGATGGTTTCTGACAGTGTTTTATACGGGTAATAACATATTTAAACTAAATGAAGATCGTATGTGCCAGAATTAAGATATTCAACTTTCAAGGCTAAAATGAAGAGTGTAATAATTGAAATCATTTTCGAGATCTGTCTCAGGTTTCGTTTCATTTATGACTATTTATAAAGGACGTTCCTGGTATACGCTAGATGGTTTCTGACAGTGTTTTTTACGGCTAATAACATATTTAAACTAAATGAAGATCGTATGTGCCAGAATTAAGATATTCAACTTTCAAGGCTAAAATGAACAGTGTAATAATTGAAATCATTTTCGAGATCTGTCTCAGGTTTCGTTTCATTTATGACTATTTATAAAGGACGTTCCTGGTATACGCTAGATGGTTTCTGACAGTGTTTTATACGGCTAATAACATATTTAAACTAAATGAAGATCGTATGTGCCAGAATTAAGATATTCAACTTTCAAGGCTAAAATGAAGAGTGTAATAATTGAAATCATTTTCGAGATCTGTCTCAGGTTTCGTTTCATTTATGACTATTTATAAAGGACGTTCCTGGTATACGCTAGATGGTTTCTGACAGTGATTTTTACGGCTAATAACATATTTAAACTAAATGAAGATCGTATGTGCCAGAATTAAGATATTCAACTTTCAAGGCTAAAATGAACAGTGTAATAATTGAAATCATTTTCGAGATCTGTCTCAGGTTTCGTTTCATTTATGACTATTTATAAAGGACGTTCCTGGTATACGCTAGATGGTTTCTGACAGTGTTTTATACGGCTAATAACATATTTAAACTAAATGAAGATCGTATGTGCCAGAATTAAGATATTCAACTTTCAAGGCTAAAATGAACAGTGTAATAATTGAAATCATTTTCGAGATCTGTCTCAGGTTTCGTTTCATTTATGACTATTTATAAAGGACGTTCCTGGTATACGCTAGATGGTTTCTGACAGTGTTTTATACGGATAATAACATATTTAAACTAAATGAAGATCGTATGTGCCAGAATTAAGATATTCAACTTTCAAGGCTAAAATGAAGAGTGTAATAATTGAAATCATTTTGGAGAATCTACTCAGGTTTCCTTTCATTTATGACAAATTTATATGGACGTTCCCGGTATACGCTAGATGGTTTCAGACAGTGTTTTATACGGCTAATAACATATTTAAACTAAATGAAGATCGTATGTGCCAGAATTAAGATATTCAACTTTCAAGGCTAAAATGAACAGTGTAATAATTGAAATCATTTTCGAGATCTGTCTCAGGTTTCGTTTCATTTATGACTATTTATAAAGGACGTTCCTGGTATACGCTAGATGGTTTCTGACAGTGTTTTTTACGGCTAATAACATATTTAAACTAAATGAAGATCGTATGTGCCAGAATTAAGATATTCAACTTTCAAGGCTAAAATGAACAGTGTAATAATTGAAATCATTTTCGAGATCTGTCTCAGGTTTCGTTTCATTTATGACTATTTATAAAGGACGTTCCTGGTATACGCTAGATGGTTTCTGACAGTGTTTTATACGGATAATAACATATTTAAACTAAATGAAGATCGTATGTGCCAGAATTAAGATATTCATTTTTCAAGGCTAAAATGAAGAGTGTAATAATTGAAATCATTTTCGAGATCTGTCTCAGGTTTCGTTTCATTTATGACTATTTATAAAGGACGCTCCTGGTATACGCTAGATGGTTTCAGACAGTGTTTTATACGGCTAATAACATATTTAAACTAAATGAAGATCGTATGTGCCAGAATTAAGATATTCAACTTTCAAGGCTAAAATGAACAGTGTAATAATTGAAATCATTTTCGAGATCTGTCTCAGGTTTCGTTTCATTTATGACTATTTATAAAGGACGTTCCTGGTATACGCTAGATGGTTTCTGACAGTGTTTTATACGGCTAATAACATATTTAAACTAAATGAAGATCGTATGTGCCAGAATTAAGATATTCAACTTTCAAAGCTAAAATGAACAGTGTAATAATTGAAATCATTTTCGAGATCTGTCTCAGGTTTCGTTTCATTTATGACTATTTATAAAGGACGTTCCTGGTATACGCTAGATGGTTTCTGACAGTGTTTTATACGGATAATAACATATTTAAACTAAATGAAGATCGTATGTGCCAGAATTAAGATATTCAACTTTCAAGGCTAAAATGAAGAGTGTAATAATTGAAATCATTTTCGAGATCTGTCTCAGGTTTCGTTTCATTTATGACTATTTATAAAGGACGTTCCTGGTATACGCTAGATGGTTTCTGACAGTGTTTTATACGGCTAATAACATATTTAAACTAAATGAAGATCGTATGTGCCAGAATTAAGATATTCAACTTTCAAGGCTAAAATGAACAGTGTAATAATTGAAATCATTTTCGAGATCTGTCTCAGGTTTCGTTTCATTTATGACTATTTATAAAGGACGTTCCTGGTATACGCTAGATGGTTTCTGACAGTGTTTTATACGGATAATAACATATTTAAACTAAATGAAGATCGTATGTGCCAGAATTAAGATATTCAACTTTCAAGGCTAAAATGAACAGTGTAATAATTGAAATCATTTTCGAGATCTGTCTCAGGTTTCGTTTCATTTATGACTATTTATAAAGGACGTTCCTGGTATACGCTAGATGGTTTCTGACAGTGTTTTATACGGGTAATAACATATTTAAACTAAATGAAGATCGTATGTGCCAGAATTAAGATATTCAACTTTCAAGGCTAAAATGAACAGTGTAATAATTGAAATCATTTTCGAGATCTGTCTCAGGTTTCGTTTCATTTATGACTATTTATAAAGGACGTTCCTGGTATACGCTAGATGGTTTCTGACAGTGTTTTTTACGGCTAATAACATATTTAAACTAAATGAAGATCGTATGTGCCAGAATTAAGATATTCAACTTTCAAGGCTAAAATGAACAGTGTAATAATTGAAATCATTTTCGAGATCTGTCTCAGGTTTCGTTTCATTTATGACTATTTATAAAGGACGTTCCTGGTATACGCTAGATGGTTTCTGACAGTGTTTTATACGGCTAATAACATATTTAAACTAAATGAAGATCGTATGTGCCAGAATTAAGATATTCAACTTTCAAGGCTAAAATGAAGAGTGTAATAATTGAAATCATTTTGGAGAATCTACTCAGGTTTCGTTTCATTTATGACAAATTTATATGGACGTTCCCGGTATACGCTAGATGGTTTCAGACAGTGTTTTATACGGCTAATAACATATTTAAACTAAATGAAGATCGTATGTGCCAGAATTAAGATATTCAACTTTCAAGGCTAAAATGAACAGTGTAATAATTGAAATCATTTTCGAGATCTGTCTCAGGTTTCGTTTCATTTATGACTATTTATAAAGGACGTTCCTGGTATACGCTAGATGGTTTCTGACAGTGTTTTTTACGGCTAATAACATATTTAAACTAAATGAAGATCGTATGTGCCAGAATTAAGATATTCAACTTTCAAGGCTAAAATGAAGAGTGTAATAATTGAAATCATTTTCGAGATCTGTCTCAGGTTTCGTTTCATTTATGACTATTTATAAAGGACGTTCCTGGTATACGCTAGATGGTTTCTGACAGTGTTTTATACGGCTAATAACATATTTAAACTAAATGAAGATCGTATGTGCCAGAATTAAGATATTCAACTTTCAAGGCTAAAATGAACAGTGTAATAATTGAAATCATTTTCGAGATCTGTCTCAGGTTTCGTTTCATTTATGACTATTTATAAAGGACGTTCCTGGTATACGCTAGATGGTTTCTGACAGTGTTTTTTACGGATAATAACATATTTAAACTAAATGAAGATCGTATGTGCCAGAATTAAGATATTCAACTTTCAGGGCTAAAATGAACAGTGTAATAATTGAAATCATTTTCGAGATCTGTCTCAGGTTTCGTTTCATTTATGACTATTTATAAAGGAGGTTCCTGGTATACGCTAGATGGTTTCTGACAGTGTTTTATACGGGTAATAACATATTTAAACTAAATGAAGATCGTATGTGCCAGAATTAAGATATTCAACTTTCAAGGCTAAAATGAACAGTGTAATAATTGAAATCATTTTCGAGATCTGTCTCAGGTTTCGTTTCATTTATGACTATTTATAAAGGACGTTCCTGGTATACGCAGATGGTTTCTGACAGTGTTTTATACGGATAATAACATATTTAAACTAAATGAAGATCGTATGTGCCAGAATTAAGATATTCAACTTTCAAGGCTAAAATGAACAGTGTAATAATTGAAATCATTTTCGAGATCTGTCTCAGGTTTCGTTTCATTTATGACTATTTATAAAGGACGTTCCTGGTATACGCTAGATGGTTTCTGACAGTGTTTTTTACGGATAATAACATATTTAAACTAAATGAAGATCGTATGTGCCAGAATTAAGATATTCAACTTTCAAGGCTAAAATGAAGAGTGTAATAATTGAAATCATTTTCGAGATCTGTCTCAGGTTTCGTTTCATTTATGACTATTTATAAAGGAGGTTCCTGGTACACGCTAGATGGTTTCTGACAGTGTTTTTTACGGCTAATAACATATTTAAACTAAATGAAGATCGTATGTGCCAGAATTAAGATATTCAACTTTCAAGGCTAAAATGAACAGTGTAATAATTGAAATCATTTTCGAGATCTGTCTCAGGTTTCGTTTCATTTATGACTATTTATAAAGGACGTTCCTGGTATACGCTAGATGGTTTCTGACAGTGTTTTATACAGCTAATAACATATTTAAACTAAATGAAGATCGTATGTGCCAGAATTAAGGGGTCCTACTAGTTTGCACACCTGGCGCCTGCAAACTGATTATGCAAACCTTGCACACTTTTCAAAAATTCTACTAGTTTGCACACCTGGCACCAGCAAACTGATTTTGCAAACCTTGCACAACTTTCAAAACTCCTACTAGTTTGCACACCTGGCGCCTGCAAACTGAATACGCAAACCTTGCACACCTTTCAACAACACCCCCCCACCACATACTACTTTGCACAACTTTATAAGCAAACCAATTAAGCAAACCTTGCACACCATCCTCATCCTCCCTACTAGTTTGCACACCTGGCGTATGCAAACTAATTACGCAAACCTTGCACACCTTTCAAGAACAACCCACCCCACCTCATACTACTTTGCACAACTTTATAAGCAAACCTTGCACACCATCCTCCTTCTCCCTACTAGTTTGCACACCTGGCGTATGCAAACTAAATAACGCAAACCTTGCACACCTTTAAAGAACACAGCCCCCTTTACCCCATACTATTTTGCACAACTTATAAGCAAACCTTGCACACCATCCTCATTCTTACTACTTGTTTGCACACCTGTCACATTGCAATCCTTGCACACCGTTCAAGAACACGCCACCGTACCCCATATTGCTATGCAAAACTTGCGCACGTTTCGAGAAGTCGTTACCCTACCCTACCCCCCATACTACTTTTCACAACTTTATATGCAAACCTTGCACACCTTAATATTTTTCCGCAAACCCTGCTCAAAATAGCACATATACTTTTAAAAAGCTCCCCTTTTAATTTTAAAACCGCTATCTAACCATTTTTTTTTAATTTAAAAAGGTTTGCACAGGTTTTTCGTCTTGCACACCTTTATGATTTTCCGCAAACCCTGCTCAAAATAGCACATATCGAGCAAAAAGCTCCCCTTTTAAAATGAAAACTAGTATCTAACCATTTTTCTTATTTTAAAAGGTTTGCACAGGTTTTTTGGTCTTGCACACCCTTATGGTTTTCCGCAAACCCTGCTCAAAATAGCACAGATCGAATAAACAGCTCCCCTTTTAATTTTAAAACCTCTATCTAACCATTTTTCTTAAATTTTAAAAGGTTTGCACAGGTTTTTCGTCTTGCACACCATTATGATTTTCCGAAAACCCTGCTCAAAATAGCACATATCGAGTAAAAAGCTCCCCTTTTAATTTTAAAACCACTATCTAACCATTTTTCTTAAATTTTAAAAGGTTTGCACAGGTTTTTCGTCTTGCACACCTTTATGATTTTCCGCAAAACCCTGCTCAAAATAGCACATATCGAGTAAAATGCTTCACTTTTAAATTTAAAACTAGTATCTAACCATTTTTCTTATTTTAAAAGGTTTGCACCGGTTTTATGGTCTTGCACACCCTTATGGTTTTCCGCAAACCCTGCTCAAAATAGCACATATCGAATAAACAGCTCCTCTTTTAATTTTAAAACCACTATCTAACCATTTTTTTTAAATTTTAAAAGGTTTGCACAGGTTTTTCGTCTTGCACACCATTACGGTTTTCCGCAAACCCTGCTCAAAATAGCACATATACTTTTAAAAAGCTCCCCTTTTAAATTTAAAACCACTATCGAACCATTTTTCTTAAATTTAAAAAGGTTTGCACAGGTTTTTCGTCTTGCACACCTTTATGATTTTCCGCAAACCCTGCTCAAAATAGCACATATCGAGCAAAAAGCTCCCCTTTAAAATAAAAACTAGTATCTAACCATTTTTCTTATTTTAAAAGGTTTGCACAGGTTTTTCGTCTTGCACACCATTATGATTTTCCGAAAACCCTGCTCAAAATAGCACATATCGAGTAAAAAGCTCCCCTTTTAATTTTAAAACCACTATCTAACCATTTTTCTTAAATTTTAAAAGGTTTGCACAGGTTTTTCGTCTTGCACACCTTTATGATTTTCCGCAAACCCTGCTCAAAATAGCACATATCGAGTAAAATGCTTCACTTTTAAATTTAAAACTAGTATCTAACCATTTTTCTTATTTAAAAAGGTTTGCACAGGTTTTATGGTCTTGCACACCCTTATGATTTTCCGCAAACCCTGCTCAAAATAGCACATATCGAATAAACAGCTCACGTTATATTTTTTAAAAACTACTATCTAAGTATTTATTACAGTTTATCATGGTTTCACAGGTTTTTCGTCTTGTAGACGTTTCTCGTTTGCAACTTTACTTCATTCATGTATTTTTAAACCTACCAACATTTTAACTTCAGTTTTATCATGGTTTGCACAAATTACAACATATAACATATAGAATATAAAGCTTCCTTAAAACTACCATCTTTCGACTATACTAAAGTTTTAATATGGTTTGCACTGCTCTTTCGTCTTGCACACCTTTCAACAGGAGCAGATGACAAAGGAGTCTCGGACGCTAGCTTCCACAATATAGAGGGCAATGGCACCCGCGTACGTCACAGCTGTAGCGGTATCGTTTGCCATAGACGCGCTATCAGACATTATAGCAGACGATGCTTTTGGTGGATTATATCTGGCACCAAAGTCTGCTGGGAATTTGTTTTGTAATAACGGACTAATGGTGGCTACTGAAGTTCGTCTTATCCGATCGCGACATAAATATACACAATATAATTATACTTTATTCAAACAGCTGTAACCGTTGGTATTAAGATAGAAGATAAGACTTGGCCTACATTTTGTGACTTTAAACCTACTAAATAGTAAATTAAGTCCAAACTAGCAGAGAAACCCAGGTAAGCCAAGGCTTAATTAACAATTTGTGCCCACTGGAATGATTGGGCTCGGGTTTTCAAATTATAAAGCAAGGTTTTAAAAGATGCCGAAACACAATCTTATATATGTGTTTTAGGGCCAAAATATTCCGTATGTTTTTGAATTAATTGACTGCTACAAGAGGTTGGAAACGAAATCACTGTCTCTTACTTTTTGGGTTTTAAAAGATCGTGAGTGATTTCTTTTCCCAACCTCTTGTAGCTATCATTTAATTCAAGACGAAATTAAGAAAAAATTGGCACTGGAACACATTTTAGTTTTTTAATAGTGTACATACGTTACTCGCTGGGCTTTTCATTATCAATTTTAGTCTAAAAAAAAGATTAAAAAGCCGTTGAAATCCATTTTTAACTCTAATACTCGTTAAGCCTAGGCTAATTATAAGCAGACGATACGTATTTTTAAAGAGAGGCTCCAGACGCGATTTCCCAGATCTCCTTTCGAGACTTTGCAGCCACGCTATTGGTTGGAAAATAAAGCTCAAATTTCCTACGAGAGGGGGCACTGGCGTAATGATTTTGGTTAATAACCGTGACGTTCGCGGAGCCCATTGCCCTCTACATTATGGAAGCTAGCGTCCGAGACTCCTTTGTCATCTGCTCCTGCTTTCAATAAGAGCCGAATAAGAGCTTTTACCATTTTGCAGTTACTTCGACGTACTTTACACAACCTTCTCGTCTTGCACATGTTTTAATATGCCGGGAGAATTTTCGTAGTCAAACCTGCAATCGTGTATAAACTTTCAATTTTAATTAATATAATTGTCCAATACATTTTACGACGAACTTCAACTTTATGTGTTTAATTCCGTATGGTGTAAAACTGGATTCGAAACAATGTATGAAGGAACTTATCAAACTGATCAACATCAAAATTTTGAAAAGGTTGGATCTAATAAAATAGTCTATCGCACTAATAAATAAGAAATAGCCTATGCCTATTCCTGTATTTGAAAGTATGTTCCAGAGCTTAAAAGTTCATATCTTTTCGGTCCCTAAAAATCAAGTAGTGTCTTATGTTATTTTTAGATGCCATCACGGTTCGTGTTTCGTATTTGGGGGGTTATAATCATTATTGTATTTTTTTGGGTTTATAATATATACTTTCACATGCCTTTGCGACAGACTACCATTTTAACATCATCGGGAGTCCGCGTCAGCGTGGCAAATAATGCGGTGGCACAGGGCAAATCACCAGTTTAAAAATTAAATCGGTGGCGGGTCAGTGATGCACGGGACCATTAAGGAAATTCAAGGGTAACCAGAGTCCAAATATTATTTCAAATATTTTTATTATCCAATTCTTTAGTTTAGCAGACGGCGTGCCCTGGTTAATGGTCATGGACCAGTTTATTCATTCCAGCCCTTATTTCCCACCCTGGTCCGTGTTCAAAATTGGTCGATGATCAGTCTGGGAAATAGCACACTTCCTCTGGTCGAAAACCATTTTATTAATTGCTTGGACTAGTTTTTAATTTAAGAAGTGGGGGTTACTGGTCCTCGGGTCCAGTTTATTAATTGCAAATCTATAGGAGAACAAAGGTTGGGACCAGTCCGTGGACCAGTTTATTATTTCGGACACTAGGGGGTCACTGGTCCCAAGGACTAATTTAAAGATTATGCTTCTTTCCCAGCCCGTGACGATGACGAAATTCCATTGGTTACACTAATACACAGGGCCGGAAATAAGCACAGGACACTGGACATTGTCCAATAAAATTTTAAAATGTCCCATATTTTTTTAAAAAACTAAGGGGGTCACAGGACGGTTGACCAGTAAATTGTTTCAGAGTTTTTTAGCTTGACTATGAAGGCGCCACACAATTTTTCGCACTGCAGTGGCAATGTCCTATAATTTTTCCTTTCAAAGGGGGCATCACTGGACACATGTCCTATTAGAAATTTTTCTTATTTCCGGCCCTGCTAATACACAGTAATCTTACCAGAAATAGTAGCAGACGAACTTGAGAAGAACATTTTTTTTTTTAAAGTTGTGCCACAGCTCACTCGATCACCCAAACACTGTCTCGAAAGGACAGTGCGCTCGGAGACTTAACACGCAACACGTTTCAATTAATACATCATTAGTTATGCTAAACTAATTGAATTTTTTATGTGTACGAATAGTAAGAAAACTCAGGTAAGCAATAGTTTTACTTATTCTAGTTTGGTGTTAAATTTTATTGGCCAATGGCCTCTATCTACCATATTCGTAAGCTTGTGGCTGCAACATCCAAGGCTTGGGAATTTTGAGTAATAGATCGGGTACTTGACGTTGCGTGGTCCGTAATACGGTTTTTCCTTTAAAAATTACTTTTTAAGCCTCATCTATTGCATTGGGAATCAAGTTTTAAAGTATATTCTATACTATAATTGAACTATTGCGGCTATTTCTTTCCAAGGGATTGGCGACGGAAATAAATCTATGAAAATTCACACACGTCTAAAAACGACAATTACTTTTTCCAATATTTGAAATTACTTATTTCGAAAATATTAACAAATGCACCATGTTAATATTTGGTAATATTTAAGAATAGAGTAATAATCAAACTTGAAGTAAAGCAACCCGAGACCTAAACTAAACTGACATATTTCAGTTCGAATAAATATATGAATGCTTTTCTTTGTACATTCTTTTGGAAAATACAATATATATTATGAGAATTTTCACATTTTTAATATAAGTAGTTTATATTAAATCTTGTACACGCTAATTAACTGTGGGTTGCATTAACGAATGTTTTTAAGAAAGATTACTAAATGGCAATTAATCTGGCAATTTATTGGAAAAATAGTCATATTATTATTTAATGAATTAACTGCAAATAGCCATATTTTTCAAACGACGTCAAATGATCGGGAAAAATCAGATGGAAATAGTAACATTTCGGGGTAGGCGTACGTTATATTTATTTGAGAATGAACTACCTGAAATAGGAATATTTGTGTTACATTATTGATGAGGAAATTGTTATCTTCCCAATAATTTTGCGACTGTTCCTAAATATTGCTGTTTCCATTTAGATCCTTCCCAGATAATTTTACGCCTTTTCATACTCGAATAATTTTATACCTTTTTAGTTATATTTTCTATTAGTTCATTTTTCGTTAGTGCCGTAAGAAAAAAGAGAAGTAGACGGTTTCCGTTAGTGTTTTAATTGTACAGGTATATTTTTGGCGTGAATCCGTTCTATGTAGCACTGCTCTCTTTACATTTTTGAGGATTCCATTAATTAAATCAATGTAAATCCTACTCGTTGGGGTTGTGACTGCGCATAGCCACATATTTGTCTTATCTCAGTGTTTTTTAGATTATGTATTTTATGGAGTACTTCAATTTTTGCAGGTTTTTAACTGCACACATAAGACGTTGGAGCAATATGACTTTCCCGGATAATAAAGAAATTTGTCAAGTTGAACTCATACTAGCTCATAAGTACCAAGAAGAATTTGATAAAATCAAAAAATTGCCAGATGAAGAGCGAAGCCTTTTCGTTTTAAAGCCAGATTTTTTGTACCTAGTATTGAACCATGGGTGTGAACAAATGACTGAACGCGCAGATGACCGTGCATTCAATCAGAAAGCTCAATTTGTAAATCCGAGGCTAGACGACGAACTGGTGTTTTCGTTGAACACATGGCTAGACCAAAAAGACATTAATAATGTATTGGATCAGCACGGCCCGTTACTGCACATGATAATTTCCAAAGAAGAAGACTTATTAATATATGTATGCAGCTTTTTCCATGTTCTCGTTCGAGAATATGCTCAAGAAACTGGAATTTACCTGAGTCCTTTGTGCTACAGGCAATTTACAGACAATAAAACTTTGAGCACAATCGCGCACAATTTTAAGGATAAACGTCAACAATATGAAACTACTTATGAGCATCAAGGAGATGATGTTGAAATTGATTGGCTATGTTTTGCTCATCAATGGATGTTGGAAGAGGAACACTTTGACGAAACCAAAAGTAAAATAGCAAAACTTCAAAGAGAGTTCATGGAAGTTGTAGATCACTCTAAAGAAAAACTGATTGACATGACTAAGAACAAGAAAGACATTGCTGTATATTGCGGAGCATTTCAAAAATATCGTGAAAAGAAATTAGGCAACGACGAAGTCCAAAGTATAATACAATCTGCTTTGGATGGCAAGCTCACAGAGAACGTTCATAGTAGCCTTTCGCCGCTTGAAATCAAACCCGAAGGTGGAGACATATTTGTATTTTGCATTCCTAAAGAGTTACAGAAAAAATGCACCGATTCAGATCGCATTTATTGGAGGCATTTCGTTAAAAAAAATAAACATCAAAAGATTTTGCGCACATATTTTTATCTTAAAATTGATAAGACTTCTAAATATGACAATAGATTTTCAAAAACCATCTACATGCTGAAAAACAATCCAGACGAAAATAGAGTGGAATTTGTAGTCCAGTATTTCGGGGATGAGAACTTAGTTAAAAATCTAAAGCCAGTTTTGCGGGACTATAAACAACTGAAGAAAAAAACCAATATTCAGGATGAACAAAATTTAACTGCAAAAGTCATTGAGTGTGATAATGACGCTGCAAACGACAATTGCAAACCTGCATGTGACAATAGTGAACCTGCAAAAATTACAAATGAAATAATCTCGCATTCTACCTTCACTAAACTAATAGCATCCGCTTTAGGACCTCTGAAACTGGTTATAGCCAAAGTTCTCTATTACAAGGAGCAGTTTATTGTTATATTTGGGCATCCCGAAGCCGTCAAACTAGTGAAATATCTTAGCAAAACTGGTTCCCATGGGAATTCCATATTGACTTATGGAACAATGTGCAAATTCGACAAATTCATGATATCAGGAATATACACGGATAATTATGAAATTAATGGGCAACTAGGATTTCCGGTTATTTTTATGCTTCATAGCCACATTTGTGTTGAAACGGATAAGTTCTTCTTGGAAAATTACGTCTTTCATGCGCTAAAATTACAGAAATTCCAAAAAAATATTGTTTTTTGTCAAAGAGACGAACTCCATTTTAGTCTTTCAAAAACATTTAAATTAGATAACGAAATTAAACGAAAATTTCAGTTCGATCAAAATTTTCAATCCGATCTATATGCGTCACATGATTTACTTAAAGAAGACGGCGTTATTCTATGCTGTGTACTCTACCAAATAAGAGTTTTAAAGAACTTTGACGAACTTCACCGCTGCTCGAAAGTTCCAAGCATGAAACTGCAAATTCGAGATAACGATTTCTTTCCTCACGATAACATTGTCGAATTTGTTTGCTCATCCACCATACCAAAACATTTTGAAAATATAAACTCATTTAAAAATTTGGATTCTAACGATAGAGCTGCGTTTTGTGTTCAAAACGAATTAGTTAGTTTTGATTCAACCAATGACTGCTATTTAGTTAAAGACCCTCTAACATTTAGAGTTTCGTTGTTGAAACTAGACGAGAAATACTGCTCATGCGGGCATCCCTATCGATGCTACCATTTTAAAGCGGCCATTCTATTTGATGCCAAAAAAATTAATTCAACTCCTTTATCCTCTAATAAAAAACCAATTCATTACCAACTCGGAACGCTAACCCCTAAAAGGAAGAAAAGGAACATAACTGAAGCAACCACTTTTCACGTGAAGAGGGCAAAATCTAAACGTGAACTGTTTTCAAATAGCAATATGTCAAACATCCCAGAAAAAAATTCTTCAAAGTCATCAAATTTCATCTTGGAAAGCAACTCGACAAAAACTGACTCCATTCTGAAACCTGTTATCGACAAACCGAAGGACCGTTCTCTGAGAAAAACACCATTTGAAATTGAGTCTGACTCACAGGTGAAAAAAGACCCTTTTCAGGGTAATGAACAAGAATCGGACGAAAGAAGAATGCGTTTTGAGATTGAAAAGTTCCGGTGCAATCACATGTGCGAAAAATATTTTATGAGTGGGAACCCTTATGAGTCGCTTGAAATGAACAAAAAGGTGTCTGATAAACTGATCGTGAAAGCCATGAGCACGTTATTGGATTTGTATGATACCGACAAGGGTTATATCCTTCTGACAACCTACTATTATCAAATATGGTTTACTGGTTTAGTGGAAATGAAAAACACCGTTAAGGAATTTCTAGAAGTTCATGGAAGGTTCCATTGTAACAAAAAATCCATCGTTGTTTTAATACCGAGGACGCCCGGCGCACATGATCATTGGATGCTGGGAATAATAAGAAGAAATTCGTTGGAAATTTATGATTCATTGCCAGGAGGAACCGACTCTCTTATTTTGCAGAGACACTTTGAAGTAATGACTGAAATTGGCGGTTTCCATTTTGATGATTCGGATTTCAATCGATCATTAGGTTCAAAAAAACTCCCTAAACAACCCTCAGGAAATGACTGTGGCCTTTTTGTTCTGTATTACCTTTTCAACATATTAAAAAAAAATAAAACAAATAACTTCATTACCAGCGAATCAAGTAAAGGACGAAGGTGGCTGTATCATTTAGTTGAACTATATGAAAAGAAACCAAAATACGAAGACCAATACCTATAACTGAATACAGGCAAACTTCGAATTTGAAGCTAGAAAATATATATCAACAAAAATCATATAATTTTTAAAATGCTGTAAATCTCAAAAAACAAAATCTTAATTTTTTTAGAAAAAGAGTACTTTTCACATTTCTTTATTCAAGTTTTGCTGAATATTACAATATTGTTAAGTGTTAATTTCAACATTCATTAGAAAATTGTTTTTCACATATAAAATTGATAAATTATCATAAGGAATACTTGACTGTCACAACTATTTTTCATTTATATTGTTACCGTTTTATCAATATTGGTTTTGGAAAATAAAAAATAAAATATGAATGTAATAGCCTAATTTATGGAAAGGTTCTTTCTTTACGAGAAAATACTAAGAGGACAAGCAGTTTTATTCATTTTATTCGATTTTCAGAGCTTAGTGTTACATAGTTTCAATTTAAAAATACTTCTTCGTGCTGAAACAATTTGTTGACTTTTTAATCTTCACTTGACACATGTTTTTCTTCACATTTCGAACAAAAATAATAATTTATGTTAGTGCATGTTTTGTTGTTGTCGCAAGCGTCGTGATACCATTTTCTGCAATTAAGTTCTATACACATTCTGAAGTGTGTGTTTTTTCCAACACCCGTGCAGGTGGATTCGTCACATAAGGTTTTTTCTGGTGCCATGTATCTTTTGAGCCAAGTACTTGTTTGTTTTTCAGTTTCAGCATAATCACACTTAAGCTGCACTGATTGCAAAGCGGTACATTCTTTTTTTGCTAAAGAAAATCGCTGTTCATTTACGACATATTTTGACCTGCCTTGTTTCTTTTTGGGATCAAGTTTCAAAGAATGGACATATAACGCCCATTTTCTGCCTTCAAGGCTTGTTTCGGGTGTTTGACTTGGACGGCTTGTTAAAAGGCCGTGTAAAAAGTATAAAGTGTAAACTCCACAATCGTTTGATCCATGTCCTTGAGAAGGACAGTCGCTACTAACTTCAAAGACCCATTCTTCTAATGCTATACGTACTTCAGCAGCGTGACAAGCGAGAATCGCAAAACTCATGAGTGTTTTAAAATGTCTTTGAAGTCCTATAGGATTTCTATGTAATCCATCAAGAACGCATATTTTTTTCTTTTGGAAATTAATTAGCCCTAAGAGCCAGTGATTTCCAGAAGATTTCGAAACTTCCGGAACTAAAATAGCTAAGATATCTTTATTAAGGGCTTCGTTTTTATCTAGGAATTCGAATACATCTTGAAAGGAGCGTTTGATTGCTTTGATATCTTTGATGCGTCCATGCATAGCCCCATGTAGCTTCATGAAAAATCCACTGTGTATAATTAGCACTTCATTTTCAGCGTTGCATATTTTTACCATTTTTTCCATGCATCGTATTATTGCAAAATTCATACATGCATTGCCGGGTTTAAAAGATCTCGTTTCTCTTGACCTTTCGAAGTTGTCGTTGTTAACGTGTTTAAGAGCTTCTTTGAACTCCAAATTATTCTTTATGTTGTTTTTAAAATGTTGGTGCTCATATGGTTTATGCCCTTCCACCAAAAAGGTACTCAAGATTGAATCTATTTGAGGGATATTTGAAACGATGGATTTTTCTAATTTTGGCATTTGCGTTTTTTCGTTAGCTGAAGGAGACTCATTGTTTTGACATGATTCAGATTCTTGAAGCAATATTTCAGCCCGAACTGGAGTCGACGTCAAAATTTGGTTTGTTTCAAACCTCTCGAGTAAACTATGATCTTCGATTATTTCCAGGTTCACATTTTCGTTTATTGCTAGATGATTCGTATTTTTAAATGTATCACTCGATGATGGAAAAATAGTTTCGACGTTCGGCGCTAAAAGATCAGGAAGCACAACGTCATCTAATTTAATATTTGTATTAGTGACAGTCGAAACGTCTAATTCTGATCTCATATTCATCGGGGGCAAAAAAGGTTCGAGAAGATCGAACTCATTTTCTAAGTCGTTATCACTGGATACGTCTACTGTTGATTCACTCATCACCACAGAAAGGTTAGATTCTTCACCGACGTATATAACGACATCTGATATTTTTTCGTCGACGACTTCTTTCTGTTTCCGACTATAGATTGAGGTTGGAGCTGCTGTGAAGGAATAGTCGTAGTCTTCCGTTCTAGGTTTTTTCCGTCCACTTGGAATTTTGGGTTTAAGTAATTTGGTCGAGGATATGGCATCTGCTGGTTTTTCGGGGCACAATTTTCTAACAAGATGGAGATGGAAACACCATTTACTTCCGCAACACGTTTCAATTAATACATCATTAGTTATGCTAAACTAATTGAATTTTTTATGTGTACGAATAGTAAGAAAACTCAGGTAAGCAATAGTTTTACTTATTCTAGTTTGGTGTTAAATTTTATTGGCCAATGGCCTCTATCTACCATATTCGTAAGCTTGTGGCTGCAACATCCAAGGCTTGGGAATTTTGAGTAATAGATCGGGTACTTGACGTTGCGTGGTCCGTAATACGGTTTTTCCTTTAAAAATTACTTTTTAAGCCTCATCTATTGCATTGGGAATCAAGTTTTAAAGTATATTCTATACTATAATTGAACTATTGCGGCTATTTCTTTCCAAGGGATTGGCGACGGAAATAAATCTATGAAAATTCACACACGTCTAAAAACGACAATTACTTTTTCCAATATTTGAAATTACTTATTTCGAAAATATTAACAAATGCACCATGTTAATATTTGGTAATATTTAAGAATAGAGTAATAATCAAACTTGAAGTAAAGCAACCCGAGACCTAAACTAAACTGACATATTTCAGTTCGAATAAATATATGAATGCTTTTCTTTGTACATTCTTTTGGAAAATACAATATATATTATGAGAATTTTCACATTTTTAATATAAGTAGTTTATATTAAATCTTGTACACGCTAATTAACTGTGGGTTGCATTAACGAATGTTTTTAAGAAAGATTACTAAATGGCAATTAATCTGGCAATTTATTGGAAAAATAGTCATATTATTATTTAATGAATTAACTGCAAATAGCCATATTTTTCAAACGACGTCAAATGATCGGGAAAAATCAGATGGAAATAGTAACATTTCGGGGTAGGCGTACGTTATATTTATTTGAGAATGAACTACCTGAAATAGGAATATTTGTGTTACATTATTGATGAGGAAATTGTTATCTTCCCAATAATTTTGCGACTGTTCCTAAATATTGCTGTTTCCATTTAGATCCTTCCCAGATAATTTTACGCCTTTTCATACTCGAATAATTTTATACCTTTTTAGTTATATTTTCTATTAGTTCATTTTTCGTTAGTGCCGTAAGAAAAAAGAGAAGTAGACGGTTTCCGTTAGTGTTTTAATTGTACAGGTATATTTTTGGCGTGAATCCGTTCTATGTAGCACTGCTCTCTTTACATTTTTGAGGATTCCATTAATTAAATCAATGTAAATCCTACTCGTTGGGGTTGTGACTGCGCATAGCCACATATTTGTCTTATCTCAGTGTTTTTTAGATTATGTATTTTATGGAGTACTTCAATTTTTGCAGGTTTTTAACTGCACACATAAGACGTTGGAGCAATATGACTTTCCCGGATAATAAAGAAATTTGTCAAGTTGAACTCATACTAGCTCATAAGTACCAAGAAGAATTTGATAAAATCAAAAAATTGCCAGATGAAGAGCGAAGCCTTTTCGTTTTAAAGCCAGATTTTTTGTACCTAGTATTGAACCATGGGTGTGAACAAATGACTGAACGCGCAGATGACCGTGCATTCAATCAGAAAGCTCAATTTGTAAATCCGAGGCTAGACGACGAACTGGTGTTTTCGTTGAACACATGGCTAGACCAAAAAGACATTAATAATGTATTGGATCAGCACGGCCCGTTACTGCACATGATAATTTCCAAAGACGAAGACTTATTAATATATGTATGCAGCTTTTTCCATGTTCTCGTTCGAGAATATGCTCAAGAAACTGGAATTTACCTGAGTCCTTTGTGCTACAGGCAATTTACAGACAATAAAACTTTGAGCACAATCGCGCACAATTTTAAGGATAAACGTCAACAATATGAAACTACTTATGAGCATCAAGGAGATGATGTTGAAATTGATTGGCTATGTTTTGCTCATCAATGGATGTTGGAAGAGGAACACTTTGACGAAACCAAAAGTAAAATAGCAAAACTTCAAAGAGAGTTCATGGAAGTTGTAGATCACTCTAAAGAAAAACTGATTGACATGACTAAGAACAAGAAAGACATTGCTGTATATTGCGGAGCATTTCAAAAATATCGTGAAAAGAAATTAGGCAACGACGAAGTCCAAAGTATAATACAATCTGCTTTGGATGGCAAGCTCACAGAGAACGTTCATAGTAGCCTTTCGCCGCTTGAAATCAAACCCGAAGGTGGAGACATATTTGTATTTTGCATTCCTAAAGAGTTACAGAAAAAATGCACCGATTCAGATCGCATTTATTGGAGGCATTTCGTTAAAAAAAATAAACATCAAAAGATTTTGCGCACATATTTTTATCTTAAAATTGATAAGACTTCTAAATATGACAATAGATTTTCAAAAACCATCTACATGCTGAAAAACAATCCAGACGAAAATAGAGTGGAATTTGTAGTCCAGTATTTCGGGGATGAGAACTTAGTTAAAAATCTAAAGCCAGTTTTGCGGGACTATAAACAACTGAAGAAAAAAACCAATATTCAGGATGAACAAAATTTAACTGCAAAAGTCATTGAGTGTGATAATGACGCTGCAAACGACAATTGCAAACCTGCATGTGACAATAGTGAACCTGCAAAAATTACAAATGAAATAATCTCGCATTCTACCTTCACTAAACTAATAGCATCCGCTTTAGGACCTCTGAAACTGGTTATAGCCAAAGTTCTCTATTACAAGGAGCAGTTTATTGTTATATTTGGGCATCCCGAAGCCGTCAAACTAGTGAAATATCTTAGCAAAACTGGTTCCCATGGGAATTCCATATTGACTTATGGAACAATGTGCAAATTCGACAAATTCATGATATCAGGAATATACACGGATAATTATGAAATTAATGGGCAACTAGGATTTCCGGTTATTTTTATGCTTCATAGCCACATTTGTGTTGAAACGGATAAGTTCTTCTTGGAAAATTACGTCTTTCATGCGCTAAAATTACAGAAATTCCAAAAAAATATTGTTTTTTGTCAAAGAGACGAACTCCATTTTAGTCTTTCAAAAACATTTAAATTAGATAACGAAATTAAACGAAAATTTCAGTTCGATCAAAATTTTCAATCCGATCTATATGCGTCACATGATTTACTTAAAGAAGACGGCGTTATTCTATGCTGTGTACTCTACCAAATAAGAGTTTTAAAGAACTTTGACGAACTTCACCGCTGCTCGAAAGTTCCAAGCATGAAACTGCAAATTCGAGATAACGATTTCTTTCCTCACGATAACATTGTCGAATTTGTTTGCTCATCCACCATACCAAAACATTTTGAAAATATAAACTCATTTAAAAATTTGGATTCTAACGATAGAGCTGCGTTTTGTGTTCAAAACGAATTAGTTAGTTTTGATTCAACCAATGACTGCTATTTAGTTAAAGACCCTCTAACATTTAGAGTTTCGTTGTTGAAACTAGACGAGAAATACTGCTCATGCGGGCATCCCTATCGATGCTACCATTTTAAAGCGGCCATTCTATTTGATGCCAAAAAAATTTATTCAACTCCTTTATCCTCTAATAAAAAACCAATTCATTACCAACTCGGAACGCTAACCCCTAAAAGGAAGAAAAGGAACATAACTGAAGCAACCACTTTTCACGTGAAGAGGGCAAAATCTAAACGTGAACTGTTTTCAAATAGCAATATGTCAAACATCCCAGAAAAAAATTCTTCAAAGTCATCAAATTTCATCTTGGAAAGCAACTCGACAAAAACTGACTCCATTCTGAAACCTGTTATCGACAAACCGAAGGACCGTTCTCTGAGAAAAACACCATTTGAAATTGAGTCTGACTCACAGGTGAAAAAAGACCCTTTTCAGGGTAATGAACAAGAATCGGACGAAAGAAGAATGCGTTTTGAGATTGAAAAGTTCCGGTGCAATCACATGTGCGAAAAATATTTTATGAGTGGGAACCCTTATGAGTCGCTTGAAATGAACAAAAAGGTGTCTGATAAATTGATCGTGAAAGCCATGAGCACGTTATTGGATTTGTATGATACCGACAAGGGTTATATCCTTCTGACAACCTACTATTATCAAATATGGTTTACTGGTTTAGTGGAAATGAAAAACACCGTTAAGGAATTTCTAGAAGTTCATGGAAGGTTCCATTGTAACAAAAAATCCATCGTTGTTTTAATACCGAGGACGCCCGGCGCACATGATCATTGGATGCTGGGAATAATAAGAAGAAATTCGTTGGAAATTTATGATTCATTGCCAGGAGGAACCGACTCTCTTATTTTGCAGAGACACTTTGAAGTAATGACTGAAATTGGCGGTTTCCATTTTGATGATTCGGATTTCAATCGATCATTAGGTTCAAAAAAACTCCCTAAACAACCCTCAGGAAATGACTGTGGCCTTTTTGTTCTGTATTACCTTTTCAACATATTAAAAAAAAATAAAACAAATAACTTCATTACCAGCGAATCAAGTAAAGGACGAAGGTGGCTGTATCATTTAGTTGAACTATATGAAAAGAAACCAAAATACGAAGACCAATACCTATAACTGAATACAGGCAAACTTCGAATTTGAAGCTAGAAAATATATATCAACAAAAATCATATAATTTTTAAAATGCTGTAAATCTCAAAAAACAAAATCTTAATTTTTTTAGAAAAAGAGTACTTTTCACATTTCTTTATTCAAGTTTTGCTGAATATTACAATATTGTTAAGTGTTAATTTCAACATTCATTAGAAAATTGTTTTTCACATATAAAATTGATAAATTATCATAAGGAATACTTGACTGTCACAACTATTTTTCATTTATATTGTTACCGTTTTATCAATATTGGTTTTGGAAAATAAAAAATAAAATATGAATGTAATAGCCTAATTTATGGAAAGGTTCTTTCTTTACGAGAAAATACTAAGAGGACAAGCAGTTTTATTCATTTTATTCGATTTTCAGAGCTTAGTGTTACATAGTTTCAATTTAAAAATACTTCTTCGTGCTGAAACAATTTGTTGACTTTTTAATCTTCACTTGACACATGTTTTTCTTCACATTTCGAACAAAAATAATAATTTATGTTAGTGCATGTTTTGTTGTTGTCGCAAGCGTCGTGATACCATTTTCTGCAATTAAGTTCTATACACATTCTGAAGTGTGTGTTTTTTCCAACACCCGTGCAGGTGGATTCGTCACATAAGGTTTTTTCTGGTGCCATGTATCTTTTGAGCCAAGTACTTGTTTGTTTTTCAGTTTCAGCATAATCACACTTAAGCTGCACTGATTGCAAAGCGGTACATTCTTTTTTTGCTAAAGAAAATCGCTGTTCATTTACGACATATTTTGACCTGCCTTGTTTCTTTTTGGGATCAAGTTTCAAAGAATGGACATATAACGCCCATTTTCTGCCTTCAAGGCTTGTTTCGGGTGTTTGACTTGGACGGCTTGTTAAAAGGCCGTGTAAAAAGTATAAAGTGTAAACTCCACAATCGTTTGATCCATGTCCTTGAGAAGGACAGTCGCTACTAACTTCAAAGACCCATTCTTCTAATGCTATACGTACTTCAGCAGCGTGACAAGCGAGAATCGCAAAACTCATGAGTGTTTTAAAATGTCTTTGAAGTCCTATAGGATTTCTATGTAATCCATCAAGAACGCATATTTTTTTCTTTTGGAAATTAATTAGCCCTAAGAGCCAGTGATTTCCAGAAGATTTCGAAACTTCCGGAACTAAAATAGCTAAGATATCTTTATTAAGGGCTTCGTTTTTATCTAGGAATTCGAATACATCTTGAAAGGAGCGTTTGATTGCTTTGATATCTTTGATGCGTCCATGCATAGCCCCATGTAGCTTCATGAAAAATCCACTGTGTATAATTAGCACTTCATTTTCAGCGTTGCATATTTTTACCATTTTTTCCATGCATCGTATTATTGCAAAATTCATACATGCATTGCCGGGTTTAAAAGATCTCGTTTCTCTTGACCTTTCGAAGTTGTCGTTGTTAACGTGTTTAAGAGCTTCTTTGAACTCCAAATTATTCTTTATGTTGTTTTTAAAATGTTGGTGCTCATATGGTTTATGCCCTTCCACCAAAAAGGTACTCAAGATTGAATCTATTTGAGGGATATTTGAAACGATGGATTTTTCTAATTTTGGCATTTGCGTTTTTTCGTTAGCTGAAGGAGACTCATTGTTTTGACATGATTCAGATTCTTGAAGCAATATTTCAGCCCGAACTGGAGTCGACGTCAAAATTTGGTTTGTTTCAAACCTCTCGAGTAAACTATGATCTTCGATTATTTCCAGGTTCACATTTTCGTTTATTGCTAGATGATTCGTATTTTTAAATGTATCACTCGATGATGGAAAAATAGTTTCGACGTTCGGCGCTAAAAGATCAGGAAGCACAACGTCATCTAATTTAATATTTGTATTAGTGACAGTCGAAACGTCTAATTCTGATCTCATATTCATCGGGGGCAAAAAAGGTTCGAGAAGATCGAACTCATTTTCTAAGTCGTTATCACTGGATACGTCTACTGTTGATTCACTCATCACCACAGAAAGGTTAGATTCTTCACCGACGTATATAACGACATCTGATATTTTTTCGTCGACGACTTCTTTCTGTTTCCGACTATAGATTGAGGTTGGAGCTGCTGTGAAGGAATAGTCGTAGTCTTCCGTTCTAGGTTTTTTCCGTCCACTTGGAATTTTGGGTTTAAGTAATTTGGTCGAGGATATGGCATCTGCTGGTTTTTCGGGGCACAATTTTCTAACAAGATGGAGATGGAAACACCATTTACTTCCGCAGGTGCAGGTGCTCTTTTGCGCGTCCACAGCGAAACAAGATTCATCAAATGGACTTTTGACAACAAAGCACTTATTTCTTGCTTCGTAACTGATGCGTTGATTCTCTATCGATAGAGCTGCTAAAGAATCAAAAACCAAGTTTACAGACTCTACGTGTTTTGAGATTGTTGACCGTTTCGTCTGCAGCTCCGAGATTATATCTCTGTTCGTGAATACTCTTTTTTTCGGCACTATTTGTAAGTTCAAGTTCTTTGAGCCATCTGTTTCTGGATCAATATATTCTGATTTTAAATTGTACATTCCAGCAACTCCACGATAACAACGGTTGAATTCGTTTAGTTTGTGCTTTTTATAGTTAATGATTTCAATCACGGCTTGATTAACCGACAGTTCTTTACCATCGATAAATCTTTTAAAATCATTATGCAGACTCTCGCTTAGATTATTAGTAGTAATGCAATTTCTAAATGCTGCGAAGCGATTTGTTACACCCTTTATGCATCTTGTGACTAAATCGGTTTTAAGGTAGGTATCAGCGTAATCTTTAAATTCAGGTGTCCATAGCATTTCAAACATTTTGTAAAGAGAATGGAATTCTTCTACGCTTGCGGATTCAATCAAATTTCTTATGTGCTCTTTGTATAGATTTTTGTCGTCACTGGAAGCACTCAATTTTTCCAGCTTCTCGGTGACATTTCTTTTGATGTGATTCTGACAGAAAACCAAATTTTCCTTTCCCATTTTGCAGGAAGATAATATTGCCGCTACTATCCCTGGTTCTCTGTCGCAAACGATAGGAACATTTCTTCCGTATTTGTCTAGTTCCAGTAAGGAAGCAACAAGTTTCCAAAAATATTCGTGTGTTGTTTTTAGTTTTTTGTCATGGATCATGGCAAATACCGGGGTTAATGGCTCTCCCTCTATTTCGGGATTAACAGTGCAAACGAAAGACACGTAAAAATTACCTATTCTGAAGGTCGTGTCATATCCTAACATTAGCTTAACATTCGAATCATCGTAGGATAGCTTAAAAAATCGGTTCACCAAAGTTAAAATGTCAGGCTCGACCACAATACAGAAAAAACTTTTTTTAATATATTCAATGTGTAATATTCTTTCTTTTAAAGGACCATCAGCCAATTCAATCAAATTGAAATAAGGGTCATTCGAAATTTTGTTTTTTCGGTCAAAAGCGTATTTACAGTTTTGAGCTTGTCTCAAGTTTCGTGGACCATGATCTTCAATCTCATCCGGATGAACAGAAACTTCATGACCAAGAAACCTTTTATTTTCATATAATTCCATGGTTTTTTTCGAGTGTTTCTCTGTAACAATCTGCCGGGTTTATTCTACCACTCTCAAAAAACTGTTTTTGTAAATTACGCACGCTTTTTATGGTTGTTGTGTGCGTTTTAAATTTTTCACTTGTGTTTCCGTACCTCCGACGCACACTTAATTTTTCGTCACCAGTATACTGAATCAAAATAGCAATCGTTTCATCGCTACTTTTTGTTGACAATTTGAAAAGGACTTTTTTAAATTGAGAGTCACATTCGAGTCCGGCTCCAATCCTTCTATAGAAATATTGTCTAAAGATTTGCAAGTCTTCAATATGTTTCATAGCAGTTTCCCTCCAAAAAAATCTATCATTTTTGACATCGTTTTCTTCCTCCCTTGACACTCGAAAAGCGAATATTTCGCCGCTTTTGGGGTACACTTTCTGCGGAAGCGGAGTGGTGTACACTGGGCCGTCTTCCTTTTTTGACTTTATTCCTTGCAAGAAAATCATCGCTTCTTTCGATGTTAAATTCTTATAACAGTTTGTACGAAATGCTTTATTATCACCCTCATTTTGTGATGTCTTTGACTTCTTATTTTTTGCGGTTTCGTCAACATCTGTCGAACGTTTCATTAGTGGTTGAAGTTGAAGGGGCGATGTTCCTTCATTCTCTTTTTTGCACTCCATTTCTTGTTTCAGCCAAACTACATCCTAAAAATTTCCATATTTTTTATATACTGTAGAAATTTTTAACCTAAATTCCACCTTGTACCATTCATAGTACTGTACTCCATAGGCACTACTTACATATCATAAAGCTGGTAATGATGTGATTCTCAAGCTTCGAAAGAGGATCGATATATTGGCGAAGAGTTCAGTAAATCAGAATGCGAGGGCCGACTGTCATTAAGTAACTGTGAGACTGAGAACTTCCTATCCGGTCTAAGGGCGAAATCAAAAGCCTCAAATTTATTTCATTCGCATGGAATTTATTCGATTTTCATACGAATTCTAAAGTACACTGACAAATTTCAGATTTAAGGGCTCCCGAATTCCTTACTCCCGCTGTCCTCGCCTTAAGATAATGCCAGAGAGCGAGGGATCGCGACCCCGTCGCAGTGTTTTTCATTTAATTTTTGATTAAAATTATGACGTTCAATTACATTCCTACGGCCATTTATTCGCGGCTTATACGATATATGGTAGTTGGGAAAAAATGTTACAAATAAAAGCATTCCAAAAATTTATGACTGAAAATGTCAGTAAAGTTGACAGGTTGCTTTACTTCACGTTTGATTATTGGTCTATTATTGAATGTTACCCAATAGTAGCATGGTGCATTTGTTAATTTTTTCGAAATAAATAATTGTTGTTTTTAGACGTGTGTGAATTTTTTTAGGTTTATTTCCGCCGCGAATCCGTTGGAAAGAAATAGCTGGAATTTCAAATATCATTATAGTTAATTATAGTATAGAATATACTTTAAAACTTGATTCCCAATGCCATAGTCGAGGCTTAAAGAGTAGTTTTTAAAGGAAAAACCGTATGACAGACCACGCAACGTCAAGTATTACTCAAAATCCCCAAGCCTTGGATGTTGCAGCCACAAGCTTACGAATATGGTAGATACATGGATTTATAATAGAAGCTAAGTTACGCTTCCTGGATATTTCACTGTAGCCTTCAGTAAGGCATTTTGATTTTAAACACATTTATGTCATAAAAATTCGCGCGGATGGGGACTGGGGCGCTGATGACGTAGAAATTGAGGCAAACTTTTTTCTCTCGGCGCGCGTGCGCGCGCGCTTTTCTTAAAATTGTTTCGCGCGTGCTATTAAAAATTAGAACTCAAGCGCGTGAAAAACTTCCACCCCCTTCTGAATTTGCCTCAAATTCTACGTCACAAACGCGCTGGCCAGGCTGGTACTAGCTCGCGCCAGTTCAGACGAGGAATAAATGTTGTGCGCGTTTTAAGGCGAGTGGAATATCCAGGAAGCGTAAGCTTCTATTATAAATCCATGGTAGATAGAAGCCATTGGCCAATAAAATTTAACACCAAACTAGACTAAGTAAAACTATTGCTTACCTGAGTTTTCTTACTATTCGTACACATGGAAAATTCAATTAGTTTAGCATAACTAGTGATGTATAAATTGAACCGTGTTGCGTTTTAAGTCTCCGAGCGCACTGTCCTTTCAAGACAGTGTTTGGGTGATCGAGTGAGCTGTGGCATAAGCCGCATAGCGGCATAACTTTAAAAAATAATTTGTTCTTCTCAAGTTCGTCTGCTACTATTTCTGGTAAGATTATTTGTAAGTGACAGTGTATTAGTGTAACCAATGGAATTTCCTCATCGTCACGGGCTGGGAAAGAAGCATAATCTTTAAACTAGTCCTTGGAAGTTGGGACCAGTGACCCCCCTACCGCTAGTGTCCGAAATAATAAAATGGTCCACGGACTGGTCCCCACCTTTGTTCTCCTATAGATTTGCAATTAATAAACTGGTCCCGAGGACCAGTAACCCCCACTTCTTAAATTAAAAACTAGTCCAAGCAATTAATAAAATGGTTTTATAATTGAAACGTGTTGCGTGGTATGCTTCCGAGCGCGCTGTCCTTTCGAAACAGTGTTTGAGTGATCGACTGGGCTGTGGCATAATTTAAAAAATAATTTGTTTTTCTCAAGTTCGTCTGCTACTATTTCTGGTAAGAGAATTTGTAAGTGGTAACAGGGCCGGAAATAAGAAACAATTCTTATAGGACAAGTGTCCAGTGACCCCCTGTTTGAATGGAAAATTTATAGGACTTTGTCCACTGAAGTGTGCAAAAATAGTGTCGCTTCTCCATGGCCAAGCTATCAAAACTTGGGAAAATTTATTGGTCAAACTGTCCAGTGACCCCCTTAAATTTTAAAAAAGTTATGGGACATTTTAAAGTTTTATTGGACAATGTCCAGTGTCCTGCGCTTATTTCCGGCCCTGAGTGGTAACCAATGGATTTTTACATCATCGACCAATTTTGAACAAGGACTCCCGATGATGTTAAAATGATAGTCTGTCGCAAAGGCATATCAAAGTCTATATTATAATCCAAAAAAATTATAATAATGATAATAACCCTCCAAATACAAAACACGAACCCTTAAGGCATGTAAAAATAACATAACACTGTCCTTCACATTTAGGGACTGAAAATATATGAACTTTAATGCTTCGGAACACACTTTCAAATACAGAATTAGGCATATTTCTTATTTATTAGTCCGATGGACTATTTTATTAGTTCCGACCGGAGCCTCCGAGCTGATTTAGGCCCGTGCCTATCGCGAAGCGAGAATATTTTTTTAAACTAATTTAGTTCGCCGTGTTTTCTCGCTTGGTGGCACTTTTAGTACCGTAAAATAAAAAATAAGTTCAGCCTCGTGACCCTGTCGACTGCTAAAATATTAGGTCAAGGCATAGACGTAGAGCGGTGAAGCCGAGGTCGCGGATAATAAAAAACTGTTTTATAAAATTTCCAAAGACGTTTATTAAACAATCATGTCAAAGAAGTAAAGGATAAAAAAGTTAAGGTTCAAAAATTAAAGGTTTCCAAGGAGTAAAAAAATTCCTCTTACAGTATATTAAAACCGTGAATTAGCAAGAAATTTTTTTACTAAAAAACCACAATGTTAAAATCTCATAATTAATTTTGTTGTCCATACAATCGAACCAATAGATTAATAAAAAAATATCCCTTAAAACAATAACGTTAATTTAAGGGCGAAATCCTTCTCTTTCTCAAAATTTTTATACTTGTCCCTAAAATATCAACGATAATTTATGGAAGACCAGGGTCGCAACGGTAATAAAAGCGCCACCTAGTACACATATATGGTAAAGATCTTTCCTCTATGAAGATTTCCCCACATAAAAATGGACACGCACGGGCCTAGATCATCTCGGAGGCTCCGTTCCCTATAGGACAATTTTTTTAATCAAATTGAAAGTTGCTACACGATTGCATATTTGACTACGAAACTTCTCACGGCATATTAAAACATGTGCAAGACGAGAAGGTTGTGTAAACTACGTCGAAGTAATTGCAAAATGGTAAAAGCTCTTATTCGGTAAGAATTGCATTAAATAGAAATAGGTATTTGTGAGCTGTCTCAAAACTTTTGAAAAAATGGTAGAAGGATAGTTTAAAAAATTAAATTGGAATTTTTTCTCTCCAATGGTATTTTTGGACCAGAGTTTGCAGAAGAACTGAAAGGTGTGCAAGACGAAAGAGCAGTGCAAACCATATTAAAACTTTCGTATAGTCGTAAGATGGTAGTTTTAATATTTTTATATTCTATATGTTGTAATTTGAGTAGGCTTTGACGAAACACATGTGCAAACCATGTAAAAACTTAAGTAAAAAATGTTGGTAGGTTTAAAAATACATGAATATGTTTTTACTCTATATATTGTATTTGGAGCTAAAAAAACGTCTGCAAGACGAAAAACCTGTGAAACCATGATAAACTGTAATAAATGGTTAGATAGTGGTTTTAAAATTAAAAGGGGAGCTTTTTACTCGATATGTGCTATTTTGAGTAGGGTTTGCGGAAAATCATAAAGGTGTGCAAGACGAAAAACCTGTGCAAACCTTTTTAAATTTAAGAAAAATGGTTAGATACTGGTTTTAAATTTAAAAGGGGAGCTTTTTAAAAGTATATGTGCTATTTTGAGCAGGGTTTGCGGAAAACCGTAATGGTGTGCAAGACGAAAAACCTGTGCAAACCTTTTAAAATTTAAGAAAAATGGTTAGATCGTGGTTTTAAAATTAAAAGCGGAGCTGTTTATTCGATATGTGCTATTTTGAGCAGGGTTTGCGGAAAACCATAAGGGTGTGCAAGACCAAAAAACCGGTGCAAACCTTTCAAAATAAGAAAAATGGTTAGATACTAGTTTTAAATTTAAAAGTGAAGCTTTTTACTCGATATGTGCTATTTTGAGCAGGGTTTGCGGAAAATCATAAAGGTGTGCAAGACGAAAAACCTGTGCAAACCTTTTAAAATTTAAGAAAAATGGTTAGATAGTGGTTTTAAAATTAAAGACGAGCTTTTTACTCGATATGTGCTATTTTGAGCAGGGTTTTCGGAAAATCATAATGGTGTGCAAGACGAAAAACCTGTGCAAACCTTTTAAAATTTAAGAAAAATGGTTAGATAGAGGTTTTAAAATTAAAAGGGGAGCTGTTTATACGATATGTGCTATTTTGAGCAGGGTTTGCGGAAAACCATAAGGGTGTGCAAGACCAAAAAACCTGTGTAAACCTTTTAAAATAAGAAAAATGGTTAGATACTAGTTTTAAATTTAAAAGGGGAGCTTTTTGCTCGATATGTGCTATTTTTAGCAGGATTTGCGGAAAATCATAAAGGTGTGCAAGACGAAAAACCTGTGCAAACCTTTTTAAATTTAAGAAAAATGGTTAGATAGCGGTTTTAAAATTAAAAGGGGAGCTTTTTAAAAGTATATGTGCTATTTTGAGCAGGGTTTGCGGAAAAATATTAAGGTGTGCAAGGTTTGCATATAAAGTTGTGAAAAGTAGTATGGGGGGTAGGGTAGGGTAACGACTTCTCGAAACATGCGCAAGTTTTGCAAATAAAGTTATGCAAAGCAATATGGGGTAGGGTGGCGTGTTCTTGAACGGTGTGCAAGGATTGCAATGTGACAGGTGTGCAAACAAGTAGTGAGAATGAGGATGGTGTGCAAGGTTTGCTTATAAGTTGTGCAAAATAGTATGGGGTAAAGGGGGGTGTGTTCTTTAAAGGTGTGCAAGGTTTGCGTTATTTAGTTTGCATACGCCAGGTGTGCAAACTAGTAGGGAGAAGGAGGATGGTGTGCAAGGTTTGCTTATGAAGTTGTGCAAAGTAGTATGGGGTGGGGTGGGTTATTGTTGAAAGGTGTGCAAGGTTTGCGTAATTAGTTTGCATACGCCAGGTGTGCAAACTAGTAGGGAGGATGAGGATGGTGTGCAAGGTTTGCTTAATTGGTTTGCTTATAAAGTTGTGCAAAGTAGTATGGGGTGGGGGGTGTTGTTGAAAGGTGTGCAAGGTTTGCGTAATCAGTTTGCAGGCGCCAGGTGTGCAAACTAGTAGGAGTTTTGAAAGTTGTGCAAGGTTCGCAAAATCAGTTTGCTGGTGCCAGGTGTGCAAACTAGTAGAATTTTTGAAAAGTGTGCAAGGTTTGCATAATCAGTTTGCAGGCGCAGGGTGTGCAAACTAGTAGGACCCGAATTAAGATATTCAACTTTCAAGGCTAAAATGAACAGTGTAATAATTGAAATCATTTTCGAGATCTGTCTCAGGTTTCGTTTCATTTATGACTATTTATAAAGGACGTTCCTGGTATACGCTAGATGGTTTCTGACAGTGCTTTATACGGATAATAACATATTTAAACTAAATGAAGATCGTATGTGCCAGAATTAAGATATTCAACTTTCAAGGCTAAAATGAAGAGTGTAATAATTGAAATCATTTTGGAGAATCTACTCAGGTTTCCTTTCATTTATGACAAATTTATATGGACGTTCCCGGTATACGCTAGATGGTTTCAGACAGTGTTTTATACGGCTAATAACATATTTAAACTAAATGAAGATCGTATGTGCCAGAATTAAGATATTCAACTTTCAAGGCTAAATTAACAGTGTAATAATTGAAATCATTTTCGAGATCTGTCTCAGGTTTCGTTTCATTTATGACTATTTATAAAGGACGTTCCTGGTATACGCTAGATGGTTTCTGACAGTGTTTTTTACGGCTAATAACATATTTAAACTAAATGAAGATCGTATGTGCCAGAATTAAGATATTCAACTTTCAAGGCTAAAATGAACAGTGTAATAATTGAAATCATTTTCGAGATCTGTCTCAGGTTTCGTTTCATTTATGACTATTTATAAAGGACGTTCCTGGTATACGCTAGATGGTTTCTGACAGTGTTTTATACGGATAATAACATATTTAAACTAAATGAAGATCGTATGTGCCAGAATTAAGATATTCAACTTTCAAGGCTAAAATGAAGAGTGTAATAATTGAAATCATTTTCGAGATCTGTCTCAGGTTTCGTTTCATTTATGACTATTTATAAAGGACGTTCCTGGTATACGCTAGATGGTTTCTGACAGTGTTTTATACGGATAATAACATATTTAAACTAAATGAAGATCGTATGTGCCAGAATTAAGATATTCATTTTTCAAGGCTAAAATGAAGAGTGTAATAATTGAAATCATTTTCGAGATCTGTCTCAGGTTTCGTTTCATTTATGACTATTTATAAAGGACGCTCCTGGTATACGCTAGATGGTTTCTGACAGTGTTTTTTACGGCTAATAACATATTTAAACTAAATGAAGATCGTATGTGCCAGAATTAAGATATTCAACTTTCAAGGCTAAAATGAACAGTGTAATAATTGAAATCATTTTCGAGATCTGTCTCAGGTTTCGTTTCATTTATGACTATTTATAAAGGACGTTCCTGGTATACGCTAGATGGTTTCTGACAGTGTTTTTTACGGCTAATAACATATTTAAACTAAATGAAGATCGTATGTGCCAGAATTAAGATATTCAACTTTCAAGGCTAAAATGAACAGTGTAATAATTGAAATCATTTTCGAGATCTGTCTCAGGTTTCGTTTCATTTATGACTATTTATAAAGGACGTTCCTGGTATACGCTAGATGGTTTCTGACAGTGTTTTATACGGATAATAACATATTTAAACTAAATGAAGATCGTATGTGCCAGAATTAAGATATTCAACTTTCAAGGCTAAAATGAAGAGTGTAATAATTGAAATCATTTTCGAGATCTGTCTCAGGTTTCGTTTCATTTATGACTATTTATAAAGGACGTTCCTGGTATACGCTAGATGGTTTCTGACAGTGTTTTATACGGATAATAACATATTTAAACTAAATGAAGATCGTATGTGCCAGAATTAAGATATTCATTTTTCAAGGCTAAAATGAAGAGTGTAATAATTGAAATCATTTTCGAGATCTGTCTCAGGTTTCGTTTCATTTATGACTATTTATAAAGGACGCTCCTGGTATACGCTAGATGGTTTCTGACAGTGTTTTTTACGGCTAATAACATATTTAAACTAAATGAAGATCGTATGTGCCAGAATTAAGATATTCAACTTTCAAGGCTAAAATGAACAGTGTAATAATTGAAATCATTTTCGAGATCTGTCTCAGGTTTCGTTTCATTTATGACTATTTATAAAGGACGTTCCTGGTATACGCTAGATGGTTTCTGACAGTGTTTTATACGGCTAATAACATATTTAAACTAAATGAAGATCGTATGTGCCAGAATTAAGATATTCAACTTTCAAGGCTAAAATGAACAGTGTAATAATTGAAATCATTTTCGAGATCTGTCTCAGGTTTCGTTTCATTTATGACTATTTATAAAGGACGTTCCTGGTATACGCTAGATGGTTTCTGACAGTGTTTTATACGGATAATAACATATTTAAACTAAATGAAGATCGTATGTGCCAGAATTAAGATATTCAACTTTCAAGGCTAAAATGAACAGTGTAATAATTGAAATCATTTTCGAGATCTGTCTCAGGTTTCGTTTCATTTATGACTATTTATAAAGGACGTTCCTGGTATACGCTAGATGGTTTCTGACAGTGTTTTATACGGGTAATAACATATTTAAACTAAATGAAGATCATATGTGCCAGAATTAAGATATTCAACTTTCAAGGCTAAAATGAAGAGTGTAATAATTGAAATCATTTTCGAGATCTGTCTCAGGTTTCGTTTCATTTATGACTATTTATACAGGACGTTCCTGGTATACGCTAGATGGTTTCTGACAGTGTTTTTTACGGCTAATAACATATTTAAACTAAATGAAGATCGTATGTGCCAGAATTAAGATATTCAACTTTCAAGGCTAAAATGAACAGTGTAATAATTGAAATCATTTTCGAGATCTGTCTCAGGTTTCGTTTCATTTATGACTATTTATAAAGGACGTTCCTGGTATACGCTAGATGGTTTCTGACAGTGTTTTATACGGATAATAACATATTTAAACTAAATGAAGATCGTATGTGCCAGAATTAAGATATTCAACTTTCAAGGCTAAAATGAAGAGTGTAATAATTGAAATCATTTTCGAGATCTGTCTCAGGTTTCGTTTCATTTATGAAAATTTATAAAGGACGCTCCTGGTATACGCTAGATGGTTTCTGACAGTGTTTTTTACGGCTAATAACATATTTAAACTAAATGAAGATCGTATGTGCCAGAATTAAGATATTCAACTTTCAAGGCTAAAATGAACAGTGTAATAATTGAAATCATTTTCGAGATCTGTCTCAGGTTTCGTTTCATTTATGACTATTTATAAAGGACGTTCCTGGTATACGCTAGATGGTTTCTGACAGTGTTTTATACGGGTAATAACATATTTAAACTAAATGAAGATCGTATGTGCCAGAATTAAGATATTCAACTTTCAAGGCTAAAATGAAGAGTGTAATAATTGAAATCATTTTCGAGATCTGTCTCAGGTTTCGTTTCATTTATGACTATTTATAAAGGACGTTCCTGGTATACGCTAGATGGTTTCTGACAGTGTTTTTTACGGCTAATAACATATTTAAACTAAATGAAGATCGTATGTGCCAGAATTAAGATATTCAACTTTCAAGGCTAAAATGAACAGTGTAATAATTGAAATCATTTTCGAGATCTGTCTCAGGTTTCGTTTCATTTATGACTATTTATAAAGGACGTTCCTGGTATACGCTAGATGGTTTCTGACAGTGTTTTATACGGATAATAACATATTTAAACTAAATGAAGATCGTATGTGCCAGAATTAAGATATTCAACTTTCAAGGCTAAAATGAAGAGTGTAATAATTGAAATCATTTTCGAGATCTGTCTCAGGTTTCGTTTCATTTATGACTATTTATAAACGACGCTCCTGGTATACGCTAGATGGTTTCTGACAGTGTTTTTTACGGATAATAACATATTTAAACTAAATGAAGATCGTATGTGCCAGAATTAAGATATTCAACTTTCAAGGCTAAAATGAACAGTGTAATAATTGAAATCATTTTGGAGAATCTACTCAGGTTTCCTTTCATTTATGACAAATTTGTATGGACGTTCCCGGTATACGCTAGATGGTTTCAGACAGTGTTTTATACGGCTAATAACATATTTAAACTAAATGAAGATCGTATGTGCCAGAATTAAGATATTCAACTTTCAAGGCTAAAATGAACAGTGTAATAATTGAAATCATTTTCGAGATCTGTCTCAGGTTTCGTTTCATTTATGACTATTTATAAAGGACGTTCCTGGTATACGCTAGATGGTTTCTGACAGTGTTTTTTACGGCTAATAACATATTTAAACTAAATGAAGATCGTATGTGCCAGAATTAAGATATTCAACTTTCAAGGCTAAAATGAACAGTGTAATAATTGAAATCATTTTCGAGATCTGTCTCAGGTTTCGTTTCATTTATGACTATTTATAAAGGACGTTCCTGGTATACGCTAGATGGTTTCTGACAGTGTTTTATACGGATAATAACATATTTAAACTAAATGAAGATCGTATGTGCCAGAATTAAGATATTCAACTTTCAAGGCTAAAATGAACAGTGTAATAATTGAAATCATTTTCGAGATCTGTCTCAGGTTTCGTTTCATTTATGACTATTTATAAAGGACGTTCCTGGTATACGCTAGATGGTTTCTGACAGTGTTTTATACGGGTAATAACATATTTAAACTAAATGAAGATCGTATGTGCCAGAATTAAGATATTCAACTTTCAAGGCTAAAATGAAGAGTGTAATAATTGAAATCATTTTCGAGATCTGTCTCAGGTTTCGTTTCATTTATGACTATTTATAAAGGACGTTCCTGGTATACGCTAGATGGTTTCTGACAGTGTTTTTTACGGCTAATAACATATTTAAACTAAATGAAGATCGTATGTGCCAGAATTAAGATATTCAACTTTCAAGGCTAAAATGAACAGTGTAATAATTGAAATCATTTTCGAGATCTGTCTCAGGTTTCGTTTCATTTATGACTATTTATAAAGGACGTTCCTGGTATACGCTAGATGGTTTCTGACAGTGTTTTTTACGGCTAATAACATATTTAAACTAAATGAAGATCGTATGTGCCAGAATTAAGATATTCAACTTTCAAGGCTAAAATGAACAGTGTAATAATTGAAATCATTTTCGAGATCTGTCTCAGGTTTCGTTTCATTTATGACTATTTATAAAGTACGTTCCTGGTATACGCTAGATGGTTTCTGACAGTGTTTTTTACGGCTAATAACATATTTAAACTAAATGAAGATCGTATGTGCCAGAATTAAGATATTCAACTTTCAAGGCTAAAATGAACAGTGTAATAATTGAAATCATTTTCGAGATCTGTCTCAGGTTTCGTTTCATTTATGACTATTTATAAAGGACGTTCCTGGTATACGCTAGATGGTTTCAGACAGTGTTTTATACGGCTAATAACATATTTAAACTAAATGAAGATCGTATGTGCCAGAATTAAGATATTCAACTTTCAAGGCTAAAATGAACAGTGTAATAATTGAAATCATTTTCGAGATCTGTCTCAGGTTTCGTTTCATTTATGACTATTTATAAAGGACGCTCCTGGTATACGCTAGATGGTTTCTGACAGTGTTTTTTACGGCTAATAACATATTTAAACTAAATGAAGATCGTATGTGCCAGAATTAAGATATTCAACTTTCAAGGCTAAAATGAACAGTGTAATAATTGAAATCATTTTCGAGATCTGTCTCAGGTTTCGTTTCATTTATGACTATTTATAAAGGACGTTCCTGGTATACGCTAGATGGTTTCTGACAGTGTTTTATACGGATAATAACATATTTAAACTAAATGAAGATCGTATGTGCCAGAATTAAGATATTCAACTTTCAAGGCTAAAATGAACAGTGTAATAATTGAAATCATTTTCGAGATCTGTCTCAGGTTTCGTTTCATTTATGACTATTTATAAAGGACGTTCCTGGTATACGCTAGATGGTTTCTGACAGTGTTTTATACGGATAATAACATATTTAAACTAAATGAAGATCGTATGTGCCAGAATTAAGATATTCAACTTTCAAGGCTAAAATGAACAGTGTAATAATTGAAATCATTTTCGAGATCTGTCTCAGGTTTCGTTTCATTTATGACTATTTATAAAGGACGCTCCTGGTATACGCTAGATGGTTTCTGACAGTGTTTTTTACGGCTAATAACATATTTAAACTAAATGAAGATCGTATGTGCCAGAATTAAGATATTCAACTTTCAAGGCTAAAATGAACAGTGTAATAATTGAAATCATTTTCGAGATCTGTCTCAGGTTTCGTTTCATTTATGACTATTTATAAAGGACGTTCCTGGTATACGCTAGATGGTTTCTGACAGTGTTTTATACGGATAATAACATATTTAAACTAAATGAAGATCGTATGTGCCAGAATTAAGATATTCAACTTTCAAGGCTAAAATGAACAGTGTAATAATTGAAATCATTTTCGAGATCTGTCTCAGGTTTCGTTTCATTTATGACTATTTATAAAGGACGTTCCTGGTATACGCTAGATGGTTTCTGACAGTGTTTTATACGGATAATAACATATTTAAACTAAATGAAGATCGTATGTGCCAGAATTAAGATATTCAACTTTCAAGGCTAAAATGAAGAGTGTAATAATTGAAATCATTTTGGAGAATCTACTCAGGTTTCCTTTCATTTATGACAAATTTATATGGACGTTCCCGGTATACGCTAGATGGTTTCAGACAGTGTTTTATACGGCTA
Organism: Phalangium opilio; assembly: GCF_054372755.1. Lineage (NCBI taxonomy): Eukaryota > Metazoa > Arthropoda > Arachnida > Opiliones > Phalangiidae > Phalangium > Phalangium opilio. The sequence goes on from NW_028324255.1 coordinate 580,661, forward strand.
ATAACATATTTAAACTAAATGAAGATCGTATGTGCCAGAATTAAGATATTCAACTTTCAAGGCTAAAATGAACAGTGTAATAATTGAAATCATTTTCGAGATCTGTCTCAGGTTTCGTTTCATTTATGACTATTTATAAAGGACGTTCCTGGTATACGCTAGATGGTTTCTGACAGTGTTTTATACGGATAATAACATATTTAAACTAAATGAAGATCGTATGTGCCAGAATTAAGATATTCAACTTTCAAGGCTAAAATGAACAGTGTAATAATTGAAATCATTTTCGAGATCTGTCTCAGGTTTCGTTTCATTTATGACTATTTATAAAGGACGTTCCTGGTATACGCTAGATGGTTTCTGACAGTGTTTTATACGGATAATAACATATTTAAACTAAATGAAGATCGTATGTGCCAGAATTAAGATATTCAACTTTCAAGGCTAAAATGAACAGTGTAATAATTGAAATCATTTTCGAGATCTGTCTCAGGTTTCGTTTCATTTATGACTATTTATAAAGGACGTTCCTGGTATACGCTAGATGGTTTCTGACAGTGTTTTATACGGATAATAACATATTTAAACTAAATGAAGATCGTATGTGCCAGAATTAAGATATTCAACTTTCAAGGCTAAAATGAAGAGTGTAATAATTGAAATCATTTTGGAGAATCTACTCAGGTTTCCTTTCATTTATGACAAATTTATATGGACGTTCCCGGTATACGCTAGATGGTTTCAGACAGTGTTTTATACGGCTAATAACATATTTAAACTAAATGAAGATCGTATGTGCCAGAATTAAGATATTCAACTTTCAAGGCTAAAATGAACAGTGTAATAATTGAAATCATTTTCGAGATCTGTCTCAGGTTTCGTTTCATTTATGACTATTTATAAAGGACGCTCCTGGTATACGCTAGATGGTTTCTGACAGTGTTTTTTACGGCTAATAACATATTTAAACTAAATGAAGATCGTATGTGCCAGAATTAAGATATTCAACTTTCAAGGCTAAAATGAACAGTGTAATAATTGAAATCATTTTCGAGATCTGTCTCAGGTTTCGTTTCATTTATGACTATTTATAAAGGACGTTCCTGGTATACGCTAGATGGTTTCTGACCGTGTTTTATACGGATAATAACATATTTAAACTAAATGAAGATCGTATGTGCCAGAATTAAGATATTCAACTTTCAAGGCTAAAATGAACAGTGTAATAATTGAAATCATTTTCGAGATCTGTCTCAGGTTTCGTTTCATTTATGACTATTTATAAAGGACGTTCCTGGTATACGCTAGATGGTTTCTGACAGTGTTTTATACGGATAATAACATATTTAAACTAAATGAAGATCGTATGTGCCAGAATTAAGATATTCAACTTTCAAGGCTAAAATGAAGAGTGTAATAATTGAAATCATTTTGGAGAATCTACTCAGGTTTCCTTTCATTTATGACAAATTTATATGGACGTTCCCGGTATACGCTAGATGGTTTCAGACAGTGTTTTATACGGCTAATAACATATTTAAACTAAATGAAGATCGTATGTGCCAGAATTAAGATATTCAACTTTCAAGGCTAAAATGAACAGTGTAATAATTGAAATCATTTTCGAGATCTGTCTCAGGTTTCGTTTCATTTATGACTATTTATAAAGGACGTTCCTGGTATACGCTAGATGGTTTCTGACAGTGTTTTATACGGATAATAACATATTTAAACTAAATGAAGATCGTATGTGCCAGAATTAAGATATTCAACTTTCAAGGCTAAAATGAACAGTGTAATAATTGAAATCATTTTGGAGAATCTACTCAGGTTTCCTTTCATTTATGACAAATTTGTATGGACGTTCCCGGTATACGCTAGATGGTTTCAGACAGTGTTTTATACGGCTAATAACATATTTAAACTAAATGAAGATCGTATGTGCCAGAATTAAGATATTCAACTTTCAAGGCTAAAATGAACAGTGTAATAATTGAAATCATTTTCGAGATCTGTCTCAGGTTTCGTTTCATTTATGACTATTTATAAAGGACGTTCCTGGTATACGCTAGATGGTTTCTGACAGTGTTTTTTACGGCTAATAACATATTTAAACTAAATGAAGATCGTATGTGCCAGAATTAAGATATTCAACTTTCAAGGCTAAAATGAACAGTGTAATAATTGAAATCATTTTCGAGATCTGTCTCAGGTTTCGTTTCATTTATGACTATTTATAAAGGAGGTTCCTGGTATACGCTAGATGGTTTCTGACAGTGTTTTATACGGATAATAACATATTTAAACTAAATGAAGATCGTATGTGCCAGAATTAAGATATTCAACTTTCAAGGCTAAAATGAACAGTGTAATAATTGAAATCATTTTCGAGATCTGTCTCAGGTTTCGTTTCATTTATGACTATTTATAAAGGACGTTCCTGGTATACGCTAGATGGTTTCTGACAGTGTTTTATACGGGTAATAACATATTTAAACTAAATGAAGATCGTATGTGCCAGAATTAAGATATTCAACTTTCAAGGCTAAAATGAAGAGTGTAATAATTGAAATCATTTTCGAGATCTGTCTCAGGTTTCGTTTCATTTATGACTATTTATAAAGGACGTTCCTGGTATACGCTAGATGGTTTCTGACAGTGTTTTTTACGGCTAATAACATATTTAAACTAAATGAAGATCGTATGTGCCAGAATTAAGATATTCAACTTTCAAGGCTAAAATGAACAGTGTAATAATTGAAATCATTTTCGAGATCTGTCTCAGGTTTCGTTTCATTTATGACTATTTATAAAGGACGTTCCTGGTATACGCTAGATGGTTTCTGACAGTGTTTTATACGGATAATAACATATTTAAACTAAATGAAGATCGTATGTGCCAGAATTAAGATATTCAACTTTCAAGGCTAAAATGAACAGTGTAATAATTGAAATCATTTTCGAGATCTGTCTCAGGTTTCGTTTCATTTATGACTATTTATAAAGGACGTTCCTGGTATACGCTAGATGGTTTCTGACAGTGTTTTATACGGATAATAACATATTTAAACTAAATGAAGATCGTATGTGCCAGAATTAAGATATTCAACTTTCAAGGCTAAAATGAACAGTGTAATAATTGAAATCATTTTGGAGAATCTACTCAGGTTTCCTTTCATTTATGACAAATTTGTATGGACGTTCCCGGTATACGCTAGATGGTTTCAGACAGTGTTTTATACGGCTAATAACATATTTAAACTAAATGAAGATCGTATGTGCCAGAATTAAGATATTCAACTTTCAAGGCTAAAATGAACAGTGTAATAATTGAAATCATTTTCGAGATCTGTCTCAGGTTTCGTTTCATTTATGACTATTTATAAAGGACGTTCCTGGTATACGCTAGATGGTTTCTGACAGTGTTTTTTACGGCTAATAACATATTTAAACTAAATGAAGATCGTATGTGCCAGAATTAAGATATTCAACTTTCAAGGCTAAAATGAACAGTGTAATAATTGAAATCATTTTCGAGATCTGTCTCAGGTTTCGTTTCATTTATGACTATTTATAAAGGACGTTCCTGGTATACGCTAGATGGTTTCTGACAGTGTTTTATACGGATAATAACATATTTAAACTAAATGAAGATCGTATGTGCCAGAATTAAGATATTCAACTTTCAAGGTTAAAATGAACAGTGTAATAATTGAAATCATTTTCGAGATCTGTCTCAGGTTTCGTTTCATTTATGACTATTTATAAAGGACGTTCCTGGTATACGCTAGATGGTTTCTGACAGTGTTTTATACGGGTAATAACATATTTAAACTAAATGAAGATCGTATGTGCCAGAATTAAGATATTCAACTTTCAAGGCTAAAATGAAGAGTGTAATAATTGAAATCATTTTCGAGATCTGTCTCAGGTTTCGTTTCATTTATGACTATTTATAAAGGACGTTCCTGGTATACGCTAGATGGTTTCTGACAGTGTTTTTTACGGCTAATAACATATTTAAACTAAATGAAGATCGTATGTGCCAGAATTAAGATATTCAACTTTCAAGGCTAAAATGAACAGTGTAATAATTGAAATCATTTTCGAGATCTGTCTCAGGTTTCGTTTCATTTATGACTATTTATAAAGGACGTTCCTGGTATACGCTAGATGGTTTCTGACAGTGTTTTATACGGATAATAACATATTTAAACTAAATGAAGATCGTATGTGCCAGAATTAAGATATTCAACTTTCAAGGCTAAAATGAAGAGTGTAATAATTGAAATCATTTTCGAGATCTGTCTCAGGTTTCGTTTCATTTATGACTATTTATAAAGGACGTTCCTGGTATACGCTAGATGGTTTCTGACAGTGTTTTATACGGATAATAACATATTTAAACTAAATGAAGATCGTATGTGCCAGAATTAAGATATTCAACTTTCAAGGCTAAAATGAACAGTGTAATAATTGAAATCATTTTCGAGATCTGTCTCAGGTTTCGTTTCATTTATGACTATTTATAAAGGACGTTCCTGGTATACGCTAGATGGTTTCTGACAGTGTTTTATACGGATAATAACATATTTAAACTAAATGAAGATCGTATGTGCCAGAATTAAGATATTCAACTTTCAAGGCTAAAATGAAGAGTGTAATAATTGAAATCATTTTCGAGATCTGTCTCAGGTTTCGTTTCATTTATGACTATTTATAAAGGACGTTCCTGGTATACGCTAGATGGTTTCTGACAGTGTTTTTTACGGCTAATAACATATTTAAACTAAATGAAGATCGTATGTGCCAGAATTAAGATATTCAACTTTCAAGGCTAAAATGAACAGTGTAATAATTGAAATCATTTTCGAGATCTGTCTCAGGTTTCGTTTCATTTATGACTATTTATAAAGGACGCTCCTGGTATACGCTAGATGGTTTCTGACAGTGTTTTTTACGGCTAATAACATATTTAAACTAAATGAAGATCGTATGTGCCAGAATTAAGATATTCAACTTTCAAGGCTAAAATGAACAGTGTAATAATTGAAATCATTTTCGAGATCTGTCTCAGGTTTCGTTTCATTTATGACTATTTATAAAGGACGTTCCTGGTATACGCTAGATGGTTTCTGACAGTGTTTTATACGGATAATAACATATTTAAACTAAATGAAGATCGTATGTGCCAGAATTAAGATATTCAACTTTCAAGGCTAAAATGAAGAGTGTAATAATTGAAATCATTTTGGAGAATCTACTCAGGTTTCCTTTCATTTATGACAAATTTATATGGACGTTCCCGGTATACGCTAGATGGTTTCAGACAGTGTTTTATACGGCTAATAACATATTTAAACTAAATGAAGATCGTATGTGCCAGAATTAAGATATTCAACTTTCAAGGCTAAAATGAACAGTGTAATAATTGAAATCATTTTCGAGATCTGTCTCAGGTTTCGTTTCATTTATGACTATTTATAAAGGACGTTCCTGGTATACGCTAGATGGTTTCTGACAGTGTTTTATACGGATAATAACATATTTAAACTAAATGAAGATCGTATGTGCCAGAATTAAGATATTCAACTTTCAAGGCTAAAATGAAGAGTGTAATAATTGAAATCATTTTGGAGAATCTACTCAGGTTTCCTTTCATTTATGACAAATTTATAAAGGACGTTCCTGGTATACGCTAGATGGTTTCTGACAGTGTTTTATACGGCTAATAACATATTTAAACTAAATGAAGATCGTATGTGCCAGAATTAAGATATTCAACTTTCAAGGCTAAAATGAACAGTGTAATAATTGAAATCATTTTCGAGATCTGTCTCAGGTTTCGTTTCATTTATGACTATTTATAAAGGACGCTCCTGGTATACGCTAGATGGTTTCTGACAGTGTTTTTTACGGATAATAACATATTTAAACTAAATGAAGATCGTATGTGCCAGAATTAAGATATTCAACTTTCAAGGCTAAAATGAACAGTGTAATAATTGAAATCATTTTCGAGATCTGTCTCAGGTTTCGTTTCATTTATGACTATTTATAAAGGACGTTCCTGGTATACGCTAGATGGTTTCTGACAGTGTTTTATACGGATAATAACATATTTAAACTAAATGAAGATCGTATGTGCCAGAATTAAGATATTCAACTTTCAAGGCTAAAATGAACAGTGTAATAATTGAAATCATTTTCGAGATCTGTCTCAGGTTTCGTTTCATTTATGACTATTTATAAAGGACGTTCCTGGTATACGCTAGATGGTTTCTGACAGTGTTTTATACGGATAATAACATATTTAAACTAAATGAAGATCGTATGTGCCAGAATTAAGATATTCAACTTTCAAGGCTAAAATGAAGAGTGTAATAATTGAAATCATTTTGGAGAATCTACTCAGGTTTCCTTTCATTTATGACAAATTTATATGGACGTTCCCGGTATACGCTAGATGGTTTCAGACAGTGTTTTATACGGCTAATAACATATTTAAACTAAATGAAGATCGTATGTGCCAGAATTAAGATATTCAACTTTCAAGGCTAAAATGAACAGTGTAATAATTGAAATCATTTTCGAGATCTGTCTCAGGTTTCGTTTCATTTATGACTATTTATAAAGAACGTTCCTGGTATACGCTAGATGGTTTCTGACAGTGTTTTATACGGATAATAACATATTTAAACTAAATGAAGATCGTATGTGCCAGAATTAAGATATTCAACTTTCAAGGCTAAAATGAACAGTGTAATAATTGAAATCATTTTCGAGATCTGTCTCAGGTTTCGTTTCATTTATGACTATTTATAAAGGACGTTCCTGGTATACGCTAGATGGTTTCTGACAGTGTTTTATACGGGTAATAACATATTTAAACTAAATGAAGATCGTATGTGCCAGAATTAAGATATTCAACTTTCAAGGCTAAAATGAACAGTGTAATAATTGAAATCATTTTCGAGATCTGTCTCAGGTTTCGTTTCATTTATGACTATTTATAAAGGACGTTCCTGGTATACGCTAGATGGTTTCTGACAGTGTTTTATACGGATAATAACATATTTAAACTAAATGAAGATCGTATGTGCCAGAATTAAGATATTCAACTTTCAAGGCTAAAATGAACAGTGTAATAATTGAAATCATTTTGGAGAATCTACTCAGGTTTCCTTTCATTTATGACAAATTTATATGGACGTTCCCGGTATACGCTAGATGGTTTCAGACAGTGTTTTATACGGCTAATAACATATTTAAACTAAATGAAGATCGTATGTGCCAGAATTAAGATATTCAACTTTCAAGGCTAAAATGAACAGTGTAATAATTGAAATCATTTTCGAGATCTGTCTCAGGTTTCGTTTCATTTATGACTATTTATAAAGGACGCTCCTGGTATACGCTAGATGGTTTCTGACAGTGTTTTTTACGGATAATAACATATTTAAACTAAATGAAGATCGTATGTGCCAGAATTAAGATATTCAACTTTCAAGGCTAAAATGAACAGTGTAATAATTGAAATCATTTTCGAGATCTGTCTCAGGTTTCGTTTCATTTATGACTATTTATAAAGGACGTTCCTGGTATACGCTAGATGGTTTCTGACAGTGTTTTATACGGATAATAACATATTTAAACTAAATGAAGATCGTATGTGCCAGAATTAAGATATTCAACTTTCAAGGCTAAAATGAACAGTGTAATAATTGAAATCATTTTCGAGATCTGTCTCAGGTTTCGTTTCATTTATGACTATTTATAAAGGACGTTCCTGGTATACGCTAGATGGTTTCTGACAGTGTTTTATACGGATAATAACATATTTAAACTAAATGAAGATCGTATGTGCCAGAATTAAGATATTCAACTTTCAAGGCTAAAATGAAGAGTGTAATAATTGAAATCATTTTGGAGAATCTACTCAGGTTTCCTTTCATTTATGACAAATTTATATGGACGTTCCCGGTATACGCTAGATGGTTTCAGACAGTGTTTTATACGGCTAATAACATATTTAAACTAAATGAAGATCGTATGTGCCAGAATTAAGATATTCAACTTTCAAGGCTAAAATGAACAGTGTAATAATTGAAATCATTTTCGAGATCTGTCTCAGGTTTCGTTTCATTTATGACTATTTATAAAGGACGTTCCTGGTATACGCTAGATGGTTTCTGACAGTGTTTTATACGGATAATAACATATTTAAACTAAATGAAGATCGTATGTGCCAGAATTAAGATATTCAACTTTCAAGGCTAAAATGAAGAGTGTAATAATTGAAATCATTTTCGAGATCTGTCTCAGGTTTCGTTTCATTTATGACTATTTATAAAGGACGTTCCTGGTATACGCTAGATGGTTTCTGACAGTGTTTTTTACGGCTAATAACATATTTAAACTAAATGAAGATCGTATGTGCCAGAATTAAGATATTCAACTTTCAAGGCTAAAATGAACAGTGTAATAATTGAAATCATTTTCGAGATCTGTCTCAGGTTTCGTTTCATTTATGACTATTTATAAAGGACGCTCCTGGTATACGCTAGATGGTTTCTGACAGTGTTTTTTACGGCTAATAACATATTTAAACTAAATGAAGATCGTATGTGCCAGAATTAAGATATTCAACTTTCAAGGCTAAAATGAACAGTGTAATAATTGAAATCATTTTCGAGATCTGTCTCAGGTTTCGTTTCATTTATGACTATTTATAAAGGACGTTCCTGGTATACGCTAGATGGTTTCTGACAGTGTTTTATACGGATAATAACATATTTAAACTAAATGAAGATCGTATGTGCCAGAATTAAGATATTCAACTTTCAAGGCTAAAATGAAGAGTGTAATAATTGAAATCATTTTGGAGAATCTACTCAGGTTTCCTTTCATTTATGACAAATTTATATGGACGTTCCCGGTATACGCTAGATGGTTTCAGACAGTGTTTTATACGGCTAATAACATATTTAAACTAAATGAAGATCGTATGTGCCAGAATTAAGATATTCAACTTTCAAGGCTAAAATGAACAGTGTAATAATTGAAATCATTTTCGAGATCTGTCTCAGGTTTCGTTTCATTTATGACTATTTATAAAGAACGTTCCTGGTATACGCTAGATGGTTTCTGACAGTGTTTTATACGGATAATAACATATTTAAACTAAATGAAGATCGTATGTGCCAGAATTAAGATATTCAACTTTCAAGGCTAAAATGAAGAGTGTAATAATTGAAATCATTTTGGAGAATCTACTCAGGTTTCCTTTCATTTATGACAAATTTATATGGACGTTCCCGGTATACGCTAGATGGTTTCAGACAGTGTTTTATACGGCTAATAACATATTTAAACTAAATGAAGATCGTATGTGCCAGAATTAAGATATTCAACTTTCAAGGCTAAAATGAACAGTGTAATAATTGAAATCATTTTCGAGATCTGTCTCAGGTTTCGTTTCATTTATGACTATTTATAAAGGACGTTCCTGGTATACGCTAGATGGTTTCTGACAGTGTTTTATACGGATAATAACATATTTAAACTAAATGAAGATCGTATGTGCCAGAATTAAGATATTCAACTTTCAAGGCTAAAATGAACAGTGTAATAATTGAAATCATTTTGGAGAATCTACTCAGGTTTCCTTTCATTTATGACAAATTTATATGGACGTTCCCGGTATACGCTAGATGGTTTCAGACAGTGTTTTATACGGCTAATAACATATTTAAACTAAATGAAGATCGTATGTGCCAGAATTAAGATATTCAATTTTCAAGGCTAAAATGAACAGTGTAATAATTGAAATCATTTTCGAGATCTGTCTCAGGTTTCGTTTCATTTATGACTATTTATAAAGGACGCTCCTGGTATACGCTAGATGGTTTCTGACAGTGTTTTTTACGGATAATAACATATTTAAACTAAATGAAGATCGTATGTGCCAGAATTAAGATATTCAACTTTCAAGGCTAAAATGAACAGTGTAATAATTGAAATCATTTTCGAGATCTGTCTCAGGTTTCGTTTCATTTATGACTATTTATAAAGGACGTTCCTGGTATACGCTAGATGGTTTCTGACAGTGTTTTATACGGATAATAACATATTTAAACTAAATGAAGATCGTATGTGCCAGAATTAAGATATTCAACTTTCAAGGCTAAAATGAACAGTGTAATAATTGAAATCATTTTCGAGATCTGTCTCAGGTTTCGTTTCATTTATGACTATTTATAAAGGACGTTCCTGGTATACGCTAGATGGTTTCTGACAGTGTTTTATACGGATAATAACATATTTAAACTAAATGAAGATCGTATGTGCCAGAATTAAGATATTCAACTTTCAAGGCTAAAATGAAGAGTGTAATAATTGAAATCATTTTGGAGAATCTACTCAGGTTTCCTTTCATTTATGACAAATTTATATGGACGTTCGCGGTATACGCTAGATGGTTTCAGACAGTGTTTTATACGGCTAATAACATATTTAAACTAAATGAAGATCGTATGTGCCAGAATTAAGATATTCAACTTTCAAGGCTAAAATGAACAGTGTAATAATTGAAATCATTTTCGAGATCTGTCTCAGGTTTCGTTTCATTTATGACTATTTATAAAGGACGTTCCTGGTATACGCTAGATGGTTTCTGACAGTGTTTTATACGGATAATAACATATTTAAACTAAATGAAGATCGTATGTGCCAGAATTAAGATATTCAACTTTCAAGGCTAAAATGAACAGTGTAATAATTGAAATCATTTTCGAGATCTGTCTCAGGTTTCGTTTCATTTATGACTATTTATAAAGGACGTTCCTGGTATACGCTAGATGGTTTCTGACAGTGTTTTATACGGATAATAACATATTTAAACTAAATGAAGATCGTATGTGCCAGAATTAAGATATTCAACTTTCAAGGCTAAAATGAAGAGTGTAATAATTGAAATCATTTTGGAGAATCTACTCAGGTTTCCTTTCATTTATGACAAATTTATATGGACGTTCCCGGTATACGCTAGATGGTTTCAGACAGTGTTTTATACGGCTAATAACATATTTAAACTAAATGAAGATCGTATGTGCCAGAATTAAGATATTCAACTTTCAAGGCTAAAATGAACAGTGTAATAATTGAAATCATTTTCGAGATCTGTCTCAGGTTTCGTTTCATTTATGACTATTTATAAAGAACGTTCCTGGTATACGCTAGATGGTTTCTGACAGTGTTTTATACGGATAATAACATATTTAAACTAAATGAAGATCGTATGTGCCAGAATTAAGATATTCAACTTTCAAGGCTAAAATGAACAGTGTAATAATTGAAATCATTTTCGAGATCTGTCTCAGGTTTCGTTTCATTTATGACTATTTATAAAGGACGTTCCTGGTATACGCTAGATGGTTTCTGACAGTGTTTTATACGGGTAATAACATATTTAAACTAAATGAAGATCGTATGTGCCAGAATTAAGATATTCAACTTTCAAGGCTAAAATGAACAGTGTAATAATTGAAATCATTTTCGAGATCTGTCTCAGGTTTCGTTTCATTTATGACTATTTATAAAGGACGTTCCTGGTATACGCTAGATGGTTTCTGACAGTGTTTTATACGGATAATAACATATTTAAACTAAATGAAGATCGTATGTGCCAGAATTAAGATATTCAACTTTCAAGGCTAAAATGAACAGTGTAATAATTGAAATCATTTTGGAGAATCTACTCAGGTTTCCTTTCATTTATGACAAATTTATATGGACGTTCCCGGTATACGCTAGATGGTTTCAGACAGTGTTTTATACGGCTAATAACATATTTAAACTAAATGAAGATCGTATGTGCCAGAATTAAGATATTCAACTTTCAAGGCTAAAATGAACAGTGTAATAATTGAAATCATTTTCGAGATCTGTCTCAGGTTTCGTTTCATTTATGACTATTTATAAAGGACGCTCCTGGTATACGCTAGATGGTTTCTGACAGTGTTTTTTACGGATAATAACATATTTAAACTAAATGAAGATCGTATGTGCCAGAATTAAGATATTCAACTTTCAAGGCTAAAATGAACAGTGTAATAATTGAAATCATTTTCGAGATCTGTCTCAGGTTTCGTTTCATTTATGACTATTTATAAAGGACGTTCCTGGTATACGCTAGATGGTTTCTGACAGTGTTTTATACGGATAATAACATATTTAAACTAAATGAAGATCGTATGTGCCAGAATTAAGATATTCAACTTTCAAGGCTAAAATGAACAGTGTAATAATTGAAATCATTTTCGAGATCTGTCTCAGGTTTCGTTTCATTTATGACTATTTATAAAGGACGTTCCTGGTATACGCTAGATGGTTTCTGACAGTGTTTTATACGGATAATAACATATTTAAACTAAATGAAGATCGTATGTGCCAGAATTAAGATATTCAACTTTCAAGGCTAAAATGAAGAGTGTAATAATTGAAATCATTTTGGAGAATCTACTCAGGTTTCCTTTCATTTATGACAAATTTATATGGACGTTCCCGGTATACGCTAGATGGTTTCAGACAGTGTTTTATACGGCTAATAACATATTTAAACTAAATGAAGATCGTATGTGCCAGAATTAAGATATTCAACTTTCAAGGCTAAAATGAACAGTGTAATAATTGAAATCATTTTCGAGATCTGTCTCAGGTTTCGTTTCATTTATGACTATTTATAAAGGACGTTCCTGGTATACGCTAGATGGTTTCTGACAGTGTTTTATACGGATAATAACATATTTAAACTAAATGAAGATCGTATGTGCCAGAATTAAGATATTCAACTTTCAAGGCTAAAATGAACAGTGTAATAATTGAAATCATTTTCGAGATCTGTCTCAGGTTTCGTTTCATTTATGACTATTTATAAAGGACGCTCCTGGTATACGCTAGATGGTTTCTGACAGTGTTTTTTACGGATAATAACATATTTAAACTAAATGAAGATCGTATGTGCCAGAATTAAGATATTCAACTTTCAAGGCTAAAATGAACAGTGTAATAATTGAAATCATTTTCGAGATCTGTCTCAGGTTTCGTTTCATTTATGACTATTTATAAAGGACGTTCCTGGTATACGCTAGATGGTTTCTGACAGTGTTTTATACGGATAATAACATATTTAAACTAAATGAAGATCGTATGTGCCAGAATTAAGATATTCAACTTTCAAGGCTAAAATGAACAGTGTAATAATTGAAATCATTTTCGAGATCTGTCTCAGGTTTCGTTTCATTTATGACTATTTATAAAGGACGTTCCTGGTATACGCTAGATGGTTTCTGACAGTGTTTTATACGGATAATAACATATTTAAACTAAATGAAGATCGTATGTGCCAGAATTAAGATATTCAACTTTCAAGGCTAAAATGAAGAGTGTAATAATTGAAATCATTTTGGAGAATCTACTCAGGTTTCCTTTCATTTATGACAAATTTATATGGACGTTCCCGGTATACGCTAGATGGTTTCAGACAGTGTTTTATACGGCTAATAACATATTTAAACTAAATGAAGATCGTATGTGCCAGAATTAAGATATTCAACTTTCAAGGCTAAAATGAACAGTGTAATAATTGAAATCATTTTCGAGATCTGTCTCAGGTTTCGTTTCATTTATGACTATTTATAAAGGACGTTCCTGGTATACGCTAGATGGTTTCTGACAGTGTTTTATACGGGTAATAACATATTTAAACTAAATGAAGATCGTATGTGCCAGAATTAAGATATTCAACTTTCAAGGCTAAAATGAAGAGTGTAATAATTGAAATCATTTTCGAGATCTGTCTCAGGTTTCGTTTCATTTATGACTATTTATAAAGGACGTTCCTGGTATACGCTAGATGGTTTCTGACAGTGTTTTTTACGGCTAATAACATATTTAAACTAAATGAAGATCGTATGTGCCAGAATTAAGATATTCAACTTTCAAGGCTAAAATGAACAGTGTAATAATTGAAATCATTTTCGAGATCTGTCTCAGGTTATGTTTCATTTATGACTATTTATAAAGGACGTTCCTGGTATACGCTAGATGGTTTCTGACAGTGTTTTATACGGATAATAACATATTTAAACTAAATGAAGATCGTATGTGCCAGAATTAAGATATTCAACTTTCAAGGCTAAAATGAAGAGTGTAATAATTGAAATCATTTTCGAGATCTGTCTCAGGTTTCGTTTCATTTATGACTATTTATAAAGGACGCTCCTGGTATACGCTAGATGGTTTCTGACAGTGTTTTTTACGGATAATAACATATTTAAACTAAATGAAGATCGTATGTGCCAGAATTAAGATATTCAACTTTCAAGGCTAAAATGAACAGTGTAATAATTGAAATCATTTTCGAGATCTGTCTCAGGTTTCGTTTCATTTATGACTATTTATAAAGGACGTTCCTGGTATACGCTAGATGGTTTCTGACAGTGTTTTATACGGATAATAACATATTTAAACTAAATGAAGATCGTATGTGCCAGAATTAAGATATTCAACTTTCAAGGCTAAAATGAACAGTGTAATAATTGAAATCATTTTCGAGATCTGTCTCAGGTTTCGTTTCATTTATGACTATTTATAAAGGACGTTCCTGGTATACGCTAGATGGTTTCTGACAGTGCTTTATACGGATAATAACATATTTAAACTAAATGAAGATCGTATGTGCCAGAATTAAGATATTCAACTTTCAAGGCTAAAATGAAGAGTGTAATAATTGAAATCATTTTCGAGATCTGTCTCAGGTTTCGTTTCATTTATGACTATTTATAAAGGACGCTCCTGGTATACGCTAGATGGTTTCTGACAGTGTTTTTTACGGATAATAACATATTTAAACTAAATGAAGATCGTATGTGCCAGAATTAAGATATTCAACTTTCAAGGCTAAAATGAACAGTGTAATAATTGAAATCATTTTCGAGATCTGTCTCAGGTTTCGTTTCATTTATGACTATTTATAAAGGACGTTCCTGGTATACGCTAGATGGTTTCTGACAGTGTTTTATACGGATAATAACATATTTAAACTAAATGAAGATCGTATGTGCCAGAATTAAGATATTCAACTTTCAAGGCTAAAATGAACAGTGTAATAATTGAAATCATTTTCGAGATCTGTCTCAGGTTTCGTTTCATTTATGACTATTTATAAAGGACGTTCCTGGTATACGCTAGATGGTTTCTGACAGTGTTTTATACGGATAATAACATATTTAAACTAAATGAAGATCGTATGTGCCAGAATTAAGATATTCAACTTTCAAGGCTAAAATGAAGAGTGTAATAATTGAAATCATTTTGGAGAATCTACTCAGGTTTCCTTTCATTTATGACAAATTTATATGGACGTTCCCGGTATACGCTAGATGGTTTCAGACAGTGTTTTATACGGCTAATAACATATTTAAACTAAATGAAGATCGTATGTGCCAGAATTAAGATATTCAACTTTCAAGGCTAAAATGAACAGTGTAATAATTGAAATCATTTTCGAGATCTGTCTCAGGTTTCGTTTCATTTATGACTATTTATAAAGGACGTTCCTGGTATACGCTAGATGGTTTCTGACAGTGTTTTATACGGATAATAACATATTTAAACTAAATGAAGATCGTATGTGCCAGAATTAAGATATTCAACTTTCAAGGCTAAAATGAACAGTGTAATAATTGAAATCATTTTCGAGATCTGTCTCAGGTTTCGTTTCATTTATGACTATTTATAAAGGACGTTCCTGGTATACGCTAGATGGTTTCTGACAGTGTTTTATACGGATAATAACATATTTAAACTAAATGAAGATCGTATGTGCCAGAATTAAGATATTCAACTTTCAAGGCTAAAATGAAGAGTGTAATAATTGAAATCATTTTCGAGATCTGTCTCAGGTTTCGTTTCATTTATGACTATTTATAAAGGACGCTCCTGGTATACGCTAGATGGTTTCTGACAGTGTTTTTTACGGATAATAACATATTTAAACTAAATGAAGATCGTATGTGCCAGAATTAAAATATTCAACTTTCAAGGCTAAAATGAACAGTGTAATAATTGAAATCATTTTCGAGATCTGTCTCAGGTTTCGTTTCATTTATGACTATTTATAAAGGACGTTCCTGGTATACGCTAGATGGTTTCTGACAGTGTTTTATACGGATAATAACATATTTAAACTAAATGAAGATCGTATGTGCCAGAATTAAGATATTCAACTTTCAAGGCTAAAATGAACAGTGTAATAATTGAAATCATTTTCGAGATCTGTCTCAGGTTTCGTTTCATTTATGACTATTTATAAAGGACGTTCCTGGTATACGCTAGATGGTTTCTGACAGTGTTTTATACGGATAATAACATATTTAAACTAAATGAAGATCGTATGTGCCAGAATTAAGATATTCAACTTTCAAGGCTAAAATGAAGAGTGTAATAATTGAAATCATTTTCGAGATCTGTCTCAGGTTTCGTTTCATTTATGACTATTTATAAAGGACGCTCCTGGTATACGCTAGATGGTTTCTGACAGTGTTTTTTACGGATAATAACATATTTAAACTAAATGAAGATCGTATGTGCCAGAATTAAGATATTCAACTTTCAAGGCTAAAATGAACAGTGTAATAATTGAAATCATTTTCGAGATCTGTCTCAGGTTTCGTTTCATTTATGACTATTTATAAAGGACGTTCCTGGTATACGCTAGATGGTTTCTGACAGTGTTTTATACGGATAATAACATATTTAAACTAAATGAAGATCGTATGTGCCAGAATTAAGATATTCAACTTTCAAGGCTAAAATGAACAGTGTAATAATTGAAATCATTTTCGAGATCTGTCTCAGGTTTCGTTTCATTTATGACTATTTATAAAGGACGTTCCTGGTATACGCTAGATGGTTTCTGACAGTGTTTTATACGGATAATAACATATTTAAACTAAATGAAGATCGTATGTGCCAGAATTAAGATATTCAACTTTCAAGGCTAAAATGAACAGTGTAATAATTGAAATCATTTTCGAGATCTGTCTCAGGTTTCGTTTCATTTATGACTATTTATAAAGGACGTTCCTGGTATACGCTAGATGGTTTCTGACAGTGTTTTATACGGATAATAACATATTTAAACTAAATGAAGATCGTATGTGCCAGAATTAAGATATTCAACTTTCAAGGCTAAAATGAAGAGTGTAATAATTGAAATCATTTTCGAGATCTGTCTCAGGTTTCGTTTCATTTATGACTATTTATAAAGGACGCTCCTGGTATACGCTAGATGGTTTCTGACAGTGTTTTTTACGGATAATAACATATTTAAACTAAATGAAGATCGTATGTGCCAGAATTAAGATATTCAACTTTCAAGGCTAAAATGAACAGTGTAATAATTGAAATCATTTTCGAGATCTGTCTCAGGTTTCGTTTCATTTATGACTATTTATAAAGGACGTTCCTGGTATACGCTAGATGGTTTCTGACAGTGTTTTATACGGATAATAACATATTTAAACTAAATGAAGATCGTATGTGCCAGAATTAAGATATTCAACTTTCAAGGCTAAAATGAACAGTGTAATAATTGAAATCATTTTCGAGATCTGTCTCAGGTTTCGTTTCATTTATGACTATTTATAAAGGACGCTCCTGGTATACGCTAGATGGTTTCTGACAGTGTTTTTTACGGATAATAACATATTTAAACTAAATGAAGATCGTATGTGCCAGAATTAAGATATTCAACTTTCAAGGCTAAAATGAACAGTGTAATAATTGAAATCATTTTCGAGATCTGTCTCAGGTTTCGTTTCATTTATGACTATTTATAAAGGACGTTCCTGGTATACGCTAGATGGTTTCTGACAGTGTTTTATACGGATAATAACATATTTAAACTAAATGAAGATCGTATGTGCCAGAATTAAGATATTCAACTTTCAAGGCTAAAATGAACAGTGTAATAATTGAAATCATTTTCGAGATCTGTCTCAGGTTTCGTTTCATTTATGACTATTTATAAAGGACGTTCCTGGTATACGCTAGATGGTTTCTGACAGTGCTTTATACGGATAATAACATATTTAAACTAAATGAAGATCGTATGTGCCAGAATTAAGATATTCAACTTTCAAGGCTAAAATGAAGAGTGTAATAATTGAAATCATTTTCGAGATCTGTCTCAGGTTTCGTTTCATTTATGACTATTTATAAAGGACGCTCCTGGTATACGCTAGATGGTTTCTGACAGTGTTTTTTACGGATAATAACATATTTAAACTAAATGAAGATCGTATGTGCCAGAATTAAGATATTCAACTTTCAAGGCTAAAATGAACAGTGTAATAATTGAAATCATTTTCGAGATCTGTCTCAGGTTTCGTTTCATTTATGACTATTTATAAAGGACGTTCCTGGTATACGCTAGATGGTTTCTGACAGTGTTTTATACGGATAATAACATATTTAAACTAAATGAAGATCGTATGTGCCAGAATTAAGATATTCAACTTTCAAGGCTAAAATGAACAGTGTAATAATTGAAATCATTTTCGAGATCTGTCTCAGGTTTCGTTTCATTTATGACTATTTATAAAGGACGTTCCTGGTATACGCTAGATGGTTTCTGACAGTGTTTTATACGGATAATAACATATTTAAACTAAATGAAGATCGTATGTGCCAGAATTAAGATATTCAACTTTCAAGGCTAAAATGAAGAGTGTAATAATTGAAATCATTTTGGAGAATCTACTCAGGTTTCCTTTCATTTATGACAAATTTATATGGACGTTCCCGGTATACGCTAGATGGTTTCAGACAGTGTTTTATACGGCTAATAACATATTTAAACTAAATGAAGATCGTATGTGCCAGAATTAAGATATTCAACTTTCAAGGCTAAAATGAACAGTGTAATAATTGAAATCATTTTCGAGATCTGTCTCAGGTTTCGTTTCATTTATGACTATTTATAAAGGACGTTCCTGGTATACGCTAGATGGTTTCTGATAGTGTTTTATACGGATAATAACATATTTAAACTAAATGAAGATCGTATGTGCCAGAATTAAGATATTCAACTTTCAAGGCTAAAATGAACAGTGTAATAATTGAAATCATTTTCGAGATCTGTCTCAGGTTTCGTTTCATTTATGACTATTTATAAAGGACGTTCCTGGTATACGCTAGATGGTTTCTGACAGTGTTTTATACGGATAATAACATATTTAAACTAAATGAAGATCGTATGTGCCAGAATTAAGATATTCAACTTTCAAGGCTAAAATGAAGAGTGTAATAATTGAAATCATTTTCGAGATCTGTCTCAGGTTTCGTTTCATTTATGACTATTTATAAAGGACGCTCCTGGTATACGCTAGATGGTTTCTGACAGTGTTTTTTACGGATAATAACATATTTAAACTAAATGAAGATCGTATGTGCCAGAATTAAGATATTCAACTTTCAAGGCTAAAATGAACAGTGTAATAATTGAAATCATTTTCGAGATCTGTCTCAGGTTTCGTTTCATTTATGACTATTTATAAAGGACGTTCCTGGTATACGCTAGATGGTTTCTGACAGTGTTTTATACGGATAATAACATATTTAAACTAAATGAAGATCGTATGTGCCAGAATTAAGATATTCAACTTTCAAGGCTAAAATGAAGAGTGTAATAATTGAAATCATTTTCGAGATCTGTCTCAGGTTTCGTTTCATTTATGACTATTTATAAAGGACGCTCCTGGTATACGCTAGATGGTTTCTGACAGTGTTTTTTACGGATAATAACATATTTAAACTAAATGAAGATCGTATGTGCCAGAATTAAGATATTCAACTTTCAAGGCTAAAATGAACAGTGTAATAATTGAAATCATTTTCGAGATCTGTCTCAGGTTTCGTTTCATTTATGACTATTTATAAAGGACGTTCCTGGTATACGCTATATGGTTTCTGACAGTGTTTTATACGGATAATAACATATTTAAACTAAATGAAGATCGTATGTGCCAGAATTAAGATATTCAACTTTCAAGGCTAAAATGAACAGTGTAATAATTGAAATCATTTTCGAGATCTGTCTCAGGTTTCGTTTCATTTATGACTATTTATAAAGGACGTTCCTGGTATACGCTAGATGGTTTCTGACAGTGTTTTATACGGATAATAACATATTTAAACTAAATGAAGATCGTATGTGCCAGAATTAAGATATTCAACTTTCAAGGCTAAAATGAAGAGTGTAATAATTGAAATCATTTTGGAGAATCTACTCAGGTTTCCTTTCATTTATGACAAATTTATATGGACGTTCCCGGTATACGCTAGATGGTTTCAGACAGTGTTTTATACGGCTAATAACATATTTAAACTAAATGAAGATCGTATGTGCCAGAATTAAGATATTCAACTTTCAAGGCTAAAATGAACAGTGTAATAATTGAAATCATTTTCGAGATCTGTCTCAGGTTTCGTTTCATTTATGACTATTTATAAAGGACGTTCCTGGTATACGCTAGATGGTTTCTGACAGTGTTTTATACGGATAATAACATATTTAAACTAAATGAAGATCGTATGTGCCAGAATTAAGATATTCAACTTTCAAGGCTAAAATGAAGAGTGTAATAATTGAAATCATTTTCGAGATCTGTCTCAGGTTTCGTTTCATTTATGACTATTTATAAAGGACGCTCCTGGTATACGCTAGATGGTTTCTGACAGTGTTTTTTACGGATAATAACATATTTAAACTAAATGAAGATCGTATGTGCCAGAATTAAGATATTCAACTTTCAAGGCTAAAATGAACAGTGTAATAATTGAAATCATTTTCGAGATCTGTCTCAGGTTTCGTTTCATTTATGACTATTTATAAAGGACGTTCCTGGTATACGCTAGATGGTTTCTGACAGTGTTTTATACGGGTAATAACATATTTAAACTAAATGAAGATCGTATGTGCCAGAATTAAGATATTCAACTTTCAAGGCTAAAATGAAGAGTGTAATAATTGAAATCATTTTCGAGATCTGTCTCAGGTTTCGTTTCATTTATGACTATTTATAAAGGACGCTCCTGGTATACGCTAGATGGTTTCTGACAGTGTTTTTTACGGATAATAACATATTTAAACTAAATGAAGATCGTATGTGCCAGAATTAAGATATTCAACTTTCAAGGCTAAAATGAACAGTGTAATAATTGAAATCATTTTCGAGATCTGTCTCAGGTTTCGTTTCATTTATGACTATTTATAAAGGACGTTCCTGGTATACGCTATATGGTTTCTGACAGTGTTTTATACGGATAATAACATATTTAAACTAAATGAAGATCGTATGTGCCAGAATTAAGATATTCAACTTTCAAGGCTAAAATGAACAGTGTAATAATTGAAATCATTTTCGAGATCTGTCTCAGGTTTCGTTTCATTTATGACTATTTATAAAGGACGTTCCTGGTATACGCTAGATGGTTTCTGACAGTGTTTTATACGGATAATAACATATTTAAACTAAATGAAGATCGTATGTGCCAGAATTAAGATATTCAACTTTCAAGGCTAAAATGAAGAGTGTAATAATTGAAATCATTTTGGAGAATCTACTCAGGTTTCCTTTCATTTATGACAAATTTATATGGACGTTCCCGGTATACGCTAGATGGTTTCAGACAGTGTTTTATACGGCTAATAACATATTTAAACTAAATGAAGATCGTATGTGCCAGAATTAAGATATTCAACTTTCAAGGCTAAAATGAACAGTGTAATAATTGAAATCATTTTCGAGATCTGTCTCAGGTTTCGTTTCATTTATGACTATTTATAAAGGACGTTCCTGGTATACGCTAGATGGTTTCTGACAGTGTTTTATACGGATAATAACATATTTAAACTAAATGAAGATCGTATGTGCCAGAATTAAGATATTCAACTTTCAAGGCTAAAATGAAGAGTGTAATAATTGAAATCATTTTCGAGATCTGTCTCAGGTTTCGTTTCATTTATGACTATTTATAAAGGACGTTCCTGGTATACGCTAGATGGTTTCTGACAGTGTTTTTTACGGCTAATAACATATTTAAACTAAATGAAGATCGTATGTGCCAGAATTAAGATATTCAACTTTCAAGGCTAAAATGAACAGTGTAATAATTGAAATCATTTTCGAGATCTGTCTCAGGTTATGTTTCATTTATGACTATTTATAAAGGACGTTCCTGGTATACGCTAGATGGTTTCTGACAGTGTTTTATACGGATAATAACATATTTAAACTAAATGAAGATCGTATGTGCCAGAATTAAGATATTCAACTTTCAAGGCTAAAATGAAGAGTGTAATAATTGAAATCATTTTCGAGATCTGTCTCAGGTTTCGTTTCATTTATGACTATTTATAAAGGACGCTCCTGGTATACGCTAGATGGTTTCTGACAGTGTTTTTTACGGATAATAACATATTTAAACTAAATGAAGATCGTATGTGCCAGAATTAAGATATTCAACTTTCAAGGCTAAAATGAACAGTGTAATAATTGAAATCATTTTCGAGATCTGTCTCAGGTTTCGTTTCATTTATGACTATTTATAAAGGACGTTCCTGGTATACGCTAGATGGTTTCTGACAGTGCTTTATACGGATAATAACATATTTAAACTAAATGAAGATCGTATGTGCCAGAATTAAGATATTCAACTTTCAAGGCTAAAATGAACAGTGTAATAATTGAAATCATTTTCGAGATCTGTCTCAGGTTTCGTTTCATTTATGACTATTTATAAAGGACGTTCCTGGTATACGCTAGATGGTTTCTGACAGTGTTTTATACGGATAATAACATATTTAAACTAAATGAAGATCGTATTTGCCAGAATTAAGATATTCAACTTTCAAGGCTAAAATGAAGAGTGTAATAATTGAAATCATTTTGGAGAATCTACTCAGGTTTCCTTTCATTTATGACAAATTTATATGGACGTTCCCGGTATACGCTAGATGGTTTCTGACAGTGGTTTTTACGGCTAATAACATATTTAAACTAAATGAAGATCGTATGTGCCAGAATTAAGATATTCAACTTTCAAGGCTAAAATGAACAGTGTAATAATTGAAATCATTTTCGAGATCTGTCTCAGGTTATGTTTCATTTATGACTATTTATAAAGGACGTTCCTGGTATACGCTAGATGGTTTCTGACAGTGTTTTATACGGATAATAACATATTTAAACTAAATGAAGATCGTATGTGCCAGAATTAAGATAATCAACTTTCAAGGCTAAAATGAAGAGTGTAATAATTGAAATCATTTTCGAGATCTGTCTCAGGTTTCGTTTCATTTATGACTATTTATAAAGGACGCTCCTGGTATACGCTAGATGGTTTCTGACAGTGTTTTTTACGGATAATAACATATTTAAACTAAATGAAGATCGTATGTGCCAGAATTAAGATATTCAACTTTCAAGGCTAAAATGAACAGTGTAATAATTGAAATCATTTTCGAGATCTGTCTCAGGTTTCGTTTCATTTATGACTATTTATAAAGGACGTTCCTGGTATACGCTAGATGGTTTCTGACAGTGTTTTATACGGATAATAACATATTTAAACTAAATGAAGATCGTATGTGCCAGAATTAAGATATTCAACTTTCAAGGCTAAAATGAACAGTGTAATAATTGAAATCATTTTCGAGATCTGTCTCAGGTTTCGTTTCATTTATGACTATTTATAAAGGACGTTCCTGGTATACGCTAGATGGTTTCTGACAGTGCTTTATACGGATAATAACATATTTAAACTAAATGAAGATCGTATGTGCCAGAATTAAGATATTCAACTTTCAAGGCTAAAATGAAGAGTGTAATAATTGAAATCATTTTCGAGATCTGTCTCAGGTTTCGTTTCATTTATGACTATTTATAAAGGACGCTCCTGGTATACGCTAGATGGTTTCTGACAGTGTTTTTTACGGATAATAACATATTTAAACTAAATGAAGATCGTATGTGCCAGAATTAAGATATTCAACTTTCAAGGCTAAAATGAACAGTGTAATAATTGAAATCATTTTCGAGATCTGTCTCAGGTTTCGTTTCATTTATGACTATTTATAAAGGACGTTCCTGGTATACGCTAGATGGTTTCTGACAGTGTTTTATACGGATAATAACATATTTAAACTAAATGAAGATCGTATGTGCCAGAATTAAGATATTCAACTTTCAAGGCTAAAATGAACAGTGTAATAATTGAAATCATTTTCGAGATCTGTCTCAGGTTTCGTTTCATTTATGACTATTTATAAAGGACGTTCCTGGTATACGCTAGATGGTTTCTGACAGTGTTTTATACGGATAATAACATATTTAAACTAAATGAAGATCGTATGTGCCAGAATTAAGATATTCAACTTTCAAGGCTAAAATGAAGAGTGTAATAATTGAAATCATTTTGGAGAATCTACTCAGGTTTCCTTTCATTTATGACAAATTTATATGGACGTTCCCGGTATACGCTAGATGGTTTCAGACAGTGTTTTATACGGCTAATAACATATTTAAACTAAATGAAGATCGTATGTGCCAGAATTAAGATATTCAACTTTCAAGGCTAAAATGAACAGTGTAATAATTGAAATCATTTTCGAGATCTGTCTCAGGTTTCGTTTCATTTATGACTATTTATAAAGGACGTTCCTGGTATACGCTAGATGGTTTCTGACAGTGTTTTATACGGATAATAACATATTTAAACTAAATGAAGATCGTATGTGCCAGAATTAAGATATTCAACTTTCAAGGCTAAAATGAAGAGTGTAATAATTGAAATCATTTTCGAGATCTGTCTCAGGTTTCGTTTCATTTATGACTATTTATAAAGGACGTTCCTGGTATACGCTAGATGGTTTCTGACAGTGTTTTTTACGGCTAATAACATATTTAAACTAAATGAAGATCGTATGTGCCAGAATTAAGATATTCAACTTTCAAGGCTAAAATGAACAGTGTAATAATTGAAATCATTTTCGAGATCTGTCTCAGGTTATGTTTCATTTATGACTATTTATAAAGGACGTTCCTGGTATACGCTAGATGGTTTCTGACAGTGTTTTATACGGATAATAACATATTTAAACTAAATGAAGATCGTATGTGCCAGAATTAAGATATTCAACTTTCAAGGCTAAAATGAAGAGTGTAATAATTGAAATCATTTTCGAGATCTGTCTCAGGTTTCGTTTCATTTATGACTATTTATAAAGGACGCTCCTGGTATACGCTAGATGGTTTCTGACAGTGTTTTTTACGGATAATAACATATTTAAACTAAATGAAGATCGTATGTGCCAGAATTAAGATATTCAACTTTCAAGGCTAAAATGAACAGTGTAATAAATGAAATCATTTTCGAGATCTGTCTCAGGTTTCGTTTCATTTATGACTATTTATAAAGGACGTTCCTGGTATACGCTAGATGGTTTCTGACAGTGCTTTATACGGATAATAACATATTTAAACTAAATGAAGATCGTATGTGCCAGAATTAAGATATTCAACTTTCAAGGCTAAAATGAACAGTGTAATAATTGAAATCATTTTCGAGATCTGTCTCAGGTTTCGTTTCATTTATGACTATTTATAAAGGACGTTCCTGGTATACGCTAGATGGTTTCTGACAGTGTTTTATACGGATAATAACATATTTAAACTAAATGAAGATCGTATTTGCCAGAATTAAGATATTCAACTTTCAAGGCTAAAATGAAGAGTGTAATAATTGAAATCATTTTGGAGAATCTACTCAGGTTTCCTTTCATTTATGACAAATTTATATGGACGTTCCCGGTATACGCTAGATGGTTTCAGACAGTGTTTTATACGGCTAATAACATATTTAAACTAAATGAAGATCGTATGTGCCAGAATTAAGATATTCAACTTTCAAGGCTAAAATGAACAGTGTAATAATTGAAATCATTTTCGAGATCTGTCTCAGGTTTCGTTTCATTTATGACTATTTATAAAGGACGTTCCTGGTATACGCTAGATGGTTTCTGACAGTGTTTTATACGGATAATAACATATTTAAACTAAATGAAGATCGTATGTGCCAGAATTAAGATATTCAACTTTCAAGGCTAAAATGAACAGTGTAATAATTGAAATCATTTTCGAGATCTGTCTCAGGTTTCGTTTCATTTATGACTATTTATAAAGGACGTTCCTGGTATACGCTAGATGGTTTCTGACAGTGTTTTTTACGGCTAATAACATATTTAAACTAAATGAAGATCGTATGTGCCAGAATTAAGATATTCAACTTTCAAGGCTAAAATGAACAGTGTAATAATTGAAATCATTTTCGAGATCTGTCTCAGGTTTCGTTTCATTTATGACTATTTATAAAGGACGTTCCTGGTATACGCTAGATGGTTTCTGACAGTGCTTTATACGGATAATAACATATTTAAACTAAATGAAGATCGTATGTGCCAGAATTAAGATATTCAACTTTCAAGGCTAAAATGAACAGTGTAATAATTGAAATCATTTTCGAGATCTGTCTCAGGTTTCGTTTCATTTATGACTATTTATAAAGGACGTTCCTGGTATACGCTAGATGGTTTCTGACAGTGTTTTATACGGATAATAACATATTTAAACTAAATGAAGATCGTATTTGCCAGAATTAAGATATTCAACTTTCAAGGCTAAAATGAAGAGTGTAATAATTGAAATCATTTTGGAGAATCTACTCAGGTTTCCTTTCATTTATGACAAATTTATATGGACGTTCCCGGTATACGCTAGATGGTTTCAGACAGTGTTTTATACGGCTAATAACATATTTAAACTAAATGAAGATCGTATGTGCCAGAATTAAGATATTCAACTTTCAAGGCTAAAATGAACAGTGTAATAATTGAAATCATTTTCGAGATCTGTCTCAGGTTTCGTTTCATTTATGACTATTTATAAAGGACGTTCCTGGTATACGCTAGATGGTTTCTGACAGTGTTTTATACGGATAATAACATATTTAAACTAAATGAAGATCGTATGTGCCAGAATTAAGATATTCAACTTTCAAGGCTAAAATGAACAGTGTAATAATTGAAATCATTTTCGAGATCTGTCTCAGGTTTCGTTTCATTTATGACTATTTATAAAGGACGTTCCTGGTATACGCTAGATGGTTTCTGACAGTGTTTTTTACGGCTAATAACATATTTAAACTAAATGAAGATCGTATGTGCCAGAATTAAGATATTCAACTTTCAAGGCTAAAATGAACAGTGTAATAATTGAAATCATTTTCGAGATCTGTCTCAGGTTATGTTTCATTTATGACTATTTATAAAGGACGTTCCTGGTATACGCTAGATGGTTTCTGACAGTGTTTTATACGGATAATAACATATTTAAACTAAATGAAGATCGTATGTGCCAGAATTAAGATATTCAACTTTCAAGGCTAAAATGAAGAGTGTAATAATTGAAATCATTTTCGAGATCTGTCTCAGGTTTCGTTTCATTTATGACTATTTATAAAGGACGCTCCTGGTATACGCTAGATGGTTTCTGACAGTGTTTTTTACGGATAATAACATATTTAAACTAAATGAAGATCGTATGTGCCAGAATTAAGATATTCAACTTTCAAGGCTAAAATGAACAGTGTAATAATTGAAATCATTTTCGAGATCTGTCTCAGGTTTCGTTTCATTTATGACTATTTATAAAGGACGTTCCTGGTATACGCTAGATGGTTTCTGACAGTGCTTTATACGGATAATAACATATTTAAACTAAATGAAGATCGTATGTGCCAGAATTAAGATATTCAACTTTCAAGGCTAAAATGAACAGTGTAATAATTGAAATCATTTTCGAGATCTGTCTCAGGTTTCGTTTCATTTATGACTATTTATAAAGGACGTTCCTGGTATACGCTAGATGGTTTCTGACAGTGTTTTATACGGATAATAACATATTTAAACTAAATGAAGATCGTATTTGCCAGAATTAAGATATTCAACTTTCAAGGCTAAAATGAAGAGTGTAATAATTGAAATCATTTTGGAGAATCTACTCAGGTTTCCTTTCATTTATGACAAATTTATATGGACGTTCCCGGTATACGCTAGATGGTTTCAGACAGTGTTTTATACGGCTAATAACATATTTAAACTAAATGAAGATCGTATGTGCCAGAATTAAGATATTCAACTTTCAAGGCTAAAATGAACAGTGTAATAATTGAAATCATTTTCGAGATCTGTCTCAGGTTTCGTTTCATTTATGACTATTTATAAAGGACGTTCCTGGTATACGCTAGATGGTTTCTGACAGTGTTTTATACGGATAATAACATATTTAAACTAAATGAAGATCGTATGTGCCAGAATTAAGATATTCAACTTTCAAGGCTAAAATGAACAGTGTAATAATTGAAATCATTTTCGAGATCTGTCTCAGGTTTCGTTTCATTTATGACTATTTATAAAGGACGTTCCTGGTATACGCTAGATGGTTTCTGACAGTGTTTTTTACGGCTAATAACATATTTAAACTAAATGAAGATCGTATGTGCCAGAATTAAGATATTCAACTTTCAAGGCTAAAATGAACAGTGTAATAATTGAAATCATTTTCGAGATCTGTCTCAGGTTATGTTTCATTTATGACTATTTATAAAGGACGTTCCTGGTATACGCTAGATGGTTTCTGACAGTGTTTTATACGGATAATAACATATTTAAACTAAATGAAGATCGTATGTGCCAGAATTAAGATATTCAACTTTCAAGGCTAAAATGAAGAGTGTAATAATTGAAATCATTTTCGAGATCTGTCTCAGGTTTCGTTTCATTTATGACTATTTATAAAGGACGCTCCTGGTATACGCTAGATGGTTTCTGACAGTGTTTTTTACGGATAATAACATATTTAAACTAAATGAAGATCGTATGTGCCAGAATTAAGATATTCAACTTTCAAGGCTAAAATGAACAGTGTAATAATTGAAATCATTTTCGAGATCTGTCTCAGGTTTCGTTTCATTTATGACTATTTATAAAGGACGTTCCTGGTATACGCTAGATGGTTTCTGACAGTGCTTTATACGGATAATAACATATTTAAACTAAATGAAGATCGTATGTGCCAGAATTAAGATATTCAACTTTCAAGGCTAAAATGAACAGTGTAATAATTGAAATCATTTTCGAGATCTGTCTCAGGTTTCGTTTCATTTATGACTATTTATAAAGGACGTTCCTGGTATACGCTAGATGGTTTCTGACAGTGTTTTATACGGATAATAACATATTTAAACTAAATGAAGATCGTATTTGCCAGAATTAAGATATTCAACTTTCAAGGCTAAAATGAAGAGTGTAATAATTGAAATCATTTTGGAGAATCTACTCAGGTTTCCTTTCATTTATGACAAATTTATATGGACGTTCCCGGTATACGCTAGATGGTTTCAGACAGTGTTTTATACGGCTAATAACATATTTAAACTAAATGAAGATCGTATGTGCCAGAATTAAGATATTCAACTTTCAAGGCTAAAATGAACAGTGTAATAATTGAAATCATTTTCGAGATCTGTCTCAGGTTTCGTTTCATTTATGACTATTTATAAAGGACGTTCCTGGTATACGCTAGATGGTTTCTGACAGTGTTTTATACGGATAATAACATATTTAAACTAAATGAAGATCGTATGTGCCAGAATTAAGATATTCAACTTTCAAGGCTAAAATGAACAGTGTAATAATTGAAATCATTTTCGAGATCTGTCTCAGGTTTCGTTTCATTTATGACTATTTATAAAGGACGTTCCTGGTATACGCTAGATGGTTTCTGACAGTGTTTTATACGGGTAATAACATATTTAAACTAAATGAAGATCGTATGTGCCAGAATTAAGATATTCAACTTTCAAGGCTAAAATGAAGAGTGTAATAATTGAAATCATTTTCGAGATCTGTCTCAGGTTTCGTTTCATTTATGACTATTTATAAAGGACGTTCCTGGTATACGCTAGATGGTTTCTGACAGTGTTTTATACGGATAATAACATATTTAAACTAAATGAAGATGGTATGTGCCAGAATTAAGATATTCAACTTTCAAGGCTAAAATGAAGAGTGTAATAATTGAAATCATTTTCGAGATCTGTCTCAGGTTTCGTTTCATTTATGACTATTTATAAAGGACGCTCCTGGTATACGCTAGATGGTTTCTGACAGTGTTTTTTACGGATAATAACATATTTAAACTAAATGAAGATCGTATGTGCCAGAATTAAGATATTCAACTTTCAAGGCTAAAATGAACAGTGTAATAATTGAAATCATTTTCGAGATCTGTCTCAGGTTTCGTTTCATTTATGACTATTTATAAAGGACGTTCCTGGTATACGCTAGATGGTTTCTGACAGTGTTTTATACGGATAATAACATATTTAAACTAAATGAAGATCGTATTTGCCAGAATTAAGATATTCAACTTTCAAGGCTAAAATGAAGAGTGTAATAATTGAAATCATTTTGGAGAATCTACTCAGGTTTCCTTTCATTTATGACAAATTTATATGGACGTTCCCGGTATACGCTAGATGGTTTCAGACAGTGTTTTATACGGCTAATAACATATTTAAACTAAATGAAGATCGTATGTGCCAGAATTAAGATATTCAACTTTCAAGGCTAAAATGAACAGTGTAATAATTGAAATCATTTTCGAGATCTGTCTCAGGTTTCGTTTCATTTATGACTATTTATAAAGGACGTTCCTGGTATACGCTAGATGGTTTCTGACAGTGTTTTATACGGATAATAACATATTTAAACTAAATGAAGATCGTATGTGCCAGAATTAAGATATTCAACTTTCAAGGCTAAAATGAACAGTGTAATAATTGAAATCATTTTCGAGATCTGTCTCAGGTTTCGTTTCATTTATGACTATTTATAAAGGACGTTCCTGGTATACGCTAGATGGTTTCTGACAGTGTTTTATACGGGTAATAACATATTTAAACTAAATGAAGATCGTATGTGCCAGAATTAAGATATTCAACTTTCAAGGCTAAAATGAAGAGTGTAATAATTGAAATCATTTTCGAGATCTGTCTCAGGTTTCGTTTCATTTATGACTATTTATAAAGGACGTTCCTGGTATACGCTAGATGGTTTCTGACAGTGTTTTATACGGATAATAACATATTTAAACTAAATGAAGATGGTATGTGCCAGAATTAAGATATTCAACTTTCAAGGCTAAAATGAAGAGTGTAATAATTGAAATCATTTTCGAGATCTGTCTCAGGTTTCGTTTCATTTTTGATTATTTATAAAGGACGCTCCTGGTATACGCTAGATGGTTTCTGACAGTGTTTTTTACGGATAATAACATATTTAAACTAAATGAAGATCGTATGTGCCAGAATTAAGATATTCAACTTTCAAGGCTAAAATGAACAGTGTAATAATTGAAATCATTTTCGAGATCTGTCTCAGGTTTCGTTTCATTTATGACTATTTATAAAGGACGTTCCTGGTATACGCTAGATGGTTTCTGACAGTGTTTTATACGGATAATAACATATTTAAACTAAATGAAGATCGTATGTGCCAGAATTAAGATATTCAACTTTCAAGGCTAAAATGAACAGTGTAATAATTGAAATCATTTTCGAGATCTGTCTCAGGTTTCGTTTCATTTATGACTATTTATAAAGGACGTTCCTGGTATACGCTAGATGGTTTCTGACAGTGTTTTATACGGATAATAACATATTTAAACTAAATGAAGATCGTATGTGCCAGAATTAAGATATTCAACTTTCAAGGCTAAAATGAACAGTGTAATAATTGAAATCATTTTCGAGATCTGTCTCAGGTTTCGTTTCATTTATGACTATTTATAAAGGACGTTCCTGGTATACGCTAGATGGTTTCTGACAGTGCTTTATACGGATAATAACATATTTAAACTAAATGAAGATCGTATGTGCCAGAATTAAGATATTCAACTTTCAAGGCTAAAATGAACAGTGTAATAATTGAAATCATTTTCGAGATCTGTCTCAGGTTTCGTTTCATTTATGACTATTTATAAAGGACGCTCCTGGTATACGCTAGATGGTTTCTGACAGTGTTTTTTACGGATAATAACATATTTAAACTAAATGAAGATCGTATGTGCCAGAATTAAGATATTCAACTTTCAAGGCTAAAATGAACAGTGTAATAATTGAAATCATTTTCGAGATCTGTCTCAGGTTTCGTTTCATTTATGACTATTTATAAAGGACGTTCCTGGTATACGCTAGATGGTTTCTGACAGTGTTTTATACGGATAATAACATATTTAAACTAAATGAAGATCGTATGTGCCAGAATTAAGATATTCAACTTTCAAGGCTAAAATGAACAGTGTAATAATTGAAATCATTTTCGAGATCTGTCTCAGGTTTCGTTTCATTTATGACTATTTATAAAGGACGTTCCTGGTATACGCTAGATGGTTTCTGACAGTGTTTTATACGGATAATAACATATTTAAACTAAATGAAGATCGTATGTGCCAGAATTAAGATATTCAACTTTCAAGGCTAAAATGAAGAGTGTAATAATTGAAATCATTTTGGAGAATCTACTCAGGTTTCCTTTCATTTATGACAAATTATGGTTTCAGACAGTGTTTTATACGGCTAATAACATATTTAAACTAAATGAAGATCGTATGTGCCAGAATTAAGATATTCAACTTTCAAGGCTAAAATGAACAGTGTAATAATTGAAATCATTTTCGAGATCTGTCTCAGGTTTCGTTTCATTTATGACTATTTATAAAGGACGTTCCTGGTATACGCTAGATGGTTTCTGACAGTGTTTTATACGGATAATAACATATTTAAACTAAATGAAGATCGTATGTGCCAGAATTAAGATATTCAACTTTCAAGGCTAAAATGAACAGTGTAATAATTGAAATCATTTTCGAGATCTGTCTCAGGTTTCGTTTCATTTATGACTATTTATAAAGGACGTTCCTGGTATACGCTAGATGGTTTCTGACAGTGTTTTATACGGATAATAACATATTTAAACTAAATGAAGATCGTATGTGCCAGAATTAAGATATTCAACTTTCAAGGCTAAAATGAAGAGTGTAATAATTGAAATCATTTTCGAGATCTGTCTCAGGTTTCGTTTCATTTATGACTATTTATAAAGGACGTTCCTGGTATACGCTAGATGGTTTCTGACAGTGTTTTTTACGGCTAATAACATATTTAAACTAAATGAAGATCGTATGTGCCAGAATTAAGATATTCAACTTTCAAGGCTAAAATGAACAGTGTAATAATTGAAATCATTTTCGAGATCTGTCTCAGGTTTCGTTTCATTTATGACTATTTATAAAGGACGCTCCTGGTATACGCTAGATGGTTTCTGACAGTGTTTTTTACGGCTAATAACATATTTAAACTAAATGAAGATCGTATGTGCCAGAATTAAGATATTCAACTTTCAAGGCTAAAATGAACAGTGTAATAATTGAAATCATTTTCGAGATCTGTCTCAGGTTTCGTTTCATTTATGACTATTTATAAAGGACGTTCCTGGTATACGCTAGATGGTTTCTGACAGTGTTTTATACGGATAATAACATATTTAAACTAAATGAAGATCGTATGTGCCAGAATTAAGATATTCAACTTTCAAGGCTAAAATGAAGAGTGTAATAATTGAAATCATTTTGGAGAATCTACTCAGGTTTCCTTTCATTTATGACAAATTTATATGGACGTTCCCGGTATACGCTAGATGGTTTCAGACAGTGTTTTATACGGCTAATAACATATTTAAACTAAATGAAGATCGTATGTGCCAGAATTAAGATATTCAACTTTCAAGGCTAAAATGAACAGTGTAATAATTGAAATCATTTTCGAGATCTGTCTCAGGTTTCGTTTCATTTATGACTATTTATAAAGGACGTTCCTGGTATACGCTAGATGGTTTCTGACAGTGTTTTATACGGATAATAACATATTTAAACTAAATGAAGATCGTATGTGCCAGAATTAAGATATTCAACTTTCAAGGCTAAAATGAAGAGTGTAATAATTGAAATCATTTTGGAGAATCTACTCAGGTTTCCTTTCATTTATGACAAATTTATATGGACGTTCCCGGTATACGCTAGATGGTTTCAGACAGTGTTTTATACGGCTAATAACATATTTAAACTAAATGAAGATCGTATGTGCCAGAATTAAGATATTCAACTTTCAAGGCTAAAATGAACAGTGTAATAATTGAAATCATTTTCGAGATCTGTCTCAGGTTTCGTTTCATTTATGACTATTTATAAAGGACGTTCCTGGTATACGCTAGATGGTTTCTGACAGTGTTTTATACGGATAATAACATATTTAAACTAAATGAAGATCGTATGTGCCAGAATTAAGATATTCAACTTTCAAGGCTAAAATGAACAGTGTAATAATTGAAATCATTTTGGAGAATCTACTCAGGTTTCCTTTCATTTATGACAAATTTATATGGACGTTCCCGGTATACGCTAGATGGTTTCAGACAGTGTTTTATACGGCTAATAACATATTTAAACTAAATGAAGATCGTATGTGCCAGAATTAAGATATTCAACTTTCAAGGCTAAAATGAACAGTGTAATAATTGAAATCATTTTCGAGATCTGTCTCAGGTTTCGTTTCATTTATGACTATTTATAAAGGACGCTCCTGGTATACGCTAGATGGTTTCTGACAGTGTTTTTTACGGATAATAACATATTTAAACTAAATGAAGATCGTATGTGCCAGAATTAAGATATTCAACTTTCAAAGCTAAAATGAAGAGTGTAATAATTGAAATCATTTTCGAGATCTGTCTCAGGTTTCGTTTCATTTATGACTATTTATAAAGGACGCTCCTGGTATACGCTAGATGGTTTCTGACAGTGTTTTATACGGATAATAACATATTTAAACTAAATGAAGATCGTATGTGCCAGAATTAAGATATTCAACTTTCAAGGCTAAAATGAACAGTGTAATAATTGAAATCATTTTCGAGATCTGTCTCAGGTTTCGTTTCATTTATGACTATTTATAAAGGACGTTCCTGGTATACGCTAGATGGTTTCTGACAGTGTTTTATACGGATAATAACATATTTAAACTAAATGAAGATCGTATGTGCCAGAATTAAGATATTCAACTTTCAAGGCTAAAATGAACAGTGTAATAATTGAAATCATTTTGGAGAATCTACTCAGGTTTCCTTTCATTTATGACAAATTTGTATGGACGTTCCCGGTATACGCTAGATGGTTTCAGACAGTGTTTTATACGGCTAATAACATATTTAAACTAAATGAAGATCGTATGTGCCAGAATTAAGATATTCAACTTTCAAGGCTAAAATGAACAGTGTAATAATTGAAATCATTTTCGAGATCTGTCTCAGGTTTCGTTTCATTTATGACTATTTATAAAGGACGTTCCTGGTATACGCTAGATGGTTTCTGACAGTGTTTTTTACGGCTAATAACATATTTAAACTAAATGAAGATCGTATGTGCCAGAATTAAGATATTCAACTTTCAAGGCTAAAATGAACAGTGTAATAATTGAAATCATTTTCGAGATCTGTCTCAGGTTTCGTTTCATTTATGACTATTTATAAAGGACGTTCCTGGTATACGCTAGATGGTTTCTGACAGTGTTTTATACGGATAATAACATATTTAAACTAAATGAAGATCGTATGTGCCAGAATTAAGATATTCAACTTTCAAGGCTAAAATGAACAGTGTAATAATTGAAATCATTTTCGAGATCTGTCTCAGGTTTCGTTTCATTTATGACTATTTATAAAGGACGTTCCTGGTATACGCTAGATGGTTTCTGACAGTGTTTTATACGGGTAATAACATATTTAAACTAAATGAAGATCGTATGTGCCAGAATTAAGATATTCAACTTTCAAGGCTAAAATGAAGAGTGTAATAATTGAAATCATTTTCGAGATCTGTCTCAGGTTTCGTTTCATTTATGACTATTTATAAAGGACGTTCCTGGTATACGCTAGATGGTTTCTGACAGTGTTTTTTACGGCTAATAACATATTTAAACTAAATGAAGATCGTATGTGCCAGAATTAAGATATTCAACTTTCAAGGCTAAAATGAACAGTGTAATAATTGAAATCATTTTCGAGATCTGTCTCAGGTTATGTTTCATTTATGACTATTTATAAAGGACGTTCCTGGTATACGCTAGATGGTTTCTGACAGTGTTTTATACGGATAATAACATATTTAAACTAAATGAAGATCGTATGTGCCAGAATTAAGATATTCAACTTTCAAGGCTAAAATGAAGAGTGTAATAATTGAAATCATTTTCGAGATCTGTCTCAGGTTTCGTTTCATTTATGACTATTTATAAAGGACGCTCCTGGTATACGCTAGATGGTTTCTGACAGTGTTTTTTACGGATAATAACATATTTAAACTAAATGAAGATCGTATGTGCCAGAATTAAGATATTCAACTTTCAAGGCTAAAATGAACAGTGTAATAATTGAAATCATTTTCGAGATCTGTCTCAGGTTTCGTTTCATTTATGACTATTTATAAAGGACGTTCCTGGTATACGCTAGATGGTTTCTGACAGTGCTTTATACGGATAATAACATATTTAAACTAAATGAAGATCGTATGTGCCAGAATTAAGATATTCAACTTTCAAGGCTAAAATGAACAGTGTAATAATTGAAATCATTTTCGAGATCTGTCTCAGGTTTCGTTTCATTTATGACTATTTATAAAGGACGTTCCTGGTATACGCTAGATGGTTTCTGACAGTGTTTTATACGGATAATAACATATTTAAACTAAATGAAGATCGTATTTGCCAGAATTA
The DNA here is from genome assembly GCF_054372755.1 of Phalangium opilio. Lineage (NCBI taxonomy): Eukaryota > Metazoa > Arthropoda > Arachnida > Opiliones > Phalangiidae > Phalangium > Phalangium opilio. Next base: position 617,732 of record NW_028324255.1, read on the forward strand.
AGATATTCAACTTTCAAGGCTAAAATGAAGAGTGTAATAATTGAAATCATTTTGGAGAATCTACTCAGGTTTCCTTTCATTTATGACAAATTTATATGGACGTTCCCGGTATACGCTAGATGGTTTCTGACAGTGGTTTTTACGGCTAATAACATATTTAAACTAAATGAAGATCGTATGTGCCAGAATTAAGATATTCAACTTTCAAGGCTAAAATGAACAGTGTAATATTTGAAATCATTTTCGAGATCTGTCTCAGGTTATGTTTCATTTATGACTATTTATAAAGGACGTTCCTGGTATACGCTAGATGGTTTCTGACAGTGTTTTATACGGATAATAACATATTTAAACTAAATGAAGATCGTATGTGCCAGAATTAAGATATTCAACTTTCAAGGCTAAAATGAACAGTGTAATAATTGAAATCATTTTCGAGATCTGTCTCAGGTTATGTTTCATTTATGACTATTTATAAAGGACGTTCCTGGTATACGCTAGATGGTTTCTGACAGTGTTTTATACGGATAATAACATATTTAAACTAAATGAAGATCGTATGTGCCAGAATTAAGATATTCAACTTTCAAGGCTAAAATGAAGAGTGTAATAATTGAAATCATTTTCGAGATCTGTCTCAGGTTTCGTTTCATTTATGACTATTTATAAAGGACGCTCCTGGTATACGCTAGATGGTTTCTGACAGTGTTTTTTACGGATAATAACATATTTAAACTAAATGAAGATCGTATGTGCCAGAATTAAGATATTCAACTTTCAAGGCTAAAATGAACAGTGTAATAATTGAAATCATTTTCGAGATCTGTCTCAGGTTTCGTTTCATTTATGACTATTTATAAAGGACGTTCCTGGTATACGCTAGATGGTTTCTGACAGTGCTTTATACGGATAATAACATATTTAAACTAAATGAAGATCGTATGTGCCAGAATTAAGATATTCAACTTTCAAGGCTAAAATGAACAGTGTAATAATTGAAATCATTTTCGAGATCTGTCTCAGGTTTCGTTTCATTTATGACTATTTATAAAGGACGTTCCTGGTATACGCTAGATGGTTTCTGACAGTGTTTTATACGGATAATAACATATTTAAACTAAATGAAGATCGTATTTGCCAGAATTAAGATATTCAACTTTCAAGGCTAAAATGAAGAGTGTAATAATTGAAATCATTTTGGAGAATCTACTCAGGTTTCCTTTCATTTATGACAAATTTATATGGACGTTCCCGGTATACGCTAGATGGTTTCTGACAGTGGTTTTTACGGCTAATAACATATTTAAACTAAATGAAGATCGTATGTGCCAGAATTAAGATATTCAACTTTCAAGGCTAAAATGAACAGTGTAATAATTGAAATCATTTTCGAGATCTGTCTCAGGTTATGTTTCATTTATGACTATTTATAAAGGACGTTCCTGGTATACGCTAGATGGTTTCTGACAGTGTTTTATACGGATAATAACATATTTAAACTAAATGAAGATCGTATGTGCCAGAATTAAGATATTCAACTTTCAAGGCTAAAATGAAGAGTGTAATAATTGAAATCATTTTCGAGATCTGTCTCAGGTTTCGTTTCATTTATGACTATTTATAAAGGACGCTCCTGGTATACGCTAGATGGTTTCTGACAGTGTTTTTTACGGATAATAACATATTTAAACTAAATGAAGATCGTATGTGCCAGAATTAAGATATTCAACTTTCAAGGCTAAAATGAACAGTGTAATAATTGAAATCATTTTCGAGATCTGTCTCAGGTTTCGTTTCATTTATGACTATTTATAAAGGACGTTCCTGGTATACGCTAGATGGTTTCTGACAGTGTTTTATACGGATAATAACATATTTAAACTAAATGAAGATCGTATGTGCCAGAATTAAGATATTCAACTTTCAAGGCTAAAATGAACAGTGTAATAATTGAAATCATTTTCGAGATCTGTCTCAGGTTTCGTTTCATTTATGACTATTTATAAAGGACGTTCCTGGTATACGCTAGATGGTTTCTGACAGTGCTTTATACGGATAATAACATATTTAAACTAAATGAAGATCGTATGTGCCAGAATTAAGATATTCAACTTTCAAGGCTAAAATGAAGAGTGTAATAATTGAAATCATTTTCGAGATCTGTCTCAGGTTTCGTTTCATTTATGACTATTTATAAAGGACGCTCCTGGTATACGCTAGATGGTTTCTGACAGTGTTTTTTACGGATAATAACATATTTAAACTAAATGAAGATCGTATGTGCCAGAATTAAGATATTCAACTTTCAAGGCTAAAATGAACAGTGTAATAATTGAAATCATTTTCGAGATCTGTCTCAGGTTTCGTTTCATTTATGACTATTTATAAAGGACGTTCCTGGTATACGCTAGATGGTTTCTGACAGTGTTTTATACGGATAATAACATATTTAAACTAAATGAAGATCGTATGTGCCAGAATTAAGATATTCAACTTTCAAGGCTAAAATGAACAGTGTAATAATTGAAATCATTTTCGAGATCTGTCTCAGGTTTCGTTTCATTTATGACTATTTATAAAGGACGTTCCTGGTATACGCTAGATGGTTTCTGACAGTGTTTTATACGGATAATAACATATTTAAACTAAATGAAGATCGTATGTGCCAGAATTAAGATATTCAACTTTCAAGGCTAAAATGAAGAGTGTAATAATTGAAATCATTTTGGAGAATCTACTCAGGTTTCCTTTCATTTATGACAAATTTATATGGACGTTCCCGGTATACGCTAGATGGTTTCAGACAGTGTTTTATACGGCTAATAACATATTTAAACTAAATGAAGATCGTATGTGCCAGAATTAAGATATTCAACTTTCAAGGCTAAAATGAACAGTGTAATAATTGAAATCATTTTCGAGATCTGTCTCAGGTTTCGTTTCATTTATGACTATTTATAAAGGACGTTCCTGGTATACGCTAGATGGTTTCTGACAGTGTTTTATACGGATAATAACATATTTAAACTAAATGAAGATCGTATGTGCCAGAATTAAGATATTCAACTTTCAAGGCTAAAATGAAGAGTGTAATAATTGAAATCATTTTCGAGATCTGTCTCAGGTTTCGTTTCATTTATGACTATTTATAAAGGACGTTCCTGGTATACGCTAGATGGTTTCTGACAGTGTTTTTTACGGCTAATAACATATTTAAACTAAATGAAGATCGTATGTGCCAGAATTAAGATATTCAACTTTCAAAGCTAAAATGAACAGTGTAATAATTGAAATCATTTTCGAGATCTGTCTCAGGTTATGTTTCATTTATGACTATTTATAAAGGACGTTCCTGGTATACGCTAGATGGTTTCTGACAGTGTTTTATACGGATAATAACATATTTAAACTAAATGAAGATCGTATGTGCCAGAATTAAGATATTCAACTTTCAAGGCTAAAATGAAGAGTGTAATAATTGAAATCATTTTCGAGATCTGTCTCAGGTTTCGTTTCATTTATGACTATTTATAAAGGACGCTCCTGGTATACGCTAGATGGTTTCTGACAGTGTTTTTTACGGATAATAACATATTTAAACTAAATGAAGATCGTATGTGCCAGAATTAAGATATTCAACTTTCAAGGCTAAAATGAACAGTGTAATAATTGAAATCATTTTCGAGATCTGTCTCAGGTTTCGTTTCATTTATGACTATTTATAAAGGACGTTCCTGGTATACGCTAGATGGTTTCTGACAGTGTTTTATACGGATAATAACATATTTAAACTAAATGAAGATCGTATGTGCCAGAATTAAGATATTCAACTTTCAAGGCTAAAATGAACAGTGTAATAATTGAAATCATTTTCGAGATCTGTCTCAGGTTTCGTTTCATTTATGACTATTTATAAAGGACGTTCCTGGTATACGCTAGATGGTTTCTGACAGTGCTTTATACGGATAATAACATATTTAAACTAAATGAAGATCGTATGTGCCAGAATTAAGATATTCAACTTTCAAGGCTAAAATGAAGAGTGTAATAATTGAAATCATTTTCGAGATCTGTCTCAGGTTTCGTTTCATTTATGACTATTTATAAAGGACGCTCCTGGTATACGCTAGATGGTTTCTGACAGTGTTTTTTACGGATAATAACATATTTAAACTAAATGAAGATCGTATGTGCCAGAATTAAGATATTCAACTTTCAAGGCTAAAATGAACAGTGTAATAATTGAAATCATTTTCGAGATCTGTCTCAGGTTTCGTTTCATTTATGACTATTTATAAAGGACGTTCCTGGTATACGCTAGATGGTTTCTGACAGTGTTTTATACGGATAATAACATATTTAAACTAAATGAAGATCGTATGTGCCAGAATTAAGATATTCAACTTTCAAGGCTAAAATGAACAGTGTAATAATTGAAATCATTTTCGAGATCTGTCTCAGGTTTCGTTTCATTTATGACTATTTATAAAGGACGTTCCTGGTATACGCTAGATGGTTTCTGACAGTGTTTTATACGGATAATAACATATTTAAACTAAATGAAGATCGTATGTGCCAGAATTAAGATATTCAACTTTCAAGGCTAAAATGAAGAGTGTAATAATTGAAATCATTTTGGAGAATCTACTCAGGTTTCCTTTCATTTATGACAAATTTATATGGACGTTCCCGGTATACGCTAGATGGTTTCAGACAGTGTTTTATACGGCTAATAACATATTTAAACTAAATGAAGATCGTATGTGCCAGAATTAAGATATTCAACTTTCAAGGCTAAAATGAACAGTGTAATAATTGAAATCATTTTCGAGATCTGTCTCAGGTTTCGTTTCATTTATGACTATTTATAAAGGACGTTCCTGGTATACGCTAGATGGTTTCTGACAGTGTTTTATACGGATAATAACATATTTAAACTAAATGAAGATCGTATGTGCCAGAATTAAGATATTCAACTTTCAAGGCTAAAATGAAGAGTGTAATAATTGAAATCATTTTCGAGATCTGTCTCAGGTTTCGTTTCATTTATGACTATTTATAAAGGACGTTCCTGGTATACGCTAGATGGTTTCTGACAGTGTTTTTTACGGCTAATAACATATTTAAACTAAATGAAGATCGTATGTGCCAGAATTAAGATATTCAACTTTCAAGGCTAAAATGAACAGTGTAATAATTGAAATCATTTTCGAGATCTGTCTCAGGTTATGTTTCATTTATGACTATTTATAAAGGACGTTCCTGGTATACGCTAGATGGTTTCTGACAGTGTTTTATACGGATAATAACATATTTAAACTAAATGAAGATCGTATGTGCCAGAATTAAGATATTCAACTTTCAAGGCTAAAATGAAGAGTGTAATAATTGAAATCATTTTCGAGATCTGTCTCAGGTTTCGTTTCATTTATGACTATTTATAAAGGACGCTCCTGGTATACGCTAGATGGTTTCTGACAGTGTTTTTTACGGATAATAACATATTTAAACTAAATGAAGATCGTATGTGCCAGAATTAAGATATTCAACTTTCAAGGCTAAAATGAACAGTGTAATAATTGAAATCATTTTCGAGATCTGTCTCAGGTTTCGTTTCATTTATGACTATTTATAAAGGACGTTCCTGGTATACGCTAGATGGTTTCTGACAGTGCTTTATACGGATAATAACATATTTAAACTAAATGAAGATCGTATGTGCCAGAATTAAGATATTCAACTTTCAAGGCTAAAATGAACAGTGTAATAATTGAAATCATTTTCGAGATCTGTCTCAGGTTTCGTTTCATTTATGACTATTTATAAAGGACGTTCCTGGTATACGCTAGATGGTTTCTGACAGTGTTTTATACGGATAATAACATATTTAAACTAAATGAAGATCGTATTTGCCAGAATTAAGATATTCAACTTTCAAGGCTAAAATGAAGAGTGTAATAATTGAAATCATTTTGGAGAATCTACTCAGGTTTCCTTTCATTTATGACAAATTTATAAAGGACGTTCCTGGTATACGCTAGATGGTTTCTGACAGTGTTTTTTACGGCTAATAACATATTTAAACTAAATGAAGATCGTATGTGCCAGAATTAAGATATTCAACTTTCAAGGCTAAAATGAACAGTGTAATAATTGAAATCATTTTCGAGATCTGTCTCAGGTTTCGTTTCATTTATGACTATTTATAAAGGACGCTCCTGGTATACGCTAGATGGTTTCTGACAGTGTTTTTTACGGCTAATAACATATTTAAACTAAATGAAGATCGTATGTGCCAGAATTAAGATATTCAACTTTCAAGGCTAAAATGAACAGTGTAATAATTGAAATCATTTTCGAGATCTGTCTCAGGTTTCGTTTCATTTATGACTATTTATAAAGGACGTTCCTGGTATACGCTAGATGGTTTCTGACAGTGTTTTATACGGATAATAACATATTTAAACTAAATGAAGATCGTATGTGCCAGAATTAAGATATTCAACTTTCAAGGCTAAAATGAAGAGTGTAATAATTGAAATCATTTTGGAGAATCTACTCAGGTTTCCTTTCATTTATGACAAATTTATATGGACGTTCCCGGTATACGCTAGATGGTTTCAGACAGTGTTTTATACGGCTAATAACATATTTAAACTAAATGAAGATCGTATGTGCCAGAATTAAGATATTCAACTTTCAAGGCTAAAATGAACAGTGTAATAATTGAAATCATTTTCGAGATCTGTCTCAGGTTTCGTTTCATTTATGACTATTTATAAAGGACGTTCCTGGTATACGCTAGATGGTTTCTGACAGTGTTTTATACGGATAATAACATATTTAAACTAAATGAAGATCGTATGTGCCAGAATTAAGATATTCAACTTTCAAGGCTAAAATGAACAGTGTAATAATTGAAATCATTTTCGAGATCTGTCTCAGGTTTCGTTTCATTTATGACTATTTATAAAGGACGTTCCTGGTATACGCTAGATGGTTTCTGACAGTGTTTTATACGGATAATAACATATTTAAACTAAATGAAGATCGTATGTGCCAGAATTAAGATATTCAACTTTCAAGGCTAAAATGAAGAGTGTAATAATTGAAATCATTTTCGAGATCTGTCTCAGGTTTCGTTTCATTTATGACTATTTATAAAGGACGTTCCTGGTATACGCTAGATGGTTTCTGACAGTGTTTTTTACGGCTAATAACATATTTAAACTAAATGAAGATCGTATGTGCCAGAATTAAGATATTCAACTTTCAAGGCTAAAATGAACAGTGTAATAATTGAAATCATTTTCGAGATCTGTCTCAGGTTTCGTTTCATTTATGACTATTTATAAAGGACGCTCCTGGTATACGCTAGATGGTTTCTGACAGTGTTTTTTACGGCTAATAACATATTTAAACTAAATGAAGATCGTATGTGCCAGAATTAAGATATTCAACTTTCAAGGCTAAAATGAACAGTGTAATAATTGAAATCATTTTCGAGATCTGTCTCAGGTTTCGTTTCATTTATGACTATTTATAAAGGACGTTCCTGGTATACGCTAGATGGTTTCTGACAGTGTTTTATACGGATAATAACATATTTAAACTAAATGAAGATCGTATGTGCCAGAATTAAGATATTCAACTTTCAAGGCTAAAATGAAGAGTGTAATAATTGAAATCATTTTGGAGAATCTACTCAGGTTTCCTTTCATTTATGACAAATTTATATGGACGTTCCCGGTATACGCTAGATGGTTTCAGACAGTGTTTTATACGGCTAATAACATATTTAAACTAAATTAAGATCGTATGTGCCAGAATTAAGATATTCAACTTTCAAGGCTAAAATGAACAGTGTAATAATTGAAATCATTTTCGAGATCTGTCTCAGGTTTCGTTTCATTTATGACTATTTATAAAGGACGTTCCTGGTATATGCTAGATGGTTTCTGACAGTGTTTTATACGGATAATAACATATTTAAACTAAATGAAGATCGTATGTGCCAGAATTAAGATATTCAACTTTCAAGGCTAAAATGAAGAGTGTAATAATTGAAATCATTTTGGAGAATCTACTCAGGTTTCCTTTCATTTATGACAAATTTATATGGACGTTCCCGGTATACGCTAGATGGTTTCAGACAGTGTTTTATACGGCTAATAACATATTTAAACTAAATGAAGATCGTATGTGCCAGAATTAAGATATTCAACTTTCAAGGCTAAAATGAACAGTGTAATAATTGAAATCATTTTCGAGATCTGTCTCAGGTTTCGTTTCATTTATGACTATTTATAAAGGACGCTCCTGGTATACGCTAGATGGTTTCTGACAGTGTTTTTTACGGCTAATAACATATTTAAACTAAATGAAGATCGTATGTGCCAGAATTAAGATATTCAACTTTCAAGGCTAAAATGAACAGTGTAATAATTGAAATCATTTTCGAGATCTGTCTCAGGTTTCGTTTCATTTATGACTATTTATAAAGGACGTTCCTGGTATACGCTAGATGGTTTCTGACAGTGTTTTATACGGATAATAACATATTTAAACTAAATGAAGATCGTATGTGCCAGAATTAAGATATTCAACTTTCAAGGCTAAAATGAACAGTGTAATAATTGAAATCATTTTGGAGAATCTACTCAGGTTTCCTTTCATTTATGACAAATTTATATGGACGTTCCCGGTATACGCTAGATGGTTTCAGACAGTGTTTTATACGGCTAATAACATATTTAAACTAAATGAAGATCGTATGTGCCAGAATTAAGATATTCAACTTTCAAGGCTAAAATGAACAGTGTAATAATTGAAATCATTTTCGAGATCTGTCTCAGGTTTCGTTTCATTTATGACTATTTATAAAGGACGCTCCTGGTATACGCTAGATGGTTTCTGACAGTGTTTTTTACGGATAATAACATATTTAAACTAAATGAAGATCGTATGTGCCAGAATTAAGATATTCAACTTTCAAGGCTAAAATGAAGAGTGTAATAATTGAAATCATTTTCGAGATCTGTCTCAGGTTTCGTTTCATTTATGACTATTTATAAAGGACGCTCCTGGTATACGCTAGATGGTTTCTGACAGTGCTTTATACGGATAATAACATATTTAAACTAAATGAAGATCGTATGTGCCAGAATTAAGATATTCAACTTTCAAGGCTAAAATGAACAGTGTAATAATTGAAATCATTTTCGAGATCTGTCTCAGGTTTCGTTTCATTTATGACTATTTATAAAGGACGTTCCTGGTATACGCTAGATGGTTTCTGACAGTGTTTTATACGGATAATAACATATTTAAACTAAATGAAGATCGTATGTGCCAGAATTAAGATATTCAACTTTCAAGGCTAAAATGAAGAGTGTAATAATTGAAATCATTTTGGAGAATCTACTCAGGTTTCCTTTCATTTATGACAAATTTATATGGACGTTCCCGGTATACGCTAGATGGTTTCAGACAGTGTTTTATACGGCTAATAACATATTTAAACTAAATGAAGATCGTATGTGCCAGAATTAAGATATTCAACTTTCAAGGCTAAAATGAACAGTGTAATAATTGAAATCATTTTCGAGATCTGTCTCAGGTTTCGTTTCATTTATGACTATTTATAAAGGACGTTCCTGGTATACGCTAGATGGTTTCTGACAGTGTTTTATACGGATAATAACATATTTAAACTAAATGAAGATCGTATGTGCCAGAATTAAGATATTCAACTTTCAAGGCTAAAATGAACAGTGTAATAATTGAAATCATTTTCGAGATCTGTCTCAGGTTTCGTTTCATTTATGACTATTTATAAAGGACGTTCCTGGTATACGCTAGATGGTTTCTGACAGTGTTTTATACGGATAATAACATATTTAAACTAAATGAAGATCGTATTTGCCAGAATTAAGATATTCAACTTTCAAGGCTAAAATGAAGAGTGTAATAATTGAAATCATTTTGGAGAATCTACTCAGGTTTCCTTTCATTTATGACAAATTTATAAAGGACGTTCCTGGTATACGCTAGATGGTTTCTGACAGTGTTTTTTACGGCTAATAACATATTTAAACTAAATGAAGATCGTATGTGCCAGAATTAAGATATTCAACTTTCAAGGCTAAAATGAACAGTGTAATAATTGAAATCATTTTCGAGATCTGTCTCAGGTTTCGTTTCATTTATGACTATTTATAAAGGACGCTCCTGGTATACGCTAGATGGTTTCTGACAGTGTTTTTTACGGCTAATAACATATTTAAACTAAATGAAGATCGTATGTGCCAGAATTAAGATATTCAACTTTCAAGGCTAAAATGAACAGTGTAATAATTGAAATCATTTTCGAGATCTGTCTCAGGTTTCGTTTCATTTATGACTATTTATAAAGGACGTTCCTGGTATACGCTAGATGGTTTCTGACAGTGTTTTATACGGATAATAACATATTTAAACTAAATGAAGATCGTATGTGCCAGAATTAAGATATTCAACTTTCAAGGCTAAAATGAAGAGTGTAATAATTGAAATCATTTTGGAGAATCTACTCAGGTTTCCTTTCATTTATGACAAATTTATATGGACGTTCCCGGTATACGCTAGATGGTTTCAGACAGTGTTTTATACGGCTAATAACATATTTAAACTAAATGAAGATCGTATGTGCCAGAATTAAGATATTCAACTTTCAAGGCTAAAATGAACAGTGTAATAATTGAAATCATTTTCGAGATCTGTCTCAGGTTTCGTTTCATTTATGACTATTTATAAAGGACGTTCCTGGTATACGCTAGATGGTTTCTGACAGTGTTTTATACGGATAATAACATATTTAAACTAAATGAAGATCGTATGTGCCAGAATTAAGATATTCAACTTTCAAGGCTAAAATGAACAGTGTAATAATTGAAATCATTTTCGAGATCTGTCTCAGGTTTCGTTTCATTTATGACTATTTATAAAGGACGTTCCTGGTATACGCTAGATGGTTTCTGACAGTGTTTTATACGGATAATAACATATTTAAACTAAATGAAGATCGTATGTGCCAGAATTAAGATATTCAACTTTCAAGGCTAAAATGAAGAGTGTAATAATTGAAATCATTTTCGAGATCTGTCTCAGGTTTCGTTTCATTTATGACTATTTATAAAGGACGTTCCTGGTATACGCTAGATGGTTTCTGACAGTGTTTTTTACGGCTAATAACATATTTAAACTAAATGAAGATCGTATGTGCCAGAATTAAGATATTCAACTTTCAAGGCTAAAATGAACAGTGTAATAATTGAAATCATTTTCGAGATCTGTCTCAGGTTTCGTTTCATTTATGACTATTTATAAAGGACGCTCCTGGTATACGCTAGATGGTTTCTGACAGTGTTTTTTACGGCTAATAACATATTTAAACTAAATGAAGATCGTATGTGCCAGAATTAAGATATTCAACTTTCAAGGCTAAAATGAACAGTGTAATAATTGAAATCATTTTCGAGATCTGTCTCAGGTTTCGTTTCATTTATGACTATTTATAAAGGACGTTCCTGGTATACGCTAGATGGTTTCTGACAGTGTTTTATACGGATAATAACATATTTAAACTAAATGAAGATCGTATGTGCCAGAATTAAGATATTCAACTTTCAAGGCTAAAATGAAGAGTGTAATAATTGAAATCATTTTGGAGAATCTACTCAGGTTTCCTTTCATTTATGACAAATTTATATGGACGTTCCCGGTATACGCTAGATGGTTTCAGACAGTGTTTTATACGGCTAATAACATATTTAAACTAAATTAAGATCGTATGTGCCAGAATTAAGATATTCAACTTTCAAGGCTAAAATGAACAGTGTAATAATTGAAATCATTTTCGAGATCTGTCTCAGGTTTCGTTTCATTTATGACTATTTATAAAGGACGTTCCTGGTATATGCTAGATGGTTTCTGACAGTGTTTTATACGGATAATAACATATTTAAACTAAATGAAGATCGTATGTGCCAGAATTAAGATATTCAACTTTCAAGGCTAAAATGAAGAGTGTAATAATTGAAATCATTTTGGAGAATCTACTCAGGTTTCCTTTCATTTATGACAAATTTATATGGACGTTCCCGGTATACGCTAGATGGTTTCAGACAGTGTTTTATACGGCTAATAACATATTTAAACTAAATGAAGATCGTATGTGCCAGAATTAAGATATTCAACTTTCAAGGCTAAAATGAACAGTGTAATAATTGAAATCATTTTCGAGATCTGTCTCAGGTTTCGTTTCATTTATGACTATTTATAAAGGACGCTCCTGGTATACGCTAGATGGTTTCTGACAGTGTTTTTTACGGCTAATAACATATTTAAACTAAATGAAGATCGTATGTGCCAGAATTAAGATATTCAACTTTCAAGGCTAAAATGAACAGTGTAATAATTGAAATCATTTTCGAGATCTGTCTCAGGTTTCGTTTCATTTATGACTATTTATAAAGGACGTTCCTGGTATACGCTAGATGGTTTCTGACAGTGTTTTATACGGATAATAACATATTTAAACTAAATGAAGATCGTATGTGCCAGAATTAAGATATTCAACTTTCAAGGCTAAAATGAACAGTGTAATAATTGAAATCATTTTGGAGAATCTACTCAGGTTTCCTTTCATTTATGACAAATTTATATGGACGTTCCCGGTATACGCTAGATGGTTTCAGACAGTGTTTTATACGGCTAATAACATATTTAAACTAAATGAAGATCGTATGTGCCAGAATTAAGATATTCAACTTTCAAGGCTAAAATGAACAGTGTAATAATTGAAATCATTTTCGAGATCTGTCTCAGGTTTCGTTTCATTTATGACTATTTATAAAGGACGCTCCTGGTATACGCTAGATGGTTTCTGACAGTGTTTTTTACGGATAATAACATATTTAAACTAAATGAAGATCGTATGTGCCAGAATTAAGATATTCAACTTTCAAGGCTAAAATGAAGAGTGTAATAATTGAAATCATTTTCGAGATCTGTCTCAGGTTTCGTTTCATTTATGACTATTTATAAAGGACGCTCCTGGTATACGCTAGATGGTTTCTGACAGTGCTTTATACGGATAATAACATATTTAAACTAAATGAAGATCGTATGTGCCAGAATTAAGATATTCAACTTTCAAGGCTAAAATGAACAGTGTAATAATTGAAATCATTTTCGAGATCTGTCTCAGGTTTCGTTTCATTTATGACTATTTATAAAGGACGTTCCTGGTATACGCTAGATGGTTTCTGACAGTGTTTTATACGGATAATAACATATTTAAACTAAATGAAGATCGTATGTGCCAGAATTAAGATATTCAACTTTCAAGGCTAAAATGAAGAGTGTAATAATTGAAATCATTTTGGAGAATCTACTCAGGTTTCCTTTCATTTATGACAAATTTATATGGACGTTCCCGGTATACGCTAGATGGTTTCAGACAGTGTTTTATACGGCTAATAACATATTTAAACTAAATGAAGATCGTATGTGCCAGAATTAAGATATTCAACTTTCAAGGCTAAAATGAACAGTGTAATAATTGAAATCATTTTCGAGATCTGTCTCAGGTTTCGTTTCATTTATGACTATTTATAAAGGACGTTCCTGGTATACGCTAGATGGTTTCTGACAGTGTTTTATACGGATAATAACATATTTAAACTAAATGAAGATCGTATGTGCCAGAATTAAGATATTCAACTTTCAAGGCTAAAATGAACAGTGTAATAATTGAAATCATTTTGGAGAATCTACTCAGGTTTCCTTTCATTTATGACAAATTTGTATGGACGTTCCCGGTATACGCTAGATGGTTTCAGACAGTGTTTTATACGGCTAATAACATATTTAAACTAAATGAAGATCGTATGTGCCAGAATTAAGATATTCAACTTTCAAGGCTAAAATGAACAGTGTAATAATTGAAATCATTTTCGAGATCTGTCTCAGGTTTCGTTTCATTTATGACTATTTATAAAGGACGTTCCTGGTATACGCTAGATGGTTTCTGACAGTGTTTTATACGGATAATAACATATTTAAACTAAATGAAGATCGTATGTGCCAGAATTAAGATATTCAACTTTCAAGGCTAAAATGAACAGTGTAATAATTGAAATCATTTTGGAGAATCTACTCAGGTTTCCTTTCATTTATGACAAATTTGTATGGACGTTCCCGGTATACGCTAGATGGTTTCAGACAGTGTTTTATACGGCTAATAACATATTTAAACTAAATGAAGATCGTATGTGCCAGAATTAAGATATTCAACTTTCAAGGCTAAAATGAACAGTGTAATAATTGAAATCATTTTCGAGATCTGTCTCAGGTTTCGTTTCATTTATGACTATTTATAAAGGACGTTCCTGGTATACGCTAGATGGTTTCTGACAGTGTTTTATACGGATAATAACATATTTAAACTAAATGAAGATCGTATGTGCCAGAATTAAGATATTCAACTTTCAAGGCTAAAATGAAGAGTGTAATAATTGAAATCATTTTGGAGAATCTACTCAGGTTTCCTTTCATTTATGACAAATTTATATGGACGTTCCCGGTATACGCTAGATGGTTTCAGACAGTGTTTTATACGGCTAATAACATATTTAAACTAAATGAAGATCGTATGTGCCAGAATTAAGATATTCAACTTTCAAGGCTAAAATGAACAGTGTAATAATTGAAATCATTTTCGAGATCTGTCTCAGGTTTCGTTTCATTTATGACTATTTATAAAGGACGTTCCTGGTATACGCTAGATGGTTTCTGACAGTGTTTTATACGGATAATAACATATTTAAACTAAATGAAGATCGTATGTGCCAGAATTAAGATATTCAACTTTCAAGGCTAAAATGAAGAGTGTAATAATTGAAATCATTTTGGAGAATCTACTCAGGTTTCCTTTCATTTATGACAAATTTATATGGACGTTCCCGGTATACGCTAGATGGTTTCAGACAGTGTTTTATACGGCTAATAACATATTTAAACTAAATGAAGATCGTATGTGCCAGAATTAAGATATTCAACTTTCAAGGCTAAAATGAACAGTGTAATAATTGAAATCATTTTCGAGATCTGTCTCAGGTTTCGTTTCATTTATGACTATTTATAAAGGACGTTCCTGGTATACGCTAGATGGTTTCTGACAGTGTTTTATACGGATAATAACATATTTAAACTAAATGAAGATCGTATGTGCCAGAATTAAGATATTCAACTTTCAAGGCTAAAATGAACAGTGTAATAATTGAAATCATTTTGGAGAATCTACTCAGGTTTCCTTTCATTTATGACAAATTTGTATGGACGTTCCCGGTATACGCTAGATGGTTTCAGACAGTGTTTTATACGGCTAATAACATATTTAAACTAAATGAAGATCGTATGTGCCAGAATTAAGATATTCAACTTTCAAGGCTAAAATGAACAGTGTAATAATTGAAATCATTTTCGAGATCTGTCTCAGGTTTCGTTTCATTTATGACTATTTATAAAGGACGTTCCTGGTATACGCTAGATGGTTTCTGACAGTGTTTTTTACGGCTAATAACATATTTAAACTAAATGAAGATCGTATGTGCCAGAATTAAGATATTCAACTTTCAAGGCTAAAATGAACAGTGTAATAATTGAAATCATTTTCGAGATCTGTCTCAGGTTTCGTTTCATTTATGACTATTTATAAAGGACGTTCCTGGTATACGCTAGATGGTTTCTGACAGTGTTTTATACGGATAATAACATATTTAAACTAAATGAAGATCGTATGTGCCAGAATTAAGATATTCAACTTTCAAGGCTAAAATGAACAGTGTAATAATTGAAATCATTTTCGAGATCTGTCTCAGGTTTCGTTTCATTTATGACTATTTATAAAGGACGTTCCTGGTATACGCTAGATGGTTTCTGACAGTGTTTTATACGGGTAATAACATATTTAAACTAAATGAAGATCGTATGTGCCAGAATTAAGATATTCAACTTTCAAGGCTAAAATGAAGAGTGTAATAATTGAAATCATTTTCGAGATCTGTCTCAGGTTTCGTTTCATTTATGACTATTTATAAAGGACGTTCCTGGTATACGCTAGATGGTTTCTGACAGTGTTTTTTACGGCTAATAACATATTTAAACTAAATGAAGATCGTATGTGCCAGAATTAAGATATTCAACTTTCAAGGCTAAAATGAACAGTGTAATAATTGAAATCATTTTCGAGATCTGTCTCAGGTTTCGTTTCATTTATGACTATTTATAAAGGACGTTCCTGGTATACGCTAGATGTTTTCTGACAGTGTTTTATACGGATAATAACATATTTAAACTAAATGAAGATCGTATGTGCCAGAATTAAGATATTCAACTTTCAAGGCTAAAATGAAGAGTGTAATAATTGAAATCATTTTCGAGATCTGTCTCAGGTTTCGTTTCATTTATGACTATTTATAAAGGACGCTCCTGGTATACGCTAGATGGTTTCTGACAGTGTTTTTTACGGATAATAACATATTTAAACTAAATGAAGATCGTATGTGCCAGAATTAAGATATTCAACTTTCAAGGCTAAAATGAACAGTGTAATAATTGAAATCATTTTCGAGATCTGTCTCAGGTTTCGTTTCATTTATGACTATTTATAAAGGACGTTCCTGGTATACGCTAGATGGTTTCTGACAGTGTTTTATACGGATAATAACATATTTAAACTAAATGAAGATCGTATGTGCCAGAATTAAGATATTCAACTTTCAAGGCTAAAATGAACAGTGTAATAATTGAAATCATTTTCGAGATCTGTCTCAGGTTTCGTTTCATTTATGACTATTTATAAAGGACGTTCCTGGTATACGCTAGATGGTTTCTGACAGTGTTTTTTACGGCTAATAACATATTTAAACTAAATGAAGATCGTATGTGCCAGAATTAAGATATTCAACTTTCAAGGCTAAAATGAACAGTGTAATAATTGAAATCATTTTCGAGATCTGTCTCAGGTTTCGTTTCATTTATGACTATTTATAAAGGACGCTCCTGGTATACGCTAGATGGTTTCTGACAGTGTTTTTTACGGCTAATAACATATTTAAACTAAATGAAGATCGTATGTGCCAGAATTAAGATATTCAACTTTCAAGGCTAAAATGAACAGTGTAATAATTGAAATCATTTTCGAGATCTGTCTCAGGTTTCGTTTCATTTATGACTATTTATAAAGGACGTTCCTGGTATACGCTAGATGGTTTCTGACAGTGTTTTATACGGATAATAACATATTTAAACTAAATGAAGATCGTATGTGCCAGAATTAAGATATTCAACTTTCAAGGCTAAAATGAAGAGTGTAATAATTGAAATCATTTTGGAGAATCTACTCAGGTTTCCTTTCATTTATGACAAATTTATATGGACGTTCCCGGTATACGCTAGATGGTTTCAGACAGTGTTTTATACGGCTAATAACATATTTAAACTAAATGAAGATCGTATGTGCCAGAATTAAGATATTCAACTTTCAAGGCTAAAATGAACAGTGTAATAATTGAAATCATTTTCGAGATCTGTCTCAGGTTTCGTTTCATTTATGACTATTTATAAAGGACGTTCCTGGTATACGCTAGATGGTTTCTGACAGTGTTTTATACGGATAATAACATATTTAAACTAAATGAAGATCGTATGTGCCAGAATTAAGATATTCAACTTTCAAGGCTAAAATGAACAGTGTAATAATTGAAATCATTTTCGAGATCTGTCTCAGGTTTCGTTTCATTTATGACTATTTATAAAGGACGTTCCTGGTATACGCTAGATGGTTTCTGACAGTGTTTTATACGGATAATAACATATTTAAACTAAATGAAGATCGTATGTGCCAGAATTAAGATATTCAACTTTCAAGGCTAAAATGAACAGTGTAATAATTGAAATCATTTTCGAGATCTGTCTCAGGTTTCGTTTCATTTATGACTATTTATAAAGGACGTTCCTGGTATACGCTAGATGGTTTCTGACAGTGTTTTATACGGATAATAACATATTTAAACTAAATGAAGATCGTATGTGCCAGAATTAAGATATTCAACTTTCAAGGCTAAAATGAAGAGTGTAATAATTGAAATCATTTTCGAGATCTGTCTCAGGTTTCGTTTCATTTATGACTATTTATAAAGGACGTTCCTGGTATACGCTAGATGGTTTCTGACAGTGTTTTTTACGGCTAATAACATATTTAAACTAAATGAAGATCGTATGTGCCAGAATTAAGATATTCAACTTTCAAGGCTAAAATGAACAGTGTAATAATTGAAATCATTTTCGAGATCTGTCTCAGGTTTCGTTTCATTTATGACTATTTATAAAGGACGCTCCTGGTATACGCTAGATGGTTTCTGACAGTGTTTTTTACGGCTAATAACATATTTAAACTAAATGAAGATCGTATGTGCCAGAATTAAGATATTCAACTTTCAAGGCTAAAATGAACAGTGTAATAATTGAAATCATTTTCGAGATCTGTCTCAGGTTTCGTTTCATTTATGACTATTTATA
This sequence comes from Phalangium opilio, assembly GCF_054372755.1. Classification (NCBI taxonomy): domain Eukaryota; kingdom Metazoa; phylum Arthropoda; class Arachnida; order Opiliones; family Phalangiidae; genus Phalangium; species Phalangium opilio. The sequence continues at coordinate 636,356 of NW_028324255.1, forward strand.
AAGGACGTTCCTGGTATACGCTAGATGGTTTCTGACAGTGTTTTATACGGATAATAACATATTTAAACTAAATGAAGATCGTATGTGCCAGAATTAAGATATTCAACTTTCAAGGCTAAAATGAAGAGTGTAATAATTGAAATCATTTTGGAGAATCTACTCAGGTTTCCTTTCATTTATGACAAATTTATATGGACGTTCCCGGTATACGCTAGATGGTTTCAGACAGTGTTTTATACGGCTAATAACATATTTAAACTAAATGAAGATCGTATGTGCCAGAATTAAGATATTCAACTTTCAAGGCTAAAATGAACAGTGTAATAATTGAAATCATTTTCGAGATCTGTCTCAGGTTTCGTTTCATTTATGACTATTTATAAAGGACGTTCCTGGTATACGCTAGATGGTTTCTGACAGTGTTTTATACGGATAATAACATATTTAAACTAAATGAAGATCGTATGTGCCAGAATTAAGATATTCAACTTTCAAGGCTAAAATGAAGAGTGTAATAATTGAAATCATTTTGGAGAATCTACTCAGGTTTCCTTTCATTTATGACAAATTTATATGGACGTTCCCGGTATACGCTAGATGGTTTCAGACAGTGTTTTATACGGCTAATAACATATTTAAACTAAATGAAGATCGTATGTGCCAGAATTAAGATATTCAACTTTCAAGGCTAAAATGAACAGTGTAATAATTGAAATCATTTTCGAGATCTGTCTCAGGTTTCGTTTCATTTATGACTATTTATAAAGGACGTTCCTGGTATACGCTAGATGGTTTCTGACAGTGTTTTATACGGATAATAACATATTTAAACTAAATGAAGATCGTATGTGCCAGAATTAAGATATTCAACTTTCAAGGCTAAAATGAAGAGTGTAATAATTGAAATCATTTTGGAGAATCTACTCAGGTTTCCTTTCATTTATGACAAATTTATATGGACGTTCCCGGTATACGCTAGATGGTTTCAGACAGTGTTTTATACGGCTAATAACATATTTAAACTAAATGAAGATCGTATGTGCCAGAATTAAGATATTCAACTTTCAAGGCTAAAATGAACAGTGTAATAATTGAAATCATTTTCGAGATCTGTCTCAGGTTTCGTTTCATTTATGACTATTTATAAAGGACGTTCCTGGTATACGCTAGATGGTTTCTGACAGTGTTTTATACGGATAATAACATATTTAAACTAAATGAAGATCGTATGTGCCAGAATTAAGATATTCAACTTTCAAGGCTAAAATGAACAGTGTAATAATTGAAATCATTTTGGAGAATCTACTCAGGTTTCCTTTCATTTATGACAAATTTATATGGACGTTCCCGGTATACGCTAGATGGTTTCAGACAGTGTTTTATACGGCTAATAACATATTTAAACTAAATGAAGATCGTATGTGCCAGAATTAAGATATTCAACTTTCAAGGCTAAAATGAACAGTGTAATAATTGAAATCATTTTCGAGATCTGTCTCAGGTTTCGTTTCATTTATGACTATTTATAAAGGACGCTCCTGGTATACGCTAGATGGTTTCTGACAGTGTTTTTTACGGATAATAACATATTTAAACTAAATGAAGATCGTATGTGCCAGAATTAAGATATTCAACTTTCAAGGCTAAAATGAACAGTGTAATAATTGAAATCATTTTCGAGATCTGTCTCAGGTTTCGTTTCATTTATGACTATTTATAAAGGACGTTCCTGGTATACGCTAGATGGTTTCTGACAGTGTTTTATACGGATAATAACATATTTAAACTAAATGAAGATCGTATGTGCCAGAATTAAGATATTCAACTTTCAAGGCTAAAATGAACAGTGTAATAATTGAAATCATTTTCGAGATCTGTCTCAGGTTTCGTTTCATTTATGACTATTTATAAAGGACGTTCCTGGTATACGCTAGATGGTTTCTGACAGTGTTTTATACGGATAATAACATATTTAAACTAAATGAAGATCGTATGTGCCAGAATTAAGATATTCAACTTTCAAGGCTAAAATGAAGAGTGTAATAATTGAAATCATTTTGGAGAATCTACTCAGGTTTCCTTTCATTTATGACAAATTTATATGGACGTTCCCGGTATACGCTAGATGGTTTCAGACAGTGTTTTATACGGCTAATAACATATTTAAACTAAATGAAGATCGTATGTGCCAGAATTAAGATATTCAACTTTCAAGGCTAAAATGAACAGTGTAATAATTGAAATCATTTTCGAGATCTGTCTCAGGTTTCGTTTCATTTATGACTATTTATAAAGGACGTTCCTGGTATACGCTAGATGGTTTCTGTCAGTGTTTTATACGGATAATAACATATTTAAACTAAATGAAGATCGTATGTGCCAGAATTAAGATATTCAACTTTCAAGGCTAAAATGAACAGTGTAATAATTGAAATCATTTTCGAGATCTGTCTCAGGTTTCGTTTCATTTATGACTATTTATAAAGGACGTTCCTGGTATACGCTAGATGGTTTCTGACAGTGTTTTATACGGGTAATAACATATTTAAACTAAATGAAGATCGTATGTGCCAGAATTAAGATATTCAACTTTCAAGGCTAAAATGAACAGTGTAATAATTGAAATCATTTTCGAGATCTGTCTCAGGTTTCGTTTCATTTATGACTATTTATAAAGGACGTTCCTGGTATACGCTAGATGGTTTCTGACAGTGTTTTATACGGATAATAACATATTTAAACTAAATGAAGATCGTATGTGCCAGAATTAAGATATTCAACTTTCAAGGCTAAAATGAACAGTGTAATAATTGAAATCATTTTCGAGATCTGTCTCAGGTTTCGTTTCATTTATGACTATTTATAAAGGACGTTCCTGGTATACGCTAGATGGTTTCTGACAGTGTTTTATACGGATAATAACATATTTAAACTAAATGAAGATCGTATGTGCCAGAATTAAGATATTCAACTTTCAAGGCTAAAATGAAGAGTGTAATAATTGAAATCATTTTGGAGAATCTACTCAGGTTTCCTTTCATTTATGACAAATTTATATGGACGTTCCCGGTATACGCTAGATGGTTTCAGACAGTGTTTTATACGGCTAATAACATATTTAAACTAAATGAAGATCGTATGTGCCAGAATTAAGATATTCAACTTTCAAGGCTAAAATGAACAGTGTAATAATTGAAATCATTTTCGAGATCTGTCTCAGGTTTCGTTTCATTTATGACTATTTATAAAGGACGTTCCTGGTATACGCTAGATGGTTTCTGTCAGTGTTTTATACGGATAATAACATATTTAAACTAAATGAAGATCGTATGTGCCAGAATTAAGATATTCAACTTTCAAGGCTAAAATGAACAGTGTAATAATTGAAATCATTTTCGAGATCTGTCTCAGGTTTCGTTTCATTTATGACTATTTATAAAGGACGTTCCTGGTATACGCTAGATGGTTTCTGACAGTGTTTTATACGGGTAATAACATATTTAAACTAAATGAAGATCGTATGTGCCAGAATTAAGATATTCAACTTTCAAGGCTAAAATGAACAGTGTAATAATTGAAATCATTTTCGAGATCTGTCTCAGGTTTCGTTTCATTTATGACTATTTATAAAGGACGTTCCTGGTATACGCTAGATGGTTTCTGACAGTGTTTTATACGGATAATAACATATTTAAACTAAATGAAGATCGTATGTGCCAGAATTAAGATATTCAACTTTCAAGGCTAAAATGAACAGTGTAATAATTGAAATCATTTTCGAGATCTGTCTCAGGTTTCGTTTCATTTATGACTATTTATAAAGGACGTTCCTGGTATACGCTAGATGGTTTCTGACAGTGTTTTATACGGATAATAACATATTTAAACTAAATGAAGATCGTATGTGCCAGAATTAAGATATTCAACTTTCAAGGCTAAAATGAAGAGTGTAATAATTGAAATCATTTTGGAGAATCTACTCAGGTTTCCTTTCATTTATGACAAATTTATATGGACGTTCCCGGTATACGCTAGATGGTTTCAGACAGTGTTTTATACGGCTAATAACATATTTAAACTAAATGAAGATCGTATGTGCCAGAATTAAGATATTCAACTTTCAAGGCTAAAATGAACAGTGTAATAATTGAAATCATTTTCGAGATCTGTCTCAGGTTTCGTTTCATTTATGACTATTTATAAAGGACGTTCCTGGTATACGCTAGATGGTTTCTGACAGTGTTTTATACGGATAATAACATATTTAAACTAAATGAAGATCGTATGTGCCAGAATTAAGATATTCAACTTTCAAGGCTAAAATGAACAGTGTAATAATTGAAATCATTTTGGAGAATCTACTCAGGTTTCCTTTCATTTATGACAAATTTGTATGGACGTTCCCGGTATACGCTAGATGGTTTCAGACAGTGTTTTATACGGCTAATAACATATTTAAACTAAATGAAGATCGTATGTGCCAGAATTAAGATATTCAACTTTCAAGGCTAAAATGAACAGTGTAATAATTGAAATCATTTTCGAGATCTGTCTCAGGTTTCGTTTCATTTATGACTATTTATAAAGGACGTTCCTGGTATACGCTAGATGGTTTCTGACAGTGTTTTTTACGGCTAATAACATATTTAAACTAAATGAAGATCGTATGTGCCAGAATTAAGATATTCAACTTTCAAGGCTAAAATGAACAGTGTAATAATTGAAATCATTTTCGAGATCTGTCTCAGGTTTCGTTTCATTTATGACTATTTATAAAGGACGTTCCTGGTATACGCTAGATGGTTTCTGACAGTGTTTTATACGGATAATAACATATTTAAACTAAATGAAGATCGTATGTGCCAGAATTAAGATATTCAACTTTCAAGGCTAAAATGAACAGTGTAATAATTGAAATCATTTTCGAGATCTGTCTCAGGTTTCGTTTCATTTATGACTATTTATAAAGGACGTTCCTGGTATACGCTAGATGGTTTCTGACAGTGTTTTATACGGGTAATAACATATTTAAACTAAATGAAGATCGTATGTGCCAGAATTAAGATATTCAACTTTCAAGGCTAAAATGAAGAGTGTAATAATTGAAATCATTTTCGAGATCTGTCTCAGGTTTCGTTTCATTTATGACTATTTATAAAGGACGTTCCTGGTATACGCTAGATGGTTTCTGACAGTGTTTTTTACGGCTAATAACATATTTAAACTAAATGAAGATCGTATGTGCCAGAATTAAGATATTCAACTTTCAAGGCTAAAATGAACAGTGTAATAATTGAAATCATTTTCGAGATCTGTCTCAGGTTTCGTTTCATTTATGACTATTTATAAAGGACGTTCCTGGTATACGCTAGATGGTTTCTGACAGTGTTTTATACGGATAATAACATATTTAAAGTAAATGAAGATCGTATGTGCCAGAATTAAGATATTCAACTTTCAAGGCTAAAATGAAGAGTGTAATAATTGAAATCATTTTCGAGATCTGTCTCAGGTTTCGTTTCATTTATGACTATTTATAAAGGACGCTCCTGGTATACGCTAGATGGTTTCTGACAGTGTTTTTTACGGATAATAACATATTTAAACTAAATGAAGATCGTATGTGCCAGAATTAAGATATTCAACTTTCAAGGCTAAAATGAACAGTGTAATAATTGAAATCATTTTCGAGATCTGTCTCAGGTTTCGTTTCATTTATGACTATTTATAAAGGACGTTCCTGGTATACGCTAGATGGTTTCTGACAGTGTTTTATACGGATAATAACATATTTAAACTAAATGAAGATCGTATGTGCCAGAATTAAGATATTCAACTTTCAAGGCTAAAATGAACAGTGTAATAATTGAAATCATTTTCGAGATCTGTCTCAGGTTTCGTTTCATTTATGACTATTTATAAAGGACGTTCCTGGTATACGCTAGATGGTTTCTGACAGTGTTTTATACGGATAATAACATATTTAAACTAAATGAAGATCGTATGTGCCAGAATTAAGATATTCAACTTTCAAGGCTAAAATGAAGAGTGTAATAATTGAAATCATTTTCGAGATCTGTCTCAGGTTTCGTTTCATTTATGACTATTTATAAAGGACGTTCCTGGTATACGCTAGATGGTTTCTGACAGTGTTTTTTACGGCTAATAACATATTTAAACTAAATGAAGATCGTATGTGCCAGAATTAAGATATTCAACTTTCAAGGCTAAAATGAACAGTGTAATAATTGAAATCATTTTCGAGATCTGTCTCAGGTTTCGTTTCATTTATGACTATTTATAAAGGACGCTCCTGGTATACGCTAGATGGTTTCTGACAGTGTTTTTTACGGCTAATAAAATATTTAAACTAAATGAAGATCGTATGTGCCAGAATTAAGATATTCAACTTTCAAGGCTAAAATGAACAGTGTAATAATTGAAATCATTTTCGAGATCTGTCTCAGGTTTCGTTTCATTTATGACTATTTATAAAGGACGTTCCTGGTATACGCTAGATGGTTTCTGACAGTGTTTTATACGGATAATAACATATTTAAACTAAATGAAGATCGTATGTGCCAGAATTAAGATATTCATTTTTCAAGGCTAAAATGAAGAGTGTAATAATTGAAATCATTTTCGAGATCTGTCTCAGGTTTCGTTTCATTTATGACTATTTATAAAGGACGTTCCTGGTATACGCTAGATGGTTTCTGACAGTGTTTTATACGGATAATAACATATTTAAACTAAATGAAGATCGTATGTGCCAGAATTAAGATATTCAACTTTCAAGGCTAAAATGAAGAGTGTAATAATTGAAATCATTTTGGAGAATCTACTCAGGTTTCCTTTCATTTATGACAAATTTATATGGACGTTCCCGGTATACGCTAGATGGTTTCAGACAGTGTTTTATACGGCTAATAACATATTTAAACTAAATGAAGATCGTATGTGCCAGAATTAAGATATTCAACTTTCAAGGCTAAAATGAACAGTGTAATAATTGAAATCATTTTCGAGATCTGTCTCAGGTTTCGTTTCATTTATGACTATTTATAAAGGACGTTCCTGGTATACGCTAGATGGTTTCTGACAGTGTTTTATACGGATAATAACATATTTAAACTAAATGAAGATCGTATGTGCCAGAATTAAGATATTCAACTTTCAAGGCTAAAATGAACAGTGTAATAATTGAAATCATTTTGGAGAATCTACTCAGGTTTCCTTTCATTTATGACAAATTTATATGGACGTTCCCGGTATACGCTAGATGGTTTCAGACAGTGTTTTATACGGCTAATAACATATTTAAACTAAATGAAGATCGTATGTGCCAGAATTAAGATATTCAACTTTCAAGGCTAAAATGAACAGTGTAATAATTGAAATCATTTTCGAGATCTGTCTCAGGTTTCGTTTCATTTATGACTATTTATAAAGGACGCTCCTGGTATACGCTAGATGGTTTCTGACAGTGTTTTTTACGGATAATAACATATTTAAACTAAATGAAGATCGTATGTGCCAGAATTAAGATATTCAACTTTCAAGGCTAAAATGAACAGTGTAATAATTGAAATCATTTTCGAGATCTGTCTCAGGTTTCGTTTCATTTATGACTATTTATAAAGGACGTTCCTGGTATACGCTAGATGGTTTCTGACAGTGTTTTATACGGATAATAACATATTTAAACTAAATGAAGATCGTATGTGCCAGAATTAAGATATTCAACTTTCAAGGCTAAAATGAACAGTGTAATAATTGAAATCATTTTCGAGATCTGTCTCAGGTTTCGTTTCATTTATGACTATTTATAAAGGACGTTCCTGGTATACGCTAGATGGTTTCTGACAGTGTTTTATACGGATAATAACATATTTAAACTAAATGAAGATCGTATGTGCCAGAATTAAGATATTCAACTTTCAAGGCTAAAATGAAGAGTGTAATAATTGAAATCATTTTGGAGAATCTACTCAGGTTTCCTTTCATTTATGACAAATTTATATGGACGTTCCCGGTATACGCTAGATGGTTTCAGACAGTGTTTTATACGGCTAATAACATATTTAAACTAAATGAAGATCGTATGTGCCAGAATTAAGATATTCAACTTTCAAGGCTAAAATGAACAGTGTAATAATTGAAATCATTTTCGAGATCTGTCTCAGGTTTCGTTTCATTTATGACTATTTATAAAGGACGTTCCTGGTATACGCTAGATGGTTTCTGACAGTGTTTTATACGGATAATAACATATTTAAACTAAATGAAGATCGTATGTGCCAGAATTAAGATATTCAACTTTCAAGGCTAAAATGAACAGTGTAATAATTGAAATCATTTTCGAGATCTGTCTCAGGTTTCGTTTCATTTATGACTATTTATAAAGGACGTTCCTGGTATACGCTAGATGGTTTCTGACAGTGTTTTATACGGGTAATAACATATTTAAACTAAATGAAGATCGTATGTGCCAGAATTAAGATATTCAACTTTCAAGGCTAAAATGAACAGTGTAATAATTGAAATCATTTTCGAGATCTGTCTCAGGTTTCGTTTCATTTATGACTATTTATAAAGGACGTTCCTGGTATACGCTAGATGGTTTCTGACAGTGTTTTATACGGATAATAACATATTTAAACTAAATGAAGATCGTATGTGCCAGAATTAAGATATTCAACTTTCAAGGCTAAAATGAACAGTGTAATAATTGAAATCATTTTCGAGATCTGTCTCAGGTTTCGTTTCATTTATGACTATTTATAAAGGACGTTCCTGGTATACGCTAGATGGTTTCTGACAGTGTTTTATACGGATAATAACATATTTAAACTAAATGAAGATCGTATGTGCCAGAATTAAGATATTCAACTTTCAAGGCTAAAATGAAGAGTGTAATAATTGAAATCATTTTGGAGAATCTACTCAGGTTTCCTTTCATTTATGACAAATTTATATGGACGTTCCCGGTATATGCTAGATGGTTTCAGACAGTGTTTTATACGGCTAATAACATATTTAAACTAAATGAAGATCGTATGTGCCAGAATTAAGATATTCAACTTTCAAGGCTAAAATGAACAGTGTAATAATTGAAATCATTTTCGAGATCTGTCTCAGGTTTCGTTTCATTTATGACTATTTATAAAGGACGTTCCTGGTATACGCTAGATGGTTTCTGACAGTGTTTTATACGGATAATAACATATTTAAACTAAATGAAGATCGTATGTGAAAGAATTAAGATATTCAACTTTCAAGGCTAAAATGAACAGTGTAATAATTGAAATCATTTTCGAGATCTGTCTCAGGTTTCGTTTCATTTATGACTATTTATAAAGGACGTTCCTGGTATACGCTAGATGGTTTCTGACAGTGTTTTATACGGGTAATAACATATTTAAACTAAATGAAGATCGTATGTGCCAGAATTAAGATATTCAACTTTCAAGGCTAAAATGAAGAGTGTAATAATTGAAATCATTTTCGAGATCTGTCTCAGGTTTCGTTTCATTTATGACTATTTATAAAGGACGCTCCTGGTATACGCTAGATGGTTTCTGACAGTGTTTTTTACGGATAATAACATATTTAAACTAAATGAAGATCGTATGTGCCAGAATTAAGATATTCAACTTTCAAGGCTAAAATGAACAGTGTAATAATTGAAATCATTTTCGAGATCTGTCTCAGGTTATGTTTAATTTATGACTATTTATAAAGGACGTTCCTGGTATACGCTAGATGGTTTCTGACAGTGTTTTATACGGATAATAACATATTTAAACTAAATGAAGATCGTATGTGCCAGAATTAAGATATTCAACTTTCAAGGCTAAAATGAAGAGTGTAATAATTGAAATCATTTTCGAGATCTGTCTCAGGTTTCGTTTCATTTATGACTATTTATAAAGGACGCTCCTGGTATACGCTAGATGGTTTCTGACAGTGTTTTTTACGGATAATAACATATTTAAACTAAATGAAGATCGTATGTGCCAGAATTAAGATATTCAACTTTCAAGGCTAAAATGAACAGTGTAATAATTGAAATCATTTTCGAGATCTGTCTCAGGTTTCGTTTCATTTATGACTATTTATAAAGGACGTTCCCGGTATACGCTAGATGGTTTCTGACAGTGTTTTATACGGGTAATAACATATTTAAACTAAATGAAGATCGTATGTGCCAGAATTAAGATATTCAACTTTCAAGGCTAAAATGAAGAGTGTAATAATTGAAATCATTTTCGAGATCTGTCTCAGGTTTCGTTTCATTTATGACTATTTATAAAGGACGTTCCTGGTATACGCTAGATGGTTTCTGACAGTGTTTTTTACGGCTAATAACATATTTAAACTAAATGAAGATCGTATGTGCCAGAATTAAGATATTCAACTTTCAAGGCTAAAATGAACAGTGTAATAATTGAAATCATTTTCGAGATCTGTCTCAGGTTTCGTTTCATTTATGACTATTTATAAAGGACGTTCCTGGTATACGCTAGATGGTTTCTGACAGTGTTTTATACGGATAATAACATATTTAAACTAAATGAAGATCGTATGTGCCAGAATTAAGATATTCAACTTTCAAGGCTAAAATGAAGAGTGTAATAATTGAAATCATTTTCGAGATCTGTCTCAGGTTTCGTTTCATTTATGACTATTTATAAAGGACGTTCCTGGTATACGCTAGATGGTTTCTGACAGTGTTTTTTACGGATAATAACATATTTAAACTAAATGAAGATCGTATGTGCCAGAATTAAGATATTCAACTTTCAAGGCTAAAATGAACAGTGTAATAATTGAAATCATTTTCGAGATCTGTCTCAGGTTTCGTTTCATTTATGACTATTTATAAAGGACGTTCCTGGTATACGCTAGATGGTTTCTGACAGTGTTTTATACGGATAATAACATATTTAAACTAAATGAAGATCGTATGTGCCAGAATTAAGATATTCAACTTTCAAGGCTAAAATGAAGAGTGTAATAATTGAAATCATTTTCGAGATCTGTCTCAGGTTTCGTTTCATTTATGACTATTTATAAAGGACGTTCCTGGTATACGCTAGATGGTTTCTGACAGTGTTTTTTACGGCTAATAACATATTTAAACTAAATGAAGATCGTATGTGCCAGAATTAAGATATTCAACTTTCAAGGCTAAAATGAACAGTGTAATAATTGAAATCATTTTCGAGATCTGTCTCAGGTTTCGTTTCATTTATGACTATTTATAAAGGACGCTCCTGGTATACGCTAGATGGTTTCTGACAGTGTTTTTTACGGCTAATAACATATTTAAACTAAATGAAGATCGTATGTGCCAGAATTAAGATATTCAACTTTCAAGGCTAAAATGAACAGTGTAATAATTGAAATCATTTTCGAGATCTGTCTCAGGTTTCGTTTCATTTATGACTATTTATAAAGGACGTTCCTGGTATACGCTAGATGGTTTCTGACAGTGTTTTATACGGATAATAACATATTTAAACTAAATGAAGATCGTATGTGCCAGAATTAAGATATTCATTTTTCAAGGCTAAAATGAAGAGTGTAATAATTGAAATCATTTTCGAGATCTGTCTCAGGTTTCGTTTCATTTATGACTATTTATAAAGGACGTTCCTGGTATACGCTAGATGGTTTCTGACAGTGTTTTATACGGATAATAACATATTTAAACTAAATGAAGATCGTATGTGCCAGAATTAAGATATTCAACTTTCAAGGCTAAAATGAAGAGTGTAATAATTGAAATCATTTTGGAGAATCTACTCAGGTTTCCTTTCATTTATGACAAATTTATATGGACGTTCCCGGTATACGCTAGATGGTTTCAGACAGTGTTTTATACGGCTAATAACATATTTAAACTAAATGAAGATCGTATGTGCCAGAATTAAGATATTCAACTTTCAAGGCTAAAATGAACAGTGTAATAATTGAAATCATTTTCGAGATCTGTCTCAGGTTTCGTTTCATTTATGACTATTTATAAAGGACGTTCCTGGTATACGCTAGATGGTTTCTGACAGTGTTTTATACGGATAATAACATATTTAAACTAAATGAAGATCGTATGTGCCAGAATTAAGATATTCAACTTTCAAGGCTAAAATGAAGAGTGTAATAATTGAAATCATTTTCGAGATCTGTCTCAGGTTTCGTTTCATTTATGACTATTTATAAAGGACGTTCCTGGTATACGCTAGATGGTTTCTGACAGTGTTTTTTACGGCTAATAACATATTTAAACTAAATGAAGATCGTATGTGCCAGAATTAAGATATTCAACTTTCAAGGCTAAAATGAACAGTGTAATAATTGAAATCATTTTCGAGATCTGTCTCAGGTTATGTTTCATTTATGACTATTTATAAAGGACGTTCCTGGTATACGCTAGATGGTTTCTGACAGTGTTTTATACGGATAATAACATATTTAAACTAAATGAAGATCGTATGTGCCAGAATTAAGATATTCAACTTTCAAGGCTAAAATGAAGAGTGTAATAATTGAAATCATTTTCGAGATCTGTCTCAGGTTTCGTTTCATTTATGACTATTTATAAAGGACGCTCCTGGTATACGCTAGATGGTTTCTGACAGTGTTTTTTACGGATAATAACATATTTAAACTAAATGAAGATCGTATGTGCCAGAATTAAGATATTCAACTTTCAAGGCTAAAATGAACAGTGTAATAATTGAAATCATTTTCGAGATCTGTCTCAGGTTTCGTTTCATTTATGACTATTTATAAAGGACGTTCCTGGTATACGCTAGATGGTTTCTGACAGTGTTTTATACGGGTAATAACATATTTAAACTAAATGAAGATCGTATGTGCCAGAATTAAGATATTCAACTTTCAAGGCTAAAATGAAGAGTGTAATAATTGAAATCATTTTCGAGATCTGTCTCAGGTTTCGTTTCATTTATGACTATTTATAAAGGACGCTCCTGGTATACGCTAGATGGTTTCTGACAGTGTTTTTTACGGATAATAACATATTTAAACTAAATGAAGATCGTATGTGCCAGAATTAAGATATTCAACTTTCAAGGCTAAAATGAACAGTGTAATAATTGAAATCATTTTCGAGATCTGTCTCAGGTTATGTTTAATTTATGACTATTTATAAAGGACGTTCCTGGTATACGCTAGATGGTTTCTGACAGTGTTTTATACGGATAATAACATATTTAAACTAAATGAAGATCGTATGTGCCAGAATTAAGATATTCAACTTTCAAGGCTAAAATGAAGAGTGTAATAATTGAAATCATTTTCGAGATCTGTCTCAGGTTTCGTTTCATTTATGACTATTTATAAAGGACGCTCCTGGTATACGCTAGATGGTTTCTGACAGTGTTTTTTACGGATAATAACATATTTAAACTAAATGAAGATCGTATGTGCCAGAATTAAGATATTCAACTTTCAAGGCTAAAATGAACAGTGTAATAATTGAAATCATTTTCGAGATCTGTCTCAGGTTTCGTTTCATTTATGACTATTTATAAAGGACGTTCCCGGTATACGCTAGATGGTTTCTGACAGTGTTTTATACGGGTAATAACATATTTAAACTAAATGAAGATCGTATGTGCCAGAATTAAGATATTCAACTTTCAAGGCTAAAATGAAGAGTGTAATAATTGAAATCATTTTCGAGATCTGTCTCAGGTTTCGTTTCATTTATGACTATTTATAAAGGACGTTCCTGGTATACGCTAGATGGTTTCTGACAGTGTTTTTTACGGCTAATAACATATTTAAACTAAATGAAGATCGTATGTGCCAGAATTAAGATATTCAACTTTCAAGGCTAAAATGAACAGTGTAATAATTGAAATCATTTTCGAGATCTGTCTCAGGTTTCGTTTCATTTATGACTATTTATAAAGGACGTTCCTGGTATACGCTAGATGGTTTCTGACAGTGTTTTATACGGATAATAACATATTTAAACTAAATGAAGATCGTATGTGCCAGAATTAAGATATTCAACTTTCAAGGCTAAAATGAAGAGTGTAATAATTGAAATCATTTTCGAGATCTGTCTCAGGTTTCGTTTCATTTATGACTATTTATAAAGGACGTTCCTGGTATACGCTAGATGGTTTCTGACAGTGTTTTTTACGGATAATAACATATTTAAACTAAATGAAGATCGTATGTGCCAGAATTAAGATATTCAACTTTCAAGGCTAAAATGAACAGTGTAATAATTGAAATCATTTTCGAGATCTGTCTCAGGTTTCGTTTCATTTATGACTATTTATAAAGGACGTTCCTGGTATACGCTAGATGGTTTCTGACAGTGTTTTATACGGATAATAACATATTTAAACTAAATGAAGATCGTATGTGCCAGAATTAAGATATTCAACTTTCAAGGCTAAAATGAAGAGTGTAATAATTGAAATCATTTTCGAGATCTGTCTCAGGTTTCGTTTCATTTATGACTATTTATAAAGGACGTTCCTGGTATACGCTAGATGGTTTCTGACAGTGTTTTTTACGGCTAATAACATATTTAAACTAAATGAAGATCGTATGTGCCAGAATTAAGATATTCAACTTTCAAGGCTAAAATGAACAGTGTAATAATTGAAATCATTTTCGAGATCTGTCTCAGGTTTCGTTTCATTTATGACTATTTATAAAGGACGCTCCTGGTATACGCTAGATGGTTTCTGACAGTGTTTTTTACGGCTAATAACATATTTAAACTAAATGAAGATCGTATGTGCCAGAATTAAGATATTCAACTTTCAAGGCTAAAATGAACAGTGTAATAATTGAAATCATTTTCGAGATCTGTCTCAGGTTTCGTTTCATTTATGACTATTTATAAAGGACGTTCCTGGTATACGCTAGATGGTTTCTGACAGTGTTTTATACGGATAATAACATATTTAAACTAAATGAAGATCGTATGTGCCAGAATTAAGATATTCATTTTTCAAGGCTAAAATGAAGAGTGTAATAATTGAAATCATTTTCGAGATCTGTCTCAGGTTTCGTTTCATTTATGACTATTTATAAAGGACGTTCCTGGTATACGCTAGATGGTTTCTGACAGTGTTTTATACGGATAATAACATATTTAAACTAAATGAAGATCGTATGTGCCAGAATTAAGATATTCAACTTTCAAGGCTAAAATGAAGAGTGTAATAATTGAAATCATTTTGGAGAATCTACTCAGGTTTCCTTTCATTTATGACAAATTTATATGGACGTTCCCGGTATACGCTAGATGGTTTCAGACAGTGTTTTATACGGCTAATAACATATTTAAACTAAATGAAGATCGTATGTGCCAGAATTAAGATATTCAACTTTCAAGGCTAAAATGAACAGTGTAATAATTGAAATCATTTTCGAGATCTGTCTCAGGTTTCGTTTCATTTATGACTATTTATAAAGGACGTTCCTGGTATACGCTAGATGGTTTCTGACAGTGTTTTATACGGATAATAACATATTTAAACTAAATGAAGATCGTATGTGCCAGAATTAAGATATTCAACTTTCAAGGCTAAAATGAACAGTGTAATAATTGAAATCATTTTGGAGAATCTACTCAGGTTTCCTTTCATTTATGACAAATTTATATGGACGTTCCCGGTATACGCTAGATGGTTTCAGACAGTGTTTTATACGGCTAATAACATATTTAAACTAAATGAAGATCGTATGTGCCAGAATTAAGATATTCAACTTTCAAGGCTAAAATGAACAGTGTAATAATTGAAATCATTTTCGAGATCTGTCTCAGGTTTCGTTTCATTTATGACTATTTATAAAGGACGTTCCTGGTATACGCTAGATGGTTTCTGACAGTGTTTTTTACGGCTAATAACATATTTAAACTAAATGAAGATCGTATGTGCCAGAATTAAGATATTCAACTTTCAAGGCTAAAATGAACAGTGTAATAATTGAAATCATTTTCGAGATCTGTCTCAGGTTATGTTTCATTTATGACTATTTATAAAGGACGTTCCTGGTATACGCTAGATGGTTTCTGACAGTGTTTTATACGGATAATAACATATTTAAACTAAATGAAGATCGTATGTGCCAGAATTAAGATATTCAACTTTCAAGGCTAAAATGAAGAGTGTAATAATTGAAATCATTTTCGAGATCTGTCTCAGGTTTCGTTTCATTTATGACTATTTATAAAGGACGCTCCTGGTATACGCTAGATGGTTTCTGACAGTGTTTTTTACGGATAATAACATATTTAAACTAAATGAAGATCGTATGTGCCAGAATTAAGATATTCAACTTTCAAGGCTAAAATGAACAGTGTAATAATTGAAATCATTTTCGAGATCTGTCTCAGGTTTCGTTTCATTTATGACTATTTATAAAGGACGTTCCTGGTATACGCTAGATGGTTTCTGACAGTGTTTTATACGGGTAATAACATATTTAAACTAAATGAAGATCGTATGTGCCAGAATTAAGATATTCAACTTTCAAGGCTAAAATGAAGAGTGTAATAATTGAAATCATTTTCGAGATCTGTCTCAGGTTTCGTTTCATTTATGACTATTTATAAAGGACGCTCCTGGTATACGCTAGATGGTTTCTGACAGTGTTTTTTACGGATAATAACATATTTAAACTAAATGAAGATCGTATGTGCCAGAATTAAGATATTCAACTTTCAAGGCTAAAATGAACAGTGTAATAATTGAAATCATTTTCGAGATCTGTCTCAGGTTATGTTTAATTTATGACTATTTATAAAGGACGTTCCTGGTATACGCTAGATGGTTTCTGACAGTGTTTTATACGGATAATAACATATTTAAACTAAATGAAGATCGTATGTGCCAGAATTAAGATATTCAACTTTCAAGGCTAAAATGAAGAGTGTAATAATTGAAATCATTTTCGAGATCTGTCTCAGGTTTCGTTTCATTTATGACTATTTATAAAGGACGCTCCTGGTATACGCTAGATGGTTTCTGACAGTGTTTTTTACGGATAATAACATATTTAAACTAAATGAAGATCGTATGTGCCAGAATTAAGATATTCAACTTTCAAGGCTAAAATGAACAGTGTAATAATTGAAATCATTTTCGAGATCTGTCTCAGGTTTCGTTTCATTTATGACTATTTATAAAGGACGTTCCCGGTATACGCTAGATGGTTTCTGACAGTGTTTTATACGGGTAATAACATATTTAAACTAAATGAAGATCGTATGTGCCAGAATTAAGATATTCAACTTTCAAGGCTAAAATGAAGAGTGTAATAATTGAAATCATTTTCGAGATCTGTCTCAGGTTTCGTTTCATTTATGACTATTTATAAAGGACGTTCCTGGTATACGCTAGATGGTTTCTGACAGTGTTTTTTACGGCTAATAACATATTTAAACTAAATGAAGATCGTATGTGCCAGAATTAAGATATTCAACTTTCAAGGCTAAAATGAACAGTGTAATAATTGAAATCATTTTCGAGATCTGTCTCAGGTTTCGTTTCATTTATGACTATTTATAAAGGACGTTCCTGGTATACGCTAGATGGTTTCTGACAGTGTTTTATACGGATAATAACATATTTAAACTAAATGAAGATCGTATGTGCCAGAATTAAGATATTCAACTTTCAAGGCTAAAATGAAGAGTGTAATAATTGAAATCATTTTCGAGATCTGTCTCAGGTTTCGTTTCATTTATGACTATTTATAAAGGACGTTCCTGGTATACGCTAGATGGTTTCTGACAGTGTTTTTTACGGATAATAACATATTTAAACTAAATGAAGATCGTATGTGCCAGAATTAAGATATTCAACTTTCAAGGCTAAAATGAACAGTGTAATAATTGAAATCATTTTCGAGATCTGTCTCAGGTTTCGTTTCATTTATGACTATTTATAAAGGACGTTCCTGGTATACGCTAGATGGTTTCTGACAGTGTTTTATACGGATAATAACATATTTAAACTAAATGAAGATCGTATGTGCCAGAATTAAGATATTCAACTTTCAAGGCTAAAATGAAGAGTGTAATAATTGAAATCATTTTCGAGATCTGTCTCAGGTTTCGTTTCATTTATGACTATTTATAAAGGACGTTCCTGGTATACGCTAGATGGTTTCTGACAGTGTTTTTTACGGCTAATAACATATTTAAACTAAATGAAGATCGTATGTGCCAGAATTAAGATATTCAACTTTCAAGGCTAAAATGAACAGTGTAATAATTGAAATCATTTTCGAGATCTGTCTCAGGTTTCGTTTCATTTATGACTATTTATAAAGGACGCTCCTGGTATACGCTAGATGGTTTCTGACAGTGTTTTTTACGGCTAATAACATATTTAAACTAAATGAAGATCGTATGTGCCAGAATTAAGATATTCAACTTTCAAGGCTAAAATGAACAGTGTAATAATTGAAATCATTTTCGAGATCTGTCTCAGGTTTCGTTTCATTTATGACTATTTATAAAGGACGTTCCTGGTATACGCTAGATGGTTTCTGACAGTGTTTTATACGGATAATAACATATTTAAACTAAATGAAGATCGTATGTGCCAGAATTAAGATATTCATTTTTCAAGGCTAAAATGAAGAGTGTAATAATTGAAATCATTTTCGAGATCTGTCTCAGGTTTCGTTTCATTTATGACTATTTATAAAGGACGTTCCTGGTATACGCTAGATGGTTTCTGACAGTGTTTTATACGGATAATAACATATTTAAACTAAATGAAGATCGTATGTGCCAGAATTAAGATATTCAACTTTCAAGGCTAAAATGAAGAGTGTAATAATTGAAATCATTTTGGAGAATCTACTCAGGTTTCCTTTCATTTATGACAAATTTATATGGACGTTCCCGGTATACGCTAGATGGTTTCAGACAGTGTTTTATACGGCTAATAACATATTTAAACTAAATGAAGATCGTATGTGCCAGAATTAAGATATTCAACTTTCAAGGCTAAAATGAACAGTGTAATAATTGAAATCATTTTCGAGATCTGTCTCAGGTTTCGTTTCATTTATGACTATTTATAAAGGACGTTCCTGGTATACGCTAGATGGTTTCTGACAGTGTTTTATACGGATAATAACATATTTAAACTAAATGAAGATCGTATGTGCCAGAATTAAGATATTCAACTTTCAAGGCTAAAATGAACAGTGTAATAATTGAAATCATTTTGGAGAATCTACTCAGGTTTCCTTTCATTTATGACAAATTTATATGGACGTTCCCGGTATACGCTAGATGGTTTCAGACAGTGTTTTATACGGCTAATAACATATTTAAACTAAATGAAGATCGTATGTGCCAGAATTAAGATATTCAACTTTCAAGGCTAAAATGAACAGTGTAATAATTGAAATCATTTTCGAGATCTGTCTCAGGTTTCGTTTCATTTATGACTATTTATAAAGGACGCTCCTGGTATACGCTAGATGGTTTCTGACAGTGTTTTTTACGGATAATAACATATTTAAACTAAATGAAGATCGTATGTGCCAGAATTAAGATATTCAACTTTCAAGGCTAAAATGAACAGTGTAATAATTGAAATCATTTTCGAGATCTGTCTCAGGTTTCGTTTCATTTATGACTATTTATAAAGGACGTTCCTGGTATACGCTAGATGGTTTCTGACAGTGTTTTATACGGATAATAACATATTTAAACTAAATGAAGATCGTATGTGCCAGAATTAAGATATTCAACTTTCAAGGCTAAAATGAACAGTGTAATAATTGAAATCATTTTCGAGATCTGTCTCAGGTTTCGTTTCATTTATGACTATTTATAAAGGACGTTCCTGGTATACGCTAGATGGTTTCTGACAGTGTTTTATACGGATAATAACATATTTAAACTAAATGAAGATCGTATGTGCCAGAATTAAGATATTCAACTTTCAAGGCTAAAATGAAGAGTGTAATAATTGAAATCATTTTGGAGAATCTACTCAGGTTTCCTTTCATTTATGACAAATTTATATGGACGTTCCCGGTATACGCTAGATGGTTTCAGACAGTGTTTTATACGGCTAATAACATATTTAAACTAAATGAAGATCGTATGTGCCAGAATTAAGATATTCAACTTTCAAGGCTAAAATGAACAGTGTAATAATTGAAATCATTTTCGAGATCTGTCTCAGGTTTCGTTTCATTTATGACTATTTATAAAGGACGTTCCTGGTATACGCTAGATGGTTTCTGACAGTGTTTTATACGGATAATAACATATTTAAACTAAATGAAGATCGTATGTGCCAGAATTAAGATATTCAACTTTCAAGGCTAAAATGAACAGTGTAATAATTGAAATCATTTTCGAGATCTGTCTCAGGTTTCGTTTCATTTATGACTATTTATAAAGGACGTTCCTGGTATACGCTAGATGGTTTCTGACAGTGTTTTATACGGGTAATAACATATTTAAACTAAATGAAGATCGTATGTGCCAGAATTAAGATATTCAACTTTCAAGGCTAAAATGAACAGTGTAATAATTGAAATCATTTTCGAGATCTGTCTCAGGTTTCGTTTCATTTATGACTATTTATAAAGGACGTTCCTGGTATACGCTAGATGGTTTCTGACAGTGTTTTATACGGATAATAACATATTTAAACTAAATGAAGATCGTATGTGCCAGAATTAAGATATTCAACTTTCAAGGCTAAAATGAACAGTGTAATAATTGAAATCATTTTCGAGATCTGTCTCAGGTTTCGTTTCATTTATGACTATTTATAAAGGACGTTCCTGGTATACGCTAGATGGTTTCTGACAGTGTTTTATACGGATAATAACATATTTAAACTAAATGAAGATCGTATGTGCCAGAATTAAGATATTCAACTTTCAAGGCTAAAATGAAGAGTGTAATAATTGAAATCATTTTGGAGAATCTACTCAGGTTTCCTTTCATTTATGACAAATTTATATGGACGTTCCCGGTATACGCTAGATGGTTTCAGACAGTGTTTTATACGGCTAATAACATATTTAAACTAAATGAAGATCGTATGTGCCAGAATTAAGATATTCAACTTTCAAGGCTAAAATGAACAGTGTAATAATTGAAATCATTTTCGAGATCTGTCTCAGGTTTCGTTTCATTTATGACTATTTATAAAGGACGTTCCTGGTATACGCTAGATGGTTTCTGACAGTGTTTTATACGGATAATAACATATTTAAACTAAATGAAGATCGTATGTGCCAGAATTAAGATATTCAACTTTCAAGGCTAAAATGAACAGTGTAATAATTGAAATCATTTTCGAGATCTGTCTCAGGTTTCGTTTCATTTATGACTATTTATAAAGGACGTTCCTGGTATACGCTAGATGGTTTCTGACAGTGTTTTATACGGGTAATAACATATTTAAACTAAATGAAGATCGTATGTGCCAGAATTAAGATATTCAACTTTCAAGGCTAAAATGAAGAGTGTAATAATTGAAATCATTTTCGAGATCTGTCTCAGGTTTCGTTTCATTTATGACTATTTATAAAGGACGCTCCTGGTATACGCTAGATGGTTTCTGACAGTGTTTTTTACGGATAATAACATATTTAAACTAAATGAAGATCGTATGTGCCAGAATTAAGATATTCAACTTTCAAGGCTAAAATGAACAGTGTAATAATTGAAATCATTTTCGAGATCTGTCTCAGGTTATGTTTAATTTATGACTATTTATAAAGGACGTTCCTGGTATACGCTAGATGGTTTCTGACAGTGTTTTATACGGATAATAACATATTTAAACTAAATGAAGATCGTATGTGCCAGAATTAAGATATTCAACTTTCAAGGCTAAAATGAAGAGTGTAATAATTGAAATCATTTTCGAGATCTGTCTCAGGTTTCGTTTCATTTATGACTATTTATAAAGGACGCTCCTGGTATACGCTAGATGGTTTCTGACAGTGTTTTTTACGGATAATAACATATTTAAACTAAATGAAGATCGTATGTGCCAGAATTAAGATATTCAACTTTCAAGGCTAAAATGAACAGTGTAATAATTGAAATCATTTTCGAGATCTGTCTCAGGTTTCGTTTCATTTATGACTATTTATAAAGGACGTTCCCGGTATACGCTAGATGGTTTCTGACAGTGTTTTATACGGGTAATAACATATTTAAACTAAATGAAGATCGTATGTGCCAGAATTAAGATATTCAACTTTCAAGGCTAAAATGAAGAGTGTAATAATTGAAATCATTTTCGAGATCTGTCTCAGGTTTCGTTTCATTTATGACTATTTATAAAGGACGTTCCTGGTATACGCTAGATGGTTTCTGACAGTGTTTTTTACGGCTAATAACATATTTAAACTAAATGAAGATCGTATGTGCCAGAATTAAGATATTCAACTTTCAAGGCTAAAATGAACAGTGTAATAATTGAAATCATTTTCGAGATCTGTCTCAGGTTTCGTTTCATTTATGACTATTTATAAAGGACGTTCCTGGTATACGCTAGATGGTTTCTGACAGTGTTTTATACGGATAATAACATATTTAAACTAAATGAAGATCGTATGTGCCAGAATTAAGATATTCAACTTTCAAGGCTAAAATGAAGAGTGTAATAATTGAAATCATTTTCGAGATCTGTCTCAGGTTTCGTTTCATTTATGACTATTTATAAAGGACGCTCCTGGTATACGCTAGATGGTTTCTGACAGTGTTTTTTACGGATAATAACATATTTAAACTAAATGAAGATCGTATGTGCCAGAATTAAGATATTCAACTTTCAAGGCTAAAATGAACAGTGTAATAATTGAAATCATTTTCGAGATCTGTCTCAGGTTTCGTTTCATTTATGACTATTTATAAAGGACGTTCCTGGTATACGCTAGATGGTTTCTGACAGTGTTTTATACGGATAATAACATATTTAAACTAAATGAAGATCGTATGTGCCAGAATTAAGATATTCAACTTTCAAGGCTAAAATGAACAGTGTAATAATTGAAATCATTTTCGAGATCTGTCTCAGGTTTCGTTTCATTTATGACTATTTATAAAGGACGTTCCTGGTATACGCTAGATGGTTTCTGACAGTGTTTTATACGGATAATAACATATTTAAACTAAATGAAGATCGTATGTGCCAGAATTAAGATATTCAACTTTCAAGGCTAAAATGAAGAGTGTAATAATTGAAATCATTTTCGAGATCTGTCTCAGGTTTCGTTTCATTTATGACTATTTATAAAGGACGTTCCTGGTATACGCTAGATGGTTTCTGACAGTGTTTTTTACGGCTAATAACATATTTAAACTAAATGAAGATCGTATGTGCCAGAATTAAGATATTCAACTTTCAAGGCTAAAATGAACAGTGTAATAATTGAAATCATTTTCGAGATCTGTCTCAGGTTTCGTTTCATTTATGACTATTTATAAAGGACGTTCCTGGTATACGCTAGATGGTTTCTGACAGTGTTTTATACGGCTAATAACATATTTAAACTAAATGAAGATCGTATGTGCCAGAATTAAGATATTCAACTTTCAAGGCTAAAATGAACAGTGTAATAATTGAAATCATTTTCGAGATCTGTCTCAGGTTTCGTTTCATTTATGACTATTTATAAAGGACGTTCCTGGTATACGCTAGATGGTTTCTGACAGTGTTTTATACGGCTAATAACATATTTAAACTAAATGAAGATCGTATGTGCCAGAATTAAGATATTCAACTTTCAAGGCTAAAATGAACAGTGTAATAATTGAAATCATTTTCGAGATCTGTCTCAGGTTTCGTTTCATTTATGACTATTTATAAAGGACGTTCCTGGTATACGCTAGATGGTTTCTGACAGTGTTTTATACGGGTAATAACATATTTAAACTAAATGAAGATCGTATGTGCCAGAATTAAGATATTCAACTTTCAAGGCTAAAATGAACAGTGTAATAATTGAAATCATTTTCGAGATCTGTCTCAGGTTTCGTTTCATTTATGACTATTTATAAAGGACGTTCCTGGTATACGCTAGATGGTTTCTGACAGTGTTTTATACGGATAATAACATATTTAAACTAAATGAAGATCGTATGTGCCAGAATTAAGATATTCAACTTTCAAGGCTAAAATGAACAGTGTAATAATTGAAATCATTTTCGAGATCTGTCTCAGGTTTCGTTTCATTTATGACTATTTATAAAGGACGTTCCTGGTATACGCTAGATGGTTTCTGACAGTGTTTTATACGGGTAATAACATATTTAAACTAAATGAAGATCGTATGTGCCAGAATTAAGATATTCAACTTTCAAGGCTAAAATGAAGAGTGTAATAATTGAAATCATTTTCGAGATCTGTCTCAGGTTTCGTTTCATTTATGACTATTTATAAAGGACGTTCCTGGTATACGCTAGATGGTTTCTGACAGTGTTTTTTACGGCTAATAACATATTTAAACTAAATGAAGATCGTATGTGCCAGAATTAAGATATTCAACTTTCAAGGCTAAAATGAACAGTGTAATAATTGAAATCATTTTCGAGATCTGTCTCAGGTTTCGTTTCATTTATGACTATTTATAAAGGACGTTCCTGGTATACGCTAGATGGTTTCTGACAGTGTTTTATACGGCTAATAACATATTTAAACTAAATGAAGATCGTATGTGCCAGAATTAAGATATTCAACTTTCAAGGCTAAAATGAAGAGTGTAATAATTGAAATCATTTTCGAGATCTGTCTCAGGTTTCGTTTCATTTATGACTATTTATAAAGGACGTTCCTGGTATACGCTAGATGGTTTCTGACAGTGATTTTTACGGCTAATAACATATTTAAACTAAATGAAGATCGTATGTGCCAGAATTAAGATATTCAACTTTCAAGGCTAAAATGAACAGTGTAATAATTGAAATCATTTTCGAGATCTGTCTCAGGTTTCGTTTCATTTATGACTATTTATAAAGGACGTTCCTGGTATACGCTAGATGGTTTCTGACAGTGTTTTATACGGCTAATAACATATTTAAACTAAATGAAGATCGTATGTGCCAGAATTAAGATATTCAACTTTCAAGGCTAAAATGAACAGTGTAATAATTGAAATCATTTTCGAGATCTGTCTCAGGTTTCGTTTCATTTATGACTATTTATAAAGGACGTTCCTGGTATACGCTAGATGGTTTCTGACAGTGTTTTTTACGGCTAATAACATATTTAAACTAAATGAAGATCGTATGTGCCAGAATTAAGATATTCAACTTTCAAGGCTAAAATGAACAGTGTAATAATTGAAATCATTTTCGAGATCTGTCTCAGGTTTCGTTTCATTTATGACTATTTATAAAGGACGTTCCTGGTATACGCTAGATGGTTTCTGACAGTGTTTTATACGGATAATAACATATTTAAACTAAATGAAGATCGTATGTGCCAGAATTAAGATATTCATTTTTCAAGGCTAAAATGAAGAGTGTAATAATTGAAATCATTTTCGAGATCTGTCTCAGGTTTCGTTTCATTTATGACTATTTATAAAGGACGCTCCTGGTATACGCTAGATGGTTTCTGACAGTGTTTTTTACGGCTAATAACATATTTAAACTAAATGAAGATCGTATGTGCCAGAATTAAGATATTCAACTTTCAAGGCTAAAATGAACAGTGTAATAATTGAAATCATTTTCGAGATCTGTCTCAGGTTTCGTTTCATTTATGACTATTTATAAAGGACGTTCCTGGTATACGCTAGATGGTTTCTGACAGTGTTTTATACGGCTAATAACATATTTAAACTAAATGAAGATCGTATGTGCCAGAATTAAGATATTCAACTTTCAAGGCTAAAATGAACAGTGTAATAATTGAAATCATTTTCGAGATCTGTCTCAGGTTTCGTTTCATTTATGACTATTTATAAAGGACGTTCCTGGTATACGCTAGATGGTTTCTGACAGTGTTTTTTACGGCTAATAACATATTTAAACTAAATGAAGATCGTATGTGCCAGAATTAAGATATTCAACTTTCAAGGCTAAAATGAACAGTGTAATAATTGAAATCATTTTCGAGATCTGTCTCAGGTTTCGTTTCATTTATGACTATTTATAAAGGACGTTCCTGGTATACGCTAGATGGTTTCTGACAGTGTTTTATACGGATAATAACATATTTAAACTAAATGAAGATCGTATGTGCCAGAATTAAGATATTCAACTTTCAAGGCTAAAATGAAGAGTGTAATAATTGAAATCATTTTCGAGATCTGTCTCAGGTTTCGTTTCATTTATGACTATTTATAAAGGACGCTCCTGGTATACGCTAGATGGTTTCTGACAGTGTTTTTTACGGATAATAACATATTTAAACTAAATGAAGATCGTATGTGCCAGAATTAAGATATTCAACTTTCAAGGCTAAAATGAACAGTGTAATAATTGAAATCATTTTCGAGATCTGTCTCAGGTTTCGTTTCATTTATGACTATTTATAAAGGACGTTCCTGGTATACGCTAGATGGTTTCTGACAGTGTTTTATACGGATAATAACATATTTAAACTAAATGAAGATCGTATGTGCCAGAATTAAGATATTCAACTTTCAAGGCTAAAATGAACAGTGTAATAATTGAAATCATTTTCGAGATCTGTCTCAGGTTTCGTTTCATTTATGACTATTTATAAAGGACGTTCCTGGTATACGCTAGATGGTTTCTGACAGTGTTTTATACGGATAATAACATATTTAAACTAAATGAAGATCGTATGTGCCAGAATTAAGATATTCAACTTTCAAGGCTAAAATGAAGAGTGTAATAATTGAAATCATTTTCGAGATCTGTCTCAGGTTTCGTTTCATTTATGACTATTTATAAAGGACGTTCCTGGTATACGCTAGATGGTTTCTGACAGTGTTTTTTACGGCTAATAACATATTTAAACTAAATGAAGATCGTATGTGCCAGAATTAAGATATTCAACTTTCAAGGCTAAAATGAACAGTGTAATAATTGAAATCATTTTCGAGATCTGTCTCAGGTTTCGTTTCATTTATGACTATTTATAAAGGACGTTCCTGGTATACGCTAGATGGTTTCTGACAGTGTTTTATACGGCTAATAACATATTTAAACTAAATGAAGATCGTATATGCCAGAATTAAGATATTCAACTTTCAAGGCTAAAATGAACAGTGTAATAATTGAAATCATTTTCGAGATCTGTCTCAGGTTTCGTTTCATTTATGACTATTTATAAAGGACGTTCCTGGTATACGCTAGATGGTTTCTGACAGTGTTTTATACGGATAATAACATATTTAAACTAAATGAAGATCGTATGTGCCAGAATTAAGATATTCAACTTTCAAGGCTAAAATGAAGAGTGTAATAATTGAAATCATTTTGGAGAATCTACTCAGGTTTCCTTTCATTTATGACAAATTAATATGGACGTTCCCGGTATACGCTAGATGGTTTCAGACAGTGTTTTATACGGCTAATAACATATTTAAACTAAATGAAGATCGTATGTGCCAGAATTAAGATATTCAACTTTCAAGGCTAAAATGAACAGTGTAATAATTGAAATCATTTTCGAGATCTGTCTCAGGTTTCGTTTCATTTATGACTATTTATAAAGGACGTTCCTGGTATACGCTAGATGGTTTCTGACAGTGTTTTTTACGGCTAATAACATATTTAAACTAAATGAAGATCGTATGTGCCAGAATTAAGATATTCAACTTTCAAGGCTAAAATGAACAGTGTAATAATTGAAATCATTTTCGAGATCTGTCTCAGGTTTCGTTTCATTTATGACTATTTATAAAGGACGTTCCTGGTATACGCTAGATGGTTTCTGACAGTGTTTTATACGGCTAATAACATATTTAAACTAAATGAAGATCGTATATGCCAGAATTAAGATATTCAACTTTCAAGGCTAAAATGAACAGTGTAATAATTGAAATCATTTTCGAGATCTGTCTCAGGTTTCGTTTCATTTATGACTATTTATAAAGGACGTTCCTGGTATACGCTAGATGGTTTCTGACAGTGTTTTATACGGATAATAACATATTTAAACTAAATGAAGATCGTATGTGCCAGAATTAAGATATTCAACTTTCAAGGCTAAAATGAAGAGTGTAATAATTGAAATCATTTTGGAGAATCTACTCAGGTTTCCTTTCATTTATGACAAATTAATATGGACGTTCCCGGTATACGCTAGATGGTTTCAGACAGTGTTTTATACGGCTAATAACATATTTAAACTAAATGAAGATCGTATGTGCCAGAATTAAGATATTCAACTTTCAAGGCTAAAATGAACAGTGTAATAATTGAAATCATTTTCGAGATCTGTCTCAGGTTTCGTTTCATTTATGACTATTTATAAAGGACGTTCCTGGTATACGCTAGATGGTTTCTGACAGTGTTTTATACGGGTAATAACATATTTAAACTAAATGAAGATCGTATGTGCCAGAATTAAGATATTCAACTTTCAAGGCTAAAATGAAGAGTGTAATAATTGAAATCATTTTCGAGATCTGTCTCAGGTTTCGTTTCATTTATGACTATTTATAAAGGACGTTCCTGGTATACGCTAGATGGTTTCTGACAGTGTTTTTTACGGCTAATAACATATTTAAACTAAATGAAGATCGTATGTGCCAGAATTAAGATATTCAACTTTCAAGGCTAAAATGAACAGTGTAATAATTGAAATCATTTTCGAGATCTGTCTCAGGTTTCGTTTCATTTATGACTATTTATAAAGGACGTTCCTGGTATACGCTAGATGGTTTCTGACAGTGTTTTATACGGCTAATAACATATTTAAACTAAATGAAGATCGTATGTGCCAGAATTAAGATATTCAACTTTCAAGGCTAAAATGAAGAGTGTAATAATTGAAATCATTTTCGAGATCTGTCTCAGGTTTCGTTTCATTTATGACTATTTATAAAGGACGTTCCTGGTATACGCTAGATGGTTTCTGACAGTGATTTTTACGGCTAATAACATATTTAAACTAAATGAAGATCGTATGTGCCAGAATTAAGATATTCAACTTTCAAGGCTAAAATGAACAGTGTAATAATTGAAATCATTTTCGAGATCTGTCTCAGGTTTCGTTTCATTTATGACTATTTATAAAGGACGTTCCTGGTATACGCTAGATGGTTTCTGACAGTGTTTTATACGGCTAATAACATATTTAAACTAAATGAAGATCGTATGTGCCAGAATTAAGATATTCAACTTTCAAGGCTAAAATGAACAGTGTAATAATTGAAATCATTTTCGAGATCTGTCTCAGGTTTCGTTTCATTTATGACTATTTATAAAGGACGTTCCTGGTATACGCTAGATGGTTTCTGACAGTGTTTTTTACGGCTAATAACATATTTAAACTAAATGAAGATCGTATGTGCCAGAATTAAGATATTCAACTTTCAAGGCTAAAATGAACAGTGTAATAATTGAAATCATTTTCGAGATCTGTCTCAGGTTTCGTTTCATTTATGACTATTTATAAAGGACGTTCCTGGTATACGCTAGATGGTTTCTGACAGTGTTTTATACGGATAATAACATATTTAAACTAAATGAAGATCGTATGTGCCAGAATTAAGATATTCATTTTTCAAGGCTAAAATGAAGAGTGTAATAATTGAAATCATTTTCGAGATCTGTCTCAGGTTTCGTTTCATTTATGACTATTTATAAAGGACGCTCCTGGTATACGCTAGATGGTTTCTGACAGTGTTTTTTACGGCTAATAACATATTTAAACTAAATGAAGATCGTATGTGCCAGAATTAAGATATTCAACTTTCAAGGCTAAAATGAACAGTGTAATAATTGAAATCATTTTCGAGATCTGTCTCAGGTTTCGTTTCATTTATGACTATTTATAAAGGACGTTCCTGGTATACGCTAGATGGTTTCTGACAGTGTTTTATACGGCTAATAACATATTTAAACTAAATGAAGATCGTATGTGCCAGAATTAAGATATTCAACTTTCAAGGCTAAAATGAACAGTGTAATAATTGAAATCATTTTCGAGATCTGTCTCAGGTTTCGTTTCATTTATGACTATTTATAAAGGACGTTCCTGGTATACGCTAGATGGTTTCTGACAGTGTTTTATACGGATAATAACATATTTAAACTAAATGAAGATCGTATGTGCCAGAATTAAGATATTCAACTTTCAAGGCTAAAATGAACAGTGTAATAATTGAAATCATTTTCGAGATCTGTCTCAGGTTTCGTTTCATTTATGACTATTTATAAAGGACGTTCCTGGTATACGCTAGATGGTTTCTGACAGTGTTTTATACGGGTAATAACATATTTAAACTAAATGAAGATCGTATGTGCCAGAATTAAGATATTCAACTTTCAAGGCTAAAATGAAGAGTGTAATAATTGAAATCATTTTCGAGATCTGTCTCAGGTTTCGTTTCATTTATGACTATTTATAAAGGACGCTCCTGGTATACGCTAGATGGTTTCTGACAGTGTTTTTTACGGCTAATAACATATTTAAACTAAATGAAGATCGTATGTGCCAGAATTAAGATATTCAACTTTCAAGGCTAAAATGAACAGTGTAATAATTGAAATCATTTTCGAGATCTGTCTCAGGTTTCGTTTCATTTATGACTATTTATAAAGGACGTTCCTGGTATACGCTAGATGGTTTCTGACAGTGTTTTATACGGCTAATAACATATTTAAACTAAATGAAGATCGTATGTGCCAGAATTAAGATATTCAACTTTCAAGGCTAAAATGAACAGTGTAATAATTGAAATCATTTTCGAGATCTGTCTCAGGTTTCGTTTCATTTATGACTATTTATAAAGGACGTTCCTGGTATACGCTAGATGGTTTCTGACAGTGTTTTATACGGATAATAACATATTTAAACTAAATGAAGATCGTATGTGCCAGAATTAAGATATTCAACTTTCAAGGCTAAAATGAACAGTGTAATAATTGAAATCATTTTCGAGATCTGTCTCAGGTTTCGTTTCATTTATGACTATTTATAAAGGACGTTCCTGGTATACGCTAGATGGTTTCTGACAGTGTTTTATACGGGTAATAACATATTTAAACTAAATGAAGATCGTATGTGCCAGAATTAAGATATTCAACTTTCAAGGCTAAAATGAAGAGTGTAATAATTGAAATCATTTTCGAGATCTGTCTCAGGTTTCGTTTCATTTATGACTATTTATAAAGGACGTTCCTGGTATACGCTAGATGGTTTCTGACAGTGTTTTATACGGCTAATAACATATTTAAACTAAATGAAGATCGTATGTGCCAGAATTAAGATATTCAACTTTCAAGGCTAAAATGAACAGTGTAATAATTGAAATCATTTTCGAGATCTGTCTCAGGTTTCGTTTCATTTATGACTATTTATAAAGGACGTTCCTGGTATACGCTAGATGGTTTCTGACAGTGTTTTATACGGATAATAACATATTTAAACTAAATGAAGATCGTATGTGCCAGAATTAAGATATTCAACTTTCAAGGCTAAAATGAAGAGTGTAATAATTGAAATCATTTTGGAGAATCTACTCAGGTTTCCTTTCATTTATGACAAATTTATATGGACGTTCCCGGTATACGCTAGATGGTTTCAGACAGTGTTTTATACGGCTAATAACATATTTAAACTAAATGAAGATCGTATGTGCCAGAATTAAGATATTCAACTTTCAAGGCTAAAATGAACAGTGTAATAATTGAAATCATTTTCGAGATCTGTCTCAGGTTTCGTTTCATTTATGACTATTTATAAAGGACGTTCCTGGTATACGCTAGATGGTTTCTGACAGTGTTTTTTACGGCTAATAACATATTTAAACTAAATGAAGATCGTATGTGCCAGAATTAAGATATTCAACTTTCAAGGCTAAAATGAACAGTGTAATAATTGAAATCATTTTCGAGATCTGTCTCAGGTTTCGTTTCATTTATGACTATTTATAAAGGACGTTCCTGGTATACGCTAGATGGTTTCTGACAGTGTTTTATACGGATAATAACATATTTAAACTAAATGAAGATCGTATGTGCCAGAATTAAGATATTCATTTTTCAAGGCTAAAATGAAGAGTGTAATAATTGAAATCATTTTCGAGATCTGTCTCAGGTTTCGTTTCATTTATGACTATTTATAAAGGACGCTCCTGGTATACGCTAGATGGTTTCTGACAGTGTTTTTTACGGCTAATAACATATTTAAACTAAATGAAGATCGTATGTGCCAGAATTAAGATATTCAACTTTCAAGGCTAAAATGAACAGTGTAATAATTGAAATCATTTTCGAGATCTGTCTCAGGTTTCGTTTCATTTATGACTATTTATAAAGGACGTTCCTGGTATACGCTAGATGGTCTCTGACAGTGTTTTATACGGCTAATAACATATTTAAACTAAATGAAGATCGTATGTGCCAGAATTAAGATATTCAACTTTCAAGGCTAAAATGAACAGTGTAATAATTGAAATCATTTTCGAGATCTGTCTCAGGTTTCGTTTCATTTATGACTATTTATAAAGGACGTTCCTGGTATACGCTAGATGGTTTCTGACAGTGTTTTATACGGATAATAACATATTTAAACTAAATGAAGATCGTATGTGCCAGAATTAAGATATTCAACTTTCAAGGCTAAAATGAACAGTGTAATAATTGAAATCATTTTCGAGATCTGTCTCAGGTTTCGTTTCATTTATGACTATTTATAAAGGACGTTCCTGGTATACGCTAGATGGTTTCTGACAGTGTTTTATACGGGTAATAACATATTTAAACTAAATGAAGATCGTATGTGCCAGAATTAAGATATTCAACTTTCAAGGCTAAAATGAAGAGTGTAATAATTGAAATCATTTTCGAGATCTGTCTCAGGTTTCGTTTCATTTATGACTATTTATAAAGGACGTTCCTGGTATACGCTAGATGGTTTCTGACAGTGTTTTATACGGATAATAACATATTTAAACTAAATGAAGATCGTATGTGCCAGAATTAAGATATTCAACTTTCAAGGCTAAAATGAACAGTGTAATAATTGAAATCATTTTCGAGATCTGTCTCAGGTTTCGTTTCATTTATGACTATTTATAAAGGACGTTCCTGGTATACGCTAGATGGTTTCTGACAGTGTTTTTTACGGATAATAACATATTTAAACTAAATGAAGATCGTATGTGCCAGAATTAAGATATTCAACTTTCAAGGCTAAAATGAAGAGTGTAATAATTGAAATCATTTTCGAGATCTGTCTCAGGTTTCGTTTCATTTATGACTATTTATAAAGGAGGTTCCTGGTACACGCTAGATGGTTTCTGACAGTGTTTTTTACGGCGAATAACATATTTAAACTAAATGAAGATCGTATGTGCCAGAATTAAGATATTCAACTTTCAAGGCTAAAATGAACAGTGTAATAATTGAAATCATTTTCGAGATCTGTCTCAGGTTTCGTTTCATTTATGACTATTTATAAAGGACGTTCCTGGTATACGCTAGATGGTTTCTGACAGTGTTTTATACAGCTAATAACATATTTAAACTAAATGAAGATCGTATGTGCCAGAATTAAGGGGTCCTACTAGTTTGCACACCTGGCGCCTGCAAACTGATTATGCAAACCTTGCACACTTTTCAAAAATTCTACTAGTTTGCACACCTGGCACCAGCAAACTGATTTTGCAAACCTTGCACAACTTTCAAAACTCCTACTAGTTTGCACACCTGGCGCCTGCAAACTGAATACGCAAACCTTGCACACCTTTCAACAACACCCCCCCACCACATACTACTTTGCACAACTTTATAAGCAAACCAATTAAGCAAACCTTGCACACCATCCTCATCCTCCCTACTAGTTTGCACACCTGGCGTATGCAAACTAAATACGCAAACCTTGCACACCTTTCAAGAACAACCCACCCCACCTCATACTACTTTGCACAACTTTATAAGCAAACCTTGCACACCATCCTCCTTCTCCCTACTAGTTTGCACACCTGGCGTATGCAAACTAAATAACGCAAACCTTGCACACCTTTAAAGAACACAGCCCCCTTTACCCCATACTATTTTGCACAACTTATAAGCAAACCTTGCACACCATCCTCATTCTTACTACTTGTTTGCACACCTGTCACATTGCAATCCTTGCACACCGTTCAAGAACACGCCACCGTACCCCATATTGCTATGCAAAACTTGCGCACGTTTCGAGAAGTCGTTACCCTACCCTACCCCCCATACTACTTTTCACAACTTTATATGCAAACCTTGCACACCTTAATATTTTTCCGCAAACCCTGCTCAAAATAGCACATATACTTTTAAAAAGCTCCCCTTTTAATTTTAAAACCGCTATCTAACCATTTTTTTTTTAATTTAAAAAGGTTTGCACAGGTTTTTCGTCTTGCACACCTTTATGATTTTCCGCAAACCCTGCTCAAAATAGCACATATCGAGCAAAAAGCTCCCCTTTTAAAATGAAAACTAGTATCTAACCATTTTTCTTATTTTAAAAGGTTTGCACAGGTTTTTTGGTCTTGCACACCCTTATGGTTTTCCGCAAACCCTGCTCAAAATAGCACAGATCGAATAAACAGCTCCCCTTTTAATTTTAAAACCTCTATCTAACCATTTTTCTTAAATTTTAAAAGGTTTGCACAGGTTTTTCGTCTTGCACACCATTATGATTTTCCGAAAACCCTGCTCAAAATAGCACATATCGAGTAAAAAGCTCCCCTTTTAATTTTAAAACCACTATCTAACCATTTTTCTTAAATTTTAAAAGGTTTGCACAGGTTTTTCGTCTTGCACACCTTTATGATTTTCCGCAAACCCTGCTCAAAATAGCACATATCGAGTAAAATGCTTCACTTTTAAATTTAAAACTAGTATCTAACCATTTTTCTTATTTTAAAAGGTTTGCACCGGTTTTATGGTCTTGCACACCCTTATGGTTTTCCGCAAACCCTGCTCAAAATAGCACATATCGAATAAACAGCTCCTCTTTTAATTTTAAAACCACTATCTAACCATTTTTTTTAAATTTTAAAAGGTTTGCACAGGTTTTTCGTCTTGCACACCATTACGGTTTTCCGCAAACCCTGCTCAAAATAGCACATATACTTTTAAAAAGCTCCCCTTTTAAATTTAAAACCACTATCGAACCATTTTTCTTAAATTTAAAAAGGTTTGCACAGGTTTTTCGTCTTGCACACCTTTATGATTTTCCGCAAACCCTGCTCAAAATAGCACATATCGAGCAAAAAGCTCCCCTTTTAAAATAAAAACTAGTATCTAACCATTTTTCTTATTTTAAAAGGTTTGCACAGGTTTTTCGTCTTGCACACCATTATGATTTTCCGAAAACCCTGCTCAAAATAGCACATATCGAGTAAAAAGCTCCCCTTTTAATTTTAAAACCACTATCTAACCATTTTTCTTAAATTTTAAAAGGTTTGCACAGGTTTTTCGTCTTGCACACCTTTATGATTTTCCGCAAACCCTGCTCAAAATAGCACATATCGAGTAAAATGCTTCACTTTTAAATTTAAAACTAGTATCTAACCATTTTTCTTATTTAAAAAGGTTTGCACAGGTTTTATGGTCTTGCACACCCTTATGATTTTCCGCAAACCCTGCTCAAAATAGCACATATCGAATAAACAGCTCACGTTATATTTTTTAAAAACTACTATCTAAGTATTTATTACAGTTTATCATGGTTTCACAGGTTTTTCGTCTTGTAGACGTTTCTCGTTTGCAACTTTACTTCATTCATGTATTTTTAAACCTACCAACATTTTAACTTCAGTTTTATCATGGTTTGCACAAATTACAACATATAACATATAGAATATAAAGCTTCCTTAAAACTACCATCTTTCGACTATACTAAAGTTTTAATATGGTTTGCACTGCTCTTTCGTCTTGCACACCTTTCAACAGGAGCAGATGACAAAGGAGTCTCGGACGCTAGCTTCCACAATATAGAGGGCAATGGCACCCGCGTACGTCACAGCTGTAGCGGTATCGTTTGCCATAGACGCGCTATCAGACATTATAGCAGACGATGCTTTTGGTGGATTATATCTGGCACCAAAGTCTGCTGGGAATTTGTTTTGTAATAACGGACTAATGGTGGCTACTGAAGTTCGTCTTATCCGATCGCGACATAAATATACACAATATAATTATACTTTATTCAAACAGCTGTAACCGTTGGTATTAAGATAGAAGATAAGACTTGGCCTACATTTTGTGACTTTAAACCTACTAAATAGTAAATTAAGTCCAAACTAGCAGAGAAACCCAGGTAAGCCAAGGCTTAATTAACAATTTGTGCCCACTGGAATGATTGGGCTCGGGTTTTCAAATTATAAAGCAAGGTTTTAAAAGATGCCGAAACACAATCTTATATATGTGTTTTAGGGCCAAAATATTCCGTATGTTTTTGAATTAATTGACTGCTACAAGAGGTTGGAAACGAAATCACTGTCTCTTACTTTTTGGGTTTTAAAAGATCGTGAGTGATTTCTTTTCCCAACCTCTTGTAGCTATCATTTAATTCAAGACGAAATTAAGAAAAAATTGGCACTGGAACACATTTTAGTTTTTTAATAGTGTACATACGTTACTCGCTGGGCTTTTCATTATCAATTTTAGTCTAAAAAAAAGATTAAAAAGCCGTTGAAATCCATTTTTAACTCTAATACTCGTTAAGCCTAGGCTAATTATAAGCAGACGATACGTATTTTTAAAGAGAGGCTCCAGACGCGATTTCCCAGATCTCCTTTCGAGACTTTGCAGCCACGCTATTGGTTGGAAAATAAAGCTCAAATTTCCTACGAGAGGGGGCACTGGCGTAATGATTTTGGTTAATAACCGTGACGTTCGCGGAGCCCATTGCCCTCTACATTATGGAAGCTAGCGTCCGAGACTCCTTTGTCATCTGCTCCTGGTAATATTTAAGAATAGAGTAATAATCAAACTTGAAGTAAAGCAACCCGAGACCTAAACTAAACTGACATATTTCAGTTCGAATAAATATATGAATGCTTTTCTTTGTACATTCTTTTGGAAAATACAATATATATTATGAGAATTTTCACATTTTTAATATAAGTAGTTTATATTAAATCTTGTACACGCTAATTAACTGTGGGTTGCATTAACGAATGTTTTTAAGAAAGATTACTAAATGGCAATTAATCTGGCAATTTATTGGAAAAATAGTCATATTATTATTTAATGAATTAACTGCAAATAGCCATATTTTTCAAACGACGTCAAATGATCGGGAAAAATCAGATGGAAATAGTAACATTTCGGGGTAGGCGTACGTTATATTTATTTGAGAATGAACTACCTGAAATAGGAATATTTGTGTTACATTATTGATGAGGAAATTGTTATCTTCCCAATAATTTTGCGACTGTTCCTAAATATTGCTGTTTCCATTTAGATCCTTCCCAGATAATTTTACGCCTTTTCATACTCGAATAATTTTATACCTTTTTAGTTATATTTTCTATTAGTTCATTTTTCGTTAGTGCCGTAAGAAAAAAGAGAAGTAGACGGTTTCCGTTAGTGTTTTAATTGTACAGGTATATTTTTGGCGTGAATCCGTTCTATGTAGCACTGCTCTCTTTACATTTTTGAGGATTCCATTAATTAAATCAATGTAAATCCTACTCGTTGGGGTTGTGACTGCGCATAGCCACATATTTGTCTTATCTCAGTGTTTTTTAGATTATGTATTTTATGGAGTACTTCAATTTTTGCAGGTTTTTAACTGCACACATAAGACGTTGGAGCAATATGACTTTCCCGGATAATAAAGAAATTTGTCAAGTTGAACTCATACTAGCTCATAAGTACCAAGAAGAATTTGATAAAATCAAAAAATTGCCAGATGAAGAGCGAAGCCTTTTCGTTTTAAAGCCAGATTTTTTGTACCTAGTATTGAACCATGGGTGTGAACAAATGACTGAACGCGCAGATGACCGTGCATTCAATCAGAAAGCTCAATTTGTAAATCCGAGGCTAGACGACGAACTGGTGTTTTCGTTGAACACATGGCTAGACCAAAAAGACATTAATAATGTATTGGATCAGCACGGCCCGTTACTGCACATGATAATTTCCAAAGAAGAAGACTTATTAATATATGTATGCAGCTTTTTCCATGTTCTCGTTCGAGAATATGCTCAAGAAACTGGAATTTACCTGAGTCCTTTGTGCTACAGGCAATTTACAGACAATAAAACTTTGAGCACAATCGCGCACAATTTTAAGGATAAACGTCAACAATATGAAACTACTTATGAGCATCAAGGAGATGATGTTGAAATTGATTGGCTATGTTTTGCTCATCAATGGATGTTGGAAGAGGAACACTTTGACGAAACCAAAAGTAAAATAGCAAAACTTCAAAGAGAGTTCATGGAAGTTGTAGATCACTCTAAAGAAAAACTGATTGACATGACTAAGAACAAGAAAGACATTGCTGTATATTGCGGAGCATTTCAAAAATATCGTGAAAAGAAATTAGGCAACGACGAAGTCCAAAGTATAATACAATCTGCTTTGGATGGCAAGCTCACAGAGAACGTTCATAGTAGCCTTTCGCCGCTTGAAATCAAACCCGAAGGTGGAGACATATTTGTATTTTGCATTCCTAAAGAGTTACAGAAAAAATGCACCGATTCAGATCGCATTTATTGGAGGCATTTCGTTAAAAAAAATAAACATCAAAAGATTTTGCGCACATATTTTTATCTTAAAATTGATAAGACTTCTAAATATGACAATAGATTTTCAAAAACCATCTACATGCTGAAAAACAATCCAGACGAAAATAGAGTGGAATTTGTAGTCCAGTATTTCGGGGATGAGAACTTAGTTAAAAATCTAAAGCCAGTTTTGCGGGACTATAAACAACTGAAGAAAAAAACCAATATTCAGGATGAACAAAATTTAACTGCAAAAGTCATTGAGTGTGATAATGACGCTGCAAACGACAATTGCAAACCTGCATGTGACAATAGTGAACCTGCAAAAATTACAAATGAAATAATCTCGCATTCTACCTTCACTAAACTAATAGCATCCGCTTTAGGACCTCTGAAACTGGTTATAGCCAAAGTTCTCTATTACAAGGAGCAGTTTATTGTTATATTTGGGCATCCCGAAGCCGTCAAACTAGTGAAATATCTTAGCAAAACTGGTTCCCATGGGAATTCCATATTGACTTATGGAACAATGTGCAAATTCGACAAATTCATGATATCAGGAATATACACGGATAATTATGAAATTAATGGGCAACTAGGATTTCCGGTTATTTTTATGCTTCATAGCCACATTTGTGTTGAAACGGATAAGTTCTTCTTGGAAAATTACGTCTTTCATGCGCTAAAATTACAGAAATTCCAAAAAAATATTGTTTTTTGTCAAAGAGACGAACTCCATTTTAGTCTTTCAAAAACATTTAAATTAGATAACGAAATTAAACGAAAATTTCAGTTCGATCAAAATTTTCAATCCGATCTATATGCGTCACATGATTTACTTAAAGAAGACGGCGTTATTCTATGCTGTGTACTCTACCAAATAAGAGTTTTAAAGAACTTTGACGAACTTCACCGCTGCTCGAAAGTTCCAAGCATGAAACTGCAAATTCGAGATAACGATTTCTTTCCTCACGATAACATTGTCGAATTTGTTTGCTCATCCACCATACCAAAACATTTTGAAAATATAAACTCATTTAAAAATTTGGATTCTAAGGATAGAGCTGCGTTTTGTGTTCAAAACGAATTAGTTAGTTTTGATTCAACCAATGACTGCTATT
This sequence comes from Phalangium opilio, assembly GCF_054372755.1. Lineage (NCBI taxonomy): Eukaryota > Metazoa > Arthropoda > Arachnida > Opiliones > Phalangiidae > Phalangium > Phalangium opilio. The sequence continues at coordinate 676,354 of NW_028324255.1, forward strand.
TAGTTAAAGACCCTCTAACATTTAGAGTTTCGTTGTTGAAACTAGACGAGAAATACTGCTCATGCGGGCATCCCTATCGATGCTACCATTTTAAAGCGGCCATTCTATTTGATGCCAAAAAAATTTATTCAACTCCTTTATCCTCTAATAAAAAACCAATTCATTACCAACTCGGAACGCTAACCCCTAAAAGGAAGAAAAGGAACATAACTGAAGCAACCACTTTTCACGTGAAGAGGGCAAAATCTAAACGTGAACTGTTTTCAAATAGCAATATGTCAAACATCCCAGAAAAAAATTCTTCAAAGTCATCAAATTTCATCTTGGAAAGCAACTCGACAAAAACTGACTCCATTCTGAAACCTGTTATCGACAAACCGAAGGACCGTTCTCTGAGAAAAACACCATTTGAAATTGAGTCTGACTCACAGGTGAAAAAAGACCCTTTTCAGGGTAATGAACAAGAATCGGACGAAAGAAGAATGCGTTTTGAGATTGAAAAGTTCCGGTGCAATCACATGTGCGAAAAATATTTTATGAGTGGGAACCCTTATGAGTCGCTTGAAATGAACAAAAAGGTGTCTGATAAATTGATCGTGAAAGCCATGAGCACGTTATTGGATTTGTATGATACCGACAAGGGTTATATCCTTCTGACAACCTACTATTATCAAATATGGTTTACTGGTTTAGTGGAAATGAAAAACACCGTTAAGGAATTTCTAGAAGTTCATGGAAGGTTCCATTGTAACAAAAAATCCATCGTTGTTTTAATACCGAGGACGCCCGGCGCACATGATCATTGGATGCTGGGAATAATAAGAAGAAATTCGTTGGAAATTTATGATTCATTGCCAGGAGGAACCGACTCTCTTATTTTGCAGAGACACTTTGAAGTAATGACTGAAATTGGCGGTTTCCATTTTGATGATTCGGATTTCAATCGATCATTAGGTTCAAAAAAACTCCCTAAACAACCCTCAGGAAATGACTGTGGCCTTTTTGTTCTGTATTACCTTTTCAACATATTAAAAAAAAATAAAACAAATAACTTCATTACCAGCGAATCAAGTAAAGGACGAAGGTGGCTGTATCATTTAGTTGAACTATATGAAAAGAAACCAAAATACGAAGACCAATACCTATAACTGAATACAGGCAAACTTCGAATTTGAAGCTAGAAAATATATATCAACAAAAATCATATAATTTTTAAAATGCTGTAAATCTCAAAAAACAAAATCTTAATTTTTTTAGAAAAAGAGTACTTTTCACATTTCTTTATTCAAGTTTTTCTGAATATTACAATATTGTTAAGTGTTAATTTCAACATTCATTAGAAAATTGTTTTTCACATATAAAATTGATAAATTATCATAAGGAATACTTGACTGTCACAACTATTTTTCATTTATATTGTTACCGTTTTATCAATATTGGTTTTGGAAAATAAAAAATAAAATATGAATGTAATAGCCTAATTTATGGAAAGGTTCTTTCTTTACGAGAAAATACTAAGAGGACAAGCAGTTTTATTCATTTTATTCGATTTTCAGAGCTTAGTGTTACATAGTTTCAATTTAAAAATACTTCTTCGTGCTGAAACAATTTGTTGACTTTTTAATCTTCACTTGACACATGTTTTTCTTCACATTTCGAACAAAAATAATAATTTATGTTAGTGCATGTTTTGTTGTTGTCGCAAGCGTCGTGATACCATTTTCTGCAATTAAGTTCTATACACATTCTGAAGTGTGTGTTTTTTCCAACACCCGTGCAGGTGGATTCGTCACATAAGGTTTTTTCTGGTGCCATGTATCTTTTGAGCCAAGTACTTGTTTGTTTTTCAGTTTCAGCATAATCACACTTAAGCTGCACTGATTGCAAAGCGGTACATTCTTTTTTTGCTAAAGAAAATCGCTGTTCATTTACGACATATTTTGACCTGCCTTGTTTCTTTTTGGGATCAAGTTTCAAAGAATGGACATATAACGCCCATTTTCTGCCTTCAAGGCTTGTTTCGGGTGTTTGACTTGGACGGCTTGTTAAAAGGCCGTGTAAAAAGTATAAAGTGTAAACTCCACAATCGTTTGATCCATGTCCTTGAGAAGGACAGTCGCTACTAACTTCAAAGACCCATTCTTCTAATGCTATACGTACTTCAGCAGCGTGACAAGCGAGAATCGCAAAACTCATGAGTGTTTTAAAATGTCTTTGAAGTCCTATAGGATTTCTATGTAATCCATCAAGAACGCATATTTTTTTCTTTTGGAAATTAATTAGCCCTAAGAGCCAGTGATTTCCAGAAGATTTCGAAACTTCCGGAACTAAAATAGCTAAGATATCTTTATTAAGGGCTTCGTTTTTATCTAGGAATTCGAATACATCTTGAAAGGAGCGTTTGATTGCTTTGATATCTTTGATGCGTCCATGCATAGCCCCATGTAGCTTCATGAAAAATCCACTGTGTATAATTAGCACTTCATTTTCAGCGTTGCATATTTTTACCATTTTTTCCATGCATCGTATTATTGCAAAATTCATACATGCATTGCCGGGTTTAAAAGATCTCGTTTCTCTTGACCTTTCGAAGTTGTCGTTGTTAACGTGTTTAAGAGCTTCTTTGAACTCCAAATTATTCTTTATGTTGTTTTTAAAATGTTGGTGCTCATATGGTTTATGCCCTTCCACCAAAAAGGTACTCAAGATTGAATCTATTTGAGGGATATTTGAAACGATGGATTTTTCTAATTTTGGCATTTGCGTTTTTTCGTTAGCTGAAGGAGACTCATTGTTTTGACATGATTCAGATTCTTGAAGCAATATTTCAGCCCGAACTGGAGTCGACGTCAAAATTTGGTTTGTTTCAAACCTCTCGAGTAAACTATGATCTTCGATTATTTCCAGGTTCACATTTTCGTTTATTGCTAGATGATTCGTATTTTTAAATGTATCACTCGATGATGGAAAAATAGTTTCGACGTTCGGCGCTAAAAGATCAGGAAGCACAACGTCATCTAATTTAATATTTGTATTAGTGACAGTCGAAACGTCTAATTCTGATCTCATATTCATCGGGGGCAAAAAAGGTTCGAGAAGATCGAACTCATTTTCTAAGTCGTTATCACTGGATACGTCTACTGTTGATTCACTCATCACCACAGAAAGGTTAGATTCTTCACCGACGTATATAACGACATCTGATATTTTTTCGTCGACGACTTCTTTCTGTTTCCGACTATAGATTGAGGTTGGAGCTGCTGTGAAGGAATAGTCGTAGTCTTCCGTTCTAGGTTTTTTCCGTCCACTTGGAATTTTGGGTTTAAGTAATTTGGTCGAGGATATGGCATCTGCTGGTTTTTCGGGGCACAATTTTCTAACAAGATGGAGATGGAAACACCATTTACTTCCGCAGGTGCAGGTGCTCTTTTGCGCGTCCACAGCGAAACAAGATTCATCAAATGGACTTTTGACAACAAAGCACTTATTTCTTGCTTCGTAACTGATGCGTTGATTCTCTATCGATAGAGCTGCTAAAGAATCAAAAACCAAGTTTACAGACTCTACGTGTTTTGAGATTGTTGACCGTTTCGTCTGCAGCTCCGAGATTATATCTCTGTTCGTGAATACTCTTTTTTTCGGCACTATTTGTAAGTTCAAGTTCTTTGAGCCATCTGTTTCTGGATCAATATATTCTGATTTTAAATTGTACATTCCAGCAACTCCACGATAACAACGGTTGAATTCGTTTAGTTTGTGCTTTTTATAGTTAATGATTTCAATCACGGCTTGATTAACCGACAGTTCTTTACCATCGATAAATCTTTTAAAATCATTATGCAGACTCTCGCTTAGATTATTAGTAGTAATGCAATTTCTAAATGCTGCGAAGCGATTTGTTACACCCTTTATGCATCTTGTGACTAAATCGGTTTTAAGGTAGGTATCAGCGTAATCTTTAAATTCAGGTGTCCATAGCATTTCAAACATTTTGTAAAGAGAATGGAATTCTTCTACGCTTGCGGATTCAATCAAATTTCTTATGTGCTCTTTGTATAGATTTTTGTCGTCACTGGAAGCACTCAATTTTTCCAGCTTCTCGGTGACATTTCTTTTGATGTGATTCTGACAGAAAACCAAATTTTCCTTTCCCATTTTGCAGGAAGATAATATTGCCGCTACTATCCCTGGTTCTCTGTCGCAAACGATAGGAACATTTCTTCCGTATTTGTCTAGTTCCAGTAAGGAAGCAACAAGTTTCCAAAAATATTCGTGTGTTGTTTTTAGTTTTTTGTCATGGATCATGGCAAATACCGGGGTTAATGGCTCTCCCTCTATTTCGGGATTAACAGTGCAAACGAAAGACACGTAAAAATTACCTATTCTGAAGGTCGTGTCATATCCTAACATTAGCTTAACATTCGAATCATCGTAGGATAGCTTAAAAAATCGGTTCACCAAAGTTAAAATGTCAGGCTCGACCACAATACAGAAAAAACTTTTTCCAATATATTCAATGTGTAATATTCTTTCTTTTAAAGGACCATCAGCCAATTCAATCAAATTGAAATAAGGGTCATTCGAAATTTTGTTTTTTCGGTCGAAAGCGTATTTACAGTTTTGAGCTTGTCTCAAGTTTCGTGGACCATGATCTTCAATCTCATCCGGATGAACAGAAACTTCATGACCAAGAAACCTTTTATTTTCATATAATTCCATGGTTTTTTCGAGTGTTTCTCTGTAACAATCTGCCGGGTTTATTCTACCACTCTCAAAAAACTGTTTTTGTAAATTACGCACGCTTTTTATGGTTGTTGTGTGCGTTTTAAATTTTTCACTTGTGTTTCCGTACCTCCGACGCACACTTAATTTTTCGTCACCAGTATACTGAATCAAAATAGCAATCGTTTCATCGCTACTTTTTGTTGACAATTTGAAAAGGACTTTTTTAAATTGAGAGTCACATTCGAGTCCGGCTCCAATCCTTCTATAGAAATATTGTCTAAAGATTTGCAAGTCTTCAATATGTTTCATAGCAGTTTCCCTCCAAAAAAATCTATCATTTTTGACATCGTTTTCTTCCTCCCTTGACACTCGAAAAGCGAATATTTCGCCGCTTTTGGGGTACACTTTCTGCGGAAGCGGAGTGGTGTACACTGGGCCGTCTTCCTTTTTTGACTTTATTCCTTGCAAGAAAATCATCGCTTCTTTCGATGTTAAATTCTTATAACAGTTTGTACGAAATGCTTTATTATCACCCTCATTTTGTGATGTCTTTGACTTCTTATTTTTTGCGGTTTCGTCAACATCTGTCGAACGTTTCATTAGTGGTTGAAGTTGAAGGGGCGATGTTCCTTCATTCTCTTTTTTGCACTCCATTTCTTGTTTCAGCCAAACTACATCCTAAAAATTTCCATATTTTTTATATACTGTAGAAATTTTTAACCTAAATTCCACCTTGTACCATTCATAGTACTGTACTCCATAGGCACTACTTACATATCATAAAGCTGGTAATGATGTGATTCTCAAGCTTCGAAAGAGGATCGATATATTGGCGAAGAGTTCAGTAAATCAGAATGCGAGGGCCGACTGTCATTAAGTAACTGTGAGACTGAGAACTTCCTATCCGGTCTAAGGGCGAAATCAAAAGCCTCAAATTTATTTCATTCGCATGGAATTTATTCGATTTTCATACGAATTCTAAAGTACACTGACAAATTTCAGATTTAAGGGCTCCCGAATTCCTTACTCCCGCTGTCCTCGCCTTAAGATAATGCCAGAGAGCGAGGGATCGCGACCCCGTCGCAGTGTTTTTCATTTAATTTTTGATTAAAATTATGACGTTCAATTACATTCCTACGGCCATTTATTCGCGGCTTATACGATATATGGTAGTTGGGAAAAAATGTTACAAATAAAAGCATTCCAAAAATTTATGACTGAAAATGTCAGTAAAGTTGACAGGTTGCTTTACTTCACGTTTGATTATTGGTCTATTATTGAATGTTACCCAATAGTAGCATGGTGCATTTGTTAATTTTTTCGAAATAAATAATTGTTGTTTTTAGACGTGTGTGAATTTTTTTAGGTTTATTTCCGCCGCGAATCCGTTGGAAAGAAATAGCTGGAATTTCAAATATCATTATAGTTAATTATAGTATAGAATATACTTTAAAACTTGATTCCCAATGCCATAGTCGAGGCTTAAAGAGTAGTTTTTAAAGGAAAAACCGTATGACAGACCACGCAACGTCAAGTATTACTCAAAATCCCCAAGCCTTGGATGTTGCAGCCACAAGCTTACGAATATGGTAGATACATGGATTTATAATAGAAGCTAAGTTACGCTTCCTGGATATTTCACTGTAGCCTTCAGTAAGGCATTTTGATTTTAAACACATTTATGTCATAAAAATTCGCGCGGATGGGGACTGGGGCGCTGATGACGTAGAAATTGAGGCAAACTTTTTTCTCTCGGCGCGCGTGCGCGCGCGCTTTTCTTAAAATTGTTTCGCGCGTGCTATTAAAAATTAGAACTCAAGCGCGTGAAAAACTTCCACCCCCTTCTGAATTTGCCTCAAATTCTACGTCACAAACGCGCTGGCCAGGCTGGTACTAGCTCGCGCCAGTTCAGACGAGGAATAAATGTTGTGCGCGTTTTAAGGCGAGTGGAATATCCAGGAAGCGTAAGCTTCTATTATAAATCCATGGTAGATAGAAGCCATTGGCCAATAAAATTTAACACCAAACTAGACTAAGTAAAACTATTGCTTACCTGAGTTTTCTTACTATTCGTACACATGGAAAATTCAATTAGTTTAGCATAACTAGTGATGTATAAATTGAACCGTGTTGCGTTTTAAGTCTCCGAGCGCACTGTCCTTTCAAGACAGTGTTTGAGTGATCGAGTGAGCTGTGGCATAAGCCGCATAGCGGCATAACTTTAAAAAATAATTTGTTCTTCTCAAGTTCGTCTGCTACTATTTCTGGTAAGATTATTTGTAAGTGACAGTGTATTAGTGTAACCAATGGAATTTCCTCATCGTCACGGGCTGGGAAAGAAGCATAATCTTTAAACTAGTCCTTGGAAGTTGGGACCAGTGACCCCCCTACCGCTAGTGTCCGAAATAATAAAATGGTCCACGGACTGGTCCCCACCTTTGTTCTCCTATAGATTTGCAATTAATAAACTGGTCCCGAGGACCAGTAACCCCCACTTCTTAAATTAAAAACTAGTCCAAGCAATTAATAAAATGGTTTTATAATTGAAACGTGTTGCGTGGTATGCTTCCGAGCGCGCTGTCCTTTCGAAACAGTGTTTGAGTGATCGACTGGGCTGTGGCATAATTTAAAAAATAATTTGTTTTTCTCAAGTTCGTCTGCTACTATTTCTGGTAAGAGAATTTGTAAGTGGTAACAGGGCCGGAAATAAGAAACAATTCTTATAGGACAAGTGTCCAGTGACCCCCTGTTTGAATGGAAAATTTATAGGACTTTGTCCACTGAAGTGTGCAAAAATAGTGTCGCTTCTCCATGGCCAAGCTATCAAAACTTGGGAAAATTTATTGGTCAAACTGTCCAGTGACCCCCTTAAATTTTAAAAAAGTTATGGGACATTTTAAAGTTTTATTGGACAATGTCCAGTGTCCTGCGCTTATTTCCGGCCCTGAGTGGTAACCAATGGATTTTTACATCATCGACCAATTTTGAACAAGGACTCCCGATGATGTTAAAATGATAGTCTGTCGCAAAGGCATATCAAAGTCTATATTATAATCCAAAAAAATTATAATAATGATAATAACCCTCCAAATACAAAACACGAACCCTTAAGGCATGTAAAAATAACATAACACTGTCCTTCACATTTAGGGACTGAAAATATATGAACTTTAATGCTTCGGAACACACTTTCAAATACAGAATTAGGCATATTTCTTATTTATTAGTCCGATGGACTATTTTATTAGTTCCGACCGGAGCCTCCGAGCTGATTTAGGCCCGTGCCTATCGCGAAGCGAGAATATTTTTTTAAACTAATTTAGTTCGCCGTGTTTTCTCGCTTGGTGGCACTTTTAGTACCGTAAAATAAAAAAAAAGTTCAGCCTCGTGACCCTGTCGACTGCTAAAATATTAGGTCAAGGCATAGACGTAGAGCGGTGAAGCCGAGGTCGCGGATAATAAAAAACTGTTTTATAAAATTTCCAAAGACGTTTATTAAACAATCATGTCAAAGAAGTAAAGGATAAAAAAGTTAAGGTTCAAAAATTAAAGGTTTCCAAGGAGTAAAAAAATTCCTCTTACAGTATATTAAAACCGTGAATTAGCAAGAAATTTTTTTACTAAAAAACCACAATGTTAAAATCTCATAATTAATTTTGTTGTCCATACAATCGAACCAATAGATTAATAAAAAAATATCCCTTAAAACAATAACGTTAATTTAAGGGCGAAATCCTTCTCTTTCTCAAAATTTTTATACTTGTCCCTAAAATATCAACGATAATTTATGGAAGACCAGGGTCGCAACGGTAATAAAAGCGCCACCTAGTACACATATATGGTAAAGATCTTTCCTCTATGAAGATTTCCCCACATAAAAATGGACACGCACGGGCCTAGATCATCTCGGAGGCTCCGTTCCCTATAGGACAATTTTTTTAATCAAATTGAAAGTTGCTACACGATTGCATATTTGACTACGAAACTTCTCACGGCATATTAAAACATGTGCAAGACGAGAAGGTTGTGTAAACTACGTCGAAGTAATTGCAAAATGGTAAAAGCTCTTATTCGGTAAGAATTGCATTAAATAGAAATAGGTATTTGTGAGCTGTCTCAAAACTTTTGAAAAAATGGTAGAAGGATAGTTTAAAAAATTAAATTGGAATTTTTTCTCTCCAATGGTATTTTTGGACCAGAGTTTGCAGAAGAACTGAAAGGTGTGCAAGACGAAAGAGCAGTGCAAACCATATTAAAACTTTCGTATAGTCGTAAGATGGTAGTTTTAATATTTTTATATTCTATATGTTGTAATTTGAGTAGGCTTTGACGAAACACATGTGCAAACCATGTAAAAACTTAAGTAAAAAATGTTGGTAGGTTTAAAAATACATGAATATGTTTTTACTCTATATATTGTATTTGGAGCTAAAAAAACGTCTGCAAGACGAAAAACCTGTGAAACCATGATAAACTGTAATAAATGGTTAGATAGTGGTTTTAAAATTAAAAGGGGAGCTTTTTACTCGATATGTGCTATTTTGAGTAGGGTTTGCGGAAAATCATAAAGGTGTGCAAGACGAAAAACCTGTGCAAACCTTTTTAAATTTAAGAAAAATGGTTAGATACTGGTTTTAAATTTAAAAGGGGAGCTTTTTAAAAGTATATGTGCTATTTTGAGCAGGGTTTGCGGAAAACCGTAATGGTGTGCAAGACGAAAAACCTGTGCAAACCTTTTAAAATTTAAGAAAAATGGTTAGATCGTGGTTTTAAAATTAAAAGCGGAGCTGTTTATTCGATATGTGCTATTTTGAGCAGGGTTTGCGGAAAACCATAAGGGTGTGCAAGACCAAAAAACCGGTGCAAACCTTTCAAAATAAGAAAAATGGTTAGATACTAGTTTTAAATTTAAAAGTGAAGCTTTTTACTCGATATGTGCTATTTTGAGCAGGGTTTGCGGAAAATCATAAAGGTGTGCAAGACGAAAAACCTGTGCAAACCTTTTAAAATTTAAGAAAAATGGTTAGATAGTGGTTTTAAAATTAAAGACGAGCTTTTTACTCGATATGTGCTATTTTGAGCAGGGTTTTCGGAAAATCATAATGGTGTGCAAGACGAAAAACCTGTGCAAACCTTTTAAAATTTAAGAAAAATGGTTAGATAGAGGTTTTAAAATTAAAAGGGGAGCTGTTTATACGATATGTGCTATTTTGAGCAGGGTTTGCGGAAAACCATAAGGGTGTGCAAGACCAAAAAACCTGTGTAAACCTTTTAAAATAAGAAAAATGGTTAGATACTAGTTTTAAATTTAAAAGGGGAGCTTTTTGCTCGATATGTGCTATTTTTAGCAGGATTTGCGGAAAATCATAAAGGTGTGCAAGACGAAAAACCTGTGCAAACCTTTTTAAATTTAAGAAAAATGGTTAGATAGCGGTTTTAAAATTAAAAGGGGAGCTTTTTAAAAGTATATGTGCTATTTTGAGCAGGGTTTGCGGAAAAATATTAAGGTGTGCAAGGTTTGCATATAAAGTTGTGAAAAGTAGTATGGGGGGTAGGGTAGGGTAACGACTTCTCGAAACATGCGCAAGTTTTGCAAATAAAGTTATGCAAAGCAATATGGGGTAGGGTGGCGTGTTCTTGAACGGTGTGCAAGGATTGCAATGTGACAGGTGTGCAAACAAGTAGTGAGAATGAGGATGGTGTGCAAGGTTTGCTTATAAGTTGTGCAAAATAGTATGGGGTAAAGGGGGGTGTGTTCTTTAAAGGTGTGCAAGGTTTGCGTTATTTAGTTTGCATACGCCAGGTGTGCAAACTAGTAGGGAGAAGGAGGATGGTGTGCAAGGTTTTCTTATGAAGTTGTGCAAAGTAGTATGGGGTGGGGTGGGTTGTTGTTGAAAGGTGTGCAAGGTTTGCGTAATTAGTTTGCATAAGCCAGGTGTGCAAACTAGTAGGGAGGATGAGGATGGTGTGCAAGGTTTGCTTAATTGGTTTGCTTATAAAGTTGTGCAAAGTAGTATGGGGTGGGGGGTGTTGTTGAAAGGTGTGCAAGGTTTGCGTAATCAGTTTGCAGGCGCCAGGTGTGCAAACTAGTAGGAGTTTTGAAAGTTGTGCAAGGTTCGCAAAATCAGTTTGCTGGTGCCAGGTGTGCAAACTAGTAGAATTTTTGAAAAGTGTGCGAGGTTTGCATAATCAGTTTGCAGGCGCAGGGTGTGCAAACTAGTAGGACCCGAATTAAGATATTCAACTTTCAAGGCTAAAATGAACAGTGTAATAATTGAAATCATTTTCGAGATCTGTCTCAGGTTTCGTTTCATTTATGACTATTTATAAAGGACGTTCCTGGTATACGCTAGATGGTTTCTGACAGTGTTTTATACGGATAATAACATATTTAAACTAAATGAAGATCGTATGTGCCAGAATTAAGATATTCAACTTTCAAGGCTAAAATGAAGAGTGTAATAATTGAAATCATTTTGGAGAATCTACTCAGGTTTCCTTTCATTTATGACAAATTTATATGGACGTTCCCGGTATACGCTAGATGGTTTCAGACAGTGTTTTATACGGCTAATAACATATTTAAACTAAATGAAGATCGTATGTGCCAGAATTAAGATATTCAACTTTCAAGGCTAAATTAACAGTGTAATAATTGAAATCATTTTCGAGATCTGTCTCAGGTTTCGTTTCATTTATGACTATTTATAAAGGACGTTCCTGGTATACGCTAGATGGTTTCTGACAGTGTTTTTTACGGCTAATAACATATTTAAACTAAATGAAGATCGTATGTGCCAGAATTAAGATATTCAACTTTCAAGGCTAAAATGAACAGTGTAATAATTGAAATCATTTTCGAGATCTGTCTCAGGTTTCGTTTCATTTATGACTATTTATAAAGGACGTTCCTGGTATACGCTAGATGGTTTCTGACAGTGTTTTATACGGATAATAACATATTTAAACTAAATGAAGATCGTATGTGCCAGAATTAAGATATTCATTTTTCAAGGCTAAAATGAAGAGTGTAATAATTGAAATCATTTTCGAGATCTGTCTCAGGTTTCGTTTCATTTATGACTATTTATAAAGGACGCTCCTGGTATACGCTAGATGGTTTCTGACAGTGTTTTTTACGGCTAATAACATATTTAAACTAAATGAAGATCGTATGTGCCAGAATTAAGATATTCAACTTTCAAGGCTAAAATGAACAGTGTAATAATTGAAATCATTTTCGAGATCTGTCTCAGGTTTCGTTTCATTTATGACTATTTATAAAGGACGTTCCTGGTATACGCTAGATGGTTTCTGACAGTGTTTTATACGGCTAATAACATATTTAAACTAAATGAAGATCGTATGTGCCAAAATTAAGATATTCAACTTTCAAGGCTAAAATGAACAGTGTAATAATTGAAATCATTTTCGAGATCTGTCTCAGGTTTCGTTTCATTTATGACTATTTATAAAGGACGTTCCTGGTATACGCTAGATGGTTTCTGACAGTGTTTTATACGGATAATAACATATTTAAACTAAATGAAGATCGTATGTGCCAGAATTAAGATATTCAACTTTCAAGGCTAAAATGAACAGTGTAATAATTGAAATCATTTTCGAGATCTGTCTCAGGTTTCGTTTCATTTATGACTATTTATAAAGGACGTTCCTGGTATACGCTAGATGGTTTCTGACAGTGTTTTATACGGGTAATAACATATTTAAACTAAATGAAGATCGTATGTGCCAGAATTAAGATATTCAACTTTCAAGGCTAAAATGAAGAGTGTAATAATTGAAATCATTTTCGAGATCTGTCTCAGGTTTCGTTTCATTTATGACTATTTATAAAGGACGTTCCTGGTATACGCTAGATGGTTTCTGACAGTGTTTTTTACGGCTAATAACATATTTAAACTAAATGAAGATCGTATGTGCCAGAATTAAGATATTCAACTTTCAAGGCTAAAATGAACAGTGTAATAATTGAAATCATTTTCGAGATCTGTCTCAGGTTTCGTTTCATTTATGACTATTTATAAAGGACGTTCCTGGTATACGCTAGATGGTTTCTGACAGTGTTTTATACGGATAATAACATATTTAAACTAAATGAAGATCGTATGTGCCAGAATTAAGATATTCAACTTTCAAGGCTAAAATGAAGAGTGTAATAATTGAAATCATTTTCGAGATCTGTCTCAGGTTTCGTTTCATTTATGACTATTTATAAAGGACGCTCCTGGTATACGCTAGATGGTTTCTGACAGTGTTTTTTACGGCTAATAACATATTTAAACTAAATGAAGATCGTATGTGCCAGAATTAAGATATTCAACTTTCAAGGCTAAAATGAACAGTGTAATAATTGAAATCATTTTCGAGATCTGTCTCAGGTTTCGTTTCATTTATGACTATTTATAAAGGACGTTCCTGGTATACGCTAGATGGTTTCTGACAGTGTTTTATACGGCTAATAACATATTTAAACTAAATGAAGATCGTATGTGCCAGAATTAAGATATTCAACTTTCAAGGCTAAAATGAAGAGTGTAATAATTGAAATCATTTTCGAGATCTGTCTCAGGTTTCGTTTCATTTATGACTATTTATAAAGGACGTTCCTGGTATACGCTAGATGGTTTCTGACAGTGTTTTTTACGGCTAATAACATATTTAAACTAAATGAAGATCGTATGTGCCAGAATTAAGATATTCAACTTTCAAGGCTAAAATGAACAGTGTAATAATTGAAATCATTTTCGAGATCTGTCTCAGGTTTCGTTTCATTTATGACTATTTATAAAGGACGTTCCTGGTATACGCTAGATGGTTTCTGACAGTGTTTTATACGGATAATAACATATTTAAACTAAATGAAGATCGTATGTGCCAGAATTAAGATATTCAACTTTCAAGGCTAAAATGAAGAGTGTAATAATTGAAATCATTTTCGAGATCTGTCTCAGGTTTCGTTTCATTTATGACTATTTATAAAGGACGCTCCTGGTATACGCTAGATGGTTTCTGACAGTGTTTTTTACGGATAATAACATATTTAAACTAAATGAAGATCGTATGTGCCAGAATTAAGATATTCAACTTTCAAGGCTAAAATGAACAGTGTAATAATTGAAATCATTTTCGAGATCTGTCTCAGGTTTCGTTTCATTTATGACTATTTATAAAGGACGTTCCTGGTATACGCTAGATGGTTTCTGACAGTGTTTTATACGGATAATAACATATTTAAACTAAATGAAGATCGTATGTGCCAGAATTAAGATATTCAACTTTCAAGGCTAAAATGAACAGTGTAATAATTGAAATCATTTTCGAGATCTGTCTCAGGTTTCGTTTCATTTATGACTATTTATAAAGGACGTTCCTGGTATACGCTAGATGGTTTCTGACAGTGTTTTATACGGGTAATAACATATTTAAACTAAATGAAGATCGTATGTGCCAGAATTAAGATATTCAACTTTCAAGGCTAAAATGAACAGTGTAATAATTGAAATCATTTTCGAGATCTGTCTCAGGTTTCGTTTCATTTATGACTATTTATAAAGGACGTTCCTGGTATACGCTAGATGGTTTCTGACAGTGTTTTATACGGATAATAACATATTTAAACTAAATGAAGATCGTATGTGCCAGAATTAAGATATTCAACTTTCAAGGCTAAAATGAAGAGTGTAATAATTGAAATCATTTTCGAGATCTGTCTCAGGTTTCGTTTCATTTATGACTATTTATAAAGGACGCTCCTGGTATACGCTAGATGGTTTCTGACAGTGTTTTTTACGGCTAATAACATATTTAAACTAAATGAAGATCGTATGTGCCAGAATTAAGATATTCAACTTTCAAGGCTAAAATGAACAGTGTAATAATTGAAATCATTTTCGAGATCTGTCTCAGGTTTCGTTTCATTTATGACTATTTATAAAGGACGTTCCTGGTATACGCTAGATGGTTTCTGACAGTGTTTTATACGGCTAATAACATATTTAAACTAAATGAAGATCGTATGTGCCAGAATTAAGATATTCAACTTTCAAGGCTAAAATGAACAGTGTAATAATTGAAATCATTTTCGAGATCTGTCTCAGGTTTCGTTTCATTTATGACTATTTATAAAGGACGTTCCTGGTATACGCTAGATGGTTTCTGACAGTGTTTTATACGGATAATAACATATTTAAACTAAATGAAGATCGTATGTGCCAGAATTAAGATATTCAACTTTCAAGGCTAAAATGAACAGTGTAATAATTGAAATCATTTTCGAGATCTGTCTCAGGTTTCGTTTCATTTATGACTATTTATAAAGGACGTTCCTGGTATACGCTAGATGGTTTCTGACAGTGTTTTATACGGGTAATAACATATTTAAACTAAATGAAGATCGTATGTGCCAGAATTAAGATATTCAACTTTCAAGGCTAAAATGAAGAGTGTAATAATTGAAATCATTTTCGAGATCTGTCTCAGGTTTCGTTTCATTTATGACTATTTATAAAGGACGTTCCTGGTATACGCTAGATGGTTTCTGACAGTGTTTTTTACGGCTAATAACATATTTAAACTAAATGAAGATCGTATGTGCCAGAATTAAGATATTCAACTTTCAAGGCTAAAATGAACAGTGTAATAATTGAAATCATTTTCGAGATCTGTCTCAGGTTTCGTTTCATTTATGACTATTTATAAAGGACGTTCCTGGTATACGCTAGATGGTTTCTGACAGTGTTTTATACGGATAATAACATATTTAAACTAAATGAAGATCGTATGTGCCAGAATTAAGATATTCAACTTTCAAGGCTAAAATGAAGAGTGTAATAATTGAAATCATTTTCGAGATCTGTCTCAGGTTTCGTTTCATTTATGACTATTTATAAAGGACGCTCCTGGTATACGCTAGATGGTTTCTGACAGTGTTTTTTACGGATAATAACATATTTAAACTAAATGAAGATCGTATGTGCCAGAATTAAGATATTCAACTTTCAAGGCTAAAATGAACAGTGTAATAATTGAAATCATTTTCGAGATCTGTCTCAGGTTTCGTTTCATTTATGACTATTTATAAAGGACGTTCCTGGTATACGCTAGATGGTTTCTGACAGTGTTTTATACGGATAATAACATATTTAAACTAAATGAAGATCGTATGTGCCAGAATTAAGATATTCAACTTTCAAGGCTAAAATGAACAGTGTAATAATTGAAATCATTTTCGAGATCTGTCTCAGGTTTCGTTTCATTTATGACTATTTATAAAGGACGTTCCTGGTATACGCTAGATGGTTTCTGACAGTGTTTTATACGGATAATAACATATTTAAACTAAATGAAGATCGTATGTGCCAGAATTAAGATATTCAACTTTCAAGGCTAAAATGAAGAGTGTAATAATTGAAATCATTTTCGAGATCTGTCTCAGGTTTCGTTTCATTTATGACTATTTATAAAGGACGCTCCTGGTATACGCTAGATGGTTTCTGACAGTGTTTTTTACGGCTAATAACATATTTAAACTAAATGAAGATCGTATGTGCCAGAATTAAGATATTCAACTTTCAAGGCTAAAATGAACAGTGTAATAATTGAAATCATTTTCGAGATCTGTCTCAGGTTTCGTTTCATTTATGACTATTTATAAAGGACGTTCCTGGTATACGCTAGATGGTTTCTGACAGTGTTTTATACGGCTAATAACATATTTAAACTAAATGAAGATCGTATGTGCCAGAATTAAGATATTCAACTTTCAAGGCTAAAATGAACAGTGTAATAATTGAAATCATTTTCGAGATCTGTCTCAGGTTTCGTTTCATTTATGACTATTTATAAAGGACGTTCCTGGTATACGCTAGATGGTTTCTGACAGTGTTTTATACGGATAATAACATATTTAAACTAAATGAAGATCGTATGTGCCAGAATTAAGATATTCAACTTTCAAGGCTAAAATGAACAGTGTAATAATTGAAATCATTTTCGAGATCTGTCTCAGGTTTCGTTTCATTTATGACTATTTATAAAGGACGTTCCTGGTATACGCTAGATGGTTTCTGACAGTGTTTTATACGGGTAATAACATATTTAAACTAAATGAAGATCGTATGTGCCAGAATTAAGATATTCAACTTTCAAGGCTAAAATGAACAGTGTAATAATTGAAATCATTTTCGAGATCTGTCTCAGGTTTCGTTTCATTTATGACTATTTATAAAGGACGTTCCTGGTATACGCTAGATGGTTTCTGACAGTGTTTTTTACGGCTAATAACATATTTAAACTAAATGAAGATCGTATGTGCCAGAATTAAGATATTCAACTTTCAAGGCTAAAATGAACAGTGTAATAATTGAAATCATTTTCGAGATCTGTCTCAGGTTTCGTTTCATTTATGACTATTTATAAAGGACGTTCCTGGTATACGCTAGATGGTTTCTGACAGTGTTTTATACGGATAATAACATATTTAAACTAAATGAAGATCGTATGTGCCAGAATTAAGATATTCAACTTTCAAGGCTAAAATGAAGAGTGTAATAATTGAAATCATTTTCGAGATCTGTCTCAGGTTTCGTTTCATTTATGACTATTTATAAAGGACGCTCCTGGTATACGCTAGATGGTTTCTGACAGTGTTTTTTACGGATCATAACATATTTAAACTAAATGAAGATCGTATGTGCCAGAATTAAGATATTCAACTTTCAAGGCTAAAATGAAGAGTGTAATAATTGAAATCATTTTCGAGATCTGTCTCAGGTTTCGTTTCATTTATGACTATTTATAAAGGACGCTCCTGGTATACGCTAGATGGTTTCTGACAGTGTTTTTTACGGATAATAACATATTTAAACTAAATGAAGATCGTATGTGCCAGAATTAAGATATTCAACTTTCAAGGCTAAAATGAACAGTGTAATAATTGAAATCATTTTCGAGATCTGTCTCAGGTTTCGTTTCATTTATGACTATTTATAAAGGACGTTCCTGGTATACGCTAGATGGTTTCTGACAGTGTTTTATACGGATAATAACATATTTAAACTAAATGAAGATCGTATGTGCCAGAATTAAGATATTCAACTTTCAAGGCTAAAATGAACAGTGTAATAATTGAAATCATTTTCGAGATCTGTCTCAGGTTTCGTTTCATTTATGACTATTTATAAAGGACGTTCCTGGTATACGCTAGATGGTTTCTGACAGTGTTTTATACGGATAATAACATATTTAAACTAAATGAAGATCGTATGTGCCAGAATTAAGATATTCAACTTTCAAGGCTAAAATGAAGAGTGTAATAATTGAAATCATTTTCGAGATCTGTCTCAGGTTTCGTTTCATTTATGACTATTTATAAAGGACGTTCCTGGTATACGCTAGATGGTTTCTGACAGTGTTTTTTACGGCTAATAACATATTTAAACTAAATGAAGATCGTATGTGCCAGAATTAAGATATTCAACTTTCAAGGCTAAAATGAACAGTGTAATAATTGAAATCATTTTCGAGATCTGTCTCAGGTTTCGTTTCATTTATGACTATTTATAAAGGACGCTCCTGGTATACGCTAGATGGTTTCTGACAGTGTTTTTTACGGCTAATAACATATTTAAACTAAATGAAGATCGTATGTGCCAGAATTAAGATATTCAACTTTCAAGGCTAAAATGAACAGTGTAATAATTGAAATCATTTTCGAGATCTGTCTCAGGTTTCGTTTCATTTATGACTATTTATAAAGGACGTTCCTGGTATACGCTAGATGGTTTCTGACAGTGTTTTATACGGATAATAACATATTTAAACTAAATGAAGATCGTATGTGCCAGAATTAAGATATTCAACTTTCAAGGCTAAAATGAACAGTGTAATAATTGAAATCATTTTCGAGATCTGTCTCAGGTTTCGTTTCATTTATGACTATTTATAAAGGACGTTCCTGGTATACGCTAGATGGTTTCTGACAGTGTTTTATACGGATAATAACATATTTAAACTAAATGAAGATCGTATGTGCCAGAATTAAGATATTCAACTTTCAAGGCTAAAATGAAGAGTGTAATAATTGAAATCATTTTCGAGATCTGTCTCAGGTTTCGTTTCATTTATGACTATTTATAAAGGACGTTCCTGGTATACGCTAGATGGTTTCTGACAGTGTTTTTTACGGCTAATAACATATTTAAACTAAATGAAGATCGTATGTGCCAGAATTAAGATATTCAACTTTCAAGGCTAAAATGAACAGTGTAATAATTGAAATCATTTTCGAGATCTGTCTCAGGTTTCGTTTCATTTATGACTATTTATAAAGGACGCTCCTGGTATACGCTAGATGGTTTCTGACAGTGTTTTTTACGGCTAATAACATATTTAAACTAAATGAAGATCGTATGTGCCAGAATTAAGATATTCAACTTTCAAGGCTAAAATGAACAGTGTAATAATTGAAATCATTTTCGAGATCTGTCTCAGGTTTCGTTTCATTTATGACTATTTATAAAGGACGTTCCTGGTATACGCTAGATGGTTTCTGACAGTGTTTTATACGGATAATAACATATTTAAACTAAATGAAGATCGTATGTGCCAGAATTAAGATATTCAACTTTCAAGGCTAAAATGAACAGTGTAATAATTGAAATCATTTTCGAGATCTGTCTCAGGTTTCGTTTCATTTATGACTATTTATAAAGGACGTTCCTGGTATACGCTAGATGGTTTCTGACAGTGTTTTATACGGATAATAACATATTTAAACTAAATGAAGATCGTATGTGCCAGAATTAAGATATTCAACTTTCAAGGCTAAAATGAACAGTGTAATAATTGAAATCATTTTCGACATCTGTCTCAGGTTTCGTTTCATTTATGACTATTTATAAAGGACGTTCCTGGTATACGCTAGATGGTTTCTGACAGTGTTTTTTACGGCTAATAACATATTTAAACTAAATGAAGATCGTATGTGCCAGAATTAAGATATTCAACTTTCAAGGCTAAAATGAACAGTGTAATAATTGAAATCATTTTCGAGATCTGTCTCAGGTTTCGTTTCATTTATGACTATTTATAAAGGACGTTCCTGGTATACGCTAGATGGTTTCTGACAGTGTTTTATACGGATAATAACATATTTAAACTAAATGAAGATCGTATGTGCCAGAATTAAGATATTCAACTTTCAAGGCTAAAATGAACAGTGTAATAATTGAAATCATTTTCGAGATCTGTCTCAGGTTTCGTTTCATTTATGACTATTTATAAAGGACGTTCCTGGTATACGCTAGATGGTTTCTGACAGTGTTTTATACGGATAATAACATATTTAAACTAAATGAAGATCGTATGTGCCAGAATTAAGATATTCAACTTTCAAGGCTAAAATGAAGAGTGTAATAATTGAAATCATTTTCGAGATCTGTCTCAGGTTTCGTTTCATTTATGACTATTTATAAAGGACGCTCCTGGTATACGCTAGATGGTTTCTGACAGTGTTTTTTACGGATAATAACATATTTAAACTAAATGAAGATCGTATGTGCCAGAATTAAGATATTCAACTTTCAAGGCTAAAATGAACAGTGTAATAATTGAAATCATTTTCGAGATCTGTCTCAGGTTTCGTTTCATTTATGACTATTTATAAAGGACGTTCCTGGTATACGCTAGATGGTTTCTGACAGTGTTTTATACGGATAATAACATATTTAAACTAAATGAAGATCGTATGTGCCAGAATTAAGATATTCAACTTTCAAGGCTAAAATGAAGAATGTAATAATTGAAATCATTTTCGAGATCTGTCTCAGGTTTCGTTTCATTTATGACTATTTATAAAGGACGCTCCTGGTATACGCTAGATGGTTTCTGACAGTGTTTTTTACGGATCATAACATATTTAAACTAAATGAAGATCGTATGTGCCAGAATTAAGATATTCAACTTTCAAGGCTAAAATGAAGAGTGTAATAATTGAAATCATTTTCGAGATCTGTCTCAGGTTTCGTTTCATTTATGACTATTTATAAAGGACGCTCCTGGTATACGCTAGATGGTTTCTGACAGTGTTTTTTACGGATAATAACATATTTAAACTAAATGAAGATCGTATGTGCCAGAATTAAGATATTCAACTTTCAAGGCTAAAATGAACAGTGTAATAATTGAAATCATTTTCGAGATCTGTCTCAGGTTTCGTTTCATTTATGACTATTTATAAAGGACGTTCCTGGTATACGCTAGATGGTTTCTGACAGTGTTTTATACGGATAATAACATATTTAAACTAAATGAAGATCGTATGTGCCAGAATTAAGATATTCAACTTTCAAGGCTAAAATGAACAGTGTAATAATTGAAATCATTTTCGAGATCTGTCTCAGGTTTCGTTTCATTTATGACTATTTATAAAGGACGTTCCTGGTATACGCTAGATGGTTTCTGACAGTGTTTTATACGGATAATAACATATTTAAACTAAATGAAGATCGTATGTGCCAGAATTAAGATATTCAACTTTCAAGGCTAAAATGAAGAGTGTAATAATTGAAATCATTTTCGAGATCTGTCTCAGGTTTCGTTTCATTTATGACTATTTATAAAGGACGTTCCTGGTATACGCTAGATGGTTTCTGACAGTGTTTTTTACGGCTAATAACATATTTAAACTAAATGAAGATCGTATGTGCCAGAATTAAGATATTCAACTTTCAAGGCTAAAATGAACAGTGTAATAATTGAAATCATTTTCGAGATCTGTCTCAGGTTTCGTTTCATTTATGACTATTTATAAAGGACGTTCCTGGTATACGCTAGATGGTTTCTGACAGTGTTTTATACGGATAATAACATATTTAAACTAAATGAAGATCGTATGTGCCAGAATTAAGATATTCAACTTTCAAGGCTAAAATGAACAGTGTAATAATTGAAATCATTTTCGAGATCTGTCTCAGGTTTCGTTTCATTTATGACTATTTATAAAGGACGTTCCTGGTATACGCTAGATGGTTTCTGACAGTGTTTTATACGGATAATAACATATTTAAACTAAATGAAGATCGTATGTGCCAGAATTAAGATATTCAACTTTCAAGGCTAAAATGAACAGTGTAATAATTGAAATCATTTTCGAGATCTGTCTCAGGTTTCGTTTCATTTATGACTATTTATAAAGGACGTTCCTGGTATACGCTAGATGGTTTCTGACAGTGTTTTTTACGGCTAATAACATATTTAAACTAAATGAAGATCGTATGTGCCAGAATTAAGATATTCAACTTTCAAGGCTAAAATGAACAGTGTAATAATTGAAATCATTTTCGAGATCTGTCTCAGGTTTCGTTTCATTTATGACTATTTATAAAGGACGTTCCTGGTATACGCTAGATGGTTTCTGACAGTGTTTTATACGGATAATAACATATTTAAACTAAATGAAGATCGTATGTGCCAGAATTAAGATATTCAACTTTCAAGGCTAAAATGAACAGTGTAATAATTGAAATCATTTTCGAGATCTGTCTCAGGTTTCGTTTCATTTATGACTATTTATAAAGGACGTTCCTGGTATACGCTAGATGGTTTCTGACAGTGTTTTATACGGATAATAACATATTTAAACTAAATGAAGATCGTATGTGCCAGAATTAAGATATTCAACTTTCAAGGCTAAAATGAAGAGTGTAATAATTGAAATCATTTTCGAGATCTGTCTCAGGTTTCGTTTCATTTATGACTATTTATAAAGGACGCTCCTGGTATACGCTAGATGGTTTCTGACAGTGTTTTTTACGGATAATAACATATTTAAACTAAATGAAGATCGTATGTGCCAGAATTAAGATATTCAACTTTCAAGGCTAAAATGAACAGTGTAATAATTGAAATCATTTTCGAGATCTGTCTCAGGTTTCGTTTCATTTATGACTATTTATAAAGGACGTTCCTGGTATACGCTAGATGGTTTCTGACAGTGTTTTATACGGATAATAACATATTTAAACTAAATGAAGATCGTATGTGCCAGAATTAAGATATTCAACTTTCAAGGCTAAAATGAAGAATGTAATAATTGAAATCATTTTCGAGATCTGTCTCAGGTTTCGTTTCATTTATGACTATTTATAAAGGACGCTCCTGGTATACGCTAGATGGTTTCTGACAGTGTTTTTTACGGATCATAACATATTTAAACTAAATGAAGATCGTATGTGCCAGAATTAAGATATTCAACTTTCAAGGCTAAAATGAAGAGTGTAATAATTGAAATCATTTTCGAGATCTGTCTCAGGTTTCGTTTCATTTATGACTATTTATAAAGGACGCTCCTGGTATACGCTAGATGGTTTCTGACAGTGTTTTTTACGGATAATAACATATTTAAACTAAATGAAGATCGTATGTGCCAGAATTAAGATATTCAACTTTCAAGGCTAAAATGAACAGTGTAATAATTGAAATCATTTTCGAGATCTGTCTCAAGTTTCGTTTCATTTATGACTATTTATAAAGGACGTTCCTGGTATACGCTAGATGGTTTCTGACAGTGTTTTATACGGATAATAACATATTTAAACTAAATGAAGATCGTATGTGCCAGAATTAAGATATTCAACTTTCAAGGCTAAAATGAACAGTGTAATAATTGAAATCATTTTCGAGATCTGTCTCAGGTTTCGTTTCATTTATGACTATTTATAAAGGACGTTCCTGGTATACGCTAGATGGTTTCTGACAGTGTTTTATACGGATAATAACATATTTAAACTAAATGAAGATCGTATGTGCCAGAATTAAGATATTCAACTTTCAAGGCTAAAATGAAGAGTGTAATAATTGAAATCATTTTCGAGATCTGTCTCAGGTTTCGTTTCATTTATGACTATTTATAAAGGACGTTCCTGGTATACGCTAGATGGTTTCTGACAGTGTTTTTTACGGCTAATAACATATTTAAACTAAATGAAGATCGTATGTGCCAGAATTAAGATATTCAACTTTCAAGGCTAAAATGAACAGTGTAATAATTGAAATCATTTTCGAGATCTGTCTCAGGTTTCGTTTCATTTATGACTATTTATAAAGGACGCTCCTGGTATACGCTAGATGGTTTCTGACAGTGTTTTTTACGGCTAATAACATATTTAAACTAAATGAAGATCGTATGTGCCAGAATTAAGATATTCAACTTTCAAGGCTAAAATGAACAGTGTAATAATTGAAATCATTTTCGAGATCTGTCTCAGGTTTCGTTTCATTTATGACTATTTATAAAGGACGTTCCTGGTATACGCTAGATGGTTTCTGACAGTGTTTTATACGGATAATAACATATTTAAACTAAATGAAGATCGTATGTGCCAGAATTAAGATATTCAACTTTCAAGGCTAAAATGAACAGTGTAATAATTGAAATCATTTTCGAGATCTGTCTCAGGTTTCGTTTCATTTATGACTATTTATAAAGGACGTTCCTGGTATACGCTAGATGGTTTCTGACAGTGTTTTATACGGATAATAACATATTTAAACTAAATGAAGATCGTATGTGCCAGAATTAAGATATTCAACTTTCAAGGCTAAAATGAACAGTGTAATAATTGAAATCATTTTCGAGATCTGTCTCAGGTTTCGTTTCATTTATGACTATTTATAAAGGACGCTCCTGGTATACGCTAGATGGTTTCTGACAGTGTTTTTTACGGCTAATAACATATTTAAACTAAATGAAGATCGTATGTGCCAGAATTAAGATATTCAACTTTCAAGGCTAAAATGAACAGTGTAATAATTGAAATCATTTTCGAGATCTGTCTCAGGTTTCGTTTCATTTATGACTATTTATAAAGGACGTTCCTGGTATACGCTAGATGGTTTCTGACAGTGTTTTATACGGATAATAACATATTTAAACTAAATGAAGATCGTATGTGCCAGAATTAAGATATTCAACTTTCAAGGCTAAAATGAACAGTGTAATAATTGAAATCATTTTCGAGATCTGTCTCAGGTTTCGTTTCATTTATGACTATTTATAAAGGACGTTCCTGGTATACGCTAGATGGTTTCTGACAGTGTTTTATACGGATAATAACATATTTAAACTAAATGAAGATCGTATGTGCCAGAATTAAGATATTCAACTTTCAAGGCTAAAATGAACAGTGTAATAATTGAAATCATTTTGGAGAATCTACTCAGGTTTCCTTTCATTTATGACAAATTTGTATGGACGTTCCCGGTATACGCTAGATGGTTTCAGACAGTGTTTTATACGGCTAATAACATATTTAAACTAAATGAAGATCGTATGTGCCAGAATTAAGATATTCAACTTTCAAGGCTAAAATGAACAGTGTAATAATTGAAATCATTTTCGAGATCTGTCTCAGGTTTCGTTTCATTTATGACTATTTATAAAGGACGTTCCTGGTATACGCTAGATGGTTTCTGACTGTGTTTTTTACGGCTAATAACATATTTAAACTAAATGAAGATCGTATGTGCCAGAATTAAGATATTCAACTTTCAAGGCTAAAATGAACAGTGTAATAATTGAAATCATTTTCGAGATCTGTCTCAGGTTTCGTTTCATTTATGACTATTTATAAAGGACGTTCCTGGTATACGATAGATGGTTTCTGACAGTGTTTTATACGGATAATAACATATTTAAACTAAATGAAGATCGTATGTGCCAGAATTAAGATATTCAACTTTCAAGGCTAAAATGAACAGTGTAATAATTGAAATCATTTTCGAGATCTGTCTCAGGTTTCGTTTCATTTATGACTATTTATAAAGGACGTTCCTGGTATACGCTAGATGGTTTCTGACAGTGTTTTATACGGGTAATAACATATTTAAACTAAATGAAGATCGTATGTGCCAGAATTAAGATATTCAACTTTCAAGGCTAAAATGAAGAGTGTAAAAATTGAAATCATTTTCGAGATCTGTCTCAGGTTTCGTTTCATTTATGACTATTTATAAAGGACGTTCCTGGTATACGCTAGATGGTTTCTGACAGTGTTTTTTACGGCTAATAACATATTTAAACTAAATGAAGATCGTATGTGCCAGAATTAAGATATTCAACTTTCAAGGCTAAAATGAACAGTGTAATAATTGAAATCATTTTCGAGATCTGTCTCAGGTTTCGTTTCATTTATGACTATTTATAAAGGACGTTCCTGGTATACGCTAGATGGTTTCTGACAGTGTTTTATACGGGTAATAACATATTTAAACTAAATGAAGATCGTATGTGCCAGAATTAAGATATTCAACTTTCAAGGCTAAAATGAAGAGTGTAATAATTGAAATCATTTTCGAGATCTGTCTCAGGTTTCGTTTCATTTATGACTATTTATAAAGGACGTTCCTGGTATACGCTAGATGGTTTCTGACAGTGTTTTTTACGGCTAATAACATATTTAAACTAAATGAAGATCGTATGTGCCAGAATTAAGATATTCAACTTTCAAGGCTAAAATGAACAGTGTAATAATTGAAATCATTTTCGAGATCTGTCTCAGGTTTCGTTTCATTTATGACTATTTATAAAGGACGTTCCTGGTATACGCTAGATGGTTTCTGACAGTGTTTTTTACGGCTAATAACATATTTAAACTAAATGAAGATCGTATGTGCCAGAATTAAGATATTCAACTTTCAAGGCTAAAATGAACAGTGTAATAATTGAAATCATTTTCGAGATCTGTCTCAGGTTTCGTTTCATTTATGACTATTTATAAAGGACGTTCCTGGTATACGCTAGATGGTTTCTGACAGTGTTTTATACGGATAATAACATATTTAAACTAAATGAAGATCGTATGTGCCAGAATTAAGATATTCAACTTTCAAGGCTAAAATGAAGAGTGTAATAATTGAAATCATTTTCGAGATCTGTCTCAGGTTTCGTTTCATTTATGACTATTTATAAAGGACGTTCCTGGTATACGCTAGATGGTTTCTGACAGTGTTTTTTACGGCTAATAACATATTTAAACTAAATGAAGATCGTATGTGCCAGAATTAAGATATTCAACTTTCAAGGCTAAAATGAACAGTGTAATAATTGAAATCATTTTCGAGATCTGTCTCAGGTTTCGTTTCATTTATGACTATTTGTAAAGGACGTTCCTGGTATACGCTAGATGGTTTCAGACAGTGTTTTATACGGCTAATAACATATTTAAACTAAATGAAGATCGTATGTGCCAGAATTAAGATATTCAACTTTCAAGGCTAAAATGAACAGTGTAATAATTGAAATCATTTTCGAGATCTGTCTCAGGTTTCGTTTCATTTATGACTATTTATAAAGGACGTTCCTGGTATACGCTAGATGGTTTCTGACAGTGTTTTTTACGGCTAATAACATATTTAAACTAAATGAAGATCGTATGTGCCAGAATTAAGATATTCAACTTTCAAGGCTAAAATGAACAGTGTAATAATTGAAATCATTTTCGAGATCTGTCTCAGGTTTCGTTTCATTTATGACTATTTATAAAGGACGTTCCTGGTATACGCTAGATGGTTTCTGACAGTGTTTTTTACGGCTAATAACATATTTAAACTAAATGAAGATCGTATGTGCCAGAATTAAGATATTCAACTTTCAAGTCTAAAATGAACAGTGTAATAATTGAAATCATTTTCGAGATCTGTCTCAGGTTTCGTTTCATTTATGACTATTTATAAAGGACGTTCCTGGTATACGCTAGATGGTTTCTGACAGTGTTTTTTACGGCTAATAACATATTTAAACTAAATGAAGATCGTATGTGCCAGAATTAAGATATTCAACTTTCAAGGCTAAAATGAACAGTGTAATAATTGAAATCATTTTCGAGATCTGTCTCAGGTTTCGTTTCATTTATGACTATTTATAAAGGACGCTCCTGGTATACGCTAGATGGTTTCTGACAGTGTTTTTTACGGCTAATAACATATTTAAACTAAATGAAGATCGTATGTGCCAGAATTAAGATATTCAACTTTCAAGGCTAAAATGAACAGTGTAATAATTGAAATCATTTTCGAGATCTGTCTCAGGTTTCGTTTCATTTATGACTATTTATAAAGGACGTTCCTGGTATACGCTAGATGGTTTCTGACAGTGTTTTATACGGATAATAACATATTTAAACTAAATGAAGATCGTATGTGCCAGAATTAAGATATTCAACTTTCAAGGCTAAAATGAACAGTGTAATAATTGAAATCATTTTCGAGATCTGTCTCAGGTTTCGTTTCATTTATGACTATTTATAAAGGACGTTCCTGGTATACGCTAGATGGTTTCTGACAGTGTTTTATACGGATAATAACATATTTAAACTAAATGAAGATCGTATGTGCCAGAATTAAGATATTCAACTTTCAAGGCTAAAATGAACAGTGTAATAATTGAAATCATTTTGGAGAATCTACTCAGGTTTCCTTTCATTTATGACAAATTTGTATGGACGTTCCCGGTATACGCTAGATGGTTTCAGACAGTGTTTTATACGGCTAATAACATATTTAAACTAAATGAAGATCGTATGTGCCAGAATTAAGATATTCAACTTTCAAGGCTAAAATGAACAGTGTAATAATTGAAATCATTTTCGAGATCTGTCTCAGGTTTCGTTTCATTTATGACTATTTATAAAGGACGTTCCTGGTATACGCTAGATGGTTTCTGACAGTGTTTTTTACGGCTAATAACATATTTAAACTAAATGAAGATCGTATGTGCCAGAATTAAGATATTCAACTTTCAAGGCTAAAATGAACAGTGTAATAATTGAAATCATTTTCGAGATCTGTCTCAGGTTTCGTTTCATTTATGACTATTTATAAAGGACGTTCCTGGTATACGCTAGATGGTTTCTGACAGTGTTTTTTACGGCTAATAACATATTTAAACTAAATGAAGATCGTATGTGCCAGAATTAAGATATTCAACTTTCAAGTCTAAAATGAACAGTGTAATAATTGAAATCATTTTCGAGATCTGTCTCAGGTTTCGTTTCATTTATGACTATTTATAAAGGACGTTCCTGGTATACGCTAGATGGTTTCTGACAGTGTTTTTTACGGCTAATAACATATTTAAACTAAATGAAGATCGTATGTGCCAGAATTAAGATATTCAACTTTCAAGGCTAAAATGAACAGTGTAATAATTGAAATCATTTTCGAGATCTGTCTCAGGTTTCGTTTCATTTATGACTATTTATAAAGGACGCTCCTGGTATACGCTAGATGGTTTCTGACAGTGTTTTTTACGGCTAATAACATATTTAAACTAAATGAAGATCGTATGTGCCAGAATTAAGATATTCAACTTTCAAGGCTAAAATGAACAGTGTAATAATTGAAATCATTTTCGAGAT
Organism: Phalangium opilio; assembly: GCF_054372755.1. Taxonomy (NCBI): domain Eukaryota; kingdom Metazoa; phylum Arthropoda; class Arachnida; order Opiliones; family Phalangiidae; genus Phalangium; species Phalangium opilio. Next base: position 705,516 of record NW_028324255.1, read on the forward strand.
CTGTCTCAGGTTTCGTTTCATTTATGACTATTTATAAAGGACGTTCCTGGTATACGCTAGATGGTTTCTGACAGTGTTTTATACGGATAATAACATATTTAAACTAAATGAAGATCGTATGTGCCAGAATTAAGATATTCAACTTTCAAGGCTAAAATGAACAGTGTAATAATTGAAATCATTTTCGAGATCTGTCTCAGGTTTCGTTTCATTTATGACTATTTATAAAGGACGTTCCTGGTATACGCTAGATGGTTTCTGACAGTGTTTTATACGGATAATAACATATTTAAACTAAATGAAGATCGTATGTGCCAGAATTAAGATATTCAACTTTCAAGGCTAAAATGAACAGTGTAATAATTGAAATCATTTTGGAGAATCTACTCAGGTTTCCTTTCATTTATGACAAATTTGTATGGACGTTCCCGGTATACGCTAGATGGTTTCAGACAGTGTTTTATACGGCTAATAACATATTTAAACTAAATGAAGATCGTATGTGCCAGAATTAAGATATTCAACTTTCAAGGCTAAAATGAACAGTGTAATAATTGAAATCATTTTCGAGATCTGTCTCAGGTTTCGTTTCATTTATGACTATTTATAAAGGACGTTCCTGGTATACGCTAGATGGTTTCTGACAGTGTTTTTTACGGCTAATAACATATTTAAACTAAATGAAGATCGTATGTGCCAGAATTAAGATATTCAACTTTCAAGGCTAAAATGAACAGTGTAATAATTGAAATCATTTTCGAGATCTGTCTCAGGTTTCGTTTCATTTATGACTATTTATAAAGGACGTTCCTGGTATACGCTAGATGGTTTCTGACAGTGTTTTATACGGATAATAACATATTTAAACTAAATGAAGATCGTATGTGCCAGAATTAAGATATTCAACTTTCAAGGCTAAAATGAACAGTGTAATAATTGAAATCATTTTCGAGATCTGTCTCAGGTTTCGTTTCATTTATGACTATTTATAAAGGACGCTCCTGGTATACGCTAGATGGTTTCTGACAGTGTTTTTTACGGATAATAACATATTTAAACTAAATGAAGATCGTATGTGCCAGAATTAAGATATTCAACTTTCAAGGCTAAAATGAACAGTGTAATAATTGAAATCATTTTCGAGATCTGTCTCAGGTTTCGTTTCATTTATGACTATTTATAAAGGACGTTCCTGGTATACGCTAGATGGTTTCTGACAGTGTTTTATACGGATAATAACATATTTAAACTAAATGAAGATCGTATGTGCCAGAATTAAGATATTCAACTTTCAAGGCTAAAATGAACAGTGTAATAATTGAAATCATTTTCGAGATCTGTCTCAGGTTTCGTTTCATTTATGACTATTTATAAAGGACGTTCCTGGTATACGCTAGATGGTTTCTGACAGTGTTTTATACGGATAATAACATATTTAAACTAAATGAAGATCGTATGTGCCAGAATTAAGATATTCAACTTTCAAGGCTAAAATGAAGAGTGTAATAATTGAAATCATTTTCGAGATCTGTCTCAGGTTTCGTTTCATTTATGACTATTTATAAAGGACGTTCCTGGTATACGCTAGATGGTTTCTGACAGTGTTTTTTACGGCTAATAACATATTTAAACTAAATGAAGATCGTATGTGCCAGAATTAAGATATTCAACTTTCAAGGCTAAAATGAACAGTGTAATAATTGAAATCATTTTCGAGATCTGTCTCAGGTTTCGTTTCATTTATGACTATTTATAAAGGACGCTCCTGGTATACGCTAGATGGTTTCTGACAGTGTTTTTTACGGCTAATAACATATTTAAACTAAATGAAGATCGTATGTGCCAGAATTAAGATATTCAACTTTCAAGGCTAAAATGAACAGTGTAATAATTGAAATCATTTTCGAGATCTGTCTCAGGTTTCGTTTCATTTATGACTATTTATAAAGGACGTTCCTGGTATACGCTAGATGGTTTCTGACAGTGTTTTATACGGATAATAACATATTTAAACTAAATGAAGATCGTATGTGCCAGAATTAAGATATTCAACTTTCAAGGCTAAAATGAACAGTGTAATAATTGAAATCATTTTCGAGATCTGTCTCAGGTTTCGTTTCATTTATGACTATTTATAAAGGACGTTCCTGGTATACGCTAGATGGTTTCTGACAGTGTTTTATACGGATAATAACATATTTAAACTAAATGAAGATCGTATGTGCCAGAATTAAGATATTCAACTTTCAAGGCTAAAATGAACAGTGTAATAATTGAAATCATTTTCGAGATCTGTCTCAGGTTTCGTTTCATTTATGACTATTTATAAAGGACGCTCCTGGTATACGCTAGATGGTTTCTGACAGTGTTTTTTACGGCTAATAACATATTTAAACTAAATGAAGATCGTATGTGCCAGAATTAAGATATTCAACTTTCAAGGCTAAAATGAACAGTGTAATAATTGAAATCATTTTCGAGATCTGTCTCAGGTTTCGTTTCATTTATGACTATTTATAAAGGACGTTCCTGGTATACGCTAGATGGTTTCTGACAGTGTTTTATACGGATAATAACATATTTAAACTAAATGAAGATCGTATGTGCCAGAATTAAGATATTCAACTTTCAAGGCTAAAATGAACAGTGTAATAATTGAAATCATTTTCGAGATCTGTCTCAGGTTTCGTTTCATTTATGACTATTTATAAAGGACGTTCCTGGTATACGCTAGATGGTTTCTGACAGTGTTTTATACGGATAATAACATATTTAAACTAAATGAAGATCGTATGTGCCAGAATTAAGATATTCAACTTTCAAGGCTAAAATGAACAGTGTAATAATTGAAATCATTTTGGAGAATCTACTCAGGTTTCCTTTCATTTATGACAAATTTGTATGGACGTTCCCGGTATACGCTAGATGGTTTCAGACAGTGTTTTATACGGCTAATAACATATTTAAACTAAATGAAGATCGTATGTGCCAGAATTAAGATATTCAACTTTCAAGGCTAAAATGAACAGTGTAATAATTGAAATCATTTTCGAGATCTGTCTCAGGTTTCGTTTCATTTATGACTATTTATAAAGGACGTTCCTGGTATACGCTAGATGGTTTCTGACAGTGTTTTTTACGGCTAATAACATATTTAAACTAAATGAAGATCGTATGTGCCAGAATTAAGATATTCAACTTTCAAGGCTAAAATGAACAGTGTAATAATTGAAATCATTTTCGAGATCTGTCTCAGGTTTCGTTTCATTTATGACTATTTATAAAGGACGTTCCTGGTATACGATAGATGGTTTCTGACAGTGTTTTATACGGATAATAACATATTTAAACTAAATGAAGATCGTATGTGCCAGAATTAAGATATTCAACTTTCAAGGCTAAAATGAACAGTGTAATAATTGAAATCATTTTCGAGATCTGTCTCAGGTTTCGTTTCATTTATGACTATTTATAAAGGACGTTCCTGGTATACGCTAGATGGTTTCTGACAGTGTTTTATACGGGTAATAACATATTTAAACTAAATGAAGATCGTATGTGCCAGAATTAAGATATTCAACTTTCAAGGCTAAAATGAAGAGTGTAAAAATTGAAATCATTTTCGAGATCTGTCTCAGGTTTCGTTTCATTTATGACTATTTATAAAGGACGTTCCTGGTATACGCTAGATGGTTTCTGACAGTGTTTTTTACGGCTAATAACATATTTAAACTAAATGAAGATCGTATGTGCCAGAATTAAGATATTCAACTTTCAAGGCTAAAATGAACAGTGTAATAATTGAAATCATTTTCGAGATCTGTCTCAGGTTTCGTTTCATTTATGACTATTTATAAAGGACGTTCCTGGTATACGCTAGATGGTTTCTGACAGTGTTTTATACGGGTAATAACATATTTAAACTAAATGAAGATCGTATGTGCCAGAATTAAGATATTCAACTTTCAAGGCTAAAATGAAGAGTGTAATAATTGAAATCATTTTCGAGATCTGTCTCAGGTTTCGTTTCATTTATGACTATTTATAAAGGACGTTCCTGGTATACGCTAGATGGTTTCTGACAGTGTTTTTTACGGCTAATAACATATTTAAACTAAATGAAGATCGTATGTGCCAGAATTAAGATATTCAACTTTCAAGGCTAAAATGAACAGTGTAATAATTGAAATCATTTTCGAGATCTGTCTCAGGTTTCGTTTCATTTATGACTATTTATAAAGGACGTTCCTGGTATACGCTAGATGGTTTCTGACAGTGTTTTTTACGGCTAATAACATATTTAAACTAAATGAAGATCGTATGTGCCAGAATTAAGATATTCAACTTTCAAGGCTAAAATGAACAGTGTAATAATTGAAATCATTTTCGAGATCTGTCTCAGGTTTCGTTTCATTTATGACTATTTATAAAGGACGTTCCTGGTATACGCTAGATGGTTTCTGACAGTGTTTTATACGGATAATAACATATTTAAACTAAATGAAGATCGTATGTGCCAGAATTAAGATATTCAACTTTCAAGGCTAAAATGAAGAGTGTAATAATTGAAATCATTTTCGAGATCTGTCTCAGGTTTCGTTTCATTTATGACTATTTATAAAGGACGTTCCTGGTATACGCTAGATGGTTTCTGACAGTGTTTTTTACGGCTAATAACATATTTAAACTAAATGAAGATCGTATGTGCCAGAATTAAGATATTCAACTTTCAAGGCTAAAATGAACAGTGTAATAATTGAAATCATTTTCGAGATCTGTCTCAGGTTTCGTTTCATTTATGACTATTTATAAAGGACGTTCCTGGTATACGCTAGATGGTTTCTGACAGTGTTTTTTACGGCTAATAACATATTTAAACTAAATGAAGATCGTATGTGCCAGAATTAAGATATTCAACTTTCAAGGCTAAAATGAACAGTGTAATAATTGAAATCATTTTCGAGATCTGTCTCAGGTTTCGTTTCATTTATGACTATTTATAAAGGACGTTCCTGGTATACGCTAGATGGTTTCTGACAGTGTTTTATACGGATAATAACATATTTAAACTAAATGAAGATCGTATGTGCCAGAATTAAGATATTCAACTTTCAAGGCTAAAATGAACAGTGTAATAATTGAAATCATTTTCGAGATCTGTCTCAGGTTTCGTTTCATTTATGACTATTTATAAAGGACGCTCCTGGTATACGCTAGATGGTTTCTGACAGTGTTTTTTACGGATAATAACATATTTAAACTAAATGAAGATCGTATGTGCCAGAATTAAGATATTCAACTTTCAAGGCTAAAATGAACAGTGTAATAATTGAAATCATTTTCGAGATCTGTCTCAGGTTTCGTTTCATTTATGACTATTTATAAAGGACGTTCCTGGTATACGCTAGATGGTTTCTGACAGTGTTTTATACGGATAATAACATATTTAAACTAAATGAAGATCGTATGTGCCAGAATTAAGATATTCAACTTTCAAGGCTAAAATGAACAGTGTAATAATTGAAATCATTTTCGAGATCTGTCTCAGGTTTCGTTTCATTTATGACTATTTATAAAGGACGTTCCTGGTATACGCTAGATGGTTTCTGACAGTGTTTTATACGGATAATAACATATTTAAACTAAATGAAGATCGTATGTGCCAGAATTAAGATATTCAACTTTCAAGGCTAAAATGAAGAGTGTAATAATTGAAATCATTTTCGAGATCTGTCTCAGGTTTCGTTTCATTTATGACTATTTATAAAGGACGTTCCTGGTATACGCTAGATGGTTTCTGACAGTGTTTTTTACGGCTAATAACATATTTAAACTAAATGAAGATCGTATGTGCCAGAATTAAGATATTCAACTTTCAAGGCTAAAATGAACAGTGTAATAATTGAAATCATTTTCGAGATCTGTCTCAGGTTTCGTTTCATTTATGACTATTTATAAAGGACGCTCCTGGTATACGCTAGATGGTTTCTGACAGTGTTTTTTACGGCTAATAACATATTTAAACTAAATGAAGATCGTATGTGCCAGAATTAAGATATTCAACTTTCAAGGCTAAAATGAACAGTGTAATAATTGAAATCATTTTCGAGATCTGTCTCAGGTTTCGTTTCATTTATGACTATTTATAAAGGACGTTCCTGGTATACGCTAGATGGTTTCTGACAGTGTTTTATACGGATAATAACATATTTAAACTAAATGAAGATCGTATGTGCCAGAATTAAGATATTCAACTTTCAAGGCTAAAATGAACAGTGTAATAATTGAAATCATTTTCGAGATCTGTCTCAGGTTTCGTTTCATTTATGACTATTTATAAAGGACGTTCCTGGTATACGCTAGATGGTTTCTGACAGTGTTTTATACGGATAATAACATATTTAAACTAAATGAAGATCGTATGTGCCAGAATTAAGATATTCAACTTTCAAGGCTAAAATGAACAGTGTAATAATTGAAATCATTTTCGAGATCTGTCTCAGGTTTCGTTTCATTTATGACTATTTATAAAGGACGCTCCTGGTATACGCTAGATGGTTTCTGACAGTGTTTTTTACGGCTAATAACATATTTAAACTAAATGAAGATCGTATGTGCCAGAATTAAGATATTCAACTTTCAAGGCTAAAATGAACAGTGTAATAATTGAAATCATTTTCGAGATCTGTCTCAGGTTTCGTTTCATTTATGACTATTTATAAAGGACGTTCCTGGTATACGCTAGATGGTTTCTGACAGTGTTTTATACGGATAATAACATATTTAAACTAAATGAAGATCGTATGTGCCAGAATTAAGATATTCAACTTTCAAGGCTAAAATGAACAGTGTAATAATTGAAATCATTTTCGAGATCTGTCTCAGGTTTCGTTTCATTTATGACTATTTATAAAGGACGTTCCTGGTATACGCTAGATGGTTTCTGACAGTGTTTTATACGGATAATAACATATTTAAACTAAATGAAGATCGTATGTGCCAGAATTAAGATATTCAACTTTCAAGGCTAAAATGAACAGTGTAATAATTGAAATCATTTTGGAGAATCTACTCAGGTTTCCTTTCATTTATGACAAATTTGTATGGACGTTCCCGGTATACGCTAGATGGTTTCAGACAGTGTTTTATACGGCTAATAACATATTTAAACTAAATGAAGATCGTATGTGCCAGAATTAAGATATTCAACTTTCAAGGCTAAAATGAACAGTGTAATAATTGAAATCATTTTCGAGATCTGTCTCAGGTTTCGTTTCATTTATGACTATTTATAAAGGACGTTCCTGGTATACGCTAGATGGTTTCTGACAGTGTTTTTTACGGCTAATAACATATTTAAACTAAATGAAGATCGTATGTGCCAGAATTAAGATATTCAACTTTCAAGGCTAAAATGAACAGTGTAATAATTGAAATCATTTTCGAGATCTGTCTCAGGTTTCGTTTCATTTATGACTATTTATAAAGGACGTTCCTGGTATACGATAGATGGTTTCTGACAGTGTTTTATACGGATAATAACATATTTAAACTAAATGAAGATCGTATGTGCCAGAATTAAGATATTCAACTTTCAAGGCTAAAATGAACAGTGTAATAATTGAAATCATTTTCGAGATCTGTCTCAGGTTTCGTTTCATTTATGACTATTTATAAAGGACGTTCCTGGTATACGCTAGATGGTTTCTGACAGTGTTTTATACGGGTAATAACATATTTAAACTAAATGAAGATCGTATGTGCCAGAATTAAGATATTCAACTTTCAAGGCTAAAATGAAGAGTGTAAAAATTGAAATCATTTTCGAGATCTGTCTCAGGTTTCGTTTCATTTATGACTATTTATAAAGGACGTTCCTGGTATACGCTAGATGGTTTCTGACAGTGTTTTTTACGGCTAATAACATATTTAAACTAAATGAAGATCGTATGTGCCAGAATTAAGATATTCAACTTTCAAGGCTAAAATGAACAGTGTAATAATTGAAATCATTTTCGAGATCTGTCTCAGGTTTCGTTTCATTTATGACTATTTATAAAGGACGTTCCTGGTATACGCTAGATGGTTTCTGACAGTGTTTTATACGGGTAATAACATATTTAAACTAAATGAAGATCGTATGTGCCAGAATTAAGATATTCAACTTTCAAGGCTAAAATGAAGAGTGTAATAATTGAAATCATTTTCGAGATCTGTCTCAGGTTTCGTTTCATTTATGACTATTTATAAAGGACGTTCCTGGTATACGCTAGATGGTTTCTGACAGTGTTTTTTACGGCTAATAACATATTTAAACTAAATGAAGATCGTATGTGCCAGAATTAAGATATTCAACTTTCAAGGCTAAAATGAACAGTGTAATAATTGAAATCATTTTCGAGATCTGTCTCAGGTTTCGTTTCATTTATGACTATTTATAAAGGACGTTCCTGGTATACGCTAGATGGTTTCTGACAGTGTTTTTTACGGCTAATAACATATTTAAACTAAATGAAGATCGTATGTGCCAGAATTAAGATATTCAACTTTCAAGGCTAAAATGAACAGTGTAATAATTGAAATCATTTTCGAGATCTGTCTCAGGTTTCGTTTCATTTATGACTATTTATAAAGGACGTTCCTGGTATACGCTAGATGGTTTCTGACAGTGTTTTATACGGATAATAACATATTTAAACTAAATGAAGATCGTATGTGCCAGAATTAAGATATTCAACTTTCAAGGCTAAAATGAAGAGTGTAATAATTGAAATCATTTTCGAGATCTGTCTCAGGTTTCGTTTCATTTATGACTATTTATAAAGGACGTTCCTGGTATACGCTAGATGGTTTCTGACAGTGTTTTTTACGGCTAATAACATATTTAAACTAAATGAAGATCGTATGTGCCAGAATTAAGATATTCAACTTTCAAGGCTAAAATGAACAGTGTAATAATTGAAATCATTTTCGAGATCTGTCTCAGGTTTCGTTTCATTTATGACTATTTATAAAGGACGTTCCTGGTATACGCTAGATGGTTTCAGACAGTGTTTTATACGGCTAATAACATATTTAAACTAAATGAAGATCGTATGTGCCAGAATTAAGATATTCAACTTTCAAGGCTAAAATGAACAGTGTAATAATTGAAATCATTTTCGAGATCTGTCTCAGGTTTCGTTTCATTTATGACTATTTATAAAGGACGTTCCTGGTATACGCTAGATGGTTTCTGACAGTGTTTTTTACGGCTAATAACATATTTAAACTAAATGAAGATCGTATGTGCCAGAATTAAGATATTCAACTTTCAAGGCTAAAATGAACAGTGTAATAATTGAAATCATTTTCGAGATCTGTCTCAGGTTTCGTTTCATTTATGACTATTTATAAAGGACGTTCCTGGTATACGCTAGATGGTTTCTGACAGTGTTTTTTACGGCTAATAACATATTTAAACTAAATGAAGATCGTATGTGCCAGAATTAAGATATTCAACTTTCAAGGCTAAAATGAACAGTGTAATAATTGAAATCATTTTCGAGATCTGTCTCAGGTTTCGTTTCATTTATGACTATTTATAAAGGACGTTCCTGGTATACGCTAGATGGTTTCTGACAGTGTTTTTTACGGCTAATAACATATTTAAACTAAATGAAGATCGTATGTGCCAGAATTAAGATATTCAACTTTCAAGGCTAAAATGAACAGTGTAATAATTGAAATCATTTTCGAGATCTGTCTCAGGTTTCGTTTCATTTATGACTATTTATAAAGGACGCTCCTGGTATACGCTAGATGGTTTCTGACAGTGTTTTTTACGGCTAATAACATATTTAAACTAAATGAAGATCGTATGTTCCAGAATTAAGATATTCAACTTTCAAGGCTAAAATGAACAGTGTAATAATTGAAATCATTTTCGAGATCTGTCTCAGGTTTCGTTTCATTTATGACTATTTATAAAGGACGTTCCTGGTATACGCTAGATGGTTTCTGACAGTGTTTTATACGGATAATAACATATTTAAACTAAATGAAGATCGTATGTGCCAGAATTAAGATATTCAACTTTCAAGGCTAAAATGAACAGTGTAATAATTGAAATCATTTTCGAGATCTGTCTCAGGTTTCGTTTCATTTATGACTATTTATAAAGGACGTTCCTGGTATACGCTAGATGGTTTCTGACAGTGTTTTATACGGATAATAACATATTTAAACTAAATGAAGATCGTATGTGCCAGAATTAAGATATTCAACTTTCAAGGCTAAAATGAACAGTGTAATAATTGAAATCATTTTGGAGAATCTACTCAGGTTTCCTTTCATTTATGACAAATTTGTATGGACGTTCCCGGTATACGCTAGATGGTTTCAGACAGTGTTTTATACGGCTAATAACATATTTAAACTAAATGAAGATCGTATGTGCCAGAATTAAGATATTCAACTTTCAAGGCTAAAATGAACAGTGTAATAATTGAAATCATTTTCGAGATCTGTCTCAGGTTTCGTTTCATTTATGACTATTTATAAAGGACGTTCCTGGTATACGCTAGATGGTTTCTGACAGTGTTTTATACGGATAATAACATATTTAAACTAAATGAAGATCGTATGTGCCAGAATTAAGATATTCAACTTTCAAGGCTAAAATGAACAGTGTAATAATTGAAATCATTTTCGAGATCTGTCTCAGGTTTCGTTTCATTTATGACTATTTATAAAGGACGTTCCTGGTATACGCTAGATGGTTTCTGACAGTGTTTTATACGGGTAATAACATATTTAAACTAAATGAAGATCGTATGTGCCAGAATTAAGATATTCAACTTTCAAGGCTAAAATGAAGAGTGTAATAATTGAAATCATTTTCGAGATCTGTCTCAGGTTTCGTTTCATTTATGACTATTTATAAAGGACGTTCCTGGTATACGCTAGATGGTTTCTGACAGTGTTTTTTACGGCTAATAACATATTTAAACTAAATGAAGATCGTATGTGCCAGAATTAAGATATTCAACTTTCAAGGCTAAAATGAACAGTGTAATAATTGAAATCATTTTCGAGATCTGTCTCAGGTTTCGTTTCATTTATGACTATTTATAAAGGACGTTCCTGGTATACGCTAGATGGTTTCTGACAGTGTTTTTTACGGCTAATAACATATTTAAACTAAATGAAGATCGTATGTGCCAGAATTAAGATATTCAACTTTCAAGGCTAAAATGAACAGTGTAATAATTGAAATCATTTTCGAGATCTGTCTCAGGTTTCGTTTCATTTATGACTATTTATAAAGGACGTTCCTGGTATACGCTAGATGGTTTCTGACAGTGTTTTATACGGATAATAACATATTTAAACTAAATGAAGATCGTATGTGCCAGAATTAAGATATTCAACTTTCAAGGCTAAAATGAAGAGTGTAATAATTGAAATCATTTTCGAGATCTGTCTCAGGTTTCGTTTCATTTATGACTATTTATAAAGGACGTTCCTGGTATACGCTAGATGGTTTCTGACAGTGTTTTTTACGGCTAATAACATATTTAAACTAAATGAAGATCGTATGTGCCAGAATTAAGATATTCAACTTTCAAGGCTAAAATGAACAGTGTAATAATTGAAATCATTTTCGAGATCTGTCTCAGGTTTCGTTTCATTTATGACTATTTATAAAGGACGTTCCTGGTATACGCTAGATGGTTTCTGACAGTGTTTTATACGGATAATAACATATTTAAACTAAATGAAGATCGTATGTGCCAGAATTAAGATATTCAACTTTCAAGGCTAAAATGAACAGTGTAATAATTGAAATCATTTTCGAGATCTGTCTCAGGTTTCGTTTCATTTATGACTATTTATAAAGGACGTTCCTGGTATACGCTAGATGGTTTCTGACAGTGTTTTTTACGGCTAATAACATATTTAAACTAAATGAAGATCGTATGTGCCAGAATTAAGATATTCAACTTTCAAGGCTAAAATGAACAGTGTAATAATTGAAATCATTTTCGAGATCTGTCTCAGGTTTCGTTTCATTTATGACTATTTATAAAGGACGTTCCTGGTATACGCTAGATGGTTTCTGACAGTGTTTTTTACGGCTAATAACATATTTAAACTAAATGAAGATCGTATGTGCCAGAATTAAGATATTCAACTTTCAAGGCTAAAATGAACAGTGTAATAATTGAAATCATTTTCGAGATCTGTCTCAGGTTTCGTTTCATTTATGACTATTTATAAAGGACGTTCCTGGTATACGCTAGATGGTTTCAGACAGTGTTTTATACGGCTAATAACATATTTAAACTAAATGAAGATCGTATGTGCCAGAATTAAGATATTCAACTTTCAAGGCTAAAATGAACAGTGTAATAATTGAAATCATTTTCGAGATCTGTCTCAGGTTTCGTTTCATTTATGACTATTTATAAAGGACGTTCCTGGTATACGCTAGATGGTTTCTGACAGTGTTTTTTACGGCTAATAACATATTTAAACTAAATGAAGATCGTATGTGCCAGAATTAAGATATTCAACTTTCAAGGCTAAAATGAACAGTGTAATAATTGAAATCATTTTCGAGATCTGTCTCAGGTTTCGTTTCATTTATGACTATTTATAAAGGACGTTCCTGGTATACGCTAGATGGTTTCTGACAGTGTTTTTTACGGCTAATAACATATTTAAACTAAATGAAGATCGTATGTGCCAGAATTAAGATATTCAACTTTCAAGGCTAAAATGAACAGTGTAATAATTGAAATCATTTTCGAGATCTGTCTCAGGTTTCGTTTCATTTATGACTATTTATAAAGGACGTTCCTGGTATACGCTAGATGGTTTCTGACAGTGTTTTTTACGGCTAATAACATATTTAAACTAAATGAAGATCGTATGTGCCAGAATTAAGATATTCAACTTTCAAGGCTAAAATGAACAGTGTAATAATTGAAATCATTTTCGAGATCTGTCTCAGGTTTCGTTTCATTTATGACTATTTATAAAGGACGTTCCTGGTATACGCTAGATGGTTTCTGACAGTGTTTTATACGGATAATAACATATTTAAACTAAATGAAGATCGTATGTGCCAGAATTAAGATATTCAACTTTCAAGGCTAAAATGAAGAGTGTAATAATTGAAATCATTTTCGAGATCTGTCTCAGGTTTCGTTTCATTTATGACTATTTATAAAGGACGTTCCTGGTATACGCTAGATGGTTTCTGACAGTGTTTTTTACGGCTAATAACATATTTAAACTAAATGAAGATCGTATGTGCCAGAATTAAGATATTCAACTTTCAAGGCTAAAATGAACAGTGTAATAATTGAAATCATTTTCGAGATCTGTCTCAGGTTTCGTTTCATTTATGACTATTTATAAAGGACGTTCCTGGTATACGCTAGATGGTTTCAGACAGTGTTTTATACGGCTAATAACATATTTAAACTAAATGAAGATCGTATGTGCCAGAATTAAGATATTCAACTTTCAAGGCTAAAATGAACAGTGTAATAATTGAAATCATTTTCGAGATCTGTCTCAGGTTTCGTTTCATTTATGACTATTTATAAAGGACGTTCCTGGTATACGCTAGATGGTTTCTGACAGTGTTTTTTACGGCTAATAACATATTTAAACTAAATGAAGATCGTATGTGCCAGAATTAAGATATTCAACTTTCAAGGCTAAAATGAACAGTGTAATAATTGAAATCATTTTCGAGATCTGTCTCAGGTTTCGTTTCATTTATGACTATTTATAAAGGACGTTCCTGGTATACGCTAGATGGTTTCTGACAGTGTTTTTTACGGCTAATAACATATTTAAACTAAATGAAGATCGTATGTGCCAGAATTAAGATATTCAACTTTCAAGGCTAAAATGAACAGTGTAATAATTGAAATCATTTTCGAGATCTGTCTCAGGTTTCGTTTCATTTATGACTATTTATAAAGGACGTTCCTGGTATACGCTAGATGGTTTCTGACAGTGTTTTTTACGGCTAATAACATATTTAAACTAAATGAAGATCGTATGTGCCAGAATTAAGATATTCAACTTTCAAGGCTAAAATGAACAGTGTAATAATTGAAATCATTTTCGAGATCTGTCTCAGGTTTCGTTTCATTTATGACTATTTATAAAGGACGCTCCTGGTATACGCTAGATGGTTTCAGACAGTGTTTTATACGGCTAATAACATATTTAAACTAAATGAAGATCGTATGTGCCAGAATTAAGATATTCAACTTTCAAGGCTAAAATGAACAGTGTAATAATTGAAATCATTTTCGAGATCTGTCTCAGGTTTCGTTTCATTTATGACTATTTATAAAGGACGTTCCTGGTATACGCTAGATGGTTTCTGACAGTGTTTTTTACGGCTAATAACATATTTAAACTAAATGAAGATCGTATGTGCCAGAATTAAGATATTCAACTTTCAAGGCTAAAATGAACAGTGTAATAATTGAAATCATTTTCGAGATCTGTCTCAGTCTTCGTTTCATTTATGACTATTTATAAAGGACGTTCCTGGTATACGCTAGATGGTTTCTGACAGTGTTTTTTACGGCTAATAACATATTTAAACTAAATGAAGATCGTATGTGCCAGAATTAAGATATTCAACTTTCAAGGCTAAAATGAACAGTGTAATAATTGAAATCATTTTCGAGATCTGTCTCAGGTTTCGTTTCATTTATGACTATTTATAAAGGACGTTCCTGGTATACGCTAGATGGTTTCTGACAGTGTTTTATACGGATAATAACATATTTAAACTAAATGAAGATCGTATGTGCCAGAATTAAGATATTCAACTTTCAAGGCTAAAATGAAGAGTGTAATAATTGAAATCATTTTCGAGATCTGTCTCAGGTTTCGTTTCATTTATGACTATTTATAAAGGACGTTCCTGGTATACGCTAGATGGTTTCTGACAGTGTTTTTTACGGCTAATAACATATTTAAACTAAATGAAGATCGTATGTGCCAGAATTAAGATATTCAACTTTCAAGGCTAAAATGAACAGTGTAATAATTGAAATCATTTTCGAGATCTGTCTCAGGTTTCGTTTCATTTATGACTATTTATAAAGGACGTTCCTGGTATACGCTAGATGGTTTCAGACAGTGTTTTATACGGCTAATAACATATTTAAACTAAATGAAGATCGTATGTGCCAGAATTAAGATATTCAACTTTCAAGGCTAAAATGAACAGTGTAATAATTGAAATCATTTTCGAGATCTGTCTCAGGTTTCGTTTCATTTATGACTATTTATAAAGGACGTTCCTGGTATACGCTAGATGGTTTCTGACAGTGTTTTTTACGGCTAATAACATATTTAAACTAAATGAAGATCGTATGTGCCAGAATTAAGATATTCAACTTTCAAGGCTAAAATGAACAGTGTAATAATTGAAATCATTTTCGAGATCTGTCTCAGGTTTCGTTTCATTTATGACTATTTATAAAGGACGTTCCTGGTATACGCTAGATGGTTTCTGACAGTGTTTTTTACGGCTAATAACATATTTAAACTAAATGAAGATCGTATGTGCCAGAATTAAGATATTCAACTTTCAAGGCTAAAATGAACAGTGTAATAATTGAAATCATTTTCGAGATCTGTCTCAGGTTTCGTTTCATTTATGACTATTTATAAAGGACGTTCCTGGTATACGCTAGATGGTTTCTGACAGTGTTTTTTACGGCTAATAACATATTTAAACTAAATGAAGATCGTATGTGCCAGAATTAAGATATTCAACTTTCAAGGCTAAAATGAACAGTGTAATAATTGAAATCATTTTCGAGATCTGTCTCAGGTTTCGTTTCATTTATGACTATTTATAAAGGACGCTCCTGGTATACGCTAGATGGTTTCAGACAGTGTTTTATACGGCTAATAACATATTTAAACTAAATGAAGATCGTATGTGCCAGAATTAAGATATTCAACTTTCAAGGCTAAAATGAACAGTGTAATAATTGAAATCATTTTCGAGATCTGTCTCAGGTTTCGTTTCATTTATGACTATTTATAAAGGACGTTCCTGGTATACGCTAGATGGTTTCTGACAGTGTTTTTTACGGCTAATAACATATTTAAACTAAATGAAGATCGTATGTGCCAGAATTAAGATATTCAACTTTCAAGGCTAAAATGAACAGTGTAATAATTGAAATCATTTTCGAGATCTGTCTCAGGTTTCGTTTCATTTATGACTATTTATAAAGGACGTTCCTGGTATACGCTAGATGGTTTCTGACAGTGTTTTTTACGGCTAATAACATATTTAAACTAAATGAAGATCGTATGTGCCAGAATTAAGATATTCAACTTTCAAGGCTAAAATGAACAGTGTAATAATTGAAATCATTTTCGAGATCTGTCTCAGGTTTCGTTTCATTTATGACTATTTATAAAGGACGTTCCTGGTATACGCTAGATGGTTTCTGACAGTGTTTTATACGGATAATAACATATTTAAACTAAATGAAGATCGTATGTGCCAGAATTAAGATATTCAACTTTCAAGGCTAAAATGAAGAGTGTAATAATTGAAATCATTTTCGAGATCTGTCTCAGGTTTCGTTTCATTTATGACTATTTATAAAGGACGTTCCTGGTATACGCTAGATGGTTTCTGACAGTGTTTTTTACGGCTAATAACATATTTAAACTAAATGAAGATCGTATGTGCCAGAATTAAGATATTCAACTTTCAAGGCTAAAATGAACAGTGTAATAATTGAAATCATTTTCGAGATCTGTCTCAGGTTTCGTTTCATTTATGACTATTTATAAAGGACGTTCCTGGTATACGCTAGATGGTTTCAGACAGTGTTTTATACGGCTAATAACATATTTAAACTAAATGAAGATCGTATGTGCCAGAATTAAGATATTCAACTTTCAAGGCTAAAATGAACAGTGTAATAATTGAAATCATTTTCGAGATCTGTCTCAGGTTTCGTTTCATTTATGACTATTTATAAAGGACGTTCCTGGTATACGCTAGATGGTTTCTGACAGTGTTTTTTACGGCTAATAACATATTTAAACTAAATGAAGATCGTATGTGCCAGAATTAAGATATTCAACTTTCAAGGCTAAAATGAACAGTGTAATAATTGAAATCATTTTCGAGATCTGTCTCAGGTTTCGTTTCATTTATGACTATTTATAAAGGACGTTCCTGGTATACGCTAGATGGTTTCTGACAGTGTTTTTTACGGCTAATAACATATTTAAACTAAATGAAGATCGTATGTGCCAGAATTAAGATATTCAACTTTCAAGGCTAAAATGAACAGTGTAATAATTGAAATCATTTTCGAGATCTGTCTCAGGTTTCGTTTCATTTATGACTATTTATAAAGGACGTTCCTGGTATACGCTAGATGGTTTCTGACAGTGTTTTTTACGGCTAATAACATATTTAAACTAAATGAAGATCGTATGTGCCAGAATTAAGATATTCAACTTTCAAGGCTAAAATGAACAGTGTAATAATTGAAATCATTTTCGAGATCTGTCTCAGGTTTCGTTTCATTTATGACTATTTATAAAGGACGTTCCTGGTATACGCTAGATGGTTTCTGACAGTGTTTTTTACGGCTAATAACATATTTAAACTAAATGAAGATCGTATGTGCCAGAATTAAGATATTCAACTTTCAAGGCTAAAATGAACAGTGTAATAATTGAAATCATTTTCGAGATCTGTCTCAGGTTTCGTTTCATTTATGACTATTTATAAAGGACGCTCCTGGTATACGCTAGATGGTTTCTGACAGTGTTTTTTACGGCTAATAACATATTTAAACTAAATGAAGATCGTATGTGCCAGAATTAAGATATTCAACTTTCAAGGCTAAAATGAACAGTGTAATAATTGAAATCATTTTCGAGATCTGTCTCAGGTTTCGTTTCATTTATGACTATTTATAAAGGACGTTCCTGGTATACGCTAGATGGTTTCTGACAGTGTTATATACGGATAATAACATATTTAAACTAAATGAAGATCGTATGTGCCAGAATTAAGATATTCAACTTTCAAGGCTAAAATGAACAGTGTAATAATTGAAATCATTTTCGAGATCTGTCTCAGGTTTCGTTTCATTTATGACTATTTATAAAGGACGTTCCTGGTATACGCTAGATGGTTTCTGACAGTGTTTTTTACGGCTAATAACATATTTAAACTAAATGAAGATCGTATGTGCCAGAATTAAGATATTCAACTTTCAAGGCTAAAATGAAGAGTGTAATAATTGAAATCATTTTCGAGATCTGTCTCAGGTTTCGTTTCATTTATGACTATTTATAAAGGACGTTCCTGGTATACGCTAGATGGTTTCTGACAGTGTTTTTTACGGCTAATAACATATTTAAACTAAATGAAGATCGTATGTGCCAGAATTAAGATATTCAACTTTCAAGGCTAAAATGAACAGTGTAATAATTGAAATCATTTTCGAGATCTGTCTCAGGTTTCGTTTCATTTATGACTATTTATAAAGGACGCTCCTGGTATACGCTAGATGGTTTCTGACAGTGTTTTTTACGGCTAATAACATATTTAAACTAAATGAAGATCGTATGTGCCAGAATTAAGATATTCAACTTTCAAGGCTAAAATGAACAGTGTAATAATTGAAATCATTTTCGAGATCTGTCTCAGGTTTCGTTTCATTTATGACTATTTATAAAGGACGTTCCTGGTATACGCTAGATGGTTTCTGACAGTGTTATATACGGATAATAACATATTTAAACTAAATGAAGATCGTATGTGCCAGAATTAAGATATTCAACTTTCAAGGCTAAAATGAACAGTGTAATAATTGAAATCATTTTCGAGATCTGTCTCAGGTTTCGTTTCATTTATGACTATTTATAAAGGACGTTCCTGGTATACGCTAGATGGTTTCTGACAGTGTTTTTTACGGCTAATAACATATTTAAACTAAATGAAGATCGTATGTGCCAGAATTAAGATATTCAACTTTCAAGGCTAAAATGAACAGTGTAATAATTGAAATCATTTTCGAGATCTGTCTCAGGTTTCGTTTCATTTATGACTATTTATAAAGGACGTTCCTGGTATACGCTAGATGGTTTCTGACAGTGTTTTTTACGGCTAATAACATATTTAAACTAAATGAAGATCGTATGTGCCAGAATTAAGATATTCAACTTTCAAGGCTAAAATGAACAGTGTAATAATTGAAATCATTTTCGAGATCTGTCTCAGGTTTCGTTTCATTTATGACTATTTATAAAGGACGTTCCTGGTATACGCTAGATGGTTTCTGACAGTGTTTTTTACGGCTAATAACATATTTAAACTAAATGAAGATCGTATGTGCCAGAATTAAGATATTCAACTTTCAAGGCTAAAATGAACAGTGTAATAATTGAAATCATTTTCGAGATCTGTCTCAGGTTTCGTTTCATTTATGACTATTTATAAAGGACGTTCCTGGTATACGCTAGATGGTTTCTGACAGTGTTTTATACGGATAATAACATATTTAAACTAAATGAAGATCGTATGTGCCAGAATTAAGATATTCAACTTTCAAGGCTAAAATGAAGAGTGTAATAATTGAAATCATTTTCGAGATCTGTCTCAGGTTTCGTTTCATTTATGACTATTTATAAAGGACGTTCCTGGTATACGCTAGATGGTTTCTGACAGTGTTTTTTACGGCTAATAACATATTTAAACTAAATGAAGATCGTATGTGCCAGAATTAAGATATTCAACTTTCAAGGCTAAAATGAACAGTGTAATAATTGAAATCATTTTCGAGATCTGTCTCAGGTTTCGTTTCATTTATGACTATTTATAAAGGACGTTCCTGGTATACGCTAGATGGTTTCAGACAGTGTTTTATACGGCTAATAACATATTTAAACTAAATGAAGATCGTATGTGCCAGAATTAAGATATTCAACTTTCAAGGCTAAAATGAACAGTGTAATAATTGAAATCATTTTCGAGATCTGTCTCAGGTTTCGTTTCATTTATGACTATTTATAAAGGACGTTCCTGGTATACGCTAGATGGTTTCTGACAGTGTTTTTTACGGCTAATAACATATTTAAACTAAATGAAGATCGTATGTGCCAGAATTAAGATATTCAACTTTCAAGGCTAAAATGAACAGTGTAATAATTGAAATCATTTTCGAGATCTGTCTCAGGTTTCGTTTCATTTATGACTATTTATAAAGGACGTTCCTGGTATACGCTAGATGGTTTCTGACAGTGTTTTTTACGGCTAATAACATATTTAAACTAAATGAAGATCGTATGTGCCAGAATTAAGATATTCAACTTTCAAGGCTAAAATGAACAGTGTAATAATTGAAATCATTTTCGAGATCTGTCTCAGGTTTCGTTTCATTTATGACTATTTATAAAGGACGTTCCTGGTATACGCTAGATGGTTTCTGACAGTGTTTTTTACGGCTAATAACATATTTAAACTAAATGAAGATCGTATGTGCCAGAATTAAGATATTCAACTTTCAAGGCTAAAATGAACAGTGTAATAATTGAAATCATTTTCGAGATCTGTCTCAGGTTTCGTTTCATTTATGACTATTTATAAAGGACGTTCCTGGTATACGCTAGATGGTTTCTGACAGTGTTTTATACGGATAATAACATATTTAAACTAAATGAAGATCGTATGTGCCAGAATTAAGATATTCAACTTTCAAGGCTAAAATGAAGAGTGTAATAATTGAAATCATTTTCGAGATCTGTCTCAGGTTTCGTTTCATTTATGACTATTTATAAAGGACGTTCCTGGTATACGCTAGATGGTTTCTGACAGTGTTTTTTACGGCTAATAACATATTTAAACTAAATGAAGATCGTATGTGCCAGAATTAAGATATTCAACTTTCAAGGCTAAAATGAACAGTGTAATAATTGAAATCATTTTCGAGATCTGTCTCAGGTTTCGTTTCATTTATGACTATTTATAAAGGACGTTCCTGGTATACGCTAGATGGTTTCAGACAGTGTTTTATACGGCTAATAACATATTTAAACTAAATGAAGATCGTATGTGCCAGAATTAAGATATTCAACTTTCAAGGCTAAAATGAACAGTGTAATAATTGAAATCATTTTCGAGATCTGTCTCAGGTTTCGTTTCATTTATGACTATTTATAAAGGACGTTCCTGGTATACGCTAGATGGTTTCTGACAGTGTTTTTTACGGCTAATAACATATTTAAACTAAATGAAGATCGTATGTGCCAGAATTAAGATATTCAACTTTCAAGGCTAAAATGAACAGTGTAATAATTGAAATCATTTTCGAGATCTGTCTCAGGTTTCGTTTCATTTATGACTATTTATAAACGACGTTCCTGGTATACGCTAGATGGTTTCTGACAGTGTTTTATACGGATAATAACATATTTAAACTAAATGAAGATCGTATGTGCCAGAATTAAGATATTCAACTTTCAAGGCTAAAATGAACAGTGTAATAATTGAAATCATTTTCGAGATCTGTCTCAGGTTTCGTTTCATTTATGACTATTTATAAAGGACGTTCCTGGTATACGCTAGATGGTTTCTGACAGTGTTTTATACGGGTAATAACATATTTAAACTAAATGAAGATCGTATGTGCCAGAATTAAGATATTCAACTTTCAAGGCTAAAATGAAGAGTGTAATAATTGAAATCATTTTCGAGATCTGTCTCAGGTTTCGTTTCATTTATGACTATTTATAAAGGACGTTCCTGGTATACGCTAGATGGTTTCTGACAGTGTTTTTTACGGCTAATAACATATTTAAACTAAATGAAGATCGTATGTGCCAGAATTAAGATATTCAACTTTCAAGGCTAAAATGAACAGTGTAATAATTGAAATCATTTTCGAGATCTGTCTCAGGTTTCGTTTCATTTATGACTATTTATAAAGGACGCTCCTGGTATACGCTAGATGGTTTCTGACAGTGTTTTTTACGGCTAATAACATATTTAAACTAAATGAAGATCGTATGTGCCAGAATTAAGATATTCAACTTTCAAGGCTAAAATGAACAGTGTAATAATTGAAATCATTTTCGAGATCTGTCTCAGGTTTCGTTTCATTTATGACTATTTATAAAGGACGTTCCTGGTATACGCTAGATGGTTTCTGACAGTGTTATATACGGATAATAACATATTTAAACTAAATGAAGATCGTATGTGCCAGAATTAAGATATTCAACTTTCAAGGCTAAAATGAACAGTGTAATAATTGAAATCATTTTCGAGATCTGTCTCAGGTTTCGTTTCATTTATGACTATTTATAAAGGACGTTCCTGGTATACGCTAGATGGTTTCTGACAGTGTTTTATACGGATAATAACATATTTAAACTAAATGAAGATCGTATGTGCCAGAATTAAGATATTCAACTTTCAAGGCTAAAATGAACAGTGTAATAATTGAAATCATTTTCGAGATCTGTCTCAGGTTTCGTTTCATTTATGACTATTTATAAAGGACGCTCCTGGTATACGCTAGATGGTTTCTGACAGTGTTTTTTACGGCTAATAACATATTTAAACTAAATGAAGATCGTATGTGCCAGAATTAAGATATTCAACTTTCAAGGCTAAAATGAACAGTGTAATAATTGAAATCATTTTCGAGATCTGTCTCAGGTTTCGTTTCATTTATGACTATTTATAAAGGACGTTCCTGGTATACGCTAGATGGTTTCTGACAGTGTTTTATACGGATAATAACATATTTAAACTAAATGAATATCGTATGTGCCAGAATTAAGATATTCAACTTTCAAGGCTAAAATGAACAGTGTAATAATTGAAATCATTTTCGAGATCTGTCTCAGGTTTCGTTTCATTTATGACTATTTATAAAGGACGTTCCTGGTATACGCTAGATGGTTTCTGACAGTGTTTTATACGGATAATAACATATTTAAACTAAATGAAGATCGTATGTGCCAGAATTAAGATATTCAACTTTCAAGGCTAAAATGAACAGTGTAATAATTGAAATCATTTTGGAGAATCTACTCAGGTTTCCTTTCATTTATGACAAATTTGTATGGACGTTCCCGGTATACGCTAGATGGTTTCAGACAGTGTTTTATACGGCTAATAACATATTTAAACTAAATGAAGATCGTATGTGCCAGAATTAAGATATTCAACTTTCAAGGCTAAAATGAACAGTGTAATAATTGAAATCATTTTCGAGATCTGTCTCAGGTTTCGTTTCATTTATGACTATTTATAAAGGACGTTCCTGGTATACGCTAGATGGTTTCAGACAGTGTTTTATACGGCTAATAACATATTTAAACTAAATGAAGATCGTATGTGCCAGAATTAAGATATTCAACTTTCAAGGCTAAAATGAACAGTGTAATAATTGAAATCATTTTCGAGATCTGTCTCAGGTTTCGTTTCATTTATGACTATTTATAAAGGACGTTCCTGGTATACGCTAGATGGTTTCTGACAGTGTTTTTTACGGCTAATAACATATTTAAACTAAATGAAGATCGTATGTGCCAGAATTAAGATATTCAACTTTCAAGGCTAAAATGAACAGTGTAATAATTGAAATCATTTTCGAGATCTGTCTCAGGTTTCGTTTCATTTATGACTATTTATAAACGACGTTCCTGGTATACGCTAGATGGTTTCTGACAGTGTTTTATACGGATAATAACATATTTAAACTAAATGAAGATCGTATGTGCCAGAATTAAGATATTCAACTTTCAAGGCTAAAATGAACAGTGTAATAATTGAAATCATTTTCGAGATCTGTCTCAGGTTTCGTTTCATTTATGACTATTTATAAAGGACGTTCCTGGTATACGCTAGATGGTTTCTGACAGTGTTTTATACGGGTAATAACATATTTAAACTAAATGAAGATCGTATGTGCCAGAATTAAGATATTCAACTTTCAAGGCTAAAATGAAGAGTGTAATAATTGAAATCATTTTCGAGATCTGTCTCAGGTTTCGTTTCATTTATGACTATTTATAAAGGACGTTCCTGGTATACGCTAGATGGTTTCTGACAGTGTTTTTTACGGCTAATAACATATTTAAACTAAATGAAGATCGTATGTGCCAGAATTAAGATATTCAACTTTCAAGGCTAAAATGAACAGTGTAATAATTGAAATCATTTTCGAGATCTGTCTCAGGTTTCGTTTCATTTATGACTATTTATAAAGGACGCTCCTGGTATACGCTAGATGGTTTCTGACAGTGTTTTTTACGGCTAATAACATATTTAAACTAAATGAAGATCGTATGTGCCAGAATTAAGATATTCAACTTTCAAGGCTAAAATGAACAGTGTAATAATTGAAATCATTTTCGAGATCTGTCTCAGGTTTCGTTTCATTTATGACTATTTATAAAGGACGTTCCTGGTATACGCTAGATGGTTTCTGACAGTGTTATATACGGATAATAACATATTTAAACTAAATGAAGATCGTATGTGCCAGAATTAAGATATTCAACTTTCAAGGCTAAAATGAACAGTGTAATAATTGAAATCATTTTCGAGATCTGTCTCAGGTTTCGTTTCATTTATGACTATTTATAAAGGACGTTCCTGGTATACGCTAGATGGTTTCTGACAGTGTTTTATACGGATAATAACATATTTAAACTAAATGAAGATCGTATGTGCCAGAATTAAGATATTCAACTTTCAAGGCTAAAATGAACAGTGTAATAATTGAAATCATTTTCGAGATCTGTCTCAGGTTTCGTTTCATTTATGACTATTTATAAAGGACGCTCCTGGTATACGCTAGATGGTTTCTGACAGTGTTTTTTACGGCTAATAACATATTTAAACTAAATGAAGATCGTATGTGCCAGAATTAAGATATTCAACTTTCAAGGCTAAAATGAACAGTGTAATAATTGAAATCATTTTCGAGATCTGTCTCAGGTTTCGTTTCATTTATGACTATTTATAAAGGACGTTCCTGGTATACGCTAGATGGTTTCTGACAGTGTTTTATACGGATAATAACATATTTAAACTAAATGAATATCGTATGTGCCAGAATTAAGATATTCAACTTTCAAGGCTAAAATGAACAGTGTAATAATTGAAATCATTTTCGAGATCTGTCTCAGGTTTCGTTTCATTTATGACTATTTATAAAGGACGTTCCTGGTATACGCTAGATGGTTTCTGACAGTGTTTTATACGGATAATAACATATTTAAACTAAATGAAGATCGTATGTGCCAGAATTAAGATATTCAACTTTCAAGGCTAAAATGAACAGTGTAATAATTGAAATCATTTTGGAGAATCTACTCAGGTTTCCTTTCATTTATGACAAATTTGTATGGACGTTCCCGGTATACGCTAGATGGTTTCAGACAGTGTTTTATACGGCTAATAACATATTTAAACTAAATGAAGATCGTATGTGCCAGAATTAAGATATTCAACTTTCAAGGCTAAAATGAACAGTGTAATAATTGAAATCATTTTCGAGATCTGTCTCAGGTTTCGTTTCATTTATGACTATTTATAAAGGACGTTCCTGGTATACGCTAGATGGTTTCTGACAGTGTTTTTTACGGCTAATAACATATTTAAACTAAATGAAGATCGTATGTGCCAGAATTAAGATATTCAACTTTCAAGGCTAAAATGAACAGTGTAATAATTGAAATCATTTTCGAGATCTGTCTCAGGTTTCGTTTCATTTATGACTATTTATAAAGGACGTTCCTGGTATACGCTAGATGGTTTCTGACAGTGTTTTCTACGGATAATAACATATTTAAACTAAATGAAGATCGTATGTGCCAGAATTAAGATATTCAACTTTCAAGGCTAAAATGAACAGTGTAATAATTGAAATCATTTTCGAGATCTGTCTCAGGTTTCGTTTCATTTATGACTATTTATAAAGGACGTTCCTGGTATACGCTAGATGGTTTCTGACAGTGTTTTATACGGATAATAACATATTTAAACTAAATGAAGATCGTATGTGCCAGAATTAAGATATTCAACTTTCAAGGCTAAAATGAACAGTATAATAATTGAAATCATTTTCGAGATCTGTCTCAGGTTTCGTTTCATTTATGACTATTTATAAAGGACGTTCCTGGTATACGCTAGATGGTTTCTGACAGTGTTTTATACGGGTAATAACATATTTAAACTAAATGAAGATCGTATGTGCCAGAATTAAGATATTCAACTTTCAAGGCTAAAATGAAGAGTGTAATAATTGAAATCATTTTCGAGATCTGTCTCAGGTTTCGTTTCATTTATGACTATTTATAAAGGACGTTCCTGGTATACGCTAGATGGTTTCTGACAGTGTTTTTTACGGCTAATAACATATTTAAACTAAATGAAGATCGTATGTGCCAGAATTAAGATATTCAACTTTCAAGGCTAAAATGAACAGTGTAATAATTGAAATCATTTTCGAGATCTGTCTCAGGTTTCGTTTCATTTATGACTATTTATAAAGGACGCTCCTGGTATACGCTAGATGGTTTCTGACAGTGTTTTTTACGGCTAATAACATATTTAAACTAAATGAAGATCGTATGTGCCAGAATTAAGATATTCAACTTTCAAGGCTAAAATGAACAGTGTAATAATTGAAATCATTTTCGAGATCTGTCTCAGGTTTCGTTTCATTTATGACTATTTATAAAGGACGTTCCTGGTATACGCTAGATGGTTTCTGACAGTGTTTTATACGGATAATAACATATTTAAACTAAATGAAGATCGTATGTGCCAGAATTAAGATATTCAACTTTCAAGGCTAAAATGAACAGTGTAATAATTGAAATCATTTTCGAGATCTGTCTCAGGTTTCGTTTCATTTATGACTATTTATAAAGGACGTTCCTGGTATACGCTAGATGGTTTCTGACAGTGTTTTATACGGATAATAACATATTTAAACTAAATGAAGATCGTATGTGCCAGAATTAAGATATTCAACTTTCAAGGCTAAAATGAACAGTGTAATAATTGAAATCATTTTCGAGATCTGTCTCAGGTTTCGTTTCATTTATGACTATTTATAAAGGACGCTCCTGGTATACGCTAGATGGTTTCTGACAGTGTTTTTTACGGCTAATAACATATTTAAACTAAATGAAGATCGTATGTGCCAGAATTAAGATATTCAACTTTCAAGGCTAAAATGAACAGTGTAATAATTGAAATCATTTTCGAGATCTGTCTCAGGTTTCGTTTCATTTATGACTATTTATAAAGGACGTTCCTGGTATACGCTAGATGGTTTCTGACAGTGTTTTATACGGATAATAACATATTTAAACTAAATGAATATCGTATGTGCCAGAATTAAGATATTCAACTTTCAAGGCTAAAATGAACAGTGTAATAATTGAAATCATTTTCGAGATCTGTCTCAGGTTTCGTTTCATTTATGACTATTTATAAAGGACGTTCCTGGTATACGCTAGATGGTTTCTGACAGTGTTTTATACGGATAATAACATATTTAAACTAAATGAAGATCGTATGTGCCAGAATTAAGATATTCAACTTTCAAGGCTAAAATGAACAGTGTAATAATTGAAATCATTTTGGAGAATCTACTCAGGTTTCCTTTCATTTATGACAAATTTGTATGGACGTTCCCGGTATACGCTAGATGGTTTCAGACAGTGTTTTATACGGCTAATAACATATTTAAACTAAATGAAGATCGTATGTGCCAGAATTAAGATATTCAACTTTCAAGGCTAAAATGAACAGTGTAATAATTGAAATCATTTTCGAGATCTGTCTCAGGTTTCGTTTCATTTATGACTATTTATAAAGGACGTTCCTGGTATACGCTAGATGGTTTCTGACAGTGTTTTTTACGGCTAATAACATATTTAAACTAAATGAAGATCGTATGTGCCAGAATTAAGATATTCAACTTTCAAGGCTAAAATGAACAGTGTAATAATTGAAATCATTTTCGAGATCTGTCTCAGGTTTCGTTTCATTTATGACTATTTATAAAGGACGTTCCTGGTATACGCTAGATGGTTTCTGACAGTGTTTTCTACGGATAATAACATATTTAAACTAAATGAAGATCGTATGTGCCAGAATTAAGATATTCAACTTTCAAGGCTAAAATGAACAGTGTAATAATTGAAATCATTTTCGAGATCTGTCTCAGGTTTCGTTTCATTTATGACTATTTATAAAGGACGTTCCTGGTATACGCTAGATGGTTTCTGACAGTGTTTTATACGGGTAATAACATATTTAAACTAAATGAAGATCGTATGTGCCAGAATTAAGATATTCAACTTTCAAGGCTAAAATGAAGAGTGTAATAATTGAAATCATTTTGGAGAATCTACTCAGGTTTCCTTTCATTTATGACAAATTTGTATGGACGTTCCCGGTATACGCTAGATGGTTTCAGACAGTGTTTTATACGGCTAATAACATATTTAAACTAAATGAAGATCGTATGTGCCAGAATTAAGATATTCAACTTTCAAGGCTAAAATGAACAGTGTAATAATTGAAATCATTTTCGAGATCTGTCTCAGGTTTCGTTTCATTTATGACTATTTATAAAGGACGTTCCTGGTATACGCTAGATGGTTTCTGACAGTGTTTTTTACGGCTAATAACATATTTAAACTAAATGAAGATCGTATGTGCCAGAATTAAGATATTCAACTTTCAAGGCTAAAATGAACAGTGTAATAATTGAAATCATTTTCGAGATCTGTCTCAGGTTTCGTTTCATTTATGACTATTTATAAAGGACGTTCCTGGTATACGCTAGATGGTTTCTGACAGTGTTTTCTACGGATAATAACATATTTAAACTAAATGAAGATCGTATGTGCCAGAATTAAGATATTCAACTTTCAAGGCTAAAATGAACAGTGTAATAATTGAAATCATTTTCGAGATCTGTCTCAGGTTTCGTTTCATTTATGACTATTTATAAAGGACGTTCCTGGTATACGCTAGATGGTTTCTGACAGTGTTTTATACGGGTAATAACATATTTAAACTAAATGAAGATCGTATGTGCCAGAATTAAGATATTCAACTTTCAAGGCTAAAATGAAGAGTGTAATAATTGAAATCATTTTCGAGATCTATCTCAGGTTTCGTTTCATTTATGACTATTTATAAAGGACGTTCCTGGTATACGCTAGATGGTTTCTGACAGTGTTTTTTACGGCTAATAACATATTTAAACTAAATGAAGATCGTATGTGCCAGAATTAAGATATTCAACTTTCAAGGCTAAAATGAACAGTGTAATAATTGAAATCATTTTCGAGATCTGTCTCAGGTTTCGTTTCATTTATGACTATTTATAAAGGACGTTCCTGGTATACGCTAGATGGTTTCTGACAGTGTTTTATACGGATAATAACATATTTAAACTAAATGAAGATCGTATGTGCCAGAATTAAGATATTCAACTTTCAAGGCTAAAATGAAGAGTGTAATAATTGAAATCATTTTCGAGATCTGTCTCAGGTTTCGTTTCATTTATGACTATTTATAAAGGACGTTCCTGGTATACGCTAGATGGTTTAAGACAGTGTTTTATACGGATAATAACATATTTAAACTAAATGAAGATCGTATGTGCCAGAATTAAGATATTCAACTTTCAAGGCTAAAATGAACAGTGTAATAATTGAAATCATTTTCGAGATCTGTCTCAGGTTTCGTTTCATTTATGACTATTTATAAAGGACGTTCCTTATATACGCTAGATGGTTTCTGACAGTGTTTTATACGGATAATAACATATTTAAACTAAATGAAGATCGTATGTGCCAGAATTAAGATATTCAACTTTCAAGGCTAAAATGAAGAGTGTAATAATTGAAATCATTTTCGAGATCTGTCTCAGGTTTCGTTTCATTTATGACTATTTATAAAGGACGTTCCTGGTATACGCTAGATGGTTTCTGACAGTGTTTTTTACGGCTAATAGCATATTTAAACTAAATGAAGATCGTATGTGCCAGAATTAAGATATTCAACTTTCAAGGCTAAAATGAACAGTGTAATAATTGAAATCATTTTCGAGATCTGTCTCAGGTTTCGTTTCATTTATGACTATTTATAAAGGACGCTCCTGGTATACGCTAGATGGTTTCTGACAGTGTTTTTTACGGCTAATAACATATTTAAACTAAATGAAGATCGTATGTGCCAGAATTAAGATATTCAACTTTCAAGGCTAAAATGAACAGTGTAATAATTGAAATCATTTTCGAGATCTGTCTCAGGTTTCGTTTCATTTATGACTATTTATGAAGGACGTTCCTGGTATACGCTAGATGGTTTCTGACAGTGTTTTATACGGATAATAACATATTTAAACTAAATGAAGATCGTATGTGCCAGAATTAAGATATTCAACTTTCAAGGCTAAAATGAAGAGTGTAATAATTGAAATCATTTTGGAGAATCTACTCAGGTTTCCTTTCATTTATGACAAATTTATATGGACGTTCCCGGTATACGCTAGATGGTTTCAGACAGTGTTTTATACGGCTAATAACATATTTAAACTAAATGAAGATCGTATGTGCCAGAATTAAGATATTCAACTTTCAAGGCTAAAATGAACAGTGTAATAATTGAAATCATTTTCGAGATCTGTCTCAGGTTTCGTTTCATTTATGACTATTTATAAAGGACGTTCCTGGTATACGCTAGATGGTTTCTGACAGTGTTTTATACGGATAATAACATATTTAAACTAAATGAAGATCGTATGTGCCAGAATTAAGATATTCAACTTTCAAGGCTAAAATGAAGAGTGTAATAATTGAAATCATTTTGGAGAATCTACTCAGGTTTCCTTTCATTTATGACAAATTTATATGGACGTTCCCGGTATACGCTAGATGGTTTCAGACAGTGTTTTATACGGCTAATAACATATTTAAACTAAATGAAGATCGTATGTGCCAGAATTAAGATATTCAACTTTCAAGGCTAAAATGAACAGTGTAATAATTGAAATCCTTTTCGAGATCTGTCTCAGGTTTCGTTTCATTTATGACTATTTATAAAGGACGTTCCTGGTATACGCTAGATGGTTTCTGACAGTGTTTTATACGGATAATAACATATTTAAACTAAATGAAGATCGTATGTGCCAGAATTAAGATATTCAACTTTCAAGGCTAAAATGAACAGTGTAATAATTGAAATCATTTTGGAGAATCTACTCAGGTTTCCTTTCATTTATGACAAATTTATATGGACGTTCCCGGTATACGCTAGATGGTTTCAGACAGTGTTTTATACGGCTAATAACATATTTAAACTAAATGAAGATCGTATGTGCCAGAATTAAGATATTCAACTTTCAAGGCTAAAATGAACAGTGTAATAATTGAAATCATTTTCGAGATCTGTCTCAGGTTTCGTTTCATTTATGACTATTTATAAAGGACGCTCCTGGTATACGCTAGATGGTTTCTGACAGTGTTTTTTACGGATAATAACATATTTAAACTAAATGAAGATCGTATGTGCCAGAATTAAGATATTCAACTTTCAAGGCTAAAATGAACAGTGTAATAATTGAAATCATTTTCGAGATCTGTCTCAGGTTTCGTTTCATTTATGACTATTTATAAAGGACGTTCCTGGTATACGCTAGATGGTTTCTGACAGTGTTTTATACGGATAATAACATATTTAAACTAAATGAAGATCGTATGTGCCAGAATTAAGATATTCAACTTTCAAGGCTAAAATGAACAGTGTAATAATTGAAATCATTTTCGAGATCTGTCTCAGGTTTCGTTTCATTTATGACTATTTATAAAGGACGTTCCTGGTATACGCTAGATGGTTTCTGACAGTGTTTTATACGGATAATAACATATTTAAACTAAATGAAGATCGTATGTGCCAGAATTAAGATATTCAACTTTCAAGGCTAAAATGAACAGTGTAATAATTGAAATCCTTTTCGAGATCTGTCTCAGGTTTCGTTTCATTTATGACTATTTATAAAGGACGTTCCTGGTATACGCTAGATGGTTTCTGACAGTGTTTTATACGGATAATAACATATTTAAACTAAATGAAGATCGTATGTGCCAGAATTAAGATATTCAACTTTCAAGGCTAAAATGAACAGTGTAATAATTGAAATCATTTTGGAGAATCTACTCAGGTTTCCTTTCATTTATGACAAATTTATATGGACGTTCCCGGTATACGCTAGATGGTTTCAGACAGTGTTTTATACGGCTAATAACATATTTAAACTAAATGAAGATCGTATGTGCCAGAATTAAGATATTCAACTTTCAAGGCTAAAATGAACAGTGTAATAATTGAAATCATTTTCGAGATCTGTCTCAGGTTTCGTTTCATTTATGACTATTTATAAAGGACGCTCCTGGTATACGCTAGATGGTTTCTGACAGTGTTTTTTACGGATAATAACATATTTAAACTAAATGAAGATCGTATGTGCCAGAATTAAGATATTCAACTTTCAAGGCTAAAATGAACAGTGTAATAATTGAAATCATTTTCGAGATCTGTCTCAGGTTTCGTTTCATTTATGACTATTTATAAAGGACGTTCCTGGTATACGCTAGATGGTTTCTGACAGTGTTTTATACGGATAATAACATATTTAAACTAAATGAAGATCGTATGTGCCAGAATTAAGATATTCAACTTTCAAGGCTAAAATGAACAGTGTAATAATTGAAATCATTTTCGAGATCTGTCTCAGGTTTCGTTTCATTTATGACTATTTATAAAGGACGTTCCTGGTATACGCTAGATGGTTTCTGACAGTGTTTTATACGGATAATAACATATTTAAACTAAATGAAGATCGTATGTGCCAGAATTAAGATATTCAACTTTCAAGGCTAAAATGAACAGTGTAATAATTGAAATCATTTTCGAGATCTGTCTCAGGTTTCGTTTCATTTATGACTATTTATAAAGGACGTTCCTGGTATACGCTAGATGGTTTCTGACAGTGTTTTATACGGATAATAACATATTTAAACTAAATGAAGATCGTATGTGCCAGAATTAAGATATTCAACTTTCAAGGCTAAAATGAAGAGTGTAATAATTGAAATCATTTTGGAGAATCTACTCAGGTTTCCTTTCATTTATGACAAATTTATATGGACGTTCCCGGTATACGCTAGATGGTTTCAGACAGTGTTTTATACGGCTAATAACATATTTAAACTAAATGAAGATCGTATGTGCCAGAATTAAGATATTCAACTTTCAAGGCTAAAATGAACAGTGTAATAATTGAAATCATTTTCGAGATCTGTCTCAGGTTTCGTTTCATTTATGACTATTTATAAAGGACGTTCCTGGTATACGCTAGATGGTTTCTGACAGTGTTTTATACGGATAATAACATATTTAAACTAAATGAAGATCGTATGTGCCAGAATTAAGATATTCAACTTTCAAGGCTAAAATGAACAGTGTAATAATTGAAATCATTTTCGAGATCTGTCTCAGGTTTCGTTTCATTTATGACTATTTATAAAGGACGTTCCTGGTATACGCTAGATGGTTTCTGACAGTGTTTTATACGGATAATAACATATTTAAACTAAATGAAGATCGTATGTGCCAGAATTAAGATATTCAACTTTCAAGGCTAAAATGAAGAGTGTAATAATTGAAATCAATTTGGAGAATCTACTCAGGTTTCCTTTCATTTATGACAAATTTATATGGACGTTCCCGGTATACGCTAGATGGTTTCAGACAGTGTTTTATACGGCTAATAACATATTTAAACTAAATGAAGATCGTATGTGCCAGAATTAAGATATTCAACTTTCAAGGCTAAAATGAACAGTGTAATAATTGAAATCCTTTTCGAGATCTGTCTCAGGTTTCGTTTCATTTATGACTATTTATAAAGGACGTTCCTGGTATACGCTAGATGGTTTCTGACAGTGTTTTATACGGATAATAACATATTTAAACTAAATGAAGATCGTATGTGCCAGAATTAAGATATTCAACTTTCAAGGCTAAAATGAACAGTGTAATAATTGAAATCATTTTGGAGAATCTACTCAGGTTTCCTTTCATTTATGACAAATTTATATGGACGTTCCCGGTATACGCTAGATGGTTTCAGACAGTGTTTTATACGGCTAATAACATATTTAAACTAAATGAAGATCGTATGTGCCAGAATTAAGATATTCAACTTTCAAGGCTAAAATGAACAGTGTAATAATTGAAATCATTTTCGAGATCTGTCTCAGGTTTCGTTTCATTTATGACTATTTATAAAGGACGCTCCTGGTATACGCTAGATGGTTTCTGACAGTGTTTTTTACGGATAATAACATATTTAAACTAAATGAAGATCGTATGTGCCAGAATTAAGATATTCAACTTTCAAGGCTAAAATGAACAGTGTAATAATTGAAATCATTTTCGAGATCTGTCTCAGGTTTCGTTTCATTTATGACTATTTATAAAGGACGTTCCTGGTATACGCTAGATGGTTTCTGACAGTGTTTTATACGGATAATAACATATTTAAACTAAATGAAGATCGTATGTGCCAGAATTAAGATATTCAACTTTCAAGGCTAAAATGAACAGTGTAATAATTGAAATCATTTTCGAGATCTGTCTCAGGTTTCGTTTCATTTATGACTATTTATAAAGGACGTTCCTGGTATACGCTAGATGGTTTCTGACAGTGTTTTATACGGATAATAACATATTTAAACTAAATGAAGATCGTATGTGCCAGAATTAAGATATTCAACTTTCAAGGCTAAAATGAACAGTGTAATAATTGAAATCCTTTTCGAGATCTGTCTCAGGTTTCGTTTCATTTATGACTATTTATAAAGGACGTTCCTGGTATACGCTAGATGGTTTCTGACAGTGTTTTATACGGATAATAACATATTTAAACTAAATGAAGATCGTATGTGCCAGAATTAAGATATTCAACTTTCAAGGCTAAAATGAACAGTGTAATAATTGAAATCATTTTGGAGAATCTACTCAGGTTTCCTTTCATTTATGACAAATTTATATGGACGTTCCCGGTATACGCTAGATGGTTTCAGACAGTGTTTTATACGGCTAATAACATATTTAAACTAAATGAAGATCGTATGTGCCAGAATTAAGATATTCAACTTTCAAGGCTAAAATGAACAGTGTAATAATTGAAATCATTTTCGAGATCTGTCTCAGGTTTCGTTTCATT
The DNA here is from genome assembly GCF_054372755.1 of Phalangium opilio. NCBI lineage: Eukaryota > Metazoa > Arthropoda > Arachnida > Opiliones > Phalangiidae > Phalangium > Phalangium opilio. The sequence continues at coordinate 740,873 of NW_028324255.1, forward strand.
TATGACTATTTATAAAGGACGCTCCTGGTATACGCTAGATGGTTTCTGACAGTGTTTTTTACGGATAATAACATATTTAAACTAAATGAAGATCGTATGTGCCAGAATTAAGATATTCAACTTTCAAGGCTAAAATGAACAGTGTAATAATTGAAATCATTTTCGAGATCTGTCTCAGGTTTCGTTTCATTTATGACTATTTATAAAGGACGTTCCTGGTATACGCTAGATGGTTTCTGACAGTGTTTTATACGGATAATAACATATTTAAACTAAATGAAGATCGTATGTGCCAGAATTAAGATATTCAACTTTCAAGGCTAAAATGAACAGTGTAATAATTGAAATCATTTTCGAGATCTGTCTCAGGTTTCGTTTCATTTATGACTATTTATAAAGGACGTTCCTGGTATACGCTAGATGGTTTCTGACAGTGTTTTATACGGATAATAACATATTTAAACTAAATGAAGATCGTATGTGCCAGAATTAAGATATTCAACTTTCAAGGCTAAAATGAACAGTGTAATAATTGAAATCATTTTCGAGATCTGTCTCAGGTTTCGTTTCATTTATGACTATTTATAAAGGACGTTCCTGGTATACGCTAGATGGTTTCTGACAGTGTTTTATACGGATAATAACATATTTAAACTAAATGAAGATCGTATGTGCCAGAATTAAGATATTCAACTTTCAAGGCTAAAATGAAGAGTGTAATAATTGAAATCATTTTGGAGAATCTACTCAGGTTTCCTTTCATTTATGACAAATTTATATGGACGTTCCCGGTATACGCTAGATGGTTTCAGACAGTGTTTTATACGGCTAATAACATATTTAAACTAAATGAAGATCGTATGTGCCAGAATTAAGATATTCAACTTTCAAGGCTAAAATGAACAGTGTAATAATTGAAATCATTTTCGAGATCTGTCTCAGGTTTCGTTTCATTTATGACTATTTATAAAGGACGTTCCTGGTATACGCTAGATGGTTTCTGACAGTGTTTTATACGGATAATAACATATTTAAACTAAATGAAGATCGTATGTGCCAGAATTAAGATATTCAACTTTCAAGGCTAAAATGAACAGTGTAATAATTGAAATCATTTTCGAGATCTGTCTCAGGTTTCGTTTCATTTATGACTATTTATAAAGGACGTTCCTGGTATACGCTAGATGGTTTCTGACAGTGTTTTTTACGGCTAATAACATATTTAAACTAAATGAAGATCGTATGTGCCAGAATTAAGATATTCAACTTTCAAGGCTAAAATGAACAGTGTAATAATTGAAATCATTTTCGAGATCTGTCTCAGGTTATGTTTCATTTATGACTATTTATAAAGGACGTTCCTGGTATACGCTAGATGGTTTCTGACAGTGTTTTATACGGATAATAACATATTTAAACTAAATGAAGATCGTATGTGCCAGAATTAAGATATTCAACTTTCAAGGCTAAAATGAAGAGTGTAATAATTGAAATCATTTTCAAGATCTGTCTCAGGTTTCGTTTCATTTATGACTATTTATAAAGGACGCTCCTGGTATACGCTAGATGGTTTCTGACAGTGTTTTTTACGGATAATAACATATTTAAACTAAATGAAGATCGTATGTGCCAGAATTAAGATATTCAACTTTCAAGGCTAAAATGAACAGTGTAATAATTAAAATCATTTTCGAGATCTGTCTCAGGTTTCGTTTCATTTATGACTATTTATAAAGGACGTTCCTGGTATACGCTAGATGGTTTCTGACAGTGTTTTATACGGATAATAACATATTTAAACTAAATGAAGATCGTATGTGCCAGAATTAAGATATTCAACTTTCAAGGCTAAAATGAACAGTGTAATAATTGAAATCATTTTCGAGATCTGTCTCAGGTTTCGTTTCATTTATGACTATTTATAAAGGACGTTCCTGGTATACGCTAGATGGTTTCTGACAGTGCTTTATACGGATAATAACATATTTAAACTAAATGAAGATCGTATGTGCCAGAATTAAGATATTCAACTTTCAAGGCTAAAATGAAGAGTGTAATAATTGAAATCATTTTCGAGATCTGTCTCAGGTTTCGTTTCATTTATGACTATTTATAAAGGACGCTCCTGGTATACGCTAGATGGTTTCTGACAGTGTTTTTTACGGATAATAACATATTTAAACTAAATGAAGATCGTATGTGCCAGAATTAAGATATTCAACTTTCAAGGCTAAAATGAACAGTGTAATAATTGAAATCATTTTCGAGATCTGTCTCAGGTTTCGTTTCATTTATGACTATTTATAAAGGACGTTCCTGGTATACGCTAGATGGTTTCTGACAGTGTTTTATACGGATAATAACATATTTAAACTAAATGAAGATCGTATGTGCCAGAATTAAGATATTCAACTTTCAAGGCTAAAATGAACAGTGTAATAATTGAAATCATTTTCGAGATCTGTCTCAGGTTTCGTTTCATTTATGACTATTTATAAAGGACGTTCCTGGTATACGCTAGATGGTTTCTGACAGTGTTTTATACGGATAATAACATATTTAAACTAAATGAAGATCGTATGTGCCAGAATTAAGATATTCAACTTTCAAGGCTAAAATGAAGAGTGTAATAATTGAAATCATTTTGGAGAATCTACTCAGGTTTCCTTTCATTTATGACAAATTTATATGGACGTTCCCGGTATACGCTAGATGGTTTCAGACAGTGTTTTATACGGCTAATAACATATTTAAACTAAATGAAGATCGTATGTGCCAGAATTAAGATATTCAACTTTCAAGGCTAAAATGAACAGTGTAATAATTGAAATCATTTTCGAGATCTGTCTCAGGTTTCGTTTCATTTATGACTATTTATAAAGGACGCTCCTGGTATACGCTAGATGGTTTCTGACAGTGTTTTTCACGGCTAATAACATATTTAAACTAAATGAAGATCGTATGTGCCAGAATTAAGATATTCAACTTTCAAGGCTAAAATGAACAGTGTAATAATTGAAATCATTTTCGAGATCTGTCTCAGGTTATGTTTCATTTATGACTATTTATAAAGGACGTTCCTGGTATACGCTAGATGGTTTCTGACAGTGTTTTATACGGATAATAACATATTTAAACTAAATGAAGATCGTATGTGCCAGAATTAAGATATTCAACTTTCAAGGCTAAAATGAAGAGTGTAATAATTGAAATCATTTTCGAGATCTGTCTCAGGTTTCGTTTCATTTGTGACTATTTATAAAGGACGCTCCTGGTATACGCTAGATGGTTTCTGACAGTGTTTTTTACGGATAATAACATATTTAAACTAAATGAAGATCGTATGTGCCAGAATTAAGATATTCAACTTTCAAGGCTAAAATGAACAGTGTAATAATTGAAATCATTTTCGAGATCTGTCTCAGGTTTCGTTTCATTTATGACTATTTATAAAGGACGTTCCTGGTATACGCTAGATGGTTTCTGACAGTGCTTTATACGGATAATAACATATTTAAACTAAATGAAGATCGTATGTGCCAGAATTAAGATATTCAACTTTCAAGGCTAAAATGAACAGTGTAATAATTGAAATCATTTTCGAGATCTGTCTCAGGTTTCGTTTCATTTATGACTATTTATAAAGGACGTTCCTGGTATACGCTAGATGGTTTCTGACAGTGTTTTATACGGATAATAACATATTTAAACTAAATGAAGATCGTATTTGCCAGAATTAAGATATTCAACTTTCAAGGCTAAAATGAAGAGTGTAATAATTGAAATCATTTTGGAGAATCTACTCAGGTTTCCTTTCATTTATGACAAATTTATATGGACGTTCCCGGTATACGCTAGATGGTTTCAGACAGTGTTTTATACGGCTAATAACATATTTAAACTAAATGAAGATCGTATGTGCCAGAATTAAGATATTCAACTTTCAAGGCTAAAATGAACAGTGTAATAATTGAAATCATTTTCGAGATCTGTCTCAGGTTTCGTTTCATTTATGACTATTTATAAAGGACGTTCCTGGTATACGCTAGATGGTTTCTGACAGTGTTTTATACGGATAATAACATATTTAAACTAAATGAAGATCGTATGTGCCAGAATTAAGATATTCAACTTTCAAGGCTAAAATGAACAGTGTAATAATTGAAATCATTTTCGAGATCTGTCTCAGGTTTCGTTTCATTTATGACTATTTATAAAGGACGTTCCTGGTATACGCTAGATGGTTTCTGACAGTGTTTTATACGGGTAATAACATATTTAAACTAAATGAAGATCGTATGTGCCAGAATTAAGATATTCAACTTTCAAGGCTAAAATGAAGAGTGTAATAATTGAAATCATTTTCGAGATCTGTCTCAGGTTTCGTTTCATTTATGACTATTTATAAAGGACGTTCCTGGTATACGCTAGATGGTTTCTGACAGTGTTTTATACGGATAATAACATATTTAAACTAAATGAAGATGGTATGTGCCAGAATTAAGATATTCAACTTTCAAGGCTAAAATGAAGAGTGTAATAATTGAAATCATTTTCGAGATCTGTCTCAGGTTTCGTTTCATTTATGACTATTTATAAAGGACGCTCCTGGTATACGCTAGATGGTTTCTGACAGTGTTTTTTACGGATAATAACATATTTAAACTAAATGAAGATCGTATGTGCCAGAATTAAGATATTCAACTTTCAAGGCTAAAATGAACAGTGTAATAATTGAAATCATTTTCGAGATCTGTCTCAGGTTTCGTTTCATTTATGACTATTTATAAAGGACGTTCCTGGTATACGCTAGATGGTTTCTGACAGTGTTTTATACGGATAATAACATATTTAAACTAAATGAAGATCGTATGTGCCAGAATTAAGATATTCAACTTTCAAGGCTAAAATGAACAGTGTAATAATTGAAATCATTTTCGAGATCTGTCTCAGGTTTCGTTTCATTTATGACTATTTATAAAGGACGTTCCTGGTATACGCTAGATGGTTTCTGACAGTGTTTTATACGGATAATAACATATTTAAACTAAATGAAGATCGTATTTGCCAGAATTAAGATATTCAACTTTCAAGGCTAAAATGAAGAGTGTAATAATTGAAATCATTTTGGAGAATCTACTCAGGTTTCCTTTCATTTATGACAAATTTATATGGACGTTCCCGGTATACGCTAGATGGTTTCAGACAGTGTTTTATACGGCTAATAACATATTTAAACTAAATGAAGATCGTATGTGCCAGAATTAAGATATTCAACTTTCAAGGCTAAAATGAACAGTGTAATAATTGAAATCATTTTCGAGATCTGTCTCAGGTTTCGTTTCATTTATGACTATTTATAAAGGACGTTCCTGGTATACGCTAGATGGTTTCTGACAGTGTTTTATACGGATAATAACATATTTAAACTAAATGAAGATCGTATGTGCCAGAATTAAGATATTCAACTTTCAAGGCTAAAATGAACAGTGTAATAATTGAAATCATTTTCGAGATCTGTCTCAGGTTTCGTTTCATTTATGACTATTTATAAAGGACGTTCCTGGTATACGCTAGATGGTTTCTGACAGTGTTTTATACGGGTAATAACATATTTAAACTAAATGAAGATCGTATGTGCCAGAATTAAGATATTCAACTTTCAAGGCTAAAATGAAGAGTGTAATAATTGAAATCATTTTCGAGATCTGTCTCAGGTTTCGTTTCATTTATGACTATTTATAAAGGACGTTCCTGGTATACGCTAGATGGTTTCTGACAGTGTTTTATACGGATAATAACATATTTAAACTAAATGAAGATGGTATGTGCCAGAATTAAGATATTCAACTTTCAAGGCTAAAATGAAGAGTGTAATAATTGAAATCATTTTCGAGATCTGTCTCAGGTTTCGTTTCATTTATGACTATTTATAAAGGACGCTCCTGGTATACGCTAGATGGTTTCTGACAGTGTTTTTTACGGATAATAACATATTTAAACTAAATGAAGATCGTATGTGCCAGAATTAAGATATTCAACTTTCAAGGCTAAAATGAACAGTGTAATAATTGAAATCATTTTCGAGATCTGTCTCAGGTTTCGTTTCATTTATGACTATTTATAAAGGACGTTCCTGGTATACGCTAGATGGTTTCTGACAGTGTTTTATACGGATAATAACATATTTAAACTAAATGAAGATCGTATGTGCCAGAATTAAGATATTCAACTTTCAAGGCTAAAATGAACAGTGTAATAATTGAAATCATTTTCGAGATCTGTCTCAGGTTTCGTTTCATTTATGACTATTTATAAAGGACGTTCCTGGTATACGCTAGATGGTTTCTGACAGTGTTTTATACGGATAATAACATATTTAAACTAAATGAAGATCGTATTTGCCAGAATTAAGATATTCAACTTTCAAGGCTAAAATGAAGAGTGTAATAATTGAAATCATTTTGGAGAATCTACTCAGGTTTCCTTTCATTTATGACAAATTTATATGGACGTTCCCGGTATACGCTAGATGGTTTCAGACAGTGTTTTATACGGCTAATAACATATTTAAACTAAATGAAGATCGTATGTGCCAGAATTAAGATATTCAACTTTCAAGGCTAAAATGAACAGTGTAATAATTGAAATCATTTTCGAGATCTGTCTCAGGTTTCGTTTCATTTATGACTATTTATAAAGGACGTTCCTGGTATACGCTAGATGGTTTCTGACAGTGTTTTATACGGATAATAACATATTTAAACTAAATGAAGATCGTATGTGCCAGAATTAAGATATTCAACTTTCAAGGCTAAAATGAACAGTGTAATAATTGAAATCATTTTCGAGATCTGTCTCAGGTTTCGTTTCATTTATGACTATTTATAAAGGACGTTCCTGGTATACGCTAGATGGTTTCTGACAGTGTTTTATACGGGTAATAACATATTTAAACTAAATGAAGATCGTATGTGCCAGAATTAAGATATTCAACTTTCAAGGCTAAAATGAAGAGTGTAATAATTGAAATCATTTTCGAGATCTGTCTCAGGTTTCGTTTCATTTATGACTATTTATAAAGGACGTTCCTGGTATACGCTAGATGGTTTCTGACAGTGTTTTATACGGATAATAACATATTTAAACTAAATGAAGATGGTATGTGCCAGAATTAAGATATTCAACTTTCAAGGCTAAAATGAAGAGTGTAATAATTGAAATCATTTTCGAGATCTGTCTCAGGTTTCGTTTCATTTATGACTATTTATAAAGGACGCTCCTGGTATACGCTAGATGGTTTCTGACAGTGTTTTTTACGGATAATAACATATTTAAACTAAATGAAGATCGTATGTGCCAGAATTAAGATATTCAACTTTCAAGGCTAAAATGAACAGTGTAATAATTGAAATCATTTTCGAGATCTGTCTCAGGTTTCGTTTCATTTATGACTATTTATAAAGGACGTTCCTGGTATACGCTAGATGGTTTCTGACAGTGTTTTATACGGATAATAACATATTTAAACTAAATGAAGATCGTATGTGCCAGAATTAAGATATTCAACTTTCAAGGCTAAAATGAACAGTGTAATAATTGAAATCATTTTCGAGATCTGTCTCAGGTTTCGTTTCATTTATGACTATTTATAAAGGACGTTCCTGGTATACGCTAGATGGTTTCTGACAGTGTTTTATACGGATAATAACATATTTAAACTAAATGAAGATCGTATTTGCCAGAATTAAGATATTCAACTTTCAAGGCTAAAATGAAGAGTGTAATAATTGAAATCATTTTGGAGAATCTACTCAGGTTTCCTTTCATTTATGACAAATTTATATGGACGTTCCCGGTATACGCTAGATGGTTTCAGACAGTGTTTTATACGGCTAATAACATATTTAAACTAAATGAAGATCGTATGTGCCAGAATTAAGATATTCAACTTTCAAGGCTAAAATGAACAGTGTAATAATTGAAATCATTTTCGAGATCTGTCTCAGGTTTCGTTTCATTTATGACTATTTATAAAGGACGTTCCTGGTATACGCTAGATGGTTTCTGACAGTGTTTTATACGGATAATAACATATTTAAACTAAATGAAGATCGTATGTGCCAGAATTAAGATATTCAACTTTCAAGGCTAAAATGAACAGTGTAATAATTGAAATCATTTTCGAGATCTGTCTCAGGTTTCGTTTCATTTATGACTATTTATAAAGGACGTTCCTGGTATACGCTAGATGGTTTCTGACAGTGTTTTATACGGGTAATAACATATTTAAACTAAATGAAGATCGTATGTGCCAGAATTAAGATATTCAACTTTCAAGGCTAAAATGAACAGTGTAATAATTGAAATCATTTTCGAGATCTGTCTCAGGTTTCGTTTCATTTATGACTATTTATAAAGGACGTTCCTGGTATACGCTAGATGGTTTCTGACAGTGTTTTATACGGATAATAACATATTTAAACTAAATGAAGATCGTATGTGCCAGAATTAAGATATTCAACTTTCAAGGCTAAAATGAACAGTGTAATAATTGAAATCATTTTCGAGATCTGTCTCAGGTTTCGTTTCATTTATGACTATTTATAAAGGACGTTCCTGGTATACGCTAGATGGTTTCTGACAGTGCTTTATACGGATAATAACATATTTAAACTAAATGAAGATCGTATGTGCCAGAATTAAGATATTCAACTTTCAAGGCTAAAATGAACAGTGTAATAATTGAAATCATTTTCGAGATCTGTCTCAGGTTTCGTTTCATTTATGACTATTTATAAAGGACGTTCCTGGTATACGCTAGATGGTTTCTGACAGTGTTTTATACGGATAATAACATATTTAAACTAAATGAAGATCGTATGTGCCAGAATTAAGATATTCAACTTTCAAGGCTAAAATGAAGAGTGTAATAATTGAAATCATTTTGGAGAATCTACTCAGGTTTCCTTTCATTTATGACAAATTTATATGGACGTTCCCGGTATACGCTAGATGGTTTCAGACAGTGTTTTATACGGGTAGTAACATATTTAAACTAAATGAAGATCGTATGTGCCAGAATTAAGATATTCAACTTTCAAGGCTAAAATGAAGAGTGTAATAATTGAAATCATTTTCGAGATCTGTCTCAGGTTTCGTTTCATTTATGACTATTTATAAAGGACGTTCCTGGTATACGCTAGATGGTTTCTGACAGTGTTTTTTACGGCTAATAACATATTTAAACTAAATGAAGATCGTATGTGCCAGAATTAAGATATTCAACTTTCAAGGCTAAAATGAACAGTGTAATAATTGAAATCATTTTCGAGATCTGTCTCAGGTTTCGTTTCATTTATGACTATTTATAAAGGACGTTCCTGGTATACGCTAGATGGTTTCTGACAGTGTTTTATACGGATAATAACATATTTAAACTAAATGAAGATCGTATGTGCCAGAATTAAGATATTCAACTTTCAAGGCTAAAATGAAGAGTGTAATAATTGAAATCATTTTCGAGATCTGTCTCAGGTTTCGTTTCATTTATGACTATTTATAAAGGACGTTCCTGGTATACGCTAGATGGTTTCTGACAGTGTTTTTTACGGCTAATAACATATTTAAACTAAATGAAGATCGTATGTGCCAGAATTAAGATATTCAACTTTCAAGGCTAAAATGAACAGTGTAATAATTGAAATCATTTTCGAGATCTGTCTCAGGTTTCGTTTCATTTATGACTATTTATAAAGGACGCTCCTGGTATACGCTAGATGGTTTCTGACAGTGTTTTTTACGGCTAATAACATATTTAAACTAAATGAAGATCGTATGTGCCAGAATTAAGATATTCAACTTTCAAGGCTAAAATGAACAGTGTAATAATTGAAATCATTTTCGAGATCTGTCTCAGGTTTCGTTTCATTTATGACTATTTATAAAGGACGTTCCTGGTATACGCTAGATGGTTTCTGACAGTGTTTTATACGGATAATAACATATTTAAACTAAATGAAGATCGTATGTGCCAGAATTAAGATATTCAACTTTCAAGGCTAAAATGAAGAGTGTAATAATTGAAATCATTTTCGAGATCTGTCTCAGGTTTCGTTTCATTTATGACTATTTATAAAGGACGCTCCTGGTATACGCTAGATGGTTTCTGACAGTGTTTTTTACGGATAATAACATATTTAAACTAAATGAAGATCGTATGTGCCAGAATTAAGATATTCAACTTTCAAGGCTAAAATGAACAGTGTAATAATTGAAATCATTTTCGAGATCTGTCTCAGGTTTCGTTTCATTTATGACTATTTATAAAGGACGTTCCTGGTATACGCTAGATGGTTTCTGACAGTGCTTTATACGGATAATAACATATTTAAACTAAATGAAGATCGTATGTGCCAGAATTAAGATATTCAACTTTCAAGGCTAAAATGAACAGTGTAATAATTGAAATCATTTTCGAGATCTGTCTCAGGTTTCGTTTCATTTATGACTATTTATAAAGGACGTTCCTGGTATACGCTAGATGGTTTCTGACAGTGTTTTATACGGATAATAACATATTTAAACTAAATGAAGATCGTATTTGCCAGAATTAAGATATTCAACTTTCAAGGCTAAAATGAAGAGTGTAATAATTGAAATCATTTTGGAGAATCTACTCAGGTTTCCTTTCATTTATGACAAATTTATATGGACGTTCCCGGTATACGCTAGATGGTTTCAGACAGTGTTTTATACGGCTAATAACATATTTAAACTAAATGAAGATCGTATGTGCCAGAATTAAGATATTCAACTTTCAAGGCTAAAATGAACAGTGTAATAATTGAAATCATTTTCGAGATCTGTCTCAGGTTTCGTTTCATTTATGACTATTTATAAAGGACGTTCCTGGTATACGCTAGATGGTTTCAGACAGTGTTTTATACGGCTAATAACATATTTAAACTAAATGAAGATCGTATGTGCCAGAATTAAGATATTCAACTTTCAAGGCTAAAATGAACAGTGTAATAATTGAAATCATTTTCGAGATCTGTCTCAGGTTTCGTTTCATTTATGACTATTTATAAAGGACGTTCCTGGTATACGCTAGATGGTTTCTGACAGTGTTTTTTACGGCTAATAACATATTTAAACTAAATGAAGATCGTATGTGCCAGAATTAAGATATTCAACTTTCAAGGCTAAAATGAACAGTGTAATAATTGAAATCATTTTCGAGATCTGTCTCAGGTTTCGTTTCATTTATGACTATTTATAAAGGACGTTCCTGGTATACGCTAGATGGTTTCTGACAGTGTTTTTTACGGCTAATAACATATTTAAACTAAATGAAGATCGTATGTGCCAGAATTAAGATATTCAACTTTCAAGGCTAAAATGAACAGTGTAATAATTGAAATCATTTTCGAGATCTGTCTCAGGTTTCGTTTCATTTATGACTATTTATAAAGGACGTTCCTGGTATACGCTAGATGGTTTCTGACAGTGTTTTTTACGGCTAATAACATATTTAAACTAAATGAAGATCGTATGTGCCAGAATTAAGATATTCAACTTTCAAGGCTAAAATGAACAGTGTAATAATTGAAATCATTTTCGAGATCTGTCTCAGGTTTCGTTTCATTTATGACTATTTATAAAGGACGTTCCTGGTATACGCTAGATGGTTTCTGACAGTGTTTTATACGGATAATAACATATTTAAACTAAATGAAGATCGTATGTGCCAGAATTAAGATATTCAACTTTCAAGGCTAAAATGAAGAGTGTAATAATTGAAATCATTTTCGAGATCTGTCTCAGGTTTCGTTTCATTTATGACTATTTATAAAGGACGTTCCTGGTATACGCTAGATGGTTTCTGACAGTGTTTTTTACGGCTAATAACATATTTAAACTAAATGAAGATCGTATGTGCCAGAATTAAGATATTCAACTTTCAAGGCTAAAATGAACAGTGTAATAATTGAAATCATTTTCGAGATCTGTCTCAGGTTTCGTTTCATTTATGACTATTTATAAAGGACGCTCCTGGTATACGCTAGATGGTTTCTGACAGTGTTTTTTACGGCTAATAACATATTTAAACTAAATGAAGATCGTATGTGCCAGAATTAAGATATTCAACTTTCAAGGCTAAAATGAACAGTGTAATAATTGAAATCATTTTCGAGATCTGTCTCAGGTTTCGTTTCATTTATGACTATTTATAAAGGACGTTCCTGGTATACGCTAGATGGTTTCTGACAGTGTTTTATACGGATAATAACATATTTAAACTAAATGAAGATCGTATGTGCCAGAATTAAGATATTCAACTTTCAAGGCTAAAATGAAGAGTGTAATAATTGAAATCATTTTCGAGATCTGTCTCAGGTTTCGTTTCATTTATGACTATTTATAAAGGACGCTCCTGGTATACGCTAGATGGTTTCTGACAGTGTTTTTTACGGATAATAACATATTTAAACTAAATGAAGATCGTATGTGCCAGAATTAAGATATTCAACTTTCAAGGCTAAAATGAACAGTGTAATAATTGAAATCATTTTCGAGATCTGTCTCAGGTTTCGTTTCATTTATGACTATTTATAAAGGACGTTCCTGGTATACGCTAGATGGTTTCTGACAGTGCTTTATACGGATAATAACATATTTAAACTAAATGAAGATCGTATGTGCCAGAATTAAGATATTCAACTTTCAAGGCTAAAATGAACAGTGTAATAATTGAAATCATTTTCGAGATCTGTCTCAGGTTTCGTTTCATTTATGACTATTTATAAAGGACGTTCCTGGTATACGCTAGATGGTTTCTGACAGTGTTTTATACGGATAATAACATATTTAAACTAAATGAAGATCGTATTTGCCAGAATTAAGATATTCAACTTTCAAGGCTAAAATGAAGAGTGTAATAATTGAAATCATTTTGGAGAATCTACTCAGGTTTCCTTTCATTTATGACAAATTTATATGGACGTTCCCGGTATACGCTAGATGGTTTCAGACAGTGTTTTATACGGCTAATAACATATTTAAACTAAATGAAGATCGTATGTGCCAGAATTAAGATATTCAACTTTCAAGGCTAAAATGAACAGTGTAATAATTGAAATCATTTTCGAGATCTGTCTCAGGTTTCGTTTCATTTATGACTATTTATAAAGGACGTTCCTGGTATACGCTAGATGGTTTCTGACAGTGTTTTATACGGATAATAACATATTTAAACTAAATGAAGATCGTATGTGCCAGAATTAAGATATTCAACTTTCAAGGCTAAAATGAACAGTGTAATAATTGAAATCATTTTCGAGATCTGTCTCAGGTTTCGTTTCATTTATGACTATTTATAAAGGACGTTCCTGGTATACGCTAGATGGTTTCTGACAGTGTTTTATACGGGTAATAACATATTTAAACTAAATGAAGATCGTATGTGCCAGAATTAAGATATTCAACTTTCAAGGCTAAAATGAAGAGTGTAATAATTGAAATCATTTTCGAGATCTGTCTCAGGTTTCGTTTCATTTATGACTATTTATAAAGGACGTTCCTGGTATACGCTAGATGGTTTCTGACAGTGTTTTATACGGATAATAACATATTTAAACTAAATGAAGATGGTATGTGCCAGAATTAAGATATTCAACTTTCAAGGCTAAAATGAAGAGTGTAATAATTGAAATCATTTTCGAGATCTGTCTCAGGTTTCGTTTCATTTATGACTATTTATAAAGGACGCTCCTGGTATACGCTAGATGGTTTCTGACAGTGTTTTTTACGGATAATAACATATTTAAACTAAATGAAGATCGTATGTGCCAGAATTAAGATATTCAACTTTCAAGGCTAAAATGAACAGTGTAATAATTGAAATCATTTTCGAGATCTGTCTCAGGTTTCGTTTCATTTATGACTATTTATAAAGGACGTTCCTGGTATACGCTAGATGGTTTCTGACAGTGTTTTATACGGATAATAACATATTTAAACTAAATGAAGATCGTATGTGCCAGAATTAAGATATTCAACTTTCAAGGCTAAAATGAACAGTGTAATAATTGAAATCATTTTCGAGATCTGTCTCAGGTTTCGTTTCATTTATGACTATTTATAAAGGACGTTCCTGGTATACGCTAGATGGTTTCTGACAGTGTTTTATACGAATAATAACATATTTAAACTAAATGAAGATCGTATGTGCCAGAATTAAGATATTCAACTTTCAAGGCTAAAATGAACAGTGTAATAATTGAAATCATTTTCGAGATCTGTCTCAGGTTTCGTTTCATTTATGACTATTTATAAAGGACGTTCCTGGTATACGCTAGATGGTTTCTGACAGTGCTTTATACGGATAATAACATATTTAAACTAAATGAAGATCGTATGTGCCAGAATTAAGATATTCAACTTTCAAGGCTAAAATGAACAGTGTAATAATTGAAATCATTTTCGAGATCTGTCTCAGGTTTCGTTTCATTTATGACTATTTATAAAGGACGTTCCTGGTATACGCTAGATGGTTTCTGACAGTGTTTTATACGGATAATAACATATTTAAACTAAATGAAGATCGTATGTGCCAGAATTAAGATATTCAACTTTCAAGGCTAAAATGAAGAGTGTAATAATTGAAATCATTTTGGAGAATCTACTCAGGTTTCCTTTCATTTATGACAAATTTATATGGACGTTCCCGGTATACGCTAGATGGTTTCAGACAGTGTTTTATACGGGTAGTAACATATTTAAACTAAATGAAGATCGTATGTGCCAGAATTAAGATATTCAACTTTCAAGGCTAAAATGAAGAGTGTAATAATTGAAATCATTTTCGAGATCTGTCTCAGGTTTCGTTTCATTTATGACTATTTATAAAGGACGTTCCTGGTATACGCTAGATGGTTTCTGACAGTGTTTTTTACGGCTAATAACATATTTAAACTAAATGAAGATCGTATGTGCCAGAATTAAGATATTCAACTTTCAAGGCTAAAATGAACAGTGTAATAATTGAAATCATTTTCGAGATCTGTCTCAGGTTTCGTTTCATTTATGACTATTTATAAAGGACGTTCCTGGTATACGCTAGATGGTTTCTGACAGTGTTTTATACGGATAATAACATATTTAAACTAAATGAAGATCGTATGTGCCAGAATTAAGATATTCAACTTTCAAGGCTAAAATGAAGAGTGTAATAATTGAAATCATTTTCGAGATCTGTCTCAGGTTTCGTTTCATTTATGACTATTTATAAAGGACGCTCCTGGTATACGCTAGATGGTTTCTGACAGTGTTTTTTACGGATAATAACATATTTAAACTAAATGAAGATCGTATGTGCCAGAATTAAGATATTCAACTTTCAAGGCTAAAATGAACAGTGTAATAATTGAAATCATTTTCGAGATCTGTCTCAGGTTTCGTTTCATTTATGACTATTTATAAAGGACGTTCCTGGTATACGCTAGATGGTTTCTGACAGTGTTTTATACGGATAATAACATATTTAAACTAAATGAAGATCGTATGTGCCAGAATTAAGATATTCAACTTTCAAGGCTAAAATGAACAGTGTAATAATTGAAATCATTTTCGAGATCTGTCTCAGGTTTCGTTTCATTTATGACTATTTATAAAGGACGTTCCTGGTATACGCTAGATGGTTTCTGACAGTGTTTTATACGGATAATAACATATTTAAACTAAATGAAGATCGTATGTGCCAGAATTAAGATATTCAACTTTCAAGGCTAAAATGAAGAGTGTAATAATTGAAATCATTTTCGAGATCTGTCTCAGGTTTCGTTTCATTTATGACTATTTATAAAGGACGTTCCTGGTATACGCTAGATGGTTTCTGACAGTGTTTTTTACGGCTAATAACATATTTAAACTAAATGAAGATCGTATGTGCCAGAATTAAGATATTCAACTTTCAAGGCTAAAATGAACAGTGTAATAATTGAAATCATTTTCGAGATCTGTCTCAGGTTTCGTTTCATTTATGACTATTTATAAAGGACGTTCCTGGTATACGCTAGATGGTTTCTGACAGTGTTTTATACGGATAATAACATATTTAAACTAAATGAAGATCGTATGTGCCAGAATTAAGATATTCAACTTTCAAGGCTAAAATGAAGAGTGTAATAATTGAAATCATTTTGGAGAATCTACTCAGGTTTCCTTTCATTTATGACAAATTTATATGGACGTTCCCGGTATACGCTAGATGGTTTCAGACAGTGTTTTATACGGCTAATAACATATTTAAACTAAATGAAGATCGTATGTGCCAGAATTAAGATATTCAACTTTCAAGGCTAAAATGAACAGTGTAATAATTGAAATCATTTTCGAGATCTGTCTCAGGTTTCGTTTCATTTATGACTATTTATAAAGGACGTTCCTGGTATACGCTAGATGGTTTCTGACAGTGTTTTATACGGATAATAACATATTTAAACTAAATGAAGATCGTATGTGCCAGAATTAAGATATTCAACTTTCAAGGCTAAAATGAACAGTGTAATAATTGAAATCATTTTCGAGATCTGTCTCAGGTTTCGTTTCATTTATGACTATTTATAAAGGACGTTCCTGGTATACGCTAGATGGTTTCTGACAGTGTTTTATACGGATAATAACATATTTAAACTAAATGAAGATCGTATGTGCCAGAATTAAGATATTCAACTTTCAAGGCTAAAATGAAGAGTGTAATAATTGAAATCATTTTCGAGATCTGTCTCAGGTTTCGTTTCATTTATGACTATTTATAAAGGACGTTCCTGGTATACGCTAGATGGTTTCTGACAGTGTTTTTTACGGCTAATAACATATTTAAACTAAATGAAGATCGTATGTGCCAGAATTAAGATATTCAACTTTCAAGGCTAAAATGAACAGTGTAATAATTGAAATCATTTTCGAGATCTGTCTCAGGTTTCGTTTCATTTATGACTATTTATAAAGGACGCTCCTGGTATACGCTAGATGGTTTCTGACAGTGTTTTTTACGGCTAATAACATATTTAAACTAAATGAAGATCGTATGTGCCAGAATTAAGATATTCAACTTTCAAGGCTAAAATGAACAGTGTAATAATTGAAATCATTTTCGAGATCTGTCTCAGGTTTCGTTTCATTTATGACTATTTATAAAGGACGTTCCTGGTATACGCTAGATGGTTTCTGACAGTGTTTTATACGGATAATAACATATTTAAACTAAATGAAGATCGTATGTGCCAGAATTAAGATATTCAACTTTCAAGGCTAAAATGAAGAGTGTAATAATTGAAATCATTTTGGAGAATCTACTCAGGTTTCCTTTCATTTATGACAAATTTATATGGACGTTCCCGGTATACGCTAGATGGTTTCAGACAGTGTTTTATACGGCTAATAACATATTTAAACTAAATGAAGATCGTATGTGCCAGAATTAAGATATTCAACTTTCAAGGCTAAAATGAACAGTGTAATAATTGAAATCATTTTCGAGATCTGTCTCAGGTTTCGTTTCATTTATGACTATTTATAAAGGACGTTCCTGGTATACGCTAGATGGTTTCTGACAGTGTTTTATACGGATAATAACATATTTAAACTAAATGAAGATCGTATGTGCCAGAATTAAGATATTCAACTTTCAAGGCTAAAATGAAGAGTGTAATAATTGAAATCATTTTGGAGAATCTACTCAGGTTTCCTTTCATTTATGACAAATTTATATGGACGTTCCCGGTATACGCTAGATGGTTTCAGACAGTGTTTTATACGGCTAATAACATATTTAAACTAAATGAAGATCG
Organism: Phalangium opilio; assembly: GCF_054372755.1. Classification (NCBI taxonomy): domain Eukaryota; kingdom Metazoa; phylum Arthropoda; class Arachnida; order Opiliones; family Phalangiidae; genus Phalangium; species Phalangium opilio. The sequence goes on from NW_028324255.1 coordinate 758,731, forward strand.
TATGTGCCAGAATTAAGATATTCAACTTTCAAGGCTAAAATGAACAGTGTAATAATTGAAATCATTTTCGAGATCTGTCTCAGGTTTCGTTTCATTTATGACTATTTATAAAGGACGTTCCTGGTATACGCTAGATGGTTTCTGACAGTGTTTTATACGGATAATAACATATTTAAACTAAATGAAGATCGTATGTGCCAGAATTAAGATATTCAACTTTCAAGGCTAAAATGAACAGTGTAATAATTGAAATCATTTTCGAGATCTGTCTCAGGTTTCGTTTCATTTATGACTATTTATAAAGGACGTTCCTGGTATACGCTAGATGGTTTCTGACAGTGTTTTATACGGATAATAACATATTTAAACTAAATGAAGATCGTATGTGCCAGAATTAAGATATTCAACTTTCAAGGCTAAAATGAAGAGTGTAATAATTGAAATCATTTTCGAGATCTGTCTCAGGTTTCGTTTCATTTATGACTATTTATAAAGGACGTTCCTGGTATACGCTAGATGGTTTCTGACAGTGTTTTTTACGGCTAATAACATATTTAAACTAAATGAAGATCGTATGTGCCAGAATTAAGATATTCAACTTTCAAGGCTAAAATGAACAGTGTAATAATTGAAATCATTTTCGAGATCTGTCTCAGGTTTCGTTTCATTTATGACTATTTATAAAGGACGCTCCTGGTATACGCTAGATGGTTTCTGACAGTGTTTTTTACGGCTAATAACATATTTAAACTAAATGAAGATCGTATGTGCCAGAATTAAGATATTCAACTTTCAAGGCTAAAATGAACAGTGTAATAATTGAAATCATTTTCGAGATCTGTCTCAGGTTTCGTTTCATTTATGACTATTTATAAAGGACGTTCCTGGTATACGCTAGATGGTTTCTGACAGTGTTTTATACGGATAATAACATATTTAAACTAAATGAAGATCGTATGTGCCAGAATTAAGATATTCAACTTTCAAGGCTAAAATGAAGAGTGTAATAATTGAAATCATTTTGGAGAATCTACTCAGGTTTCCTTTCATTTATGACAAATTTATATGGACGTTCCCGGTATACGCTAGATGGTTTCAGACAGTGTTTTATACGGCTAATAACATATTTAAACTAAATGAAGATCGTATGTGCCAGAATTAAGATATTCAACTTTCAAGGCTAAAATGAACAGTGTAATAATTGAAATCATTTTCGAGATCTGTCTCAGGTTTCGTTTCATTTATGACTATTTATAAAGGACGTTCCTGGTATACGCTAGATGGTTTCTGACAGTGTTTTATACGGATAATAACATATTTAAACTAAATGAAGATCGTATGTGCCAGAATTAAGATATTCAACTTTCAAGGCTAAAATGAAGAGTGTAATAATTGAAATCATTTTGGAGAATCTACTCAGGTTTCCTTTCATTTATGACAAATTTATATGGACGTTCCCGGTATACGCTAGATGGTTTCAGACAGTGTTTTATACGGCTAATAACATATTTAAACTAAATGAAGATCGTATGTGCCAGAATTAAGATATTCAACTTTCAAGGCTAAAATGAACAGTGTAATAATTGAAATCATTTTCGAGATCTGTCTCAGGTTTCGTTTCATTTATGACTATTTATAAAGGACGTTCCTGGTATACGCTAGATGGTTTCTGACAGTGTTTTATACGGATAATAACATATTTAAACTAAATGAAGATCGTATGTGCCAGAATTAAGATATTCAACTTTCAAGGCTAAAATGAACAGTGTAATAATTGAAATCATTTTCGAGATCTGTCTCAGGTTTCGTTTCATTTATGACTATTTATAAAGGACGTTCCTGGTATACGCTAGATGGTTTCTGACAGTGTTTTATACGGATAATAACATATTTAAACTAAATGAAGATCGTATGTGCCAGAATTAAGATATTCAACTTTCAAGGCTAAAATGAAGAGTGTAATAATTGAAATCATTTTCGAGATCTGTCTCAGGTTTCGTTTCATTTATGACTATTTATAAAGGACGTTCCTGGTATACGCTAGATGGTTTCTGACAGTGTTTTTTACGGCTAATAACATATTTAAACTAAATGAAGATCGTATGTGCCAGAATTAAGATATTCAACTTTCAAGGCTAAAATGAACAGTGTAATAATTGAAATCATTTTCGAGATCTGTCTCAGGTTTCGTTTCATTTATGACTATTTATAAAGGACGCTCCTGGTATACGCTAGATGGTTTCTGACAGTGTTTTTTACGGCTAATAACATATTTAAACTAAATGAAGATCGTATGTGCCAGAATTAAGATATTCAACTTTCAAGGCTAAAATGAACAGTGTAATAATTGAAATCATTTTCGAGATCTGTCTCAGGTTTCGTTTCATTTATGACTATTTATAAAGGACGTTCCTGGTATACGCTAGATGGTTTCTGACAGTGTTTTATACGGATAATAACATATTTAAACTAAATGAAGATCGTATGTGCCAGAATTAAGATATTCAACTTTCAAGGCTAAAATGAAGAGTGTAATAATTGAAATCATTTTGGAGAATCTACTCAGGTTTCCTTTCATTTATGACAAATTTATATGGACGTTCCCGGTATACGCTAGATGGTTTCAGACAGTGTTTTATACGGCTAATAACATATTTAAACTAAATGAAGATCGTATGTGCCAGAATTAAGATATTCAACTTTCAAGGCTAAAATGAACAGTGTAATAATTGAAATCATTTTCGAGATCTGTCTCAGGTTTCGTTTCATTTATGACTATTTATAAAGGACGTTCCTGGTATACGCTAGATGGTTTCTGACAGTGTTTTATACGGATAATAACATATTTAAACTAAATGAAGATCGTATGTGCCAGAATTAAGATATTCAACTTTCAAGGCTAAAATGAAGAGTGTAATAATTGAAATCATTTTGGAGAATCTACTCAGGTTTCCTTTCATTTATGACAAATTTATATGGACGTTCCCGGTATACGCTAGATGGTTTCAGACAGTGTTTTATACGGCTAATAACATATTTAAACTAAATGAAGATCGTATGTGCCAGAATTAAGATATTCAACTTTCAAGGCTAAAATGAACAGTGTAATAATTGAAATCATTTTCGAGATCTGTCTCAGGTTTCGTTTCATTTATGACTATTTATAAAGGACGTTCCTGGTATACGCTAGATGGTTTCTGACAGTGTTTTATACGGATAATAACATATTTAAACTAAATGAAGATCGTATGTGCCAGAATTAAGATATTCAACTTTCAAGGCTAAAATGAACAGTGTAATAATTGAAATCATTTTCGAGATCTGTCTCAGGTTTCGTTTCATTTATGACTATTTATAAAGGACGTTCCTGGTATACGCTAGATGGTTTCTGACAGTGTTTTATACGGATAATAACATATTTAAACTAAATGAAGATCGTATGTGCCAGAATTAAGATATTCAACTTTCAAGGCTAAAATGAAGAGTGTAATAATTGAAATCATTTTCGAGATCTGTCTCAGGTTTCGTTTCATTTATGACTATTTATAAAGGACGTTCCTGGTATACGCTAGATGGTTTCTGACAGTGTTTTTTACGGCTAATAACATATTTAAACTAAATGAAGATCGTATGTGCCAGAATTAAGATATTCAACTTTCAAGGCTAAAATGAACAGTGTAATAATTGAAATCATTTTCGAGATCTGTCTCAGGTTTCGTTTCATTTATGACTATTTATAAAGGACGCTCCTGGTATACGCTAGATGGTTTCTGACAGTGTTTTTTACGGCTAATAACATATTTAAACTAAATGAAGATCGTATGTGCCAGAATTAAGATATTCAACTTTCAAGGCTAAAATGAACAGTGTAATAATTGAAATCATTTTCGAGATCTGTCTCAGGTTTCGTTTCATTTATGACTATTTATAAAGGACGTTCCTGGTATACGCTAGATGGTTTCTGACAGTGTTTTATACGGATAATAACATATTTAAACTAAATGAAGATCGTATGTGCCAGAATTAAGATATTCAACTTTCAAGGCTAAAATGAAGAGTGTAATAATTGAAATCATTTTGGAGAATCTACTCAGGTTTCCTTTCATTTATGACAAATTTATATGGACGTTCCCGGTATACGCTAGATGGTTTCAGACAGTGTTTTATACGGCTAATAACATATTTAAACTAAATGAAGATCGTATGTGCCAGAATTAAGATATTCAACTTTCAAGGCTAAAATGAACAGTGTAATAATTGAAATCATTTTCGAGATCTGTCTCAGGTTTCGTTTCATTTATGACTATTTATAAAGGACGTTCCTGGTATACGCTAGATGGTTTCTGACAGTGTTTTATACGGATAATAACATATTTAAACTAAATGAAGATCGTATGTGCCAGAATTAAGATATTCAACTTTCAAGGCTAAAATGAAGAGTGTAATAATTGAAATCATTTTGGAGAATCTACTCAGGTTTCCTTTCATTTATGACAAATTTATATGGACGTTCCCGGTATACGCTAGATGGTTTCAGACAGTGTTTTATACGGCTAATAACATATTTAAACTAAATGAAGATCGTATGTGCCAGAATTAAGATATTCAACTTTCAAGGCTAAAATGAACAGTGTAATAATTGAAATCATTTTCGAGATCTGTCTCAGGTTTCGTTTCATTTATGACTATTTATAAAGGACGTTCCTGGTATACGCTAGATGGTTTCTGACAGTGTTTTATACGGATAATAACATATTTAAACTAAATGAAGATCGTATGTGCCAGAATTAAGATATTCAACTTTCAAGGCTAAAATGAAGAGTGTAATAATTGAAATCATTTTGGAGAATCTACTCAGGTTTCCTTTCATTTATGACAAATTTATATGGACGTTCCCGGTATACGCTAGATGGTTTCAGACAGTGTTTTATACGGCTAATAACATATTTAAACTAAATGAAGATCGTATGTGCCAGAATTAAGATATTCAACTTTCAAGGCTAAAATGAACAGTGTAATAATTGAAATCATTTTCGAGATCTGTCTCAGGTTTCGTTTCATTTATGACTATTTATAAAGGACGTTCCTGGTATACGCTAGATGGTTTCTGACAGTGTTTTATACGGATAATAACATATTTAAACTAAATGAAGATCGTATGTGCCAGAATTAAGATATTCAACTTTCAAGGCTAAAATGAACAGTGTAATAATTGAAATCATTTTGGAGAATCTACTCAGGTTTCCTTTCATTTATGACAAATTTATATGGACGTTCCCGGTATACGCTAGATGGTTTCAGACAGTGTTTTATACGGCTAATAACATATTTAAACTAAATGAAGATCGTATGTGCCAGAATTAAGATATTCAACTTTCAAGGCTAAAATGAACAGTGTAATAATTGAAATCATTTTGGAGAATCTACTCAGGTTTCCTTTCATTTATGACAAATTTATATGGACGTTCCCGGTATACGCTAGATGGTTTCAGACAGTGTTTTATACGGCTAATAACATATTTAAACTAAATGAAGATCGTATGTGCCAGAATTAAGATATTCAACTTTCAAGGCTAAAATGAACAGTGTAATAATTGAAATCATTTTCGAGATCTGTCTCAGGTTTCGTTTCATTTATGACTATTTATAAAGGACGTTCCTGGTATACGCTAGATGGTTTCTGACAGTGTTTTATACGGATAATAACATATTTAAACTAAATGAAGATCGTATGTGCCAGAATTAAGATATTCAACTTTCAAGGCTAAAATGAAGAGTGTAATAATTGAAATCATTTTGGAGAATCTACTCAGGTTTCCTTTCATTTATGACAAATTTATATGGACGTTCCCGGTATACGCTAGATGGTTTCAGACAGTGTTTTATACGGCTAATAACATATTTAAACTAAATGAAGATCGTATGTGCCAGAATTAAGATATTCAACTTTCAAGGCTAAAATGAACAGTGTAATAATTGAAATCATTTTCGAGATCTGTCTCAGGTTTCGTTTCATTTATGACTATTTATAAAGGACGTTCCTGGTATACGCTAGATGGTTTCTGACAGTGTTTTATACGGATAATAACATATTTAAACTAAATGAAGATCGTATGTGCCAGAATTAAGATATTCAACTTTCAAGGCTAAAATGAACAGTGTAATAATTGAAATCATTTTGGAGAATCTACTCAGGTTTCCTTTCATTTATGACAAATTTATATGGACGTTCCCGGTATACGCTAGATGGTTTCAGACAGTGTTTTATACGGCTAATAACATATTTAAACTAAATGAAGATCGTATGTGCCAGAATTAAGATATTCAACTTTCAAGGCTAAAATGAAGAGTGTAATAATTGAAATCATTTTGGAGAATCTACTCAGGTTTCCTTTCATTTATGACAAATTTATATGGACGTTCCCGGTATACGCTAGATGGTTTCAGACAGTGTTTTATACGGCTAATAACATATTTAAACTAAATGAAGATCGTATGTGCCAGAATTAAGATATTCAACTTTCAAGGCTAAAATGAACAGTGTAATAATTGAAATCATTTTCGAGATCTGTCTCAGGTTTCGTTTCATTTATGACTATTTATAAAGGACGTTCCTGGTATACGCTAGATGGTTTCTGACAGTGTTTTATACGGATAATAACATATTTAAACTAAATGAAGATCGTATGTGCCAGAATTAAGATATTCAACTTTCAAGGCTAAAATGAACAGTGTAATAATTGAAATCATTTTGGAGAATCTACTCAGGTTTCCTTTCATTTATGACAAATTTGTATGGACGTTCCCGGTATACGCTAGATGGTTTCAGACAGTGTTTTATACGGCTAATAACATATTTAAACTAAATGAAGATCGTATGTGCCAGAATTAAGATATTCAACTTTCAAGGCTAAAATGAACAGTGTAATAATTGAAATCATTTTCGAGATCTGTCTCAGGTTTCGTTTCATTTATGACTATTTATAAAGGACGTTCCTGGTATACGCTAGATGGTTTCTGACAGTGTTTTTTACGGCTAATAACATATTTAAACTAAATGAAGATCGTATGTGCCAGAATTAAGATATTCAACTTTCAAGGCTAAAATGAAGAGTGTAATAATTGAAATCATTTTGGAGAATCTACTCAGGTTTCCTTTCATTTATGACAAATTTATATGGACGTTCCCGGTATACGCTAGATGGTTTCTGACAGTGTTTTTTACGGCTAATAACATATTTAAACTAAATGAAGATCGTATGTGCCAGAATTAAGATATTCAACTTTCAAGGCTAAAATGAACAGTGTAATAATTGAAATCATTTTCGAGATCTGTCTCAGGTTTCGTTTCATTTATGACTATTTATAAAGGACGTTCCTGGTATACGCTAGATGGTTTCTGACAGTGTTTTATACGGATAATAACATATTTAAACTAAATGAAGATCGTATGTGCCAGAATTAAGATATTCAACTTTCAAGGCTAAAATGAAGAGTGTAATAATTGAAATCATTTTGGAGAATCTACTCAGGTTTCCTTTCATTTATGACAAATTTATATGGACGTTCCCGGTATACGCTAGATGGTTTCAGACAGTGTTTTATACGGCTAATAACATATTTAAACTAAATGAAGATCGTATGTGCCAGAATTAAGATATTCAACTTTCAAGGCTAAAATGAACAGTGTAATAATTGAAATCATTTTCGAGATCTGTCTCAGGTTTCGTTTCATTTATGACTATTTATAAAGGACGTTCCTGGTATACGCTAGATGGTTTCTGACAGTGTTTTATACGGATAATAACATATTTAAACTAAATGAAGATCGTATGTGCCAGAATTAAGATATTCAACTTTCAAGGCTAAAATGAAGAGTGTAATAATTGAAATCATTTTGGAGAATCTACTCAGGTTTCCTTTCATTTATGACAAATTTATATGGACGTTCCCGGTATACGCTAGATGGTTTCAGACAGTGTTTTATACGGCTAATAACATATTTAAACTAAATGAAGATCGTATGTGCCAGAATTAAGATATTCAACTTTCAAGGCTAAAATGAACAGTGTAATAATTGAAATCATTTTCGAGATCTGTCTCAGGTTTCGTTTCATTTATGACTATTTATAAAGGACGTTCCTGGTATACGCTAGATGGTTTCTGACAGTGTTTTATACGGATAATAACATATTTAAACTAAATGAAGATCGTATGTGCCAGAATTAAGATATTCAACTTTCAAGGCTAAAATGAAGAGTGTAATAATTGAAATCATTTTGGAGAATCTACTCAGGTTTCCTTTCATTTATGACAAATTTATATGGACGTTCCCGGTATACGCTAGATGGTTTCAGACAGTGTTTTATACGGCTAATAACATATTTAAACTAAATGAAGATCGTATGTGCCAGAATTAAGATATTCAACTTTCAAGGCTAAAATGAACAGTGTAATAATTGAAATCATTTTCGAGATCTGTCTCAGGTTTCGTTTCATTTATGACTATTTATAAAGGACGTTCCTGGTATACGCTAGATGGTTTCTGACAGTGTTTTATACGGATAATAACATATTTAAACTAAATGAAGATCGTATGTGCCAGAATTAAGATATTCAACTTTCAAGGCTAAAATGAACAGTGTAATAATTGAAATCATTTTCGAGATCTGTCTCAGGTTTCGTTTCATTTATGACTATTTATAAAGGACGTTCCTGGTATACGCTAGATGGTTTCAGACAGTGTTTTATACGGCTAATAACATATTTAAACTAAATGAAGATCGTATGTGCCAGAATTAAGATATTCAACTTTCAAGGCTAAAATGAAGAGTGTAATAATTGAAATCATTTTGGAGAATCTACTCAGGTTTCCTTTCATTTATGACAAATTTATATGGACGTTCCCGGTATACGCTAGATGGTTTCAGACAGTGTTTTATACGGCTAATAACATATTTAAACTAAATGAAGATCGTATGTGCCAGAATTAAGATATTCAACTTTCAAGGCTAAAATGAACAGTGTAATAATTGAAATCATTTTCGAGATCTGTCTCAGGTTTCGTTTCATTTATGACTATTTATAAAGGACGTTCCTGGTATACGCTAGATGGTTTCTGACAGTGTTTTATACGGATAATAACATATTTAAACTAAATGAAGATCGTATGTGCCAGAATTAAGATATTCAACTTTCAAGGCTAAAATGAACAGTGTAATAATTGAAATCATTTTGGAGAATCTACTCAGGTTTCCTTTCATTTATGACAAATTTGTATGGACGTTCCCGGTATACGCTAGATGGTTTCAGACAGTGTTTTATACGGCTAATAACATATTTAAACTAAATGAAGATCGTATGTGCCAGAATTAAGATATTCAACTTTCAAGGCTAAAATGAACAGTGTAATAATTGAAATCATTTTCGAGATCTGTCTCAGGTTTCGTTTCATTTATGACTATTTATAAAGGACGTTCCTGGTATACGCTAGATGGTTTCTGACAGTGTTTTTTACGGCTAATAACATATTTAAACTAAATGAAGATCGTATGTGCCAGAATTAAGATATTCAACTTTCAAGGCTAAAATGAAGAGTGTAATAATTGAAATCATTTTGGAGAATCTACTCAGGTTTCCTTTCATTTATGACAAATTTATATGGACGTTCCCGGTATACGCTAGATGGTTTCAGACAGTGTTTTATACGGCTAATAACATATTTAAACTAAATGAAGATCGTATGTGCCAGAATTAAGATATTCAACTTTCAAGGCTAAAATGAACAGTGTAATAATTGAAATCATTTTCGAGATCTGTCTCAGGTTTCGTTTCATTTATGACTATTTATAAAGGACGTTCCTGGTATACGCTAGATGGTTTCTGACAGTGTTTTATACGGATAATAACATATTTAAACTAAATGAAGATCGTATGTGCCAGAATTAAGATATTCAACTTTCAAGGCTAAAATGAAGAGTGTAATAATTGAAATCATTTTGGAGAATCTACTCAGGTTTCCTTTCATTTATGACAAATTTATATGGACGTTCCCGGTATACGCTAGATGGTTTCAGACAGTGTTTTATACGGCTAATAACATATTTAAACTAAATGAAGATCGTATGTGCCAGAATTAAGATATTCAACTTTCAAGGCTAAAATGAACAGTGTAATAATTGAAATCATTTTCGAGATCTGTCTCAGGTTTCGTTTCATTTATGACTATTTATAAAGGACGTTCCTGGTATACGCTAGATGGTTTCTGACAGTGTTTTATACGGATAATAACATATTTAAACTAAATGAAGATCGTATGTGCCAGAATTAAGATATTCAACTTTCAAGGCTAAAATGAAGAGTGTAATAATTGAAATCATTTTGGAGAATCTACTCAGGTTTCCTTTCATTTATGACAAATTTATATGGACGTTCCCGGTATACGCTAGATGGTTTCAGACAGTGTTTTATACGGCTAATAACATATTTAAACTAAATGAAGATCGTATGTGCCAGAATTAAGATATTCAACTTTCAAGGCTAAAATGAACAGTGTAATAATTGAAATCATTTTCGAGATCTGTCTCAGGTTTCGTTTCATTTATGACTATTTATAAAGGACGTTCCTGGTATACGCTAGATGGTTTCTGACAGTGTTTTATACGGATAATAACATATTTAAACTAAATGAAGATCGTATGTGCCAGAATTAAGATATTCAACTTTCAAGGCTAAAATGAACAGTGTAATAATTGAAATCATTTTGGAGAATCTACTCAGGTTTCCTTTCATTTATGACAAATTTATATGGACGTTCCCGGTATACGCTAGATGGTTTCAGACAGTGTTTTATACGGCTAATAACATATTTAAACTAAATGAAGATCGTATGTGCCAGAATTAAGATATTCAACTTTCAAGGCTAAAATGAACAGTGTAATAATTGAAATCATTTTCGAGATCTGTCTCAGGTTTCGTTTCATTTATGACTATTTATAAAGGACGTTCCTGGTATACGCTAGATGGTTTCTGACAGTGTTTTATACGGATAATAACATATTTAAACTAAATGAAGATCGTATGTGCCAGAATTAAGATATTCAACTTTCAAGGCTAAAATGAACAGTGTAATAATTGAAATCATTTTGGAGAATCTACTCAGGTTTCCTTTCATTTATGACAAATTTGTATGGACGTTCCCGGTATACGCTAGATGGTTTCAGACAGTGTTTTATACGGCTAATAACATATTTAAACTAAATGAAGATCGTATGTGCCAGAATTAAGATATTCAACTTTCAAGGCTAAAATGAACAGTGTAATAATTGAAATCATTTTCGAGATCTGTCTCAGGTTTCGTTTCATTTATGACTATTTATAAAGGACGTTCCTGGTATACACTAGATGGTTTCTGACAGTGTTTTTTACGGCTAATAACATATTTAAACTAAATGAAGATCGTATGTGCCAGAATTAAGATATTCAACTTTCAAGGCTAAAATGAAGAGTGTAATAATTGAAATCATTTTGGAGAATCTACTCAGGTTTCCTTTCATTTATGACAAATTTATATGGACGTTCCCGGTATACGCTAGATGGTTTCAGACAGTGTTTTATACGGCTAATAACATATTTAAACTAAATGAAGATCGTATGTGCCAGAATTAAGATATTCAACTTTCAAGGCTAAAATGAACAGTGTAATAATTGAAATCATTTTCGAGATCTGTCTCAGGTTTCGTTTCATTTATGACTATTTATAAAGGACGTTCCTGGTATACGCTAGATGGTTTCTGACAGTGTTTTATACGGATAATAACATATTTAAACTAAATGAAGATCGTATGTGCCAGAATTAAGATATTCAACTTTCAAGGCTAAACTGAAGAGTGTAATAATTGAAATCATTTTGGAGAATCTACTCAGGTTTCCTTTCATTTATGACAAATTTATATGGACGTTCCCGGTATACGCTAGATGGTTTCAGACAGTGTTTTATACGGCTAATAACATATTTAAACTAAATGAAGATCGTATGTGCCAGAATTAAGATATTCAACTTTCAAGGCTAAAATGAACAGTGTAATAATTGAAATCATTTTCGAGATCTGTCTCAGGTTTCGTTTCATTTATGACTATTTATAAAGGACGTTCCTGGTATACGCTAGATGGTTTCTGACAGTGTTTTATACGGATAATAACATATTTAAACTAAATGAAGATCGTATGTGCCAGAATTAAGATATTCAACTTTCAAGGCTAAAATGAAGAGTGTAATAATTGAAATCATTTTGGAGAATCTACTCAGGTTTCCTTTCATTTATGACAAATTTATATGGACGTTCCCGGTATACGCTAGATGGTTTCAGACAGTGTTTTATACGGCTAATAACATATTTAAACTAAATGAAGATCGTATGTGCCAGAATTAAGATATTCAACTTTCAAGGCTAAAATGAACAGTGTAATAATTGAAATCATTTTCGAGATCTGTCTCAGGTTTCGTTTCATTTATGACTATTTATAAAGGACGTTCCTGGTATACGCTAGATGGTTTCTGACAGTGTTTTATACGGATAATAACATATTTAAACTAAATGAAGATCGTATGTGCCAGAATTAAGATATTCAACTTTCAAGGCTAAAATGAACAGTGTAATAATTGAAATCATTTTGGAGAATCTACTCAGGTTTCCTTTCATTTATGACAAATTTATATGGACGTTCCCGGTATACGCTAGATGGTTTCAGACAGTGTTTTATACGGCTAATAACATATTTAAACTAAATGAAGATCGTATGTGCCAGAATTAAGATATTCAACTTTCAAGGCTAAAATGAACAGTGTAATAATTGAAATCATTTTCGAGATCTGTCTCAGGTTTCGTTTCATTTATGACTATTTATAAAGGACGTTCCTGGTATACGCTAGATGGTTTCTGACAGTGTTTTATACGGATAATAACATATTTAAACTAAATGAAGATCGTATGTGCCAGAATTAAGATATTCAACTTTCAAGGCTAAAATGAACAGTGTAATAATTGAAATCATTTTGGAGAATCTACTCAGGTTTCCTTTCATTTATGACAAATTTGTATGGACGTTCCCGGTATACGCTAGATGGTTTCAGACAGTGTTTTATACGGCTAATAACATATTTAAACTAAATGAAGATCGTATGTGCCAGAATTAAGATATTCAACTTTCAAGGCTAAAATGAACAGTGTAATAATTGAAATCATTTTCGAGATCTGTCTCAGGTTTCGTTTCATTTATGACTATTTATAAAGGACGTTCCTGGTATACACTAGATGGTTTCTGACAGTGTTTTTTACGGCTAATAACATATTTAAACTAAATGAAGATCGTATGTGCCAGAATTAAGATATTCAACTTTCAAGGCTAAAATGAAGAGTGTAATAATTGAAATCATTTTGGAGAATCTACTCAGGTTTCCTTTCATTTATGACAAATTTATATGGACGTTCCCGGTATACGCTAGATGGTTTCAGACAGTGTTTTATACGGCTAATAACATATTTAAACTAAATGAAGATCGTATGTGCCAGAATTAAGATATTCAACTTTCAAGGCTAAAATGAACAGTGTAATAATTGAAATCATTTTCGAGATCTGTCTCAGGTTTCGTTTCATTTATGACTATTTATAAAGGACGTTCCTGGTATACGCTAGATGGTTTCTGACAGTGTTTTATACGGATAATAACATATTTAAACTAAATGAAGATCGTATGTGCCAGAATTAAGATATTCAACTTTCAAGGCTAAAATGAAGAGTGTAATAATTGAAATCATTTTGGAGAATCTACTCAGGTTTCCTTTCATTTATGACAAATTTATATGGACGTTCCCGGTATACGCTAGATGGTTTCAGACAGTGTTTTATACGGCTAATAACATATTTAAACTAAATGAAGATCGTATGTGCCAGAATTAAGATATTCAACTTTCAAGGCTAAAATGAACAGTGTAATAATTGAAATCATTTTCGAGATCTGTCTCAGGTTTCGTTTCATTTATGACTATTTATAAAGGACGTTCCTGGTATACGCTAGATGGTTTCTGACAGTGTTTTATACGGATAATAACATATTTAAACTAAATGAAGATCGTATGTGCCAGAATTAAGATATTCAACTTTCAAGGCTAAAATGAAGAGTGTAATAATTGAAATCATTTTGGAGAATCTACTCAGGTTTCCTTTCATTTATGACAAATTTATATGGACGTTCCCGGTATACGCTAGATGGTTTCAGACAGTGTTTTATACGGCTAATAACATATTTAAACTAAATGAAGATCGTATGTGCCAGAATTAAGATATTCAACTTTCAAGGCTAAAATGAACAGTGTAATAATTGAAATCATTTTCGAGATCTGTCTCAGGTTTCGTTTCATTTATGACTATTTATAAAGGACGTTCCTGGTATACGCTAGATGGTTTCTGACAGTGTTTTATACGGATAATAACATATTTAAACTAAATGAAGATCGTATGTGCCAGAATTAAGATATTCAACTTTCAAGGCTAAAATGAACAGTGTAATAATTGAAATCATTTTGGAGAATCTACTCAGGTTTCCTTTCATTTATGACAAATTTATATGGACGTTCCCGGTATACGCTAGATGGTTTCAGACAGTGTTTTATACGGCTAATAACATATTTAAACTAAATGAAGATCGTATGTGCCAGAATTAAGATATTCAACTTTCAAGGCTAAAATGAACAGTGTAATAATTGAAATCATTTTCGAGATCTGTCTCAGGTTTCGTTTCATTTATGACTATTTATAAAGGACGTTCCTGGTATACGCTAGATGGTTTCTGACAGTGTTTTATACGGATAATAACATATTTAAACTAAATGAAGATCGTATGTGCCAGAATTAAGATATTCAACTTTCAAGGCTAAAATGAAGAGTGTAATAATTGAAATCATTTTGGAGAATCTACTCAGGTTTCCTTTCATTTATGACAAATTTATATGGACGTTCCCGGTATACGCTAGATGGTTTCAGACAGTGTTTTATACGGCTAATAACATATTTAAACTAAATGAAGATCGTATGTGCCAGAATTAAGATATTCAACTTTCAAGGCTAAAATGAACAGTGTAATAATTGAAATCATTTTCGAGATCTGTCTCAGGTTTCGTTTCATTTATGACTATTTATAAAGGACGTTCCTGGTATACGCTAGATGGTTTCTGACAGTGTTTTATACGGATAATAACATATTTAAACTAAATGAAGATCGTATGTGCCAGAATTAAGATATTCAACTTTCAAGGCTAAAATGAAGAGTGTAATAATTGAAATCATTTTGGAGAATCTACTCAAGTTTCCTTTCATTTATGACAAATTTATATGGACGTTCCCGGTATACGCTAGATGGTTTCAGACAGTGTTTTATACGGCTAATAACATATTTAAACTAAATGAAGATCGTATGTGCCAGAATTAAGATATTCAACTTTCAAGGCTAAAATGAACAGTGTAATAATTGAAATCATTTTCGAGATCTGTCTCAGGTTTCGTTTCATTTATGACTATTTATAAAGGACGTTCCTGGTATACGCTAGATGGTTTCTGACAGTGTTTTATACGGATAATAACATATTTAAACTAAATGAAGATCGTATGTGCCAGAATTAAGATATTCAACTTTCAAGGCTAAAATGAACAGTGTAATAATTGAAATCATTTTGGAGAATCTACTCAGGTTTCCTTTCATTTATGACAAATTTATATGGACGTTCCCGGTATACGCTAGATGGTTTCAGACAGTGTTTTATACGGCTAATAACATATTTAAACTAAATGAAGATCGTATGTGCCAGAATTAAGATATTCAACTTTCAAGGCTAAAATGAACAGTGTAATAATTGAAATCATTTTCGAGATCTGTCTCAGGTTTCGTTTCATTTATGACTATTTATAAAGGACGTTCCTGGTATACGCTAGATGGTTTCTGACAGTGTTTTATACGGATAATAACATATTTAAACTAAATGAAGATCGTATGTGCCAGAATTAAGATATTCAACTTTCAAGGCTAAAATGAAGAGTGTAATAATTGAAATCATTTTGGAGAATCTACTCAGGTTTCCTTTCATTTATGACAAATTTATATGGACGTTCCCGGTATACGCTAGATGGTTTCAGACAGTGTTTTATACGGCTAATAACATATTTAAACTAAATGAAGATCGTATGTGCCAGAATTAAGATATTCAACTTTCAAGGCTAAAATGAACAGTGTAATAATTGAAATCATTTTCGAGATCTGTCTCAGGTTTCGTTTCATTTATGACTATTTATAAAGGACGTTCCTGGTATACGCTAGATGGTTTCTGACAGTGTTTTATACGGATAATAACATATTTAAACTAAATGAAGATCGTATGTGCCAGAATTAAGATATTCAACTTTCAAGGCTAAAATGAACAGTGTAATAATTGAAATCATTTTGGAGAATCTACTCAGGTTTCCTTTCATTTATGACAAATTTGTATGGACGTTCCCGGTATACGCTAGATGGTTTCAGACAGTGTTTTATACGGCTAATAACATATTTAAACTAAATGAAGATCGTATGTGCCAGAATTAAGATATTCAACTTTCAAGGCTAAAATGAACAGTGTAATAATTGAAATCATTTTCGAGATCTGTCTCAGGTTTCGTTTCATTTATGACTATTTATAAAGGACGTTCCTGGTATACGCTAGATGGTTTCTGACAGTGTTTTTTACGGCTAATAACATATTTAAACTAAATGAAGATCGTATGTGCCAGAATTAAGATATTCAACTTTCAAGGCTAAAATGAACAGTGTAATAATTGAAATCATTTTCGAGATCTGTCTCAGGTTTCGTTTCATTTATGACTATTTATAAAGGACGCTCCTGGTATACGCTAGATGGTTTCTGACAGTGTTTTATACGGATAATAACATATTTAAACTAAATGAAGATCGTATGTGCCAGAATTAAGATATTCAACTTTCAAGGCTAAAATGAACAGTGTAATAATTGAAATCATTTTCGAGATCTGTCTCAGGTTTCGTTTCATTTATGACTATTTATAAAGGACGTTCCTGGTATACGCTAGATGGTTTCTGACAGTGTTTTATACGGATAATAACATATTTAAACTAAATGAAGATCGTATGTGCCAGAATTAAGATATTCAACTTTCAAGGCTAAAATGAAGAGTGTAATAATTGAAATCATTTTGGAGAATCTACTCAGGTTTCCTTTCATTTATGACAAATTTATATGGACGTTCCCGGTATACGCTAGATGGTTTCAGACAGTGTTTTATACGGCTAATAACATATTTAAACTAAATGAAGATCGTATGTGCCAGAATTAAGATATTCAACTTTCAAGGCTAAAATGAACAGTGTAATAATTGAAATCATTTTCGAGATCTGTCTCAGGTTTCGTTTCATTTATGACTATTTATAAAGGACGTTCCTGGTATACGCTAGATGGTTTCTGACAGTGTTTTATACGGATAATAACATATTTAAACTAAATGAAGATCGTATGTGCCAGAATTAAGATATTCAACTTTCAAGGCTAAAATGAAGAGTGTAATAATTGAAATCATTTTGGAGAATCTACTCAGGTTTCCTTTCATTTATGACAAATTTATATGGACGTTCCCGGTATACGCTAGATGGTTTCAGACAGTGTTTTATACGGCTAATAACATATTTAAACTAAATGAAGATCGTATGTGCCAGAATTAAGATATTCAACTTTCAAGGCTAAAATGAACAGTGTAATAATTGAAATCATTTTCGAGATCTGTCTCAGGTTTCGTTTCATTTATGACTATTTATAAAGGACGTTCCTGGTATACGCTAGATGGTTTCTGACAGTGTTTTATACGGATAATAACATATTTAAACTAAATGAAGATCGTATGTGCCAGAATTAAGATATTCAACTTTCAAGGCTAAAATGAACAGTGTAATAATTGAAATCATTTTGGAGAATCTACTCAGGTTTCCTTTCATTTATGACAAATTTATATGGACGTTCCCGGTATACGCTAGATGGTTTCAGACAGTGTTTTATACGGCTAATAACATATTTAAACTAAATGAAGATCGTATGTGCCAGAATTAAGATATTCAACTTTCAAGGCTAAAATGAACAGTGTAATAATTGAAATCATTTTCGAGATCTGTCTCAGGTTTCGTTTCATTTATGACTATTTATAAAGGACGTTCCTGGTATACGCTAGATGGTTTCTGACAGTGTTTTATACGGATAATAACATATTTAAACTAAATGAAGATCGTATGTGCCAGAATTAAGATATTCAACTTTCAAGGCTAAAATGAAGAGTGTAATAATTGAAATCATTTTGGAGAATCTACTCAGGTTTCCTTTCATTTATGACAAATTTATATGGACGTTCCCGGTATACGCTAGATGGTTTCAGACAGTGTTTTATACGGCTAATAACATATTTAAACTAAATGAAGATCGTATGTGCCAGAATTAAGATATTCAACTTTCAAGGCTAAAATGAACAGTGTAATAATTGAAATCATTTTCGAGATCTGTCTCAGGTTTCGTTTCATTTATGACTATTTATAAAGGACGTTCCTGGTATACGCTAGATGGTTTCTGACAGTGTTTTATACGGATAATAACATATTTAAACTAAATGAAGATCGTATGTGCCAGAATTAAGATATTCAACTTTCAAGGCTAAAATGAACAGTGTAATAATTGAAATCATTTTGGAGAATCTACTCAGGTTTCCTTTCATTTATGACAAATTTGTATGGACGTTCCCGGTATACGCTAGATGGTTTCAGACAGTGTTTTATACGGCTAATAACATATTTAAACTAAATGAAGATCGTATGTGCCAGAATTAAGATATTCAACTTTCAAGGCTAAAATGAACAGTGTAATAATTGAAATCATTTTCGAGATCTGTCTCAGGTTTCGTTTCATTTATGACTATTTATAAAGGACGCTCCTGGTATACGCTAGATGGTTTCTGACAGTGTTTTATACGGATAATAACATATTTAAACTAAATGAAGATCGTATGTGCCAGAATTAAGATATTCAACTTTCAAGGCTAAAATGAACAGTGTAATAATTGAAATCATTTTCGAGATCTGTCTCAGGTTTCGTTTCATTTATGACTATTTATAAAGGACGTTCCTGGTATACGCTAGATGGTTTCTGACAGTGTTTTATACGGGTAATAACATATTTAAACTAAATGAAGATCGTATGTGCCAGAATTAAGATATTCAACTTTCAAGGCTAAAATGAAGAGTGTAATAATTGAAATCATTTTCGAGATCTGTCTCAGGTTTCGTTTCATTTACGACTATTTATAAAGGACGTTCCTGGTATACGCTAGATGGTTTCTGACAGTGTTTTTTACGGCTAATAACATATTTAAACTAAATGAAGATCGTATGTGCCAGAATTAAGATATTCAACTTTCAAGGCTAAAATGAACAGTGTAATAATTGAAATCATTTTCGAGATCTGTCTCAGGTTTCGTTTCATTTATGACTATTTATAAAGGACGTTCCTGGTATACGCTAGATGGTTTCTGACAGTGTTTTATACGGGTAATAACATATTTAAACTAAATGAAGATCGTATGTGCCAGAATTAAGATATTCAACTTTCAAGGCTAAAATGAAGAGTGTAATAATTGAAATCATTTTCGAGATCTGTCTCAGGTTTCGTTTCATTTACGACTATTTATAAAGGACGTTCCTGGTATACGCTAGATGGTTTCTGACAGTGTTTTTTACGGCTAATAACATATTTAAACTAAATGAAGATCGTATGTGCCAGAATTAAGATATTCAACTTTCAAGGCTAAAATGAACAGTGTAATAATTGAAATCATTTTCGAGATCTGTCTCAGGTTTCGTTTCATTTATGACTATTTATAAAGGACGTTCCTGGTATACGCTAGATGGTTTCTGACAGTGTTTTATACGGGTAATAACATATTTAAACTAAATGAAGATCGTATGTGCCAGAATTAAGATATTCAACTTTCAAGGCTAAAATGAAGAGTGTAATAATTGAAATCATTTTCGAGATCTGTCTCAGGTTTCGTTTCATTTACGACTATTTATAAAGGACGTTCCTGGTATACGCTAGATGGTTTCTGACAGTGTTTTATACGGATAATAACATATTTAAACTAAATGAAGATCGTATGTGCCAGAATTAAGATATTCAACTTTCAAGGCTAAAATGAAGAGTGTAATAATTGAAATCATTTTCGAGATCTGTCTCAGGTTTCGTTTCATTTATGACTATTTATAAAGGACGCTCCTGGTATACGCTAGATGGTTTCTGACAGTGTTTTTTACGGATAATAACATATTTAAACTAAATGAAGATCGTATGTGCCAGAATTAAGATATTCAACTTTCAAGGCTAAAATGAACAGTGTAATAATTGAAATCATTTTCGAGATCTGTCTCAGGTTTCGTTTCATTTATGACTATTTATAAAGGACGTTCCTGGTATACGCTAGATGGTTTCTGACAGTGTTTTATACGGATAATAGCATATTTAAACTAAATGAAGATCGTATGTGCCAGAATTAAGATATTCAACTTTCAAGGCTAAAATGAACAGTGTAATAATTGAAATCATTTTCGAGATCTGTCTCAGGTTTCGTTTCATTTATGACTATTTATAAAGGACGTTCCTGGTATACGCTAGATGGTTTCTGACAGTGTTTTATACGGATAATAACATATTTAAACTAAATGAAGATCGTATGTGCCAGAATTAAGATATTCAACTTTCAAGGCTAAAATGAAGAGTGTAATAATTGAAATCATTTTCGAGATCTGTCTCAGGTTTCGTTTCATTTATGACTATTTATAAAGGACGTTCCTGGTATACGCTAGATGGTTTCTGACAGTGTTTTTTACGGCTAATAACATATTTAAACTAAATGAAGATCGTATGTGCCAGAATTAAGATATTCAACTTTCAAGGCTAAAATGAACAGTGTAATAATTGAAATCATTTTCGAGATCTGTCTCAGGTTTCGTTTCATTTATGACTATTTATAAAGGACGCTCCTGGTATACGCTAGATGGTTTCTGACAGTGTTTTTTACGGCTAATAACATATTTAAACTAAATGAAGATCGTATGTGCCAGAATTAAGATATTCAACTTTCAAGGCTAAAATGAACAGTGTAATAATTGAAATCATTTTCGAGATCTGTCTCAGGTTTCGTTTCATTTATGACTATTTATAAAGGACGTTCCTGGTATACGCTAGATGGTTTCTGACAGTGTTTTATACGGATAATAACATATTTAAACTAAATGAAGATCGTATGTGCCAGAATTAAGATATTCAACTTTCAAGGCTAAAATGAAGAGTGTAATAATTGAAATCATTTTGGAGAATCTACTCAGGTTTCCTTTCATTTATGACAAATTTATATGGACGTTCCCGGTATACGCTAGATGGTTTCAGACAGTGTTTTATACGGCTAATAACATATTTAAACTAAATGAAGATCGTATGTGCCAGAATTAAGATATTCAACTTTCAAGGCTAAAATGAACAGTGTAATAATTGAAATCATTTTCGAGATCTGTCTCAGGTTTCGTTTCATTTATGACTATTTATAAAGGACGTTCCTGGTATACGCTAGATGGTTTCTGACAGTGTTTTATACGGATAATAACATATTTAAACTAAATGAAGATCGTATGTGCCAGAATTAAGATATTCAACTTTCAAGGCTAAAATGAAGAGTGTAATAATTGAAATCATTTTGGAGAATCTACTCAGGTTTCCTTTCATTTATGACAAATTTATATGGACGTTCCCGGTATACGCTAGATGGTTTCAGACAGTGTTTTATACGGCTAATAACATATTTAAACTAAATGAAGATCGTATGTGCCAGAATTAAGATATTCAACTTTCAAGGCTAAAATGAACAGTGTAATAATTGAAATCATTTTCGAGATCTGTCTCAGGTTTCGTTTCATTTATGACTATTTATAAAGGACGTTCCTGGTATACGCTAGATGGTTTCTGACAGTGTTTTATACGGATAATAACATATTTAAACTAAATGAAGATCGTATGTGCCAGAATTAAGATATTCAACTTTCAAGGCTAAAATGAACAGTGTAATAATTGAAATCATTTTCGAGATCTGTCTCAGGTTTCGTTTCATTTATGACTATTTATAAAGGACGCTCCTGGTATACGCTAGATGGTTTCTGACAGTGTTTTTTACGGATAATAACATATTTAAACTAAATGAAGATCGTATGTGCCAGAATTAAGATATTCAACTTTCAAGGCTAAAATGAACAGTGTAATAATTGAAATCATTTTCGAGATCTGTCTCAGGTTTCGTTTCATTTATGACTATTTATAAAGGACGTTCCTGGTATACGCTAGATGGTTTCTGACAGTGTTTTATACGGATAATAACATATTTAAACTAAATGAAGATCGTATGTGCCAGAATTAAGATATTCAACTTTCAAGGCTAAAATGAACAGTGTAATAATTGAAATCATTTTCGAGATCTGTCTCAGGTTTCGTTTCATTTATGACTATTTATAAAGGACGTTCCTGGTATACGCTAGATGGTTTCTGACAGTGTTTTATACGGATAATAACATATTTAAACTAAATGAAGATCGTATGTGCCAGAATTAAGATATTCAACTTTCAAGGCTAAAATGAAGAGTGTAATAATTGAAATCATTTTCGAGATCTGTCTCAGGTTTCGTTTCATTTATGACTATTTATAAAGGACGTTCCTGGTATACGCTAGATGGTTTCTGACAGTGTTTTTTACGGCTAATAACATATTTAAACTAAATGAAGATCGTATGTGCCAGAATTAAGATATTCAACTTTCAAGGCTAAAATGAACAGTGTAATAATTGAAATCATTTTCGAGATCTGTCTCAGGTTTCGTTTCATTTATGACTATTTATAAAGGACGTTCCTGGTATACGCTAGATGGTTTCTGACAGTGTTTTATACGGATAATAACATATTTAAACTAAATGAAGATCGTATGTGTCAGAATTAAGATATTCAACTTTCAAGGCTAAAATGAAGAGTGTAATAATTGAAATCATTTTGGAGAATCTACTCAGGTTTCCTTTCATTTATGACAAATTTATATGGACGTTCCCGGTATACGCTAGATGGTTTCAGACAGTGTTTTATACGGCTAATAACATATTTAAACTAAATGAAGATCGTATGTGCCAGAATTAAGATATTCAACTTTCAAGGCTAAAATGAACAGTGTAATAATTGAAATCATTTTCGAGATCTGTCTCAGGTTTCGTTTCATTTATGACTATTTATAAAGGACGTTCCTGGTATACGCTAGATGGTTTCTGACAGTGTTTTATACGGATAATAAAATATTTAAACTAAATGAAGATCGTATGTGCCAGAATTAAGATATTCAACTTTCAAGGCTAAAATGAACAGTGTAATAATTGAAATCATTTTGGAGAATCTACTCAGGTTTCCTTTCATTTATGACAAATTTATATGGACGTTCCCGGTATACGCTAGATGGTTTCAGACAGTGTTTTATACGGCTAATAACATATTTAAACTAAATGAAGATCGTATGTGCCAGAATTAAGATATTCAACTTTCAAGGCTAAAATGAACAGTGTAATAATTGAAATCATTTTCGAGATCTGTCTCAGGTTTCGTTTCATTTATGACTATTTATAAAGGACGCTCCTGGTATACGCTAGATGGTTTCTGACAGTGTTTTTTACGGATAATAACATATTTAAACTAAATGAAGATCGTATGTGCCAGAATTAAGATATTCAACTTTCAAGGCTAAAATGAACAGTGTAATAATTGAAATCATTTTCGAGATCTGTCTCAGGTTTCGTTTCATTTATGACTATTTATAAAGGACGTTCCTGGTATACGCTAGATGGTTTCTGACAGTGTTTTATACGGATAATAACATATTTAAACTAAATGAAGATCGTATGTGCCAGAATTAAGATATTCAACTTTCAAGGCTAAAATGAACAGTGTAATAATTGAAATCATTTTCGAGATCTGTCTCAGGTTTCGTTTCATTTATGACTATTTATAAAGGACGTTCCTGGTATACGCTAGATGGTTTCTGACAGTGTTTTATACGGATAATAACATATTTAAACTAAATGAAGATCGTATGTGCCAGAATTAAGATATTCAACTTTCAAGGCTAAAATGAAGAGTGTAATAATTGAAATCATTTTGGAGAATCTACTCAGGTTTCCTTTCATTTATGACAAATTTATATGGACGTTCCCGGTATACGCTAGATGGTTTCAGACAGTGTTTTATACGGCTAATAACATATTTAAACTAAATGAAGATCGTATGTGCCAGAATTAAGATATTCAACTTTCAAGGCTAAAATGAACAGTGTAATAATTGAAATCATTTTCGAGATCTGTCTCAGGTTTCGTTTCATTTATGACTATTTATAAAGGACGTTCCTGGTATACGCTAGATGGTTTCTGACAGTGTTTTATACGGATAATAACATATTTAAACTAAATGAAGATCGTATGTGCCAGAATTAAGATATTCAACTTTCAAGGCTAAAATGAAGAGTGTAATAATTGAAATCATTTTGGAGAATCTACTCAAGTTTCCTTTCATTTATGACAAATTTATATGGACGTTCCCGGTATACGCTAGATGGTTTCTGACAGTGTTTTATACGGATAATAACATATTTAAACTAAATGAAGATCGTATGTGCCAGAATTAAGATATTCAACTTTCAAGGCTAAAATGAACAGTGTAATAATTGAAATCATTTTCGAGATCTGTCTCAGGTTTCGTTTCATTTATGACTATTTATAAAGGACGCTCCTGGTATACGCTAGATGGTTTCTGACAGTGTTTTTTACGGATAATAACATATTTAAACTAAATGAAGATCGTATGTGCCAGAATTAAGATATTCAACTTTCAAGGCTAAAATGAACAGTGTAATAATTGAAATCATTTTCGAGATCTGTCTCAGGTTTCGTTTCATTTATGACTATTTATAAAGGACGTTCCTGGTATACGCTAGATGGTTTCTGACAGTGTTTTATACGGATAATAACATATTTAAACTAAATGAAGATCGTATGTGCCAGAATTAAGATATTCAACTTTCAAGGCTAAAATGAACAGTGTAATAATTGAAATCATTTTCGAGATCTGTCTCAGGTTTCGTTTCATTTATGACTATTTATAAAGGACGTTCCTGGTATACGCTAGATGGTTTCTGACAGTGTTTTATACGGATAATAACATATTTAAACTAAATGAAGATCGTATGTGCCAGAATTAAGATATTCAACTTTCAAGGCTAAAATGAAGAGTGTAATAATTGAAATCATTTTCGAGATCTGTCTCAGGTTTCGTTTCATTTATGACTATTTATAAAGGACGTTCCTGGTATACGCTAGATGGTTTCTGACAGTGTTTTTTACGGCTAATAACATATTTAAACTAAATGAAGATCGTATGTGCCAGAATTAAGATATTCAACTTTCAAGGCTAAAATGAACAGTGTAATAATTGAAATCATTTTCGAGATCTGTCTCAGGTTTCGTTTCATTTATGACTATTTATAAAGGACGCTCCTGGTATACGCTAGATGGTTTCTGACAGTGTTTTTTACGGCTAATAACATATTTAAACTAAATGAAGATCGTATGTGCCAGAATTAAGATATTCAACTTTCAAGGCTAAAATGAACAGTGTAATAATTGAAATCATTTTCGAGATCTGTCTCAGGTTTCGTTTCATTTATGACTATTTATAAAGGACGTTCCTGGTATACGCTAGATGGTTTCTGACAGTGTTTTATACGGATAATAACATATTTAAACTAAATGAAGATCGTATGTGCCAGAATTAAGATATTCAACTTTCAAGGCTAAAATGAAGAGTGTAATAATTGAAATCATTTTGGAGAATCTACTCAGGTTTCCTTTCATTTATGACAAATTTATATGGACGTTCCCGGTATACGCTAGATGGTTTCAGACAGTGTTTTATACGGCTAATAACATATTTAAACTAAATGAAGATCGTATGTGCCAGAATTAAGATATTCAACTTTCAAGGCTAAAATGAACAGTGTAATAATTGAAATCATTTTCGAGATCTGTCTCAGGTTTCGTTTCATTTATGACTATTTATAAAGGACGTTCCTGGTATACGCTAGATGGTTTCTGACAGTGTTTTATACGGATAATAACATATTTAAACTAAATGAAGATCGTATGTGCCAGAATTAAGATATTCAACTTTCAAGGCTAAAATGAAGAGTGTAATAATTGAAATCATTTTGGAGAATCTACTCAGGTTTCCTTTCATTTATGACAAATTTATATGGACGTTCCCGGTATACGCTAGATGGTTTCAGACAGTGTTTTATACGGCTAATAACATATTTAAACTAAATGAAGATCGTATGTGCCAGAATTAAGATATTCAACTTTCAAGGCTAAAATGAACAGTGTAATAATTGAAATCATTTTCGAGATCTGTCTCAGGTTTCGTTTCATTTATGACTATTTATAAAGGACGTTCCTGGTATACGCTAGATGGTTTCTGACAGTGTTTTATACGGATAATAACATATTTAAACTAAATGAAGATCGTATGTGCCAGAATTAAGATATTCAACTTTCAAGGCTAAAATGAACAGTGTAATAATTGAAATCATTTTGGAGAATCTACTCAGGTTTCCTTTCATTTATGACAAATTTATATGGACGTTCCCGGTATACGCTAGATGGTTTCAGACAGTGTTTTATACGGCTAATAACATATTTAAACTAAATGAAGATCGTATGTGCCAGAATTAAGATATTCAACTTTCAAGGCTAAAATGAACAGTGTAATAATTGAAATCATTTTCGAGATCTGTCTCAGGTTTCGTTTCATTTATGACTATTTATAAAGGACGCTCCTGGTATACGCTAGATGGTTTCTGACAGTGTTTTTTACGGATAATAACATATTTAAACTAAATGAAGATCGTATGTGCCAGAATTAAGATATTCAACTTTCAAGGCTAAAATGAACAGTGTAATAATTGAAATCATTTTCGAGATCTGTCTCAGGTTTCGTTTCATTTATGACTATTTATAAAGGACGTTCCTGGTATACGCTAGATGGTTTCTGACAGTGTTTTATACGGATAATAACATATTTAAACTAAATGAAGATCGTATGTGCCAGAATTAAGATATTCAACTTTCAAGGCTAAAATGAACAGTGTAATAATTGAAATCATTTTCGAGATCTGTCTCAGGTTTCGTTTCATTTATGACTATTTATAAAGGACGTTCCTGGTATACGCTAGATGGTTTCTGACAGTGTTTTATACGGATAATAACATATTTAAACTAAATGAAGATCGTATGTGCCAGAATTAAGATATTCAACTTTCAAGGCTAAAATGAAGAGTGTAATAATTGAAATCATTTTGGAGAATCTACTCAAGTTTCCTTTCATTTATGACAAATTTATATGGACGTTCCCGGTATACGCTAGATGGTTTCAGACAGTGTTTTATACGGCTAATAACATATTTAAACTAAATGAAGATCGTATGTGCCAGAATTAAGATATTCAACTTTCAAGGCTAAAATGAACAGTGTAATAATTGAAATCATTTTCGAGATCTGTCTCAGGTTTCGTTTCATTTATGACTATTTATAAAGGACGTTCCTGGTATACGCTAGATGGTTTCTGACAGTGTTTTATACGGATAATAACATATTTAAACTAAATGAAGATCGTATGTGCCAGAATTAAGATATTCAACTTTCAAGGCTAAAATGAACAGTGTAATAATTGAAATCATTTTGGAGAATCTACTCAGGTTTCCTTTCATTTATGACAAATTTGTATGGACGTTCCCGGTATACGCTAGATGGTTTCAGACAGTGTTTTATACGGCTAATAACATATTTAAACTAAATGAAGATCGTATGTGCCAGAATTAAGATATTCAACTTTCAAGGCTAAAATGAACAGTGTAATAATTGAAATCATTTTCGAGATCTGTCTCAGGTTTCGTTTCATTTATGACTATTTATAAAGGACGTTCCTGGTATACGCTAGATGGTTTCTGACAGTGTTTTTTACGGCTAATAACATATTTAAACTAAATGAAGATCGTATGTGCCAGAATTAAGATATTCAACTTTCAAGGCTAAAATGAACAGTGTAATAATTGAAATCATTTTCGAGATCTGTCTCAGGTTTCGTTTCATTTATGACTATTTATAAAGGACGTTCCTGGTATACGCTAGATGGTTTCTGACAGTGTTTTATACGGATAATAACATATTTAAACTAAATGAAGATCGTATGTGCCAGAATTAAGATATTCAACTTTCAAGGCTAAAATGAACAGTGTAATAATTGAAATCATTTTCGAGATCTGTCTCAGGTTTCGTTTCATTTATGACTATTTATAAAGGACGTTCCTGGTATACGCTAGATGGTTTCTGACAGTGTTTTTTACGGCTAATAACATATTTAAACTAAATGAAGATCGTATGTGCCAGAATTAAGATATTCAACTTTCAAGGCTAAAATGAACAGTGTAATAATTGAAATCATTTTCGAGATCTGTCTCAGGTTTCGTTTCATTTATGACTATTTATAAAGGACGTTCCTGGTATACGCTAGATGGTTTCTGACAGTGTTTTATACGGATAATAACATATTTAAACTAAATGAAGATCGTATGTGCCAGAATTAAGATATTCAACTTTCAAGGCTAAAATGAAGAGTGTAATAATTGAAATCATTTTCGAGATCTGTCTCAGGTTTCGTTTCATTTATGACTATTTATAAAGGACGCTCCTGGTATACGCTAGATGGTTTCTGACAGTGTTTTTTACGGATAATAACATATTTAAACTAAATGAAGATCGTATGTGCCAGAATTAAGATATTCAACTTTCAAGGCTAAAATGAACAGTGTAATAATTGAAATCATTTTCGAGATCTGTCTCAGGTTTCGTTTCATTTATGACTATTTATAAAGGACGTTCCTGGTATACGCTAGATGGTTTCTGACAGTGTTTTATACGGATAATAACATATTTAAACTAAATGAAGATCGTATGTGCCAGAATTAAGATATTCAACTTTCAAGGCTAAAATGAACAGTGTAATAATTGAAATCATTTTCGAGATCTGTCTCAGGTTTCGTTTCATTTATGACTATTTATAAAGGACGTTCCTGGTATACGCTAGATGGTTTCTGACAGTGTTTTATACGGATAATAACATATTTAAACTAAATGAAGATCGTATGTGCCAGAATTAAGATATTCAACTTTCAAGGCTAAAATGAAGAGTGTAATAATTGAAATCATTTTCGAGATCTGTCTCAGGTTTCGTTTCATTTATGACTATTTATAAAGGACGTTCCTGGTATACGCTAGATGGTTTCTGACAGTGTTTTTTACGGCTAATAACATATTTAAACTAAATGAAGATCGTATGTGCCAGAATTAAGATATTCAACTTTCAAGGCTAAAATGAACAGTGTAATAATTGAAATCATTTTCGAGATCTGTCTCAGGTTTCGTTTCATTTATGACTATTTATAAAGGACGCTCCTGGTATACGCTAGATGGTTTCTGACAGTGTTTTTTACGGCTAATAACATATTTAAACTAAATGAAGATCGTATGTGCCAGAATTAAGATATTCAACTTTCAAGGCTAAAATGAACAGTGTAATAATTGAAATCATTTTCGAGATCTGTCTCAGGTTTCGTTTCATTTATGACTATTTATAAAGGACGTTCCTGGTATACGCTAGATGGTTTCTGACAGTGTTTTATACGGATAATAACATATTTAAACTAAATGAAGATCGTATGTGCCAGAATTAAGATATTCAACTTTCAAGGCTAAAATGAAGAGTGTAATAATTGAAATCATTTTGGAGAATCTACTCAGGTTTCCTTTCATTTATGACAAATTTATATGGACGTTCCCGGTATACGCTAGATGGTTTCAGACAGTGTTTTATACGGCTAATAACATATTTAAACGAAATGAAGATCGTATGTGCCAGAATTAAGATATTCAACTTTCAAGGCTAAAATGAACAGTGTAATAATTGAAATCATTTTCGAGATCTGTCTCAGGTTTCGTTTCATTTATGACTATTTATAAAGGACGTTCCTGGTATACGCTAGATGGTTTCTGACAGTGTTTTATACGGATAATAACATATTTAAACTAAATGAAGATCGTATGTGCCAGAATTAAGATATTCAACTTTCAAGGCTAAAATGAAGAGTGTAATAATTGAAATCATTTTGGAGAATCTACTCAGGTTTCCTTTCATTTATGACAAATTTATATGGACGTTCCCGGTATACGCTAGATGGTTTCAGACAGTGTTTTATACGGCTAATAACATATTTAAACTAAATGAAGATCCTATGTGCCAGAATTAAGATATTCAACTTTCAAGGCTAAAATGAACAGTGTAATAATTGAAATCATTTTCGAGATCTGTCTCAGGTTTCGTTTCATTTATGACTATTTATAAAGGACGTTCCTGGTATACGCTAGATGGTTTCTGACAGTGTTTTATACGGATAATAACATATTTAAACTAAATGAAGATCGTATGTGCCAGAATTAAGATATTCAACTTTCAAGGCTAAAATGAACAGTGTAATAATTGAAATCATTTTGGAGAATCTACTCAGGTTTCCTTTCATTTATGACAAATTTATATGGACGTTCCCGGTATACGCTAGATGGTTTCAGACAGTGTTTTATACGGCTAATAACATATTTAAACTAAATGAAGATCGTATGTGCCAGAATTAAGATATTCAACTTTCAAGGCTAAAATGAACAGTGTAATAATTGAAATCATTTTCGAGATCTGTCTCAGGTTTCGTTTCATTTATGACTATTTATAAAGGACGCTCCTGGTATACGCTAGATGGTTTCTGACAGTGTTTTTTACGGATAATAACATATTTAAACTAAATGAAGATCGTATGTGCCAGAATTAAGATATTCAACTTTCAAGGCTAAAATGAACAGTGTAATAATTGAAATCATTTTCGAGATCTGTCTCAGGTTTCGTTTCATTTATGACTATTTATAAAGGACGTTCCTGGTATACGCTAGATGGTTTCTGACAGTGTTTTATACGGATAATAACATATTTAAACTAAATGAAGATCGTATGTGCCAGAATTAAGATATTCAACTTTCAAGGCTAAAATGAAGAGTGTAATAATTGAAATCATTTTGGAGAATCTACTCAGGTTTCCTTTCATTTATGACAAATTTATATGGACGTTCCCGGTATACGCTAGATGGTTTCAGACAGTGTTTTATACGGCTAATAACATATTTAAACTAAATGAAGATAGTATGTGCCAGAATTAAGATATTCAACTTTCAAGGCTAAAATGAACAGTGTAATAATTGAAATCATTTTCGAGATCTGTCTCAGGTTTCGTTTCATTTATGACTATTTATAAAGGACGTTCCTGGTATACGCTAGATGGTTTCTGACAGTGTTTTATACGGATAATAACATATTTAAACTAAATGAAGATCGTATGTGCCAGAATTAAGATATTCAACTTTCAAGGCTAAAATGAAGAGTGTAATAATTGAAATCATTTTGGAGAATCTACTCAGGTTTCCTTTCATTTATGACAAATTTATATGGACGTTCCCGGTATACGCTAGATGGTTTCAGACAGTGTTTTATACGGCTAATAACATATTTAAACTAAATGAAGATCGTATGTGCCAGAATTAAGATATTCAACTTTCAAGGCTAAAATGAACAGTGTAATAATTGAAATCATTTTGGAGAATCTACTCAGGTTTCCTTTCATTTATGACAAATTTATATGGACGTTCCCGGTATACGCTAGATGGTTTCAGACAGTGTTTTATACGGCTAATAACATATTTAAACTAAATGAAGATCGTATGTGCCAGAATTAAGATATTCAACTTTCAAGGCTAAAATGAACAGTGTAATAATTGAAATCATTTTCGAGATCTGTCTCAGGTTTCGTTTCATTTATGACTATTTATAAAGGACGCTCCTGGTATACGCTAGATGGTTTCTGACAGTGTTTTTTACGGATAATAACATATTTAAACTAAATGAAGATCGTATGTGCCAGAATTAAGATATTCAACTTTCAAGGCTAAAATGAACAGTGTAATAATTGAAATCATTTTCGAGATCTGTCTCAGGTTTCGTTTCATTTATGACTATTTATAAAGGACGTTCCTGGTATACGCTAGATGGTTTCTGACAGTGTTTTATACGGATAATAACATATTTAAACTAAATGAAGATCGTATGTGCCAGAATTAAGATATTCAACTTTCAAGGCTAAAATGAACAGTGTAATAATTGAAATCATTTTCGAGATCTGTCTCAGGTTTCGTTTCATTTATGACTATTTATAAAGGACGTTCCTGGTATACGCTAGATGGTTTCTGACAGTGTTTTATACGGATAATAACATATTTAAACTAAATGAAGATCGTATGTGCCAGAATTAAGATATTCAACTTTCAAGGCTAAAATGAAGAGTGTAATAATTGAAATCATTTTGGAGAATCTACTCAGGTTTCCTTTCATTTATGACAAATTTATATGGACGTTCCCGGTATACGCTAGATGGTTTCAGACAGTGTTTTATACGGCTAATAACATATTTAAACAAAATGAAGATCGTATGTGCCAGAATTAAGATATTCAACTTTCAAGGCTAAAATGAACAGTGTAATAATTGAAATCATTTTCGAGATCTGTCTCAGGTTTCGTTTCATTTATGACTATTTATAAAGGACGTTCCTGGTATACGCTAGATGGTTTCTGACAGTGTTTTATACGGATAATAACATATTTAAACTAAATGAAGATCGTATGTGCCAGAATTAAGATATTCAACTTTCAAGGCTAAAATGAACAGTGTAATAATTGAAATCATTTTCGAGATCTGTCTCAGGTTTCGTTTCATTTATGACTATTTATAAAGGACGTTCCTGGTATACGCTAGATGGTTTCTGACAGTGTTTTATACGGGTAATAACATATTTAAACTAAATGAAGATCGTATGTGCCAGAATTAAGATATTCAACTTTCAAGGCTAAAATGAAGAGTGTAATAATTGAAATCATTTTCGAGATCTGTCTCAGGTTTCGTTTCATTTATGACTATTTATAAAGGACGTTCCTGGTATACGCTAGATGGTTTCTGACAGTGTTTTTTACGGCTAATAACATATTTAAACTAAATGAAGATCGTATGTGCCAGAATTAAGATATTCAACTTTCAAGGCTAAAATGAACAGTGTAATAATTGAAATCATTTTCGAGATCTGTCTCAGGTTATGTTTCATTTATGACTATTTATAAAGGACGTTCCTGGTATACGCTAGATGGTTTCTGACAGTGTTTTATACGGATAATAACATATTTAAACTAAATGAAGATCGTATGTGCCAGAATTAAGATATTCAACTTTCAAGGCTAAAATGAAGAGTGTAATAATTGAAATCATTTTCGAGATCTGTCTCAGGTTTCGTTTCATTTATGACTATTTATAAAGGACGCTCCTGGTATACGCTAGATGGTTTCTGACAGTGTTTTTTACGGATAATAACATATTTAAACTAAATGAAGATCGTATGTGCCAGAATTAAGATATTCAACTTTCAAGGCTAAAATGAACAGTGTAATAATTGAAATCATTTTCGAGATCTGTCTCAGGTTTCGTTTCATTTATGACTATTTATAAAGGACGTTCCTGGTATACGCTAGATGGTTTCTGACAGTGTTTTATACGGATAATAACATATTTAAACTAAATGAAGATCGTATGTGGCAGAATTAAGATATTCAACTTTCAAGGCTAAAATGAACAGTGTAATAATTGAAATCATTTTCGAGATCTGTCTCAGGTTTCGTTTCATTTATGACTATTTATAAAGGACGTTCCTGGTATACGCTAGATGGTTTCTGACAGTGTTTTATACGGATAATAACATATTTAAACTAAATGAAGATCGTATGTGCCAGAATTAAGATATTCAACTTTCAAGGCTAAAATGAAGAGTGTAATAATTGAAATCATTTTGGAGAATCTACTCAGGTTTCCTTTCATTTATGACAAATTTATATGGACGTTCCCGGTATACGCTAGATGGTTTCAGACAGTGTTTTATACGGCTAATAACATATTTAAACTAAATGAAGATCGTATGTGCCAGAATTAAGATATTCAACTTTCAAGGCTAAAATGAACAGTGTAATAATTGAAATCATTTTCGAGATCTGTCTCAGGTTTCGTTTCATTTATGACTATTTATAAAGGACGTTCCTGGTATACGCTAGATGGTTTCTGACAGTGTTTTATACGGATAATAACATATTTAAACTAAATGAAGATCGTATGTGCCAGAATTAAGATATTCAACTTTCAAGGCTAAAATGAACAGTGTAATAATTGAAATCATTTTCGAGATCTGTCTCAGGTTTCGTTTCATTTATGACTATTTATAAAGGACGTTCCTGGTATACGCTAGATGGTTTCTGACAGTGTTTTATACGGGTAATAACATATTTAAACTAAATGAAGATCGTATGTGCCAGAATTAAGATATTCAACTTTCAAGGCTAAAATGAAGAGTGTAATAATTGAAATCATTTTCGAGATCTGTCTCAGGTTTCGTTTCATTTATGACTATTTATAAAGGACGTTCCTGGTATACGCTAGATGGTTTCTGACAGTGTTTTTTACGGCTAATAACATATTTAAACTAAATGAAGATCGTATGTGCCAGAATTAAGATATTCAACTTTCAAGGCTAAAATGAACAGTGTAATAATTGAAATCATTTTCGAGATCTGTCTCAGGTTATGTTTCATTTATGACTATTTATAAAGGACGTTCCTGGTATACGCTAGATGGTTTCTGACAGTGTTTTATACGGATAATAACATATTTAAACTAAATGAAGATCGTATGTGCCAGAATTAAGATATTCAACTTTCAAGGCTAAAATGAAGAGTGTAATAATTGAAATCATTTTCGAGATCTGTCTCAGGTTTCGTTTCATTTATGACTATTTATAAAGGACGCTCCTGGTATACGCTAGATGGTTTCTGACAGTGTTTTTTACGGATAATAACATATTTAAACTAAATGAAGATCGTATGTGCCAGAATTAAGATATTCAACTTTCAAGGCTAAAATGAACAGTGTAATAATTGAAATCATTTTCGAGATCTGTCTCAGGTTTCGTTTCATTTATGACTATTTATAAAGGACGTTCCTGGTATACGCTAGATGGTTTCTGACAGTGTTTTATACGGATAATAACATATTTAAACTAAATGAAGATCGTATGTGGCAGAATTAAGATATTCAACTTTCAAGGCTAAAATGAACAGTGTAATAATTGAAATCATTTTCGAGATCTGTCTCAGGTTTCGTTTCATTTATGACTATTTATAAAGGACGTTCCTGGTATACGCTAGATGGTTTCTGACAGTGTTTTATACGGGTAATAACATATTTAAACTAAATGAAGATCGTAGGTGCCAGAATTAAGATATTCAACTTTCAAGGCTAAAATGAAGAGTGTAATAATTGAAATCATTTTCGAGATCTGTCTCAGGTTTCGTTTCATTTATGACTATTTATAAAGGACGTTCCTGGTATACGCTAGATGGTTTCTGACAGTGTTTTTTACGGCTAATAACATATTTAAACTAAATGAAGATCGTATGTGCCAGAATTAAGATATTCAACTTTCAAGGCTAAAATGAACAGTGTAATAATTGAAATCATTTTCGAGATCTGTCTCAGGTTATGTTTCATTTATGACTATTTATAAAGGACGTTCCTGGTATACGCTAGATGGTTTCTGACAGTGTTTTATACGGATAATAACATATTTAAACTAAATGAAGATCGTATGTGCCAGAATTAAGATATTCAACTTTCAAGGCTAAAATGAAGAGTGTAATAATTGAAATCATTTTCGAGATCTGTCTCAGGTTTCGTTTCATTTATGACTATTTATAAAGGACGCTCCTGGTATACGCTAGATGGTTTCTGACAGTGTTTTTTACGGATAATAACATATTTAAACTAAATGAAGATCGTATGTGCCAGAATTAAGATATTCAACTTTCAAGGCTAAAATGAACAGTGTAATAATTGAAATCATTTTCGAGATCTGTCTCAGGTTTCGTTTCATTTATGACTATTTATAAAGGACGTTCCTGGTATACGCTAGATGGTTTCTGACAGTGTTTTATACGGATAATAACATATTTAAACTAAATGAAGATCGTATGTGCCAGAATTAAGATATTCAACTTTCAAGGCTAAAATGAACAGTGTAATAATTGAAATCATTTTCGAGATCTGTCTCAGGTTTCGTTTCATTTATGACTATTTATAAAGGACGTTCCTGGTATACGCTAGAT
Source organism: Phalangium opilio (assembly GCF_054372755.1). NCBI lineage: Eukaryota > Metazoa > Arthropoda > Arachnida > Opiliones > Phalangiidae > Phalangium > Phalangium opilio. The sequence goes on from NW_028324255.1 coordinate 795,348, forward strand.
GGTTTCTGACAGTGCTTTATACGGATAATAACATATTTAAACTAAATGAAGATCGTATGTGCCAGAATTAAGATATTCAACTTTCAAGGCTAAAATGAACAGTGTAATAATTGAAATCATTTTCGAGATCTGTCTCAGGTTTCGTTTCATTTATGACTATTTATAAAGGACGTTCCTGGTATACGCTAGATGGTTTCTGACAGTGTTTTATACGGATAATAACATATTTAAACTAAATGAAGATCGTATGTGCCAGAATTAAGATATTCAACTTTCAAGGCTAAAATGAAGAGTGTAATAATTGAAATCATTTTGGAGAATCTACTCAGGTTTCCTTTCATTTATGACAAATTTATATGGACGTTCCCGGTATACGCTAGATGGTTTCAGACAGTGTTTTATACGGCTAATAACATATTTAAACTAAATGAAGATCGTATGTGCCAGAATTAAGATATTCAACTTTCAAGGCTAAAATGAAGAGTGTAATAATTGAAATCATTTTGGAGAATCTACTCAGGTTTCCTTTCATTTATGACAAATTTATATGGACGTTCCCGGTATACGCTAGATGGTTTCAGACAGTGTTTTATACGGCTAATAACATATTTAAACTAAATGAAGATCGTATGTGCCAGAATTAAGATATTCAACTTTCAAGGCTAAAATGAACAGTGTAATAATTGAAATCATTTTCGAGATCTGTCTCAGGTTTCGTTTCATTTATGACTATTTATAAAGGACGTTCCTGGTATACGCTAGATGGTTTCTGACAGTGTTTTATACGGATAATAACATATTTAAACTAAATGAAGATCGTATGTGCCAGAATTAAGATATTCAACTTTCAAGGCTAAAATGAACAGTGTAATAATTGAAATCATTTTGGAGAATCTACTCAGGTTTCCTTTCATTTATGACAAATTTGTATGGACGTTCCCGGTATACGCTAGATGGTTTCAGACAGTGTTTTATACGGCTAATAACATATTTAAACTAAATGAAGATCGTATGTGCCAGAATTAAGATATTCAACTTTCAAGGCTAAAATGAACAGTGTAATAATTGAAATCATTTTCGAGATCTGTCTCAGGTTTCGTTTCATTTATGACTATTTATAAAGGACGCTCCTGGTATACGCTAGATGGTTTCTGACAGTGTTTTATACGGATAATAACATATTTAAACTAAATGAAGATCGTATGTGCCAGAATTAAGATATTCAACTTTCAAGGCTAAAATGAACAGTGTAATAATTGAAATCATTTTCGAGATCTGTCTCAGGTTTCGTTTCATTTATGACTATTTATAAAGGACGTTCCTGGTATACGCTAGATGGTTTCTGACAGTGTTTTATACGGGTAATAACATATTTAAACTAAATGAAGATCGTATGTGCCAGAATTAAGATATTCAACTTTCAAGGCTAAAATGAAGAGTGTAATAATTGAAATCATTTTCGAGATCTGTCTCAGGTTTCGTTTCATTTACGACTATTTATAAAGGACGTTCCTGGTATACGCTAGATGGTTTCTGACAGTGTTTTTTACGGCTAATAACATATTTAAACTAAATGAAGATCGTATGTGCCAGAATTAAGATATTCAACTTTCAAGGCTAAAATGAACAGTGTAATAATTGAAATCATTTTCGAGATCTGTCTCAGGTTTCGTTTCATTTATGACTATTTATAAAGGACGTTCCTGGTATACGCTAGATGGTTTCTGACAGTGTTTTATACGGGTAATAACATATTTAAACTAAATGAAGATCGTATGTGCCAGAATTAAGATATTCAACTTTCAAGGCTAAAATGAAGAGTGTAATAATTGAAATCATTTTCGAGATCTGTCTCAGGTTTCGTTTCATTTACGACTATTTATAAAGGACGTTCCTGGTATACGCTAGATGGTTTCTGACAGTGTTTTTTACGGCTAATAACATATTTAAACTAAATGAAGATCGTATGTGCCAGAATTAAGATATTCAACTTTCAAGGCTAAAATGAACAGTGTAATAATTGAAATCATTTTCGAGATCTGTCTCAGGTTTCGTTTCATTTATGACTATTTATAAAGGACGTTCCTGGTATACGCTAGATGGTTTCTGACAGTGTTTTATACGGGTAATAACATATTTAAACTAAATGAAGATCGTATGTGCCAGAATTAAGATATTCAACTTTCAAGGCTAAAATGAAGAGTGTAATAATTGAAATCATTTTCGAGATCTGTCTCAGGTTTCGTTTCATTTACGACTATTTATAAAGGACGTTCCTGGTATACGCTAGATGGTTTCTGACAGTGTTTTATACGGATAATAACATATTTAAACTAAATGAAGATCGTATGTGCCAGAATTAAGATATTCAACTTTCAAGGCTAAAATGAAGAGTGTAATAATTGAAATCATTTTCGAGATCTGTCTCAGGTTTCGTTTCATTTATGACTATTTATAAAGGACGCTCCTGGTATACGCTAGATGGTTTCTGACAGTGTTTTTTACGGATAATAACATATTTAAACTAAATGAAGATCGTATGTGCCAGAATTAAGATATTCAACTTTCAAGGCTAAAATGAACAGTGTAATAATTGAAATCATTTTCGAGATCTGTCTCAGGTTTCGTTTCATTTATGACTATTTATAAAGGACGTTCCTGGTATACGCTAGATGGTTTCTGACAGTGTTTTATACGGATAATAGCATATTTAAACTAAATGAAGATCGTATGTGCCAGAATTAAGATATTCAACTTTCAAGGCTAAAATGAACAGTGTAATAATTGAAATCATTTTCGAGATCTGTCTCAGGTTTCGTTTCATTTATGACTATTTATAAAGGACGTTCCTGGTATACGCTAGATGGTTTCTGACAGTGTTTTATACGGATAATAACATATTTAAACTAAATGAAGATCGTATGTGCCAGAATTAAGATATTCAACTTTCAAGGCTAAAATGAAGAGTGTAATAATTGAAATCATTTTCGAGATCTGTCTCAGGTTTCGTTTCATTTATGACTATTTATAAAGGACGTTCCTGGTATACGCTAGATGGTTTCTGACAGTGTTTTTTACGGCTAATAACATATTTAAACTAAATGAAGATCGTATGTGCCAGAATTAAGATATTCAACTTTCAAGGCTAAAATGAACAGTGTAATAATTGAAATCATTTTCGAGATCTGTCTCAGGTTTCGTTTCATTTATGACTATTTATAAAGGACGCTCCTGGTATACGCTAGATGGTTTCTGACAGTGTTTTTTACGGCTAATAACATATTTAAACTAAATGAAGATCGTATGTGCCAGAATTAAGATATTCAACTTTCAAGGCTAAAATGAACAGTGTAATAATTGAAATCATTTTCGAGATCTGTCTCAGGTTTCGTTTCATTTATGACTATTTATAAAGGACGTTCCTGGTATACGCTAGATGGTTTCTGACAGTGTTTTATACGGATAATAACATATTTAAACTAAATGAAGATCGTATGTGCCAGAATTAAGATATTCAACTTTCAAGGCTAAAATGAAGAGTGTAATAATTGAAATCATTTTGGAGAATCTACTCAGGTTTCCTTTCATTTATGACAAATTTATATGGACGTTCCCGGTATACGCTAGATGGTTTCAGACAGTGTTTTATACGGCTAATAACATATTTAAACTAAATGAAGATCGTATGTGCCAGAATTAAGATATTCAACTTTCAAGGCTAAAATGAACAGTGTAATAATTGAAATCATTTTCGAGATCTGTCTCAGGTTTCGTTTCATTTATGACTATTTATAAAGGACGTTCCTGGTATACGCTAGATGGTTTCTGACAGTGTTTTATACGGATAATAACATATTTAAACTAAATGAAGATCGTATGTGCCAGAATTAAGATATTCAACTTTCAAGGCTAAAATGAAGAGTGTAATAATTGAAATCATTTTGGAGAATCTACTCAGGTTTCCTTTCATTTATGACAAATTTATATGGACGTTCCCGGTATACGCTAGATGGTTTCAGACAGTGTTTTATACGGCTAATAACATATTTAAACTAAATGAAGATCGTATGTGCCAGAATTAAGATATTCAACTTTCAAGGCTAAAATGAACAGTGTAATAATTGAAATCATTTTCGAGATCTGTCTCAGGTTTCGTTTCATTTATGACTATTTATAAAGGACGTTCCTGGTATACGCTAGATGGTTTCTGACAGTGTTTTATACGGATAATAACATATTTAAACTAAATGAAGATCGTATGTGCCAGAATTAAGATATTCAACTTTCAAGGCTAAAATGAACAGTGTAATAATTGAAATCATTTTCGAGATCTGTCTCAGGTTTCGTTTCATTTATGACTATTTATAAAGGACGCTCCTGGTATACGCTAGATGGTTTCTGACAGTGTTTTTTACGGATAATAACATATTTAAACTAAATGAAGATCGTATGTGCCAGAATTAAGATATTCAACTTTCAAGGCTAAAATGAACAGTGTAATAATTGAAATCATTTTCGAGATCTGTCTCAGGTTTCGTTTCATTTATGACTATTTATAAAGGACGTTCCTGGTATACGCTAGATGGTTTCTGACAGTGTTTTATACGGATAATAACATATTTAAACTAAATGAAGATCGTATGTGCCAGAATTAAGATATTCAACTTTCAAGGCTAAAATGAACAGTGTAATAATTGAAATCATTTTCGAGATCTGTCTCAGGTTTCGTTTCATTTATGACTATTTATAAAGGACGTTCCTGGTATACGCTAGATGGTTTCTGACAGTGTTTTATACGGATAATAACATATTTAAACTAAATGAAGATCGTATGTGCCAGAATTAAGATATTCAACTTTCAAGGCTAAAATGAAGAGTGTAATAATTGAAATCATTTTCGAGATCTGTCTCAGGTTTCGTTTCATTTATGACTATTTATAAAGGACGTTCCTGGTATACGCTAGATGGTTTCTGACAGTGTTTTTTACGGCTAATAACATATTTAAACTAAATGAAGATCGTATGTGCCAGAATTAAGATATTCAACTTTCAAGGCTAAAATGAACAGTGTAATAATTGAAATCATTTTCGAGATCTGTCTCAGGTTTCGTTTCATTTATGACTATTTATAAAGGACGCTCCTGGTATACGCTAGATGGTTTCTGACAGTGTTTTTTACGGCTAATAACATATTTAAACTAAATGAAGATCGTATGTGCCAGAATTAAGATATTCAACTTTCAAGGCTAAAATGAACAGTGTAATAATTGAAATCATTTTCGAGATCTGTCTCAGGTTTCGTTTCATTTATGACTATTTATAAAGGACGTTCCTGGTATACGCTAGATGGTTTCTGACAGTGTTTTATACGGATAATAACATATTTAAACTAAATGAAGATCGTATGTGTCAGAATTAAGATATTCAACTTTCAAGGCTAAAATGAAGAGTGTAATAATTGAAATCATTTTGGAGAATCTACTCAGGTTTCCTTTCATTTATGACAAATTTATATGGACGTTCCCGGTATACGCTAGATGGTTTCAGACAGTGTTTTATACGGCTAATAACATATTTAAACTAAATGAAGATCGTATGTGCCAGAATTAAGATATTCAACTTTCAAGGCTAAAATGAACAGTGTAATAATTGAAATCATTTTCGAGATCTGTCTCAGGTTTCGTTTCATTTATGACTATTTATAAAGGACGTTCCTGGTATACGCTAGATGGTTTCTGACAGTGTTTTATACGGATAATAAAATATTTAAACTAAATGAAGATCGTATGTGCCAGAATTAAGATATTCAACTTTCAAGGCTAAAATGAACAGTGTAATAATTGAAATCATTTTGGAGAATCTACTCAGGTTTCCTTTCATTTATGACAAATTTATATGGACGTTCCCGGTATACGCTAGATGGTTTCAGACAGTGTTTTATACGGCTAATAACATATTTAAACTAAATGAAGATCGTATGTGCCAGAATTAAGATATTCAACTTTCAAGGCTAAAATGAACAGTGTAATAATTGAAATCATTTTCGAGATCTGTCTCAGGTTTCGTTTCATTTATGACTATTTATAAAGGACGCTCCTGGTATACGCTAGATGGTTTCTGACAGTGTTTTTTACGGATAATAACATATTTAAACTAAATGAAGATCGTATGTGCCAGAATTAAGATATTCAACTTTCAAGGCTAAAATGAACAGTGTAATAATTGAAATCATTTTCGAGATCTGTCTCAGGTTTCGTTTCATTTATGACTATTTATAAAGGACGTTCCTGGTATACGCTAGATGGTTTCTGACAGTGTTTTATACGGATAATAACATATTTAAACTAAATGAAGATCGTATGTGCCAGAATTAAGATATTCAACTTTCAAGGCTAAAATGAACAGTGTAATAATTGAAATCATTTTCGAGATCTGTCTCAGGTTTCGTTTCATTTATGACTATTTATAAAGGACGTTCCTGGTATACGCTAGATGGTTTCTGACAGTGTTTTATACGGATAATAACATATTTAAACTAAATGAAGATCGTATGTGCCAGAATTAAGATATTCAACTTTCAAGGCTAAAATGAACAGTGTAATAATTGAAATCATTTTCGAGATCTGTCTCAGGTTTCGTTTCATTTATGACTATTTATAAAGGACGCTCCTGGTATACGCTAGATGGTTTCTGACAGTGTTTTTTACGGATAATAACATATTTAAACTAAATGAAGATCGTATGTGCCAGAATTAAGATATTCAACTTTCAAGGCTAAAATGAACAGTGTAATAATTGAAATCATTTTCGAGATCTGTCTCAGGTTTCGTTTCATTTATGACTATTTATAAAGGACGTTCCTGGTATACGCTAGATGGTTTCTGACAGTGTTTTATACGGATAATAACATATTTAAACTAAATGAAGATCGTATGTGCCAGAATTAAGATATTCAACTTTCAAGGCTAAAATGAACAGTGTAATAATTGAAATCATTTTCGAGATCTGTCTCAGGTTTCGTTTCATTTATGACTATTTATAAAGGACGTTCCTGGTATACGCTAGATGGTTTCTGACAGTGTTTTATACGGATAATAACATATTTAAACTAAATGAAGATCGTATGTGCCAGAATTAAGATATTCAACTTTCAAGGCTAAAATGAAGAGTGTAATAATTGAAATCATTTTCGAGATCTGTCTCAGGTTTCGTTTCATTTATGACTATTTATAAAGGACGTTCCTGGTATACGCTAGATGGTTTCTGACAGTGTTTTTTACGGCTAATAACATATTTAAACTAAATGAAGATCGTATGTGCCAGAATTAAGATATTCAACTTTCAAGGCTAAAATGAACAGTGTAATAATTGAAATCATTTTCGAGATCTGTCTCAGGTTTCGTTTCATTTATGACTATTTATAAAGGACGCTCCTGGTATACGCTAGATGGTTTCTGACAGTGTTTTTTACGGCTAATAACATATTTAAACTAAATGAAGATCGTATGTGCCAGAATTAAGATATTCAACTTTCAAGGCTAAAATGAACAGTGTAATAATTGAAATCATTTTCGAGATCTGTCTCAGGTTTCGTTTCATTTATGACTATTTATAAAGGACGTTCCTGGTATACGCTAGATGGTTTCTGACAGTGTTTTATACGGATAATAACATATTTAAACTAAATGAAGATCGTATGTGCCAGAATTAAGATATTCAACTTTCAAGGCTAAAATGAAGAGTGTAATAATTGAAATCATTTTGGAGAATCTACTCAGGTTTCCTTTCATTTATGACAAATTTATATGGACGTTCCCGGTATACGCTAGATGGTTTCAGACAGTGTTTTATACGGCTAATAACATATTTAAACTAAATGAAGATCGTATGTGCCAGAATTAAGATATTCAACTTTCAAGGCTAAAATGAACAGTGTAATAATTGAAATCATTTTCGAGATCTGTCTCAGGTTTCGTTTCATTTATGACTATTTATAAAGGACGTTCCTGGTATACGCTAGATGGTTTCTGACAGTGTTTTATACGGATAATAACATATTTAAACTAAATGAAGATCGTATGTGCCAGAATTAAGATATTCAACTTTCAAGGCTAAAATGAAGAGTGTAATAATTGAAATCATTTTGGAGAATCTACTCAGGTTTCCTTTCATTTATGACAAATTTATATGGACGTTCCCGGTATACGCTAGATGGTTTCAGACAGTGTTTTATACGGCTAATAACATATTTAAACTAAATGAAGATCGTATGTGCCAGAATTAAGATATTCAACTTTCAAGGCTAAAATGAACAGTGTAATAATTGAAATCATTTTCGAGATCTGTCTCAGGTTTCGTTTCATTTATGACTATTTATAAAGGACGTTCCTGGTATACGCTAGATGGTTTCTGACAGTGTTTTATACGGATAATAACATATTTAAACTAAATGAAGATCGTATGTGCCAGAATTAAGATATTCAACTTTCAAGGCTAAAATGAACAGTGTAATAATTGAAATCATTTTGGAGAATCTACTCAGGTTTCCTTTCATTTATGACAAATTTATATGGACGTTCCCGGTATACGCTAGATGGTTTCAGACAGTGTTTTATACGGCTAATAACATATTTAAACTAAATGAAGATCGTATGTGCCAGAATTAAGATATTCAACTTTCAAGGCTAAAATGAACAGTGTAATAATTGAAATCATTTTCGAGATCTGTCTCAGGTTTCGTTTCATTTATGACTATTTATAAAGGACGCTCCTGGTATACGCTAGATGGTTTCTGACAGTGTTTTTTACGGATAATAACATATTTAAACTAAATGAAGATCGTATGTGCCAGAATTAAGATATTCAACTTTCAAGGCTAAAATGAACAGTGTAATAATTGAAATCATTTTCGAGATCTGTCTCAGGTTTCGTTTCATTTATGACTATTTATAAAGGACGTTCCTGGTATACGCTAGATGGTTTCTGACAGTGTTTTATACGGATAATAACATATTTAAACTAAATGAAGATCGTATGTGCCAGAATTAAGATATTCAACTTTCAAGGCTAAAATGAACAGTGTAATAATTGAAATCATTTTCGAGATCTGTCTCAGGTTTCGTTTCATTTATGACTATTTATAAAGGACGTTCCTGGTATACGCTAGATGGTTTCTGACAGTGTTTTATACGGATAATAACATATTTAAACTAAATGAAGATCGTATGTGCCAGAATTAAGATATTCAACTTTCAAGGCTAAAATGAAGAGTGTAATAATTGAAATCATTTTGGAGAATCTACTCAAGTTTCCTTTCATTTATGACAAATTTATATGGACGTTCCCGGTATACGCTAGATGGTTTCAGACAGTGTTTTATACGGCTAATAACATATTTAAACTAAATGAAGATCGTATGTGCCAGAATTAAGATATTCAACTTTCAAGGCTAAAATGAACAGTGTAATAATTGAAATCATTTTCGAGATCTGTCTCAGGTTTCGTTTCATTTATGACTATTTATAAAGGACGTTCCTGGTATACGCTAGATGGTTTCTGACAGTGTTTTATACGGATAATAACATATTTAAACTAAATGAAGATCGTATGTGCCAGAATTAAGATATTCAACTTTCAAGGCTAAAATGAACAGTGTAATAATTGAAATCATTTTGGAGAATCTACTCAGGTTTCCTTTCATTTATGACAAATTTGTATGGACGTTCCCGGTATACGCTAGATGGTTTCAGACAGTGTTTTATACGGCTAATAACATATTTAAACTAAATGAAGATCGTATGTGCCAGAATTAAGATATTCAACTTTCAAGGCTAAAATGAACAGTGTAATAATTGAAATCATTTTCGAGATCTGTCTCAGGTTTCGTTTCATTTATGACTATTTATAAAGGACGTTCCTGGTATACGCTAGATGGTTTCTGACAGTGTTTTTTACGGCTAATAACATATTTAAACTAAATGAAGATCGTATGTGCCAGAATTAAGATATTCAACTTTCAAGGCTAAAATGAACAGTGTAATAATTGAAATCATTTTCGAGATCTGTCTCAGGTTTCGTTTCATTTATGACTATTTATAAAGGACGTTCCTGGTATACGCTAGATGGTTTCTGACAGTGTTTTATACGGATAATAACATATTTAAACTAAATGAAGATCGTATGTGCCAGAATTAAGATATTCAACTTTCAAGGCTAAAATGAACAGTGTAATAATTGAAATCATTTTCGAGATCTGTCTCAGGTTTCGTTTCATTTATGACTATTTATAAAGGACGTTCCTGGTATACGCTAGATGGTTTCTGACAGTGTTTTTTACGGCTAATAACATATTTAAACTAAATGAAGATCGTATGTGCCAGAATTAAGATATTCAACTTTCAAGGCTAAAATGAACAGTGTAATAATTGAAATCATTTTCGAGATCTGTCTCAGGTTTCGTTTCATTTATGACTATTTATAAAGGACGTTCCTGGTATACGCTAGATGGTTTCTGACAGTGTTTTATACGGATAATAACATATTTAAACTAAATGAAGATCGTATGTGCCAGAATTAAGATATTCAACTTTCAAGGCTAAAATGAAGAGTGTAATAATTGAAATCATTTTCGAGATCTGTCTCAGGTTTCGTTTCATTTATGACTATTTATAAAGGACGCTCCTGGTATACGCTAGATGGTTTCTGACAGTGTTTTTTACGGATAATAACATATTTAAACTAAATGAAGATCGTATGTGCCAGAATTAAGATATTCAACTTTCAAGGCTAAAATGAACAGTGTAATAATTGAAATCATTTTCGAGATCTGTCTCAGGTTTCGTTTCATTTATGACTATTTATAAAGGACGTTCCTGGTATACGCTAGATGGTTTCTGACAGTGTTTTATACGGATAATAACATATTTAAACTAAATGAAGATCGTATGTGCCAGAATTAAGATATTCAACTTTCAAGGCTAAAATGAACAGTGTAATAATTGAAATCATTTTCGAGATCTGTCTCAGGTTTCGTTTCATTTATGACTATTTATAAAGGACGTTCCTGGTATACGCTAGATGGTTTCTGACAGTGTTTTATACGGATAATAACATATTTAAACTAAATGAAGATCGTATGTGCCAGAATTAAGATATTCAACTTTCAAGGCTAAAATGAAGAGTGTAATAATTGAAATCATTTTCGAGATCTGTCTCAGGTTTCGTTTCATTTATGACTATTTATAAAGGACGTTCCTGGTATACGCTAGATGGTTTCTGACAGTGTTTTTTACGGCTAATAACATATTTAAACTAAATGAAGATCGTATGTGCCAGAATTAAGATATTCAACTTTCAAGGCTAAAATGAACAGTGTAATAATTGAAATCATTTTCGAGATCTGTCTCAGGTTTCGTTTCATTTATGACTATTTATAAAGGACGCTCCTGGTATACGCTAGATGGTTTCTGACAGTGTTTTTTACGGCTAATAACATATTTAAACTAAATGAAGATCGTATGTGCCAGAATTAAGATATTCAACTTTCAAGGCTAAAATGAACAGTGTAATAATTGAAATCATTTTCGAGATCTGTCTCAGGTTTCGTTTCATTTATGACTATTTATAAAGGACGTTCCTGGTATACGCTAGATGGTTTCTGACAGTGTTTTATACGGATAATAACATATTTAAACTAAATGAAGATCGTATGTGCCAGAATTAAGATATTCAACTTTCAAGGCTAAAATGAAGAGTGTAATAATTGAAATCATTTTGGAGAATCTACTCAGGTTTCCTTTCATTTATGACAAATTTATATGGACGTTCCCGGTATACGCTAGATGGTTTCAGACAGTGTTTTATACGGCTAATAACATATTTAAACGAAATGAAGATCGTATGTGCCAGAATTAAGATATTCAACTTTCAAGGCTAAAATGAACAGTGTAATAATTGAAATCATTTTCGAGATCTGTCTCAGGTTTCGTTTCATTTATGACTATTTATAAAGGACGTTCCTGGTATACGCTAGATGGTTTCTGACAGTGTTTTATACGGATAATAACATATTTAAACTAAATGAAGATCGTATGTGCCAGAATTAAGATATTCAACTTTCAAGGCTAAAATGAAGAGTGTAATAATTGAAATCATTTTGGAGAATCTACTCAGGTTTCCTTTCATTTATGACAAATTTATATGGACGTTCCCGGTATACGCTAGATGGTTTCAGACAGTGTTTTATACGGCTAATAACATATTTAAACTAAATGAAGATCCTATGTGCCAGAATTAAGATATTCAACTTTCAAGGCTAAAATGAACAGTGTAATAATTGAAATCATTTTCGAGATCTGTCTCAGGTTTCGTTTCATTTATGACTATTTATAAAGGACGTTCCTGGTATACGCTAGATGGTTTCTGACAGTGTTTTATACGGATAATAACATATTTAAACTAAATGAAGATCGTATGTGCCAGAATTAAGATATTCAACTTTCAAGGCTAAAATGAACAGTGTAATAATTGAAATCATTTTGGAGAATCTACTCAGGTTTCCTTTCATTTATGACAAATTTATATGGACGTTCCCGGTATACGCTAGATGGTTTCAGACAGTGTTTTATACGGCTAATAACATATTTAAACTAAATGAAGATCGTATGTGCCAGAATTAAGATATTCAACTTTCAAGGCTAAAATGAACAGTGTAATAATTGAAATCATTTTCGAGATCTGTCTCAGGTTTCGTTTCATTTATGACTATTTATAAAGGACGCTCCTGGTATACGCTAGATGGTTTCTGACAGTGTTTTTTACGGATAATAACATATTTAAACTAAATGAAGATCGTATGTGCCAGAATTAAGATATTCAACTTTCAAGGCTAAAATGAACAGTGTAATAATTGAAATCATTTTCGAGATCTGTCTCAGGTTTCGTTTCATTTATGACTATTTATAAAGGACGTTCCTGGTATACGCTAGATGGTTTCTGACAGTGTTTTATACGGATAATAACATATTTAAACTAAATGAAGATCGTATGTGCCAGAATTAAGATATTCAACTTTCAAGGCTAAAATGAAGAGTGTAATAATTGAAATCATTTTGGAGAATCTACTCAGGTTTCCTTTCATTTATGACAAATTTATATGGACGTTCCCGGTATACGCTAGATGGTTTCAGACAGTGTTTTATACGGCTAATAACATATTTAAACTAAATGAAGATAGTATGTGCCAGAATTAAGATATTCAACTTTCAAGGCTAAAATGAACAGTGTAATAATTGAAATCATTTTCGAGATCTGTCTCAGGTTTCGTTTCATTTATGACTATTTATAAAGGACGTTCCTGGTATACGCTAGATGGTTTCTGACAGTGTTTTATACGGATAATAACATATTTAAACTAAATGAAGATCGTATGTGCCAGAATTAAGATATTCAACTTTCAAGGCTAAAATGAAGAGTGTAATAATTGAAATCATTTTGGAGAATCTACTCAGGTTTCCTTTCATTTATGACAAATTTATATGGACGTTCCCGGTATACGCTAGATGGTTTCAGACAGTGTTTTATACGGCTAATAACATATTTAAACTAAATGAAGATCGTATGTGCCAGAATTAAGATATTCAACTTTCAAGGCTAAAATGAACAGTGTAATAATTGAAATCATTTTGGAGAATCTACTCAGGTTTCCTTTCATTTATGACAAATTTATATGGACGTTCCCGGTATACGCTAGATGGTTTCAGACAGTGTTTTATACGGCTAATAACATATTTAAACTAAATGAAGATCGTATGTGCCAGAATTAAGATATTCAACTTTCAAGGCTAAAATGAACAGTGTAATAATTGAAATCATTTTCGAGATCTGTCTCAGGTTTCGTTTCATTTATGACTATTTATAAAGGACGCTCCTGGTATACGCTAGATGGTTTCTGACAGTGTTTTTTACGGATAATAACATATTTAAACTAAATGAAGATCGTATGTGCCAGAATTAAGATATTCAACTTTCAAGGCTAAAATGAACAGTGTAATAATTGAAATCATTTTCGAGATCTGTCTCAGGTTTCGTTTCATTTATGACTATTTATAAAGGACGTTCCTGGTATACGCTAGATGGTTTCTGACAGTGTTTTATACGGATAATAACATATTTAAACTAAATGAAGATCGTATGTGCCAGAATTAAGATATTCAACTTTCAAGGCTAAAATGAACAGTGTAATAATTGAAATCATTTTCGAGATCTGTCTCAGGTTTCGTTTCATTTATGACTATTTATAAAGGACGTTCCTGGTATACGCTAGATGGTTTCTGACAGTGTTTTATACGGATAATAACATATTTAAACTAAATGAAGATCGTATGTGCCAGAATTAAGATATTCAACTTTCAAGGCTAAAATGAAGAGTGTAATAATTGAAATCATTTTGGAGAATCTACTCAGGTTTCCTTTCATTTATGACAAATTTATATGGACGTTCCCGGTATACGCTAGATGGTTTCAGACAGTGTTTTATACGGCTAATAACATATTTAAACAAAATGAAGATCGTATGTGCCAGAATTAAGATATTCAACTTTCAAGGCTAAAATGAACAGTGTAATAATTGAAATCATTTTCGAGATCTGTCTCAGGTTTCGTTTCATTTATGACTATTTATAAAGGACGTTCCTGGTATACGCTAGATGGTTTCTGACAGTGTTTTATACGGATAATAACATATTTAAACTAAATGAAGATCGTATGTGCCAGAATTAAGATATTCAACTTTCAAGGCTAAAATGAACAGTGTAATAATTGAAATCATTTTCGAGATCTGTCTCAGGTTTCGTTTCATTTATGACTATTTATAAAGGACGTTCCTGGTATACGCTAGATGGTTTCTGACAGTGTTTTATACGGATAATAACATATTTAAACTAAATGAAGATCGTATGTGCCAGAATTAAGATATTCAACTTTCAAGGCTAAAATGAAGAGTGTAATAATTGAAATCATTTTGGAGAATCTACTCAGGTTTCCTTTCATTTATGACAAATTTATATGGACGTTCCCGGTATACGCTAGATGGTTTCAGACAGTGTTTTATACGGCTAATAACATATTTAAACAAAATGAAGATCGTATGTGCCAGAATTAAGATATTCAACTTTCAAGGCTAAAATGAACAGTGTAATAATTGAAATCATTTTCGAGATCTGTCTCAGGTTTCGTTTCATTTATGACTATTTATAAAGGACGTTCCTGGTATACGCTAGATGGTTTCTGACAGTGTTTTATACGGATAATAACATATTTAAACTAAATGAAGATCGTATGTGCCAGAATTAAGATATTCAACTTTCAAGGCTAAAATGAACAGTGTAATAATTGAAATCATTTTCGAGATCTGTCTCAGGTTTCGTTTCATTTATGACTATTTATAAAGGACGTTCCTGGTATACGCTAGATGGTTTCTGACAGTGTTTTATACGGGTAATAACATATTTAAACTAAATGAAGATCGTATGTGCCAGAATTAAGATATTCAACTTTCAAGGCTAAAATGAAGAGTGTAATAATTGAAATCATTTTCGAGATCTGTCTCAGGTTTCGTTTCATTTATGACTATTTATAAAGGACGTTCCTGGTATACGCTAGATGGTTTCTGACAGTGTTTTTTACGGCTAATAACATATTTAAACTAAATGAAGATCGTATGTGCCAGAATTAAGATATTCAACTTTCAAGGCTAAAATGAACAGTGTAATAATTGAAATCATTTTCGAGATCTGTCTCAGGTTATGTTTCATTTATGACTATTTATAAAGGACGTTCCTGGTATACGCTAGATGGTTTCTGACAGTGTTTTATACGGATAATAACATATTTAAACTAAATGAAGATCGTATGTGCCAGAATTAAGATATTCAACTTTCAAGGCTAAAATGAAGAGTGTAATAATTGAAATCATTTTCGAGATCTGTCTCAGGTTTCGTTTCATTTATGACTATTTATAAAGGACGCTCCTGGTATACGCTAGATGGTTTCTGACAGTGTTTTTTACGGATAATAACATATTTAAACTAAATGAAGATCGTATGTGCCAGAATTAAGATATTCAACTTTCAAGGCTAAAATGAACAGTGTAATAATTGAAATCATTTTCGAGATCTGTCTCAGGTTTCGTTTCATTTATGACTATTTATAAAGGACGTTCCTGGTATACGCTAGATGGTTTCTGACAGTGTTTTATACGGATAATAACATATTTAAACTAAATGAAGATCGTATGTGGCAGAATTAAGATATTCAACTTTCAAGGCTAAAATGAACAGTGTAATAATTGAAATCATTTTCGAGATCTGTCTCAGGTTTCGTTTCATTTATGACTATTTATAAAGGACGTTCCTGGTATACGCTAGATGGTTTCTGACAGTGTTTTATACGGATAATAACATATTTAAACTAAATGAAGATCGTATGTGCCAGAATTAAGATATTCAACTTTCAAGGCTAAAATGAAGAGTGTAATAATTGAAATCATTTTGGAGAATCTACTCAGGTTTCCTTTCATTTATGACAAATTTATATGGACGTTCCCGGTATACGCTAGATGGTTTCAGACAGTGTTTTATACGGCTAATAACATATTTAAACTAAATGAAGATCGTATGTGCCAGAATTAAGATATTCAACTTTCAAGGCTAAAATGAACAGTGTAATAATTGAAATCATTTTCGAGATCTGTCTCAGGTTTCGTTTCATTTATGACTATTTATAAAGGACGTTCCTGGTATACGCTAGATGGTTTCTGACAGTGTTTTATACGGATAATAACATATTTAAACTAAATGAAGATCGTATGTGCCAGAATTAAGATATTCAACTTTCAAGGCTAAAATGAACAGTGTAATAATTGAAATCATTTTCGAGATCTGTCTCAGGTTTCGTTTCATTTATGACTATTTATAAAGGACGTTCCTGGTATACGCTAGATGGTTTCTGACAGTGTTTTATACGGGTAATAACATATTTAAACTAAATGAAGATCGTATGTGCCAGAATTAAGATATTCAACTTTCAAGGCTAAAATGAAGAGTGTAATAATTGAAATCATTTTCGAGATCTGTCTCAGGTTTCGTTTCATTTATGACTATTTATAAAGGACGTTCCTGGTATACGCTAGATGGTTTCTGACAGTGTTTTTTACGGCTAATAACATATTTAAACTAAATGAAGATCGTATGTGCCAGAATTAAGATATTCAACTTTCAAGGCTAAAATGAACAGTGTAATAATTGAAATCATTTTCGAGATCTGTCTCAGGTTATGTTTCATTTATGACTATTTATAAAGGACGTTCCTGGTATACGCTAGATGGTTTCTGACAGTGTTTTATACGGATAATAACATATTTAAACTAAATGAAGATCGTATGTGCCAGAATTAAGATATTCAACTTTCAAGGCTAAAATGAAGAGTGTAATAATTGAAATCATTTTCGAGATCTGTCTCAGGTTTCGTTTCATTTATGACTATTTATAAAGGACGCTCCTGGTATACGCTAGATGGTTTCTGACAGTGTTTTTTACGGATAATAACATATTTAAACTAAATGAAGATCGTATGTGCCAGAATTAAGATATTCAACTTTCAAGGCTAAAATGAACAGTGTAATAATTGAAATCATTTTCGAGATCTGTCTCAGGTTTCGTTTCATTTATGACTATTTATAAAGGACGTTCCTGGTATACGCTAGATGGTTTCTGACAGTGTTTTATACGGATAATAACATATTTAAACTAAATGAAGATCGTATGTGGCAGAATTAAGATATTCAACTTTCAAGGCTAAAATGAACAGTGTAATAATTGAAATCATTTTCGAGATCTGTCTCAGGTTTCGTTTCATTTATGACTATTTATAAAGGACGTTCCTGGTATACGCTAGATGGTTTCTGACAGTGTTTTATACGGGTAATAACATATTTAAACTAAATGAAGATCGTAGGTGCCAGAATTAAGATATTCAACTTTCAAGGCTAAAATGAAGAGTGTAATAATTGAAATCATTTTCGAGATCTGTCTCAGGTTTCGTTTCATTTATGACTATTTATAAAGGACGTTCCTGGTATACGCTAGATGGTTTCTGACAGTGTTTTTTACGGCTAATAACATATTTAAACTAAATGAAGATCGTATGTGCCAGAATTAAGATATTCAACTTTCAAGGCTAAAATGAACAGTGTAATAATTGAAATCATTTTCGAGATCTGTCTCAGGTTATGTTTCATTTATGACTATTTATAAAGGACGTTCCTGGTATACGCTAGATGGTTTCTGACAGTGTTTTATACGGATAATAACATATTTAAACTAAATGAAGATCGTATGTGCCAGAATTAAGATATTCAACTTTCAAGGCTAAAATGAAGAGTGTAATAATTGAAATCATTTTCGAGATCTGTCTCAGGTTTCGTTTCATTTATGACTATTTATAAAGGACGCTCCTGGTATACGCTAGATGGTTTCTGACAGTGTTTTTTACGGATAATAACATATTTAAACTAAATGAAGATCGTATGTGCCAGAATTAAGATATTCAACTTTCAAGGCTAAAATGAACAGTGTAATAATTGAAATCATTTTCGAGATCTGTCTCAGGTTTCGTTTCATTTATGACTATTTATAAAGGACGTTCCTGGTATACGCTAGATGGTTTCTGACAGTGTTTTATACGGATAATAACATATTTAAACTAAATGAAGATCGTATGTGCCAGAATTAAGATATTCAACTTTCAAGGCTAAAATGAACAGTGTAATAATTGAAATCATTTTCGAGATCTGTCTCAGGTTTCGTTTCATTTATGACTATTTATAAAGGACGTTCCTGGTATACGCTAGATGGTTTCTGACAGTGCTTTATACGGATAATAACATATTTAAACTAAATGAAGATCGTATGTGCCAGAATTAAGATATTCAACTTTCAAGGCTAAAATGAACAGTGTAATAATTGAAATCATTTTCGAGATCTGTCTCAGGTTTCGTTTCATTTATGACTATTTATAAAGGACGTTCCTGGTATACGCTAGATGGTTTCTGACAGTGTTTTATACGGATAATAACATATTTAAACTAAATGAAGATCGTATGTGCCAGAATTAAGATATTCAACTTTCAAGGCTAAAATGAAGAGTGTAATAATTGAAATCATTTTGGAGAATCTACTCAGGTTTCCTTTCATTTATGACAAATTTATATGGACGTTCCCGGTATACGCTAGATGGTTTCAGACAGTGTTTTATACGGCTAATAACATATTTAAACTAAATGAAGATCGTATGTGCCAGAATTAAGATATTCAACTTTCAAGGCTAAAATGAACAGTGTAATAATTGAAATCATTTTCGAGATCTGTCTCAGGTTTCGTTTCATTTATGACTATTTATAAAGGACGTTCCTGGTATACGCTAGATGGTTTCTGACAGTGTTTTATACGGATAATAACATATTTAAACTAAATGAAGATCGTATGTGCCAGAATTAAGATATTCAACTTTCAAGGCTAAAATGAAGAGTGTAATAATTGAAATCATTTTGGAGAATCTACTCAGGTTTCCTTTCATTTATGACAAATTTATATGGACGTTCCCGGTATACGCTAGATGGTTTCAGACAGTGTTTTATACGGCTAATAACATATTTAAACTAAATGAAGATCGTATGTGCCAGAATTAAGATATTCAACTTTCAAGGCTAAAATGAACAGTGTAATAATTGAAATCATTTTCGAGATCTGTCTCAGGTTTCGTTTCATTTATGACTATTTATAAAGGACGTTCCTGGTATACGCTAGATGGTTTCTGACAGTGTTTTATACGGATAATAACATATTTAAACTAAATGAAGATCGTATGTGCCAGAATTAAGATATTCAACTTTCAAGGCTAAAATGAACAGTGTAATAATTGAAATCATTTTGGAGAATCTACTCAGGTTTCCTTTCATTTATGACAAATTTATATGGACGTTCCCGGTATACGCTAGATGGTTTCAGACAGTGTTTTATACGGCTAATAACATATTTAAACTAAATGAAGATCGTATGTGCCAGAATTAAGATATTCAACTTTCAAGGCTAAAATGAACAGTGTAATAATTGAAATCATTTTCGAGATCTGTCTCAGGTTTCGTTTCATTTATGACTATTTATAAAGGACGCTCCTGGTATACGCTAGATGGTTTCTGACAGTGTTTTTTACGGATAATAACATATTTAAACTAAATGAAGATCGTATGTGCCAGAATTAAGATATTCAACTTTCAAGGCTAAAATGAACAGTGTAATAATTGAAATCATTTTCGAGATCTGTCTCAGGTTTCGTTTCATTTATGACAAATTTATATGGACGTTCCCGGTATACGCTAGATGGTTTCAGACAGTGTTTTATACGGCTAATAACATATTTAAACAAAATGAAGATCGTATGTGCCAGAATTAAGATATTCAACTTTCAAGGCTAAAATGAACAGTGTAATAATTGAAATCATTTTCGAGATCTGTCTCAGGTTTCGTTTCATTTATGACTATTTATAAAGGACGTTCCTGGTATACGCTAGATGGTTTCTGACAGTGTTTTATACGGATAATAACATATTTAAACTAAATGAAGATCGTATGTGCCAGAATTAAGATATTCAACTTTCAAGGCTAAAATGAACAGTGTAATAATTGAAATCATTTTCGAGATCTGTCTCAGGTTTCGTTTCATTTATGACTATTTATAAAGGACGTTCCTGGTATACGCTAGATGGTTTCTGACAGTGTTTTATACGGATAATAACATATTTAAACTAAATGAAGATCGTATGTGCCAGAATTAAGATATTCAACTTTCAAGGCTAAAATGAAGAGTGTAATA
Source organism: Phalangium opilio (assembly GCF_054372755.1). Taxonomy (NCBI): domain Eukaryota; kingdom Metazoa; phylum Arthropoda; class Arachnida; order Opiliones; family Phalangiidae; genus Phalangium; species Phalangium opilio. The sequence continues at coordinate 816,276 of NW_028324255.1, forward strand.
ATTGAAATCATTTTGGAGAATCTACTCAGGTTTCCTTTCATTTATGACAAATTTATATGGACGTTCCCGGTATACGCTAGATGGTTTCAGACAGTGTTTTATACGGCTAATAACATATTTAAACAAAATGAAGATCGTATGTGCCAGAATTAAGATATTCAACTTTCAAGGCTAAAATGAACAGTGTAATAATTGAAATCATTTTCGAGATCTGTCTCAGGTTTCGTTTCATTTATGACTATTTATAAAGGACGTTCCTGGTATACGCTAGATGGTTTCTGACAGTGTTTTATACGGATAATAACATATTTAAACTAAATGAAGATCGTATGTGCCAGAATTAAGATATTCAACTTTCAAGGCTAAAATGAACAGTGTAATAATTGAAATCATTTTCGAGATCTGTCTCAGGTTTCGTTTCATTTATGACTATTTATAAAGGACGTTCCTGGTATACGCTAGATGGTTTCTGACAGTGTTTTATACGGGTAATAACATATTTAAACTAAATGAAGATCGTATGTGCCAGAATTAAGATATTCAACTTTCAAGGCTAAAATGAAGAGTGTAATAATTGAAATCATTTTCGAGATCTGTCTCAGGTTTCGTTTCATTTATGACTATTTATAAAGGACGTTCCTGGTATACGCTAGATGGTTTCTGACAGTGTTTTTTACGGCTAATAACATATTTAAACTAAATGAAGATCGTATGTGCCAGAATTAAGATATTCAACTTTCAAGGCTAAAATGAACAGTGTAATAATTGAAATCATTTTCGAGATCTGTCTCAGGTTATGTTTCATTTATGACTATTTATAAAGGACGTTCCTGGTATACGCTAGATGGTTTCTGACAGTGTTTTATACGGATAATAACATATTTAAACTAAATGAAGATCGTATGTGCCAGAATTAAGATATTCAACTTTCAAGGCTAAAATGAAGAGTGTAATAATTGAAATCATTTTCGAGATCTGTCTCAGGTTTCGTTTCATTTATGACTATTTATAAAGGACGCTCCTGGTATACGCTAGATGGTTTCTGACAGTGTTTTTTACGGATAATAACATATTTAAACTAAATGAAGATCGTATGTGCCAGAATTAAGATATTCAACTTTCAAGGCTAAAATGAACAGTGTAATAATTGAAATCATTTTCGAGATCTGTCTCAGGTTTCGTTTCATTTATGACTATTTATAAAGGACGTTCCTGGTATACGCTAGATGGTTTCTGACAGTGTTTTATACGGATAATAACATATTTAAACTAAATGAAGATCGTATGTGGCAGAATTAAGATATTCAACTTTCAAGGCTAAAATGAACAGTGTAATAATTGAAATCATTTTCGAGATCTGTCTCAGGTTTCGTTTCATTTATGACTATTTATAAAGGACGTTCCTGGTATACGCTAGATGGTTTCTGACAGTGTTTTATACGGATAATAACATATTTAAACTAAATGAAGATCGTATGTGCCAGAATTAAGATATTCAACTTTCAAGGCTAAAATGAAGAGTGTAATAATTGAAATCATTTTGGAGAATCTACTCAGGTTTCCTTTCATTTATGACAAATTTATATGGACGTTCCCGGTATACGCTAGATGGTTTCAGACAGTGTTTTATACGGCTAATAACATATTTAAACTAAATGAAGATCGTATGTGCCAGAATTAAGATATTCAACTTTCAAGGCTAAAATGAACAGTGTAATAATTGAAATCATTTTCGAGATCTGTCTCAGGTTTCGTTTCATTTATGACTATTTATAAAGGACGTTCCTGGTATACGCTAGATGGTTTCTGACAGTGTTTTATACGGATAATAACATATTTAAACTAAATGAAGATCGTATGTGCCAGAATTAAGATATTCAACTTTCAAGGCTAAAATGAACAGTGTAATAATTGAAATCATTTTCGAGATCTGTCTCAGGTTTCGTTTCATTTATGACTATTTATAAAGGACGTTCCTGGTATACGCTAGATGGTTTCTGACAGTGTTTTATACGGGTAATAACATATTTAAACTAAATGAAGATCGTATGTGCCAGAATTAAGATATTCAACTTTCAAGGCTAAAATGAAGAGTGTAATAATTGAAATCATTTTGGAGAATCTACTCAGGTTTCCTTTCATTTATGACAAATTTATATGGACGTTCCCGGTATACGCTAGATGGTTTCAGACAGTGTTTTATACGGCTAATAACATATTTAAACAAAATGAAGATCGTATGTGCCAGAATTAAGATATTCAACTTTCAAGGCTAAAATGAACAGTGTAATAATTGAAATCATTTTCGAGATCTGTCTCAGGTTTCGTTTCATTTATGACTATTTATAAAGGACGTTCCTGGTATACGCTAGATGGTTTCTGACAGTGTTTTATACGGATAATAACATATTTAAACTAAATGAAGATCGTATGTGCCAGAATTAAGATATTCAACTTTCAAGGCTAAAATGAACAGTGTAATAATTGAAATCATTTTCGAGATCTGTCTCAGGTTTCGTTTCATTTATGACTATTTATAAAGGACGTTCCTGGTATACGCTAGATGGTTTCTGACAGTGTTTTATACGGGTAATAACATATTTAAACTAAATGAAGATCGTATGTGCCAGAATTAAGATATTCAACTTTCAAGGCTAAAATGAAGAGTGTAATAATTGAAATCATTTTCGAGATCTGTCTCAGGTTTCGTTTCATTTATGACTATTTATAAAGGACGTTCCTGGTATACGCTAGATGGTTTCTGACAGTGTTTTTTACGGCTAATAACATATTTAAACTAAATGAAGATCGTATGTGCCAGAATTAAGATATTCAACTTTCAAGGCTAAAATGAACAGTGTAATAATTGAAATCATTTTCGAGATCTGTCTCAGGTTATGTTTCATTTATGACTATTTATAAAGGACGTTCCTGGTATACGCTAGATGGTTTCTGACAGTGTTTTATACGGATAATAACATATTTAAACTAAATGAAGATCGTATGTGCCAGAATTAAGATATTCAACTTTCAAGGCTAAAATGAAGAGTGTAATAATTGAAATCATTTTCGAGATCTGTCTCAGGTTTCGTTTCATTTATGACTATTTATAAAGGACGCTCCTGGTATACGCTAGATGGTTTCTGACAGTGTTTTTTACGGATAATAACATATTTAAACTAAATGAAGATCGTATGTGCCAGAATTAAGATATTCAACTTTCAAGGCTAAAATGAACAGTGTAATAATTGAAATCATTTTCGAGATCTGTCTCAGGTTTCGTTTCATTTATGACTATTTATAAAGGACGTTCCTGGTATACGCTAGATGGTTTCTGACAGTGTTTTATACGGATAATAACATATTTAAACTAAATGAAGATCGTATGTGGCAGAATTAAGATATTCAACTTTCAAGGCTAAAATGAACAGTGTAATAATTGAAATCATTTTCGAGATCTGTCTCAGGTTTCGTTTCATTTATGACTATTTATAAAGGACGTTCCTGGTATACGCTAGATGGTTTCTGACAGTGTTTTATACGGATAATAACATATTTAAACTAAATGAAGATCGTATGTGCCAGAATTAAGATATTCAACTTTCAAGGCTAAAATGAAGAGTGTAATAATTGAAATCATTTTGGAGAATCTACTCAGGTTTCCTTTCATTTATGACAAATTTATATGGACGTTCCCGGTATACGCTAGATGGTTTCAGACAGTGTTTTATACGGCTAATAACATATTTAAACTAAATGAAGATCGTATGTGCCAGAATTAAGATATTCAACTTTCAAGGCTAAAATGAACAGTGTAATAATTGAAATCATTTTCGAGATCTGTCTCAGGTTTCGTTTCATTTATGACTATTTATAAAGGACGTTCCTGGTATACGCTAGATGGTTTCTGACAGTGTTTTATACGGATAATAACATATTTAAACTAAATGAAGATCGTATGTGCCAGAATTAAGATATTCAACTTTCAAGGCTAAAATGAACAGTGTAATAATTGAAATCATTTTCGAGATCTGTCTCAGGTTTCGTTTCATTTATGACTATTTATAAAGGACGTTCCTGGTATACGCTAGATGGTTTCTGACAGTGTTTTATACGGGTAATAACATATTTAAACTAAATGAAGATCGTATGTGCCAGAATTAAGATATTCAACTTTCAAGGCTAAAATGAAGAGTGTAATAATTGAAATCATTTTGGAGAATCTACTCAGGTTTCCTTTCATTTATGACAAATTTATATGGACGTTCCCGGTATACGCTAGATGGTTTCAGACAGTGTTTTATACGGCTAATAACATATTTAAACAAAATGAAGATCGTATGTGCCAGAATTAAGATATTCAACTTTCAAGGCTAAAATGAACAGTGTAATAATTGAAATCATTTTCGAGATCTGTCTCAGGTTTCGTTTCATTTATGACTATTTATAAAGGACGTTCCTGGTATACGCTAGATGGTTTCTGACAGTGTTTTATACGGATAATAACATATTTAAACTAAATGAAGATCGTATGTGCCAGAATTAAGATATTCAACTTTCAAGGCTAAAATGAACAGTGTAATAATTGAAATCATTTTCGAGATCTGTCTCAGGTTTCGTTTCATTTATGACTATTTATAAAGGACGTTCCTGGTATACGCTAGATGGTTTCTGACAGTGTTTTATACGGGTAATAACATATTTAAACTAAATGAAGATCGTATGTGCCAGAATTAAGATATTCAACTTTCAAGGCTAAAATGAAGAGTGTAATAATTGAAATCATTTTCGAGATCTGTCTCAGGTTTCGTTTCATTTATGACTATTTATAAAGGACGTTCCTGGTATACGCTAGATGGTTTCTGACAGTGTTTTTTACGGCTAATAACATATTTAAACTAAATGAAGATCGTATGTGCCAGAATTAAGATATTCAACTTTCAAGGCTAAAATGAACAGTGTAATAATTGAAATCATTTTCGAGATCTGTCTCAGGTTATGTTTCATTTATGACTATTTATAAAGGACGTTCCTGGTATACGCTAGATGGTTTCTGACAGTGTTTTATACGGATAATAACATATTTAAACTAAATGAAGATCGTATGTGCCAGAATTAAGATATTCAACTTTCAAGGCTAAAATGAAGAGTGTAATAATTGAAATCATTTTCGAGATCTGTCTCAGGTTTCGTTTCATTTATGACTATTTATAAAGGACGCTCCTGGTATACGCTAGATGGTTTCTGACAGTGTTTTTTACGGATAATAACATATTTAAACTAAATGAAGATCGTATGTGCCAGAATTAAGATATTCAACTTTCAAGGCTAAAATGAACAGTGTAATAATTGAAATCATTTTCGAGATCTGTCTCAGGTTTCGTTTCATTTATGACTATTTATAAAGGACGTTCCTGGTATACGCTAGATGGTTTCTGACAGTGTTTTATACGGATAATAACATATTTAAACTAAATGAAGATCGTATGTGGCAGAATTAAGATATTCAACTTTCAAGGCTAAAATGAACAGTGTAATAATTGAAATCATTTTCGAGATCTGTCTCAGGTTTCGTTTCATTTATGACTATTTATAAAGGACGTTCCTGGTATACGCTAGATGGTTTCTGACAGTGTTTTATACGGATAATAACATATTTAAACTAAATGAAGATCGTATGTGCCAGAATTAAGATATTCAACTTTCAAGGCTAAAATGAAGAGTGTAATAATTGAAATCATTTTGGAGAATCTACTCAGGTTTCCTTTCATTTATGACAAATTTATATGGACGTTCCCGGTATACGCTAGATGGTTTCAGACAGTGTTTTATACGGCTAATAACATATTTAAACTAAATGAAGATCGTATGTGCCAGAATTAAGATATTCAACTTTCAAGGCTAAAATGAACAGTGTAATAATTGAAATCATTTTCGAGATCTGTCTCAGGTTTCGTTTCATTTATGACTATTTATAAAGGACGTTCCTGGTATACGCTAGATGGTTTCTGACAGTGTTTTATACGGATAATAACATATTTAAACTAAATGAAGATCGTATGTGCCAGAATTAAGATATTCAACTTTCAAGGCTAAAATGAACAGTGTAATAATTGAAATCATTTTCGAGATCTGTCTCAGGTTTCGTTTCATTTATGACTATTTATAAAGGACGTTCCTGGTATACGCTAGATGGTTTCTGACAGTGTTTTATACGGGTAATAACATATTTAAACTAAATGAAGATCGTATGTGCCAGAATTAAGATATTCAACTTTCAAGGCTAAAATGAAGAGTGTAATAATTGAAATCATTTTCGAGATCTGTCTCAGGTTTCGTTTCATTTATGACTATTTATAAAGGACGTTCCTGGTATACGCTAGATGGTTTCTGACAGTGTTTTTTACGGCTAATAACATATTTAAACTAAATGAAGATCGTATGTGCCAGAATTAAGATATTCAACTTTCAAGGCTAAAATGAACAGTGTAATAATTGAAATCATTTTCGAGATCTGTCTCAGGTTATGTTTCATTTATGACTATTTATAAAGGACGTTCCTGGTATACGCTAGATGGTTTCTGACAGTGTTTTATACGGATAATAACATATTTAAACTAAATGAAGATCGTATGTGCCAGAATTAAGATATTCAACTTTCAAGGCTAAAATGAAGAGTGTAATAATTGAAATCATTTTCGAGATCTGTCTCAGGTTTCGTTTCATTTATGACTATTTATAAAGGACGCTCCTGGTATACGCTAGATGGTTTCTGACAGTGTTTTTTACGGATAATAACATATTTAAACTAAATGAAGATCGTATGTGCCAGAATTAAGATATTCAACTTTCAAGGCTAAAATGAACAGTGTAATAATTGAAATCATTTTCGAGATCTGTCTCAGGTTTCGTTTCATTTATGACTATTTATAAAGGACGTTCCTGGTATACGCTAGATGGTTTCTGACAGTGTTTTATACGGATAATAACATATTTAAACTAAATGAAGATCGTATGTGGCAGAATTAAGATATTCAACTTTCAAGGCTAAAATGAACAGTGTAATAATTGAAATCATTTTCGAGATCTGTCTCAGGTTTCGTTTCATTTATGACTATTTATAAAGGACGTTCCTGGTATACGCTAGATGGTTTCTGACAGTGTTTTATACGGATAATAACATATTTAAACTAAATGAAGATCGTATGTGCCAGAATTAAGATATTCAACTTTCAAGGCTAAAATGAAGAGTGTAATAATTGAAATCATTTTGGAGAATCTACTCAGGTTTCCTTTCATTTATGACAAATTTATATGGACGTTCCCGGTATACGCTAGATGGTTTCAGACAGTGTTTTATACGGCTAATAACATATTTAAACAAAATGAAGATCGTATGTGCCAGAATTAAGATATTCAACTTTCAAGGCTAAAATGAACAGTGTAATAATTGAAATCATTTTCGAGATCTGTCTCAGGTTTCGTTTCATTTATGACTATTTATAAAGGACGTTCCTGGTATACGCTAGATGGTTTCTGACAGTGTTTTATACGGATAATAACATATTTAAACTAAATGAAGATCGTATGTGCCAGAATTAAGATATTCAACTTTCAAGGCTAAAATGAACAGTGTAATAATTGAAATCATTTTCGAGATCTGTCTCAGGTTTCGTTTCATTTATGACTATTTATAAAGGACGTTCCTGGTATACGCTAGATGGTTTCTGACAGTGTTTTATACGGGTAATAACATATTTAAACTAAATGAAGATCGTATGTGCCAGAATTAAGATATTCAACTTTCAAGGCTAAAATGAAGAGTGTAATAATTGAAATCATTTTCGAGATCTGTCTCAGGTTTCGTTTCATTTATGACTATTTATAAAGGACGTTCCTGGTATACGCTAGATGGTTTCTGACAGTGTTTTTTACGGCTAATAACATATTTAAACAAAATGAAGATCGTATGTGCCAGAATTAAGATATTCAACTTTCAAGGCTAAAATGAACAGTGTAATAATTGAAATCATTTTCGAGATCTGTCTCAGGTTATGTTTCATTTATGACTATTTATAAAGGACGTTCCTGGTATACGCTAGATGGTTTCTGACAGTGTTTTATACGGATAATAACATATTTAAACTAAATGAAGATCGTATGTGCCAGAATTAAGATATTCAACTTTCAAGGCTAAAATGAAGAGTGTAATAATTGAAATCATTTTCGAGATCTGTCTCAGGTTTCGTTTCATTTATGACTATTTATAAAGGACGCTCCTGGTATACGCTAGATGGTTTCTGACAGTGTTTTTTACGGATAATAACATATTTAAACTAAATGAAGATCGTATGTGCCAGAATTAAGATATTCAACTTTCAAGGCTAAAATGAACAGTGTAATAATTGAAATCATTTTCGAGATCTGTCTCAGGTTTCGTTTCATTTATGACTATTTATAAAGGACGTTCCTGGTATACGCTAGATGGTTTCTGACAGTGTTTTATACGGATAATAACATATTTAAACTAAATGAAGATCGTATGTGGCAGAATTAAGATATTCAACTTTCAAGGCTAAAATGAACAGTGTAATAATTGAAATCATTTTCGAGATCTGTCTCAGGTTTCGTTTCATTTATGACTATTTATAAAGGACGTTCCTGGTATACGCTAGATGGTTTCTGACAGTGTTTTATACGGATAATAACATATTTAAACTAAATGAAGATCGTATGTGCCAGAATTAAGATATTCAACTTTCAAGGCTAAAATGAAGAGTGTAATAATTGAAATCATTTTGGAGAATCTACTCAGGTTTCCTTTCATTTATGACAAATTTATATGGACGTTCCCGGTATACGCTAGATGGTTTCAGACAGTGTTTTATACGGCTAATAACATATTTAAACTAAATGAAGATCGTATGTGCCAGAATTAAGATATTCAACTTTCAAGGCTAAAATGAACAGTGTAATAATTGAAATCATTTTCGAGATCTGTCTCAGGTTTCGTTTCATTTATGACTATTTATAAAGGACGTTCCTGGTATACGCTAGATGGTTTCTGACAGTGTTTTATACGGATAATAACATATTTAAACTAAATGAAGATCGTATGTGCCAGAATTAAGATATTCAACTTTCAAGGCTAAAATGAACAGTGTAATAATTGAAATCATTTTCGAGATCTGTCTCAGGTTTCGTTTCATTTATGACTATTTATAAAGGACGTTCCTGGTATACGCTAGATGGTTTCTGACAGTGTTTTATACGGGTAATAACATATTTAAACTAAATGAAGATCGTATGTGCCAGAATTAAGATATTCAACTTTCAAGGCTAAAATGAAGAGTGTAATAATTGAAATCATTTTCGAGATCTGTCTCAGGTTTCGTTTCATTTATGACTATTTATAAAGGACGTTCCTGGTATACGCTAGATGGTTTCTGACAGTGTTTTTTACGGCTAATAACATATTTAAACTAAATGAAGATCGTATGTGCCAGAATTAAGATATTCAACTTTCAAGGCTAAAATGAACAGTGTAATAATTGAAATCATTTTCGAGATCTGTCTCAGGTTATGTTTCATTTATGACTATTTATAAAGGACGTTCCTGGTATACGCTAGATGGTTTCTGACAGTGTTTTATACGGATAATAACATATTTAAACTAAATGAAGATCGTATGTGCCAGAATTAAGATATTCAACTTTCAAGGCTAAAATGAAGAGTGTAATAATTGAAATCATTTTCGAGATCTGTCTCAGGTTTCGTTTCATTTATGACTATTTATAAAGGACGCTCCTGGTATACGCTAGATGGTTTCTGATAGTGTTTTTTACGGATAATAACATATTTAAACTAAATGAAGATCGTATGTGCCAGAATTAAGATATTCAACTTTCAAGGCTAAAATGAACAGTGTAATAATTGAAATCATTTTCGAGATCTGTCTCAGGTTTCGTTTCATTTAGGACTATTTATAAAGGACGTTCCTGGTATACGCTAGATGGTTTCTGACAGTGTTTTATACGGATAATAACATATTTAAACTAAATGAAGATCGTATGTGCCAGAATTAAGATATTCAACTTTCAAGGCTAAAATGAAGAGTGTAATAATTGAAATCATTTTGGAGAATCTACTCAGGTTTCCTTTCATTTATGACAAATTTATATGGACGTTCCCGGTATACGCTAGATGGTTTCAGACAGTGTTTTATACGGCTAATAATATATTTAAACTAAATGAAGATCGTATGTGCCAGAATTAAGATATTCAACTTTCAAGGCTAAAATGAACAGTGTAATAATTGAAATCATTTTCGAGATCTGTCTCAGGTTTCGTTTCATTTATGACTATTTATAAAGGACGTTCCTGGTATACGCTAGATGGTTTCTGACAGTGTTTTATACGGATAATAACATATTTAAACTAAATGAAGATCGTATGTGCCAGAATTAAGATATTCAACTTTCAAGGCTAAAATGAACAGTGTAATAATTGAAATCATTTTCGAGATCTGTCTCAGGTTTCGTTTCATTTATGACTATTTATAAAGGACGTTCCTGGTATACGCTAGATGGTTTCTGACAGTGTTTTATACGGGTAATAACATATTTAAACTAAATGAAGATCGTATGTGCCAGAATTAAGATATTCAACTTTCAAGGCTAAAATGAACAGTGTAATAATTGAAATCATTTTCGAGATCTGTCTCAGGTTTCGTTTCATTTATGACTATTTATAAAGGACGTTCCTGGTATACGCTAGATGGTTTCTGACAGTGTTTTATACGGATAATAACATATTTAAACTAAATGAAGATCGTATGTGCCAGAATTAAGATATTCAACTTTCAAGGCTAAAATGAACAGTGTAATAATTGAAATCATTTTCGAGATCTGTCTCAGGTTTCGTTTCATTTATGACTATTTATAAAGGACGTTCCTGGTATACGCTAGATGGTTTCTGACAGTGCTTTATACGGATAATAACATATTTAAACTAAATGAAGATCGTATGTGCCAGAATTAAGATATTCAACTTACAAGGCTAAAATGAACAGTGTAATAATTGAAATCATTTTCGAGATCTGTCTCAGGTTTCGTTTCATTTATGACTATTTATAAAGGACGTTCCTGGTATACGCTAGATGGTTTCTGACAGTGTTTTTTACGGCTAATAACATATTTAAACTAAATGAAGATCGTATGTGCCAGAATTAAGATATTCAACTTTCAAGGCTAAAATGAACAGTGTAATAATTGAAATCATTTTCGAGATCTGTCTCAGGTTATGTTTCATTTATGACTATTTATAAAGGACGTTCCTGGTATACGCTAGATGGTTTCTGACAGTGTTTTATACGGATAATAACATATTTAAACTAAATGAAGATCGTATGTGCCAGAATTAAGATATTCAACTTTCAAGGCTAAAATGAAGAGTGTAATAATTGAAATCATTTTCGAGATCTGTCTCAGGTTTCGTTTCATTTATGACTATTTATAAAGGACGCTCCTGGTATACGCTAGATGGTTTCTGACAGTGTTTTTTACGGATAATAACATATTTAAACTAAATGAAGATCGTATGTGCCAGAATTAAGATATTCAACTTTCAAGGCTAAAATGAACAGTGTAATAATTGAAATCATTTTCGAGATCTGTCTCAGGTTTCGTTTCATTTATGACTATTTATAAAGGACGTTCCTGGTATACGCTAGATGGTTTCTGACAGTGTTTTATACGGATAATAACATATTTAAACTAAATGAAGATCGTATGTGCCAGAATTAAGATATTCAACTTTCAAGGCTAAAATGAACAGTGTAATAATTGAAATCATTTTCGAGATCTGTCTCAGGTTTCGTTTCATTTATGACTATTTATAAAGGACGTTCCTGGTATACGCTAGATGGTTTCTGACAGTGCTTTATACGGATAATAACATATTTAAACTAAATGAAGATCGTATGTGCCAGAATTAAGATATTCAACTTACAAGGCTAAAATGAACAGTGTAATAATTGAAATCATTTTCGAGATCTGTCTCAGGTTTCGTTTCATTTATGACTATTTATAAAGGACGTTCCTGGTATACGCTAGATGGTTTCTGACAGTGTTTTATACGGATAATAACATATTTAAACTAAATGAAGATCGTATGTGCCAGAATTAAGATATTCAACTTTCAAGGCTAAAATGAAGAGTGTAATAATTGAAATCATTTTGGAGAATCTACTCAGGTTTCCTTTCATTTATGACAAATTTTTATGGACGTTCCCGGTATACGCTAGATGGTTTCAGACAGTGTTTTATACGGCTAATAACATATTTAAACTAAATGAAGATCGTATGTGCCAGAATTAAGATATTCAACTTTCAAGGCTAAAATGAACAGTGTAATAATTGAAATCATTTTCGAGATCTGTCTCAGGTTTCGTTTCATTTATGACTATTTATAAAGGACGTTCCTGGTATACGCTAGATGGTTTCTGACAGTGTTTTATACGGGTAATAACATATTTAAACTAAATGAAGATCGTATGTGCCAGAATTAAGATATTCAACTTTCAAGGCTAAAATGAAGAGTGTAATAATTGAAATCATTTTCGAGATCTGTCTCAGGTTTCGTTTCATTTATGACTATTTATAAAGGACGTTCCTGGTATACGCTAGATGGTTTCTGACAGTGTTTTATACGGATAATAACATATTTAAACTAAATGAAGATCGTATGTGCCAGAATTAAGATATTCAACTTTCAAGGCTAAAATGAAGAGTGTAATAATTGAAATCATTTTGGAGAATCTACTCAGGTTTCCTTTCATTTATGACAAATTTATATGGACGTTCCCGGTATACGCTAGATGGTTTCAGACAGTGTTTTATACGGCTAATAACATATTTAAACTAAATGAAGATCGTATGTGCCAGAATTAAGATATTCAACTTTCAAGGCTAAAATGAACAGTGTAATAATTGAAATCATTTTCGAGATCTGTCTCAGGTTTCGTTTCATTTATGACTATTTATAAAGGACGTTCCTGGTATACGCTAGATGGTTTCTGACAGTGTTTTATACGGGTAATAACATATTTAAACTAAATGAAGATCGTATGTGCCAGAATTAAGATATTCAACTTTCAAGGCTAAAATGAACAGTGTAATAATTGAAATCATTTTCGAGATCTGTCTCAGGTTATGTTTCATTTATGACTATTTATAAAGGACGTTCCTGGTATACGCTAGATGGTTTCTGACAGTGTTTTATACGGATAATAACATATTTAAACTAAATGAAGATCGTATGTGCCAGAATTAAGATATTCAACTTTCAAGGCTAAAATGAAGAGTGTAATAATTGAAATCATTTTCGAGATCTGTCTCAGGTTTCGTTTCATTTATGACTATTTATAAAGGACGCTCCTGGTATACGCTAGATGGTTTCTGACAGTGTTTTATACGGATAATAACATATTTAAACTAAATGAAGATCGTATGTGCCAGAATTAAGATATTCAACTTTCAAGGCTAAAATGAAGAGTGTAATAATTGAAATCATTTTCGAGATCTGTCTCAGGTTTCGTTTCATTTATGACTATTTATAAAGGACGTTCCTGGTATACGCTAGATGGTTTCTGACAGTGTTTTTTACGGCTAATAACATATTTAAACTAAATGAAGATCGTATGTGCCAGAATTAAGATATTCAACTTTCAAGGCTAAAATGAACAGTGTAATAATTGAAATCATTTTCGAGATCTGTCTCAGGTTTCGTTTCATTTATGACTATTTATAAAGGACGTTCCTGGTATACGCTAGATGGTTTCTGACAGTGTTTTATACGGGTAATAACATATTTAAACTAAATGAAGATCGTATGTGCCAGAATTAAGATATTCAACTTTCAAGGCTAAAATGAACAGTGTAATAATTGAAATCATTTTCGAGATCTGTCTCAGGTTTCGTTTCATTTATGACTATTTATAAAGGACGTTCCTGGTATACGCTAGATGGTTTCTGACAGTGTTTTATACGGGTAATAACATATTTAAACTAAATGAAGATCGTATGTGCCAGAATTAAGATATTCAACTTTCAAGGCTAAAATGAAGAGTGTAATAATTGAAATCATTTTCGAGATCTGTCTCAGGTTTCGTTTCATTTATGACTATTTATAAAGGACGTTCCTGGTATACGCTAGATGGTTTCTGACAGTGTTTTATACGGGTAATAACATATTTAAACTAAATGAAGATCGTATGTGCCAGAATTAAGATATTCAACTTTCAAGGCTAAAATGAACAGTGTAATAATTGAAATCATTTTCGAGATCTGTCTCAGGTTATGTTTCATTTATGACTATTTATAAAGGACGTTCCTGGTATACGCTAGATGGTTTCTGACAGTGTTTTATACGGATAATAACATATTTAAACTAAATGAAGATCGTATGTGCCAGAATTAAGATATTCAACTTTCAAGGCTAAAATGAAGAGTGTAATAATTGAAATCATTTTCGAGATCTGTCTCAGGTTTCGTTTCATTTATGACTATTTATAAAGGACGCTCCTGGTATACGCTAGATGGTTTCTGACAGTGTTTTATACGGATAATAACATATTTAAACTAAATGAAGATCGTATGTGCCAGAATTAAGATATTCAACTTTCAAGGCTAAAATGAAGAGTGTAATAATTGAAATCATTTTCGAGATCTGTCTCAGGTTTCGTTTCATTTATGACTATTTATAAAGGACGTTCCTGGTATACGCTAGATGGTTTCTGACAGTGTTTTTTACGGCTAATAACATATTTAAGATAAATGAAGATCGTATGTGCCAGAATTAAGATATTCAACTTTCAAGGCTAAAATGAACAGTGTAATAATTGAAATCATTTTCGAGATCTGTCTCAGGTTTCGTTTCATTTATGACTATTTATAAAGGACGTTCCTGGTATACGCTAGATGGTTTCTGACAGTGTTTTATACGGGTAATAACATATTTAAACTAAATGAAGATCGTATGTGCCAGAATTAAGATATTCAACTTTCAAGGCTAAAATGAAGAGTGTAATAATTGAAATCATTTTCGAGATCTGTCTCAGGTTTCGTTTCATTTATGACTATTTATAAAGGACGTTCCTGGTATACGCTAGATGGTTTCTGACAGTGTTTTTTACGGCTAATAACATATTTAAACTAAATGAAGATCGTATGTGCCAGAATTAAGATATTCAACTTTCAAGGCTAAAATGAACAGTGTAATAATTGAAATCATTTTCGAGATCTGTCTCAGGTTATGTTTCATTTATGACTATTTATAAAGGACGTTCCTGGTATACGCTAGATGGTTTCTGACAGTGTTTTTTACGGATAATAACATATTTAAACTAAATGAAGATCGTATGTGCCAGAATTAAGATATTCAACTTTCAAGGCTAAAATGAACAGTGTAATAATTGAAATCATTTTCGAGATCTGTCTCAGGTTTCGTTTCATTTATGACTATTTATAAAGGACGTTCCTGGTATACGCTAGATGGTTTCTGACAGTGTTTTTTACGGCTAATAACATATTTAAACTAAATGAAGATCGTATGTGCCAGAATTAAGATATTCAACTTTCAAGGCTAAAATGAACAGTGTAATAATTGAAATCATTTTCGAGATCTGTCTCAGGTTATGTTTCATTTATGACTATTTATAAAGGACGTTCCTGGTATACGCTAGATGGTTTCTGACAGTGTTTTATACGGATAATAACATATTTAAACTAAATGAAGATCGTATGTGCCAGAATTAAGATATTCAACTTTCAAGGCTAAAATGAAGAGTGTAATAATTGAAATCATTTTCGAGATCTGTCTCAGGTTTCGTTTCATTTATGACTATTTATAAAGGACGTTCCTGGTATACGCTAGATGGTTTCTGACAGTGTTTTATACGGATAATAACATATTTAAACTAAATGAAGATCGTATGTGCCAGAATTAAGATATTCAACTTTCAAGGCTAAAATGAACAGTGTAATAATTGAAATCATTTTCGAGATCTGTCTCAGGTTTCGTTTCATTTATGACTATTTATAAAGGACGTTCCTGGTATACGCTAGATGGTTTCTGACAGTGTTTTTTACGGCTAATAACATATTTAAACTAAATGAAGATCGTATGTGCCAGAATTAAGATATTCAACTTTCAAGGCTAAAATGAACAGTGTAATAATTGAAATCATTTTCGAGATCTGTCTCAGGTTATGTTTCATTTATGACTATTTATAAAGGACGTTCCTGGTATACGCTAGATGGTTTCTGACAGTGTTTTATACGGATAATAACATATTTAAACTAAATGAAGATCGTATGTGCCAGAATTAAGATATTCAACTTTCAAGGCTAAAATGAAGAGTGTAATAATTGAAATCATTTTCGAGATCTGTCTCAGGTTTCGTTTCATTTATGACTATTTATAAAGGACGCTCCTGGTATACGCTAGATGGTTTCTGACAGTGTTTTATACGGATAATAACATATTTAAACTAAATGAAGATCGTATGTGCCAGAATTAAGATATTCAACTTTCAAGGCTAAAATGAAGAGTGTAATAATTGAAATCATTTTCGAGATCTGTCTCAGGTTTCGTTTCATTTATGACTATTTATAAAGGACGTTCCTGGTATACGCTAGATGGTTTCTGACAGTGTTTTTTACGGCTAATAACATATTTAAACTAAATGAAGATCGTATGTGCCAGAATTAAGATATTCAACTTTCAAGGCTAAAATGAACAGTGTAATAATTGAAATCATTTTCGAGATCTGTCTCAGGTTTCGTTTCATTTATGACTATTTATAAAGGACGTTCCTGGTATACGCTAGATGGTTTCTGACAGTGTTTTATACGGGTAATAACATATTTAAACTAAATGAAGATCGTATGTGCCAGAATTAAGATATTCAACTTTCAAGGCTAAAATGAAGAGTGTAATAATTGAAATCATTTTCGAGATCTGTCTCAGGTTTCGTTTCATTTATGACTATTTATAAAGGACGTTCCTGGTATACGCTAGATGGTTTCTGACAGCGTTTTTTACGGCTAATAACATATTTAAACTAAATGAAGATCGTATGTGCCAGAATTAAGATATTCAACTTTCAAGGCTAAAATGAACAGTGTAATAATTGAAATCATTTTCGAGATCTGTCTCAGGTTTCGTTTCATTTATGACTATTTATAAAGGACGTTCCTGGTATACGCTAGATGGTTTCTGACAGTGTTTTATACGGGTAATAACATATTTAAACTAAATGAAGATCGTATGTGCCAGAATTAAGATATTCAACTTTCAAGGCTAAAATGAACAGTGTAATAATTGAAATCATTTTCGAGATCTGTCTCAGGTTATGTTTCATTTATGACTATTTATAAAGGACGTTCCTGGTATACGCTAGATGGTTTCTGACAGTGTTTTATACGGATAATAACATATTTAAACTAAATGAAGATCGTATGTGCCAGAATTAAGATATTCAACTTTCAAGGCTAAAATGAAGAGTGTAATAATTGAAATCATTTTCGAGATCTGTCTCAGGTTTCGTTTCATTTATGACTATTTATAAAGGACGCTCCTGGTATACGCTAGATGGTTTCTGACAGTGTTTTATACGGATAATAACATATTTAAACTAAATGAAGATCGTATGTGCCAGAATTAAGATATTCAACTTTCAAGGCTAAAATGAAGAGTGTAATAATTGAAATCATTTTCGAGATCTGTCTCAGGTTTCGTTTCATTTATGACTATTTATAAAGGACGTTCCTGGTATACGCTAGATGGTTTCTGACAGTGTTTTTTACGGCTAATAACATATTTAAACTAAATGAAGATCGTATGTGCCAGAATTAAGATATTCAACTTTCAAGGCTAAAATGAACAGTGTAATAATTGAAATCATTTTCGAGATCTGTCTCAGGTTTCGTTTCATTTATGACTATTTATAAAGGACGTTCCTGGTATACGCTAGATGGTTTCTGACAGTGTTTTTTACGGCTAATAACATATTTAAGATAAATGAAGATCGTATGTGCCAGAATTAAGATATTCAACTTTCAAGGCTAAAATGAACAGTGTAATAATTGAAATCATTTTCGAGATCTGTCTCAGGTTTCGTTTCATTTATGACTATTTATAAAGGACGTTCCTGGTATACGCTAGATGGTTTCTGACAGTGTTTTATACGGGTAATAACATATTTAAACTAAATGAAGATCGTATGTGCCAGAATTAAGATATTCAACTTTCAAGGCTAAAATGAAGAGTGTAATAATTGAAATCATTTTCGAGATCTGTCTCAGGTTTCGTTTCATTTATGACTATTTATAAAGGACGTTCCTGGTATACGCTAGATGGTTTCTGACAGTGTTTTATACGGGTAATAACATATTTAAACTAAATGAAGATCGTATGTGCCAGAATTAAGATATTCAACTTTCAAGGCTAAAATGAACAGTGTAATAATTGAAATCATTTTCGAGATCTGTCTCAGGTTATGTTTCATTTATGACTATTTATAAAGGACGTTCCTGGTATACGCTAGATGGTTTCTGACAGTGTTTTATACGGATAATAACATATTTAAACTAAATGAAGATCGTATGTGCCAGAATTAAGATATTCAACTTTCAAGGCTAAAATGAAGAGTGTAATAATTGAAATCATTTTCGAGATCTGTCTCAGGTTTCGTTTCATTTATGACTATTTATAAAGGACGCTCCTGGTATACGCTAGATGGTTTCTGACAGTGTTTTATACGGATAATAACATATTTAAACTAAATGAAGATCGTATGTGCCAGAATTAAGATATTCAACTTTCAAGGCTAAAATGAAGAGTGTAATAATTGAAATCATTTTCGAGATCTGTCTCAGGTTTCGTTTCATTTATGACTATTTATAAAGGACGTTCCTGGTATACGCTAGATGGTTTCTGACAGTGTTTTTTACGGCTAATAACATATTTAAACTAAATGAAGATCGTATGTGCCAGAATTAAGATATTCAACTTTCAAGGCTAAAATGAACAGTGTAATAATTGAAATCATTTTCGAGATCTGTCTCAGGTTATGTTTCATTTATGACTATTTATAAAGGACGTTCCTGGTATACGCTAGATGGTTTCTGACAGTGTTTTATACGGATAATAACATATTTAAACTAAATGAAGATCGTATGTGCCAGAATTAAGATATTCAACTTTCAAGGCTAAAATGAAGAGTGTAATAATTGAAATCATTTTCGAGATCTGTCTCAGGTTTCGTTTCATTTATGACTATTTATAAAGGACGTTCCTGGTATACGCTAGATGGTTTCTGACAGTGTTTTATACGGATAATAACATATTTAAACTAAATGAAGATCGTATGTGCCAGAATTAAGATATTCAACTTTCAAGGCTAAAATGAACAGTGTAATAATTGAAATCATTTTCGAGATCTGTCTCAGGTTTCGTTTCATTTATGACTATTTATAAAGGACGTTCCTGGTATACGCTAGATGGTTTCTGACAGTGTTTTATACGGGTAATAACATATTTAAACTAAATGAAGATCGTATGTGCCAGAATTAAGATATTCAACTTTCAAGGCTAAAATGAAGAGTGTAATAATTGAAATCATTTTCGAGATCTGTCTCAGGTTTCGTTTCATTTATGACTATTTATAAAGGACGTTCCTGGTATACGCTAGATGGTTTCTGACAGTGTTTTATACGGGTAATAACATATTTAAACTAAATGAAGATCGTATGTGCCAGAATTAAGATATTCAACTTTCAAGGCTAAAATGAACAGTGTAATAATTGAAATCATTTTCGAGATCTGTCTCAGGTTATGTTTCATTTATGACTATTTATAAAGGACGTTCCTGGTATACGCTAGATGGTTTCTGACAGTGTTTTATACGGATAATAACATATTTAAACTAAATGAAGATCGTATGTGCCAGAATTAAGATATTCAACTTTCAAGGCTAAAATGAAGAGTGTAATAATTGAAATCATTTTCGAGATCTGTCTCAGGTTTCGTTTCATTTATGACTATTTATAAAGGACGCTCCTGGTATACGCTAGATGGTTTCTGACAGTGTTTTATACGGATAATAACATATTTAAACTAAATGAAGATCGTATGTGCCAGAATTAAGATATTCAACTTTCAAGGCTAAAATGAAGAGTGTAATAATTGAAATCATTTTCGAGATCTGTCTCAGGTTTCGTTTCATTTATGACTATTTATAAAGGACGTTCCTGGTATACGCTAGATGGTTTCTGACAGTGTTTTTTACGGCTAATAACATATTTAAACTAAATGAAGATCGTATGTGCCAGAATTAAGATATTCAACTTTCAAGGCTAAAATGAACAGTGTAATAATTGAAATCATTTTCGAGATCTGTCTCAGGTTTCGTTTCATTTATGACTATTTATAAAGGACGTTCCTGGTATACGCTAGATGGTTTCTGACAGTGTTTTATACGGGTAATAACATATTTAAACTAAATGAAGATCGTATGTGCCAGAATTAAGATATTCAACTTTCAAGGCTAAAATGAAGAGTGTAATAATTGAAATCATTTTCGAGATCTGTCTCAGGTTTCGTTTCATTTATCACTATTTATAAAGGACGTTCCTGGTATACGCTAGATGGTTTCAGACAGTGTTTTATACGGCTAATAACATATTTAAACTAAATGAAGATCGTATGTGCCAGAATTAAGATATTCAACTTTCAAGGCTAAAATGAACAGTGTAATAATTGAAATCATTTTCGAGATCTGTCTCAGGTTTCGTTTCATTTATGACTATTTATAAAGGACGTTCCTGGTATACGCTAGATGGTTTCTGACAGTGTTTTATACGGGTAATAACATATTTAAACTAAATGAAGATCGTATGTGCCAGAATTAAGATATTCAACTTTCAAGGCTAAAATGAACAGTGTAATAATTGAAATCATTTTCGAGATCTGTCTCAGGTTATGTTTCATTTATGACTATTTATAAAGGACGTTCCTGGTATACGCTAGATGGTTTCTGACAGTGTTTTATACGGATAATAACATATTTAAACTAAATGAAGATCGTATGTGCCAGAATTAAGATATTCAACTTTCAAGGCTAAAATGAAGAGTGTAATAATTGAAATCATTTTCGAGATCTGTCTCAGGTTTCGTTTCATTTATGACTATTTATAAAGGACGCTCCTGGTATACGCTAGATGGTTTCTGACAGTGTTTTATACGGATAATAACATATTTAAACTAAATGAAGATCGTATGTGCCAGAATTAAGATATTCAACTTTCAAGGCTAAAATGAAGAGTGTAATAATTGAAATCATTTTCGAGATCTGTCTCAGGTTTCGTTTCATTTATGACTATTTATAAAGGACGTTCCTGGTATACGCTAGATGGTTTCTGACAGTGTTTTTTACGGCTAATAACATATTTAAACTAAATGAAGATCGTATGTGCCAGAATTAAGATATTCAACTTTCAAGGCTAAAATGAACAGTGTAATAATTGAAATCATTTTCGAGATCTGTCTCAGGTTTCGTTTCATTTATGACTATTTATAAAGGACGTTCCTGGTATACGCTAGATGGTTTCTGACAGTGTTTTTTACGGCTAATAACATATTTAAGATAAATGAAGATCGTATGTGCCAGAATTAAGATATTCAACTTTCAAGGCTAAAATGAACAGTGTAATAATTGAAATCATTTTCGAGATCTGTCTCAGGTTTCGTTTCATTTATGACTATTTATAAAGGACGTTCCTGGTATACGCTAGATGGTTTCTGACAGTGTTTTATACGGGTAATAACATATTTAAACTAAATGAAGATCGTATGTGCCAGAATTAAGATATTCAACTTTCAAGGCTAAAATGAAGAGTGTAATAATTGAAATCATTTTCGAGATCTGTCTCAGGTTTCGTTTCATTTATGACTATTTATAAAGGACGTTCCTGGTATACGCTAGATGGTTTCTGACAGTGTTTTTTACGGCTAATAACATATTTAAACTAAATGAAGATCGTATGTGCCAGAATTAAGATATTCAACTTTCAAGGCTAAAATGAACAGTGTAATAATTGAAATCATTTTCGAGATCTGTCTCAGGTTTCGTTTCATTTATGACTATTTATAAAGGACGTTCCTGGTATACGCTAGATGGTTTCTGACAGTGTTTTATACGGGTAATAACATATTTAAACTAAATGAAGATCGTATGTGCCAGAATTAACATATTCAACTTTCAAGGCTAAAATGAAGAGTGTAATAATTGAAATCATTTTCGAGATCTGTCTCAGGTTTCGTTTCATTTATGACTATTTATAAAGGACGTTCCTGGTATACGCTAGATGGTTTCTGACAGTGTTTTTTACGGCTAATAACATATTTAAACTAAATGAAGATCGTATGTGCCAGAATTAAGATATTCAACTTTCAAGGCTAAAATGAACAGTGTAATAATTGAAATCATTTTCGAGATCTGTCTCAGGTTATGTTTCATTTATGACTATTTATAAAGGACGTTCCTGGTATACGCTAGATGGTTTCTGACAGTGTTTTTTACGGATAATAACATATTTAAACTAAATGAAGATCGTATGTGCCAGAATTAAGATATTCAACTTTCAAGGCTAAAATGAACAGTGTAATAATTGAAATCATTTTCGAGATCTGTCTCAGGTTTCGTTTCATTTATGACTATTTATAAAGGACGTTCCTGGTATACGCTAGATGGTTTCTGACAGTGTTTTTTACGGCTAATAACATATTTAAACTAAATGAAGATCGTATGTGCCAGAATTAAGATATTCAACTTTCAAGGCTAAAATGAACAGTGTAATAATTGAAATCATTTTCGAGATCTGTCTCATTTTATGTTTCATTTATGACTATTTATAAAGGACGTTCCTGGTATACGCTAGATGGTTTCTGACAGTGTTTTATACGGATAATAACATATTTAAACTAAATGAAGATCGTATGTGCCAGAATTAAGATATTCAACTTTCAAGGCTAAAATGAAGAGTGTAATAATTGAAATCATTTTCGAGATCTGTCTCAGGTTTCGTTTCATTTATGACTATTTATAAAGGACGTTCCTGGTATACGCTAGATGGTTTCTGACAGTGTTTTTTACGGCTAATAACATATTTAAACTAAATGAAGATCGTATGTGCCAGAATTAAGATATTCAACTTTCAAGGCTAAAATGAACAGTGTAATAATTGAAATCATTTTCGAGATCTGTCTCAGGTTATGTTTCATTTATGACTATTTATAAAGGACGTTCCTGGTATACGCTAGATGGTTTCTGACAGTGTTTTATACGGATAATAACATATTTAAACTAAATGAAGATCGTATGTGCCAGAATTAAGATATTCAACTTTCAAGGCTAAAATGAAGAGTGTAATAATTGAAATCATTTTCGAGATCTGTCTCAGGTTTCGTTTCATTTATGACTATTTATAAAGGACGCTCCTGGTATACGCTAGATGGTTTCTGACAGTGTTTTATACGGATAATAACATATTTAAACTAAATGAAGATCGTATGTGCCAGAATTAAGATATTCAACTTTCAAGGCTAAAATGAAGAGTGTAATAATTGAAATCATTTTCGAGATCTGTCTCAGGTTTCGTTTCATTTATGACTATTTATAAAGGACGTTCCTGGTATACGCTAGATGGTTTCTGACAGTGTTTTTTACGGCTAATAACATATTTAAACTAAATGAAGATCGTATGTGCCAGAATTAAGATATTCAACTTTCAAGGCTAAAATGAACAGTGTAATAATTGAAATCATTTTCGAGATCTGTCTCAGGTTTCGTTTCATTTATGACTATTTATAAAGGACGTTCCTGGTATACGCTAGATGGTTTCTGACAGTGTTTTATACGGGTAATAACATATTTAAACTAAATGAAGATCGTATGTGCCAGAATTAAGATATTCAACTTTCAAGGCTAAAATGAAGAGTGTAATAATTGAAATCATTTTCGAGATCTGTCTCAGGTTTCGTTTCATTTATGACTATTTATAAAGGACGTTCCTGGTATACGCTAGATGGTTTCTGACAGTGTTTTTTACGGCTAATAACATATTTAAACTAAATGAAGATCGTATGTGCCAGAATTAAGATATTCAACTTTCAAGGCTAAAATGAACAGTGTAATAATTGAAATCATTTTCGAGATCTGTCTCAGGTTATGTTTCATTTATGACTATTTATAAAGGACGTTCCTGGTATACGCTAGATGGTTTCTGACAGTGTTTTTTACGGATAATAACATATTTAAACTAAATGAAGATCGTATGTGCCAGAATTAAGATATTCAACTTTCAAGGCTAAAATGAACAGTGTAATAATTGAAATCATTTTCGAGATCTGTCTCAGGTTTCGTTTCATTTATGACTATTTATAAAGGACGTTATTGGTATACGCTAGATGGTTTCTGACAGTGTTTTATACGGATAATAACATATTTAAACTAAATGAAGATCGTATGTGCCAGAATTAAGATATTCAACTTTCAAGGCTAAAATGAACAGTGTAATAATTGAAATCATTTTCGAGATCTGTCTCAGGTTTCGTTTCATTTATGACTATTTATAAAGGACGTTCCTGGTATACGCTAGATGGTTTCTGACAGTGCTTTATACGGATAATAACATATTTAAACTAAATGAAGATCGTATGTGCCAGAATTAAGATATTCAACTTTCAAGGCTAAAATGAAGAGTGTAATAATTGAAATCATTTTCGAGATCTGTCTCAGGTTTCGTTTCATTTATGACTATTTATAAAGGACGCTCCTGGTATACGCTAGATGGTTTCTGACAGTGTTTTTTACGGATAATAACATATTTAAACTAAATGAAGATCGTATGTGCCAGAATTAAGATATTCAACTTTCAAGGCTAAAATGAACAGTGTAATAATTGAAATCATTTTCGAGATCTGTCTCAGGTTTCGTTTCATTTATGACTATTTATAAAGGACGTTCCTGGTATACGCTAGATGGTTTCTGACAGTGTTTTATACGGATAATAACATATTTAAACTAAATGAAGATCGTATGTGCCAGAATTAAGATATTCAACTTTCAAGGCTAAAATGAACAGTGTAATAATTGAAATCATTTTCGAGATCTGTCTCAGGTTTCGTTTCATTTATGACTATTTATAAAGGACGTTCCTGGTATACGCTAGATGGTTTCTGACAGTGCTTTATACGGATAATAACATATTTAAACTAAATGAAGATCGTATGTGCCAGAATTAAGATATTCAACTTTCAAGGCTAAAATGAACAGTGTAATAATTGAAATCATTTTCGAGATCTGTCTCAGGTTTCGTTTCATTTATGACTATTTATAAAGGACGTTCCTGGTATACGCTAGATGGTTTCAGACAGTGTTTTATACGGCTAATAACATATTTAAACTAAATGAAGATCGTATGTGCCAGAATTAAGATATTCAACTTTCAAGGCTAAAATGAACAGTGTAATAATTGAAATCATTTTCGAGATCTGTCTCAGGTTTCGTTTCATTTATGACTATTTATAAAGGACGTTCCTGGTATACGCTAGATGGTTTCTGACAGTGTTTTATACGGGTAATAACATATTTAAACTAAATGAAGATCGTATGTGCCAGAATTAAGATATTCAACTTTCAAGGCTAAAATGAACAGTGTAATAATTGAAATCATTTTCGAGATCTGTCTCAGGTTATGTTTCATTTATGACTATTTATAAAGGACGTTCCTGGTATACGCTAGATGGTTTCTGACAGTGTTTTATACGGATAATAACATATTTAAACTAAATGAAGATCGTATGTGCCAGAATTAAGATATTCAACTTTCAAGGCTAAAATGAAGAGTGTAATAATTGAAATCATTTTCGAGATCTGTCTCAGGTTTCGTTTCATTTATGACTATTTATAAAGGACGCTCCTGGTATACGCTAGATGGTTTCTGACAGTGTTTTATACGGATAATAACATATTTAAACTAAATGAAGATCGTATGTGCCAGAATTAAGATATTCAACTTTCAAGGCTAAAATGAAGAGTGTAATAATTGAAATCATTTTCGAGATCTGTCTCAGGTTTCGTTTCATTTATGACTATTTATAAAGGACGTTCCTGGTATACGCTAGATGGTTTCTGACAGTGTTTTTTACGGCTAATAACATATTTAAACTAAATGAAGATCGTATGTGCCAGAATTAAGATATTCAACTTTCAAGGCTAAAATGAACAGTGTAATAATTGAAATCATTTTCGAGATCTGTCTCAGGTTTCGTTTCATTTATGACTATTTATAAAGGACGTTCCTGGTATACGCTAGATGGTTTCTGACAGTGTTTTATACGGGTAATAACATATTTAAACTAAATGAAGATCGTATGTGCCAGAATTAAGATATTCAACTTTCAAGGCTAAAATGAAGAGTGTAATAATTGAAATCATTTTCGAGATCTGTCTCAGGTTTCGTTTCATTTATGACTATTTATAAAGGACGTTCCTGGTATACGCTAGATGGTTTCTGACAGTGTTTTTTACGGCTAATAACATATTTAAACTAAATGAAGATCGTATGTGCCAGAATTAAGATATTCAACTTTCAAGGCTAAAATGAACAGTGTAATAATTGAAATCATTTTCGAGATCTGTCTCAGGTTTCGTTTCATTTATGACTATTTATAAAGGACGTTCCTGGTATACGCTAGATGGTTTCTGACAGTGTTTTATACGGGTAATAACATATTTAAACTAAATGAAGATCGTATGTGCCAGAATTAAGATATTCAACTTTCAAGGCTAAAATGAAGAGTGTAATAATTGAAATCATTTTCGAGATCTGTCTCAGGTTTCGTTTCATTTATGACTATTTATAAAGGACGTTCCTGGTATACGCTAGATGGTTTCTGACAGTGTTTTTTACGGCTAATAACATATTTAAACTAAATGAAGATCGTATGTGCCAGAATTAAGATATTCAACTTTCAAGGCTAAAATGAACAGTGTAATAATTGAAATCATTTTCGAGATCTGTCTCAGGTTATGTTTCATTTATGACTATTTATAAAGGACGTTCCTGGTATACGCTAGATGGTTTCTGACAGTGTTTTATACGGATAATAACATATTTAAACTAAATGAAGATCGTATGTGCCAGAATTAAGATATTCAACTTTCAAGGCTAAAATGAAGAGTGTAATAATTGAAATCATTTTCGAGATCTGTCTCAGGTTTCGTTTCATTTATGACTATTTATAAAGGACGCTCCTGGTATACGCTAGATGGTTTCTGACAGTGTTTTAAACGGATAATAACATATTTAAACTAAATGAAGATCGTATGTGCCAGAATTAAGATATTCAACTTTCAAGGCTAAAATGAAGAGTGTAATAATTGAAATCATTTTCGAGATCTGTCTCAGGTTTCGTTTCATTTATGACTATTTATAAAGGACGTTCCTGGTATACGCTAGATGGTTTCTGACAGTGTTGTTTACGGCTAATAACATATTTAAACTAAATGAAGATCGTATGTGCCAGAATTAAGATATTCAACTTTCAAGGCTAAAATGAACAGTGTAATAATTGAAATCATTTTCGAGATCTGTCTCAGGTTTCGTTTCATTTATGACTATTTATAAAGGACGTTCCTGGTATACGCTAGATGGTTTCTGACAGTGTTTTATACGGGTAATAACATATTTAAACTAAATGAAGATCGTATGTGCCAGAATTAAGATATTCAACTTTCAAGGCTAAAATGAAGAGTGTAATAATTGAAATCATTTTCGAGATCTGTCTCAGGTTTCGTTTCATTTATGACTATTTATAAAGGACGTTCCTGGTATACGCTAGATGGTTTCTGACAGTGTTTTTTACGGCTAATAACATATTTAAACTAAATGAAGATCGTATGTGCCAGAATTAAGATATTCAACTTTCAAGGCTAAAATGAACAGTGTAATAATTGAAATCATTTTCGAGATCTGTCTCAGGTTATGTTTCATTTATGACTATTTATAAAGGACGTTCCTGGTATACGCTAGATGGTTTCTGACAGTGTTTTTTACGGATAATAACATATTTAAACTAAATGAAGATCGTATGTGCCAGAATTAAGATATTCAACTTTCAAGGCTAAAATGAACAGTGTAATAATTGAAATCATTTTCGAGATCTGTCTCAGGTTATGTTTCATTTATGACTATTTATAAAGGACGTTCCTGGTATACGCTAGATGGTTTCTGACAGTGTTTTATACGGATAATAACATATTTAAACTAAATGAAGATCGTATGTGCCAGAATTAAGATATTCAACTTTCAAGGCTAAAATGAAGAGTGTAATAATTGAAATCATTTTCGAGATCTGTCTCAGGTTTCGTTTCATTTATGACTATTTATAAAGGACGCTCCTGGTATACGCTAGATGGTTTCTGACAGTGTTTTTTACGGATAATAACATATTTAAACTAAATGAAGATCGTATGTGCCAGAATTAAGATATTCAACTTTCAAGGCTAAAATGAACAGTGTAATAATTGAAATCATTTTCGAGATCTGTCTCAGGTTTCGTTTCATTTATGACTATTTATAAAGGACGTTCCTGGTATACGCTAGATGGTTTCTGACAGTGTTTTATACGGATAATAACATATTTAAACTAAATGAAGATCGTATGTGCCAGAATTAAGATATTCAACTTTCAAGGCTAAAATGAACAGTGTAATAATTGAAATCATTTTCGAGATCTGTCTCAGGTTTCGTTTCATTTATGACTATTTATAAAGGACGTTCCTGGTATACGCTAGATGGTTTCTGACAGTGCTTTATACGGATAATAACATATTTAAACTAAATGAAGATCGTATGTGCCAGAATTAAGATATTCAACTTTCAAGGCTAAAATGAACAGTGTAATAATTGAAATCATTTTCGAGATCTGTCTCAGGTTTCGTTTCATTTATGACTATTTATAAAGGACGTTCCTGGTATACGCTAGATGGTTTCTGACAGTGTTTTATACGGATAATAACATATTTAAACTAAATGAAGATCGTATGTGCCAGAATTAAGATATTCAACTTTCAAGGCTAAAATGAAGAGTGTAATAATTGAAATCATTTTGGAGAATCTACTCAGGTTTCCTTTCATTTATGACAAATTTATATGGACGTTCCCGGTATACGCTAGATGGTTTCAGACAGTGTTTTATACGGCTAATAACATATTTAAACTAAATGAAGATCGTATGTGCCAGAATTAAGATATTCAACTTTCAAGGCTAAAATGAACAGTGTAATAATTGAAATCATTTTCGAGATCTGTCTCAGGTTTCGTTTCATTTATGACTATTTATAAAGGACGTTCCTGGTATACGCTAGATGGTTTCTGACAGTGTTTTATACGGATAGTAACATATTTAAACTAAATGAAGATCGTATGTGCCAGAATTAAGATATTCAACTTTCAAGGCTAAAATGAACAGTGTAATAATTGAAATCATTTTCGAGATCTGTCTCAGGTTTCGTTTCATTTATGACTATTTATAAAGGACGTTCCTGGTATACGCTAGATGGTTTCTGACAGTGTTTTATACGGGTAATAACATATTTAAACTAAATGAAGATCGTATGTGCCAGAATTAAGATATTCAACTTTCAAGGCTAAAATGAAGAGTGTAATAATTGAAATCATTTTCGAGATCTGTCTCAGGTTTCGTTTCATTTATGACTATTTATAAAGGACGTTCCTGGTATACGCTAGATGGTTTCTGACAGTGTTTTATACGGATAATAACATATTTAAACTAAATGAAGATGGTATGTGCCAGAATTAAGATATTCAACTTTCAAGGCTAAAATGAAGAGTGTAATAATTGAAATCATTTTCGAGATCTGTCTAAGGTTTCGTTTCATTTATGACTATTTATAAAGGACGCTCCTGGTATACGCTAGATGGTTTCTGACAGTGTTTTTTACGGATAATAACATATTTAAACTAAATGAAGATCGTATGTGCCAGAATTAAGATATTCAACTTTCAAGGCTAAAATGAACAGTGTAATAATTGAAATCATTTTCGAGATCTGTCTCAGGTTTCGTTTCATTTATGACTATTTATAAAGGACGTTCCTGGTATACGCTAGATGGTTTCTGACAGTGTTTTATACGGATAATAACATATTTAAACTAAATGAAGATCGTATGTGCCAGAATTAAGATATTCAACTTTCAAGGCTAAAATGAACAGTGTAATAATTGAAATCATTTTCGAGATCTGTCTCAGGTTTCGTTTCATTTATGACTATTTATAAAGGACGTTCCTGGTATACGCTAGATGGTTTCTGACAGTGTTTTATACGGATAATAACATATTTAAACTAAATGAAGATCGTATGTGCCAGAATTAAGATATTCAACTTTCAAGGCTAAAATGAACAGTGTAATAATTGAAATCATTTTCGAGATCTGTCTCAGGTTTCGTTTCATTTATGACTATTTATAAAGGACGTTCCTGGTATACGCTAGATGGTTTCTGACAGTGTTTTATACGGATAATAACATATTTAAACTAAATGAAGATCGTATGTGCCAGAATTAAGATATTCAACTTTCAAGGCTAAAATGAAGAGTGTAATAATTGAAATCATTTTCGAGATCTGTCTCAGGTTTCGTTTCATTTATGACTATTTATAAAGGACGCTCCTGGTATACGCTAGATGGTTTCTGACAGTGTTTTTTACGGATAATAACATATTTAAACTAAATGAAGATCGTATGTGCCAGAATTAAGATATTCAACTTTCAAGGCTAAAATGAAGAGTGTAATAATTGAAATCATTTTGGAGAATCTACTCAGGTTTCCTTTCATTTATGACAAATTTATATGGACGTTCCCGGTATACGCTAGATGGTTTCAGACAGTGTTTTATACGGCTAATAACATATTTAAACTAAATGAAGATCGTATGTGCCAGAATTAAGATATTCAACTTTCAAGGCTAAAATGAACAGTGTAATAATTGAAATCATTTTCGAGATCTGTCTCAGGTTTCGTTTCATTTATGACTATTTATAAAGGACGTTCCTGGTATACGCTAGATGGTTTCTGACAGTGTTTTATACGGATAATAACATATTTAAACTAAATGAAGATCGTATGTGCCAGAATTAAGATATTCAACTTTCAAGGCTAAAATGAACAGTGTAATAATTGAAATCATTTTCGAGATCTGTCTCAGGTTTCGTTTCATTTATGACTATTTATAAAGGACGTTCCTGGTATACGCTAGATGGTTTCTGACAGTGTTTTATACGGGTAATAACATATTTAAACTAAATGAAGATCGTATGTGCCAGAATTAAGATATTCAACTTTCAAGGCTAAAATGAAGAGTGTAATAATTGAAATCATTTTCGAGATCTGTCTCAGGTTTCGTTTCATTTATGACTATTTATAAAGGACGTTCCTGGTATACGCTAGATGGTTTCTGACAGTGTTTTATACGGATAATAACATATTTAAACTAAATGAAGATGGTATGTGCCAGAATTAAGATATTCAACTTTCA
The DNA here is from genome assembly GCF_054372755.1 of Phalangium opilio. Classification (NCBI taxonomy): domain Eukaryota; kingdom Metazoa; phylum Arthropoda; class Arachnida; order Opiliones; family Phalangiidae; genus Phalangium; species Phalangium opilio. The sequence continues at coordinate 847,959 of NW_028324255.1, forward strand.
AGGCTAAAATGAAGAGTGTAATAATTGAAATCATTTTCGAGATCTGTCTCAGGTTTCGTTTCATTTATGACTATTTATAAAGGACGCTCCTGGTATACGCTAGATGGTTTCTGACAGTGTTTTTTACGGATAATAACATATTTAAACTAAATGAAGATCGTATGTGCCAGAATTAAGATATTCAACTTTCAAGGCTAAAATGAACAGTGTAATAATTGAAATCATTTTCGAGATCTGTCTCAGGTTTCGTTTCATTTATGACTATTTATAAAGGACGTTCCTGGTATACGCTAGATGGTTTCTGACAGTGTTTTATACGGATAATAACATATTTAAACTAAATGAAGATCGTATGTGCCAGAATTAAGATATTCAACTTTCAAGGCTAAAATGAACAGTGTAATAATTGAAATCATTTTCGAGATCTGTCTCAGGTTTCGTTTCATTTATGACTATTTATAAAGGACGTTCCTGGTATACGCTAGATGGTTTCTGACAGTGTTTTATACGGATAATAACATATTTAAACTAAATGAAGATCGTATGTGCCAGAATTAAGATATTCAACTTTCAAGGCTAAAATGAACAGTGTAATAATTGAAATCATTTTCGAGATCTGTCTCAGGTTTCGTTTCATTTATGACTATTTATAAAGGACGTTCCTGGTATACGCTAGATGGTTTCTGACAGTGTTTTATACGGGTAATAACATATTTAAACTAAATGAAGATCGTATGTGCCAGAATTAAGATATTCAACTTTCAAGGCTAAAATGAAGAGTGTAATAATTGAAATCATTTTCGAGATCTGTCTCAGGTTTCGTTTCATTTATGACTATTTATAAAGGACGTTCCTGGTATACGCTAGATGGTTTCTGACAGTGTTTTATACGGATAATAACATATTTAAACTAAATGAAGATGGTATGTGCCAGAATTAAGATATTCAACTTTCAAGGCTAAAATGAAGAGTGTAATAATTGAAATCATTTTCGAGATCTGTCTCAGGTTTCGTTTCATTTATGACTATTTATAAAGGACGCTCCTGGTATACGCTAGATGGTTTCTGACAGTGTTTTTTACGGATAATAACATATTTAAACTAAATGAAGATCGTATGTGCCAGAATTAAGATATTCAACTTTCAAGGCTAAAATGAACAGTGTAATAATTGAAATCATTTTCGAGATCTGTCTCAGGTTTCGTTTCATTTATGACTATTTATAAAGGACGTTCCTGGTATACGCTAGATGGTTTCTGACAGTGTTTTATACGGATAATAACATATTTAAACTAAATGAAGATCGTATGTGCCAGAATTAAGATATTCAACTTTCAAGGCTAAAATGAACAGTGTAATAATTGAAATCATTTTCGAGATCTGTCTCAGGATTCGTTTCATTTATGACTATTTATAAAGGACGTTCCTGGTATACGCTAGATGGTTTCTGACAGTGTTTTATACGGATAATAACATATTTAAACTAAATGAAGATCGTATGTGCCAGAATTAAGATATTCAACTTTCAAGGCTAAAATGAACAGTGTAATAATTGAAATCATTTTCGAGATCTGTCTCAGGTTTCGTTTCATTTATGACTATTTATAAAGGACGTTCCTGGTATACGCTAGATGGTTTCTGACAGTGTTTTATACGGATAATAACATATTTAAACTAAATGAAGATCGTATGTGCCAGAATTAAGATATTCAACTTTCAAGGCTAAAATGAAGAGTGTAATAATTGAAATCATTTTCGAGATCTGTCTCAGGTTTCGTTTCATTTATGACTATTTATAAAGGACGCTCCTGGTATACGCTAGATGGTTTCTGACAGTGTTTTTTACGGATAATAACATATTTAAACTAAATGAAGATCGTATGTGCCAGAATTAAGATATTCAACTTTCAAGGCTAAAATGAAGAGTGTAATAATTGAAATCATTTTGGAGAATCTACTCAGGTTTCCTTTCATTTATGACAAATTTATATGGACGTTCCCGGTATACGCTAGATGGTTTCAGACAGTGTTTTATACGGCTAATAACATATTTAAACTAAATGAAGATCGTATGTGCCAGAATTAAGATATTCAACTTTCAAGGCTAAAATGAACAGTGTAATAATTGAAATCATTTTCGAGATCTGTCTCAGGTTTCGTTTCATTTATGACTATTTATAAAGGACGTTCCTGGTATACGCTAGATGGTTTCTGACAGTGTTTTATACGGATAATAACATATTTAAACTAAATGAAGATCGTATGTGCCAGAATTAAGATATTCAACTTTCAAGGCTAAAATGAACAGTGTAATAATTGAAATCATTTTCGAGATCTGTCTCAGGTTTCGTTTCATTTATGACTATTTATAAAGGACGTTCCTGGTATACGCTAGATGGTTTCTGACAGTGTTTTATACGGGTAATAACATATTTAAACTAAATGAAGATCGTATGTGCCAGAATTAAGATATTCAACTTTCAAGGCTAAAATGAAGAGTGTAATAATTGAAATCATTTTCGAGATCTGTCTCAGGTTTCGTTTCATTTATGACTATTTATAAAGGACGTTCCTGGTATACGCTAGATGGTTTCTGACAGTGTTTTATACGGATAATAACATATTTAAACTAAATGAAGATGGTATGTGCCAGAATTAAGATATTCAACTTTCAAGGCTAAAATGAAGAGTGTAATAATTGAAATCATTTTCGAGATCTGTCTCAGGTTTCGTTTCATTTATGACTATTTATAAAGGACGCTCCTGGTATACGCTAGATGGTTTCTGACAGTGTTTTTTACGGATAATAACATATTTAAACTAAATGAAGATCGTATGTGCCAGAATTAAGATATTCAACTTTCAAGGCTAAAATGAACAGTGTAATAATTGAAATCATTTTCGAGATCTGTCTCAGGTTTCGTTTCATTTATGACTATTTATAAAGGACGTTCCTGGTATACGCTAGATGGTTTCTGACAGTGTTTTATACGGATAATAACATATTTAAACTAAATGAAGATCGTATGTGCCAGAATTAAGATATTCAACTTTCAAGGCTAAAATGAACAGTGTAATAATTGAAATCATTTTCGAGATCTGTCTCAGGTTTCGTTTCATTTATGACTATTTATAAAGGACGTTCCTGGTATACGCTAGATGGTTTCTGACAGTGTTTTATACGGATAATAACATATTTAAACTAAATGAAGATCGTATGTGCCAGAATTAAGATATTCAACTTTCAAGGCTAAAATGAACAGTGTAATAATTGAAATCATTTTCGAGATCTGTCTCAGGTTTCGTTTCATTTATGACTATTTATAAAGGACGTTCCTGGTATACGCTAGATGGTTTCTGACAGTGTTTTATACGGGTAATAACATATTTAAACTAAATGAAGATCGTATGTGCCAGAATTAAGATATTCAACTTTCAAGGCTAAAATGAAGAGTGTAATAATTGAAATCATTTTCGAGATCTGTCTCAGGTTTCGTTTCATTTATGACTATTTATAAAGGACGTTCCTGGTATACGCTAGATGGTTTCTGACAGTGTTTTATACGGATAATAACATATTTAAACTAAATGAAGATGGTATGTGCCAGAATTAAGATATTCAACTTTCAAGGCTAAAATGAAGAGTGTAATAATTGAAATCATTTTCGAGATCTGTCTCAGGTTTCGTTTCATTTATGACTATTTATAAAGGACGCTCCTGGTATACGCTAGATGGTTTCTGACAGTGTTTTTTACGGATAATAACATATTTAAACTAAATGAAGATCGTATGTGCCAGAATTAAGATATTCAACTTTCAAGGCTAAAATGAACAGTGTAATAATTGAAATCATTTTCGAGATCTGTCTCAGGTTTCGTTTCATTTATGACTATTTATAAAGGACGTTCCTGGTATACGCTAGATGGTTTCTGACAGTGTTTTATACGGATAATAACATATTTAAACTAAATGAAGATCGTATGTGCCAGAATTAAGATATTCAACTTTCAAGGCTAAAATGAACAGTGTAATAATTGAAATCATTTTCGAGATCTGTCTCAGGATTCGTTTCATTTATGACTATTTATAAAGGACGTTCCTGGTATACGCTAGATGGTTTCTGACAGTGTTTTATACGGATAATAACATATTTAAACTAAATGAAGATCGTATGTGCCAGAATTAAGATATTCAACTTTCAAGGCTAAAATGAACAGTGTAATAATTGAAATCATTTTCGAGATCTGTCTCAGGTTTCGTTTCATTTATGACTATTTATAAAGGACGTTCCTGGTATACGCTAGATGGTTTCTGACAGTGCTTTATACGGATAATAACATATTTAAACTAAATGAAGATCGTATGTGCCAGAATTAAGATATTCAACTTTCAAGGCTAAAATGAACAGTGTAATAATTGAAATCATTTTCGAGATCTGTCTCAGGTTTCGTTTCATTTATGACTATTTATAAAGGACGTTCCTGGTATACGCTAGATGGTTTCTGACAGTGTTTTATACGGATAATAACATATTTAAACTAAATGAAGATCGTATGTGCCAGAATTAAGATATTCAACTTTCAAGGCTAAAATGAAGAGTGTAATAATTGAAATCATTTTGGAGAATCTACTCAGGTTTCCTTTCATTTATGACAAATTTATATGGACGTTCCCGGTATACGCTAGATGGTTTCAGACAGTGTTTTATACGGGTAATAACATATTTAAACTAAATGAAGATCGTATGTGCCAGAATTAAGATATTCAACTTTCAAGGCTAAAATGAAGAGTGTAATAATTGAAATCATTTTCGAGATCTGTCTCAGGTTTCGTTTCATTTATGACTATTTATAAAGGACGTTCCTGGTATACGCTAGATGGTTTCTGAAGGTGTTTTTTACGGCTAATAACATATTTAAACTAAATGAAGATCGTATGTGCCAGAATTAAGATATTCAACTTTCAAGGCTAAAATGAACAGTGTAATAATTGAAATCATTTTCGAGATCTGTCTCAGGTTTCGTTTCATTTATGACTATTTATAAAGGACGTTCCTGGTATACGCTAGATGGTTTCTGACAGTGTTTTATACGGATAATAACATATTTAAACTAAATGAAGATCGTATGTGCCAGAATTAAGATATTCAACTTTCAAGGCTAAAATGAAGAGTGTAATAATTGAAATCATTTTCGAGATCTGTCTCAGGTTTCGTTTCATTTATGACTATTTATAAAGGACGCTCCTGGTATACGCTAGATGGTTTCTGACAGTGTTTTTTACGGATAATAACATATTTAAACTAAATGAAGATCGTATGTGCCAGAATTAAGATATTCAACTTTCAAGGCTAAAATGAACAGTGTAATAATTGAAATCATTTTCGAGATCTGTCTCAGGTTTCGTTTCATTTATGACTATTTATAAAGGACGTTCCTGGTATACGCTAGATGGTTTCTGACAGTGTTTTATACGGATAATAACATATTTAAACTAAATGAAGATCTTATGTGCCAGAATTAAGATATTCAACTTTCAAGGCTAAAATGAACAGTGTAATAATTGAAATCATTTTCGAGATCTGTCTCAGGTTTCGTTTCATTTATGACTATTTATAAAGGACGTTCCTGGTATACGCTAGATGGTTTCTGACAGTGCTTTATACGGATAATAACATATTTAAACTAAATGAAGATCGTATGTGCCAGAATTAAGATATTCAACTTTCAAGGCTAAAATGAACAGTGTAATAATTGAAATCATTTTCGAGATCTGTCTCAGGTTTCGTTTCATTTATGACTATTTATAAAGGACGTTCCTGGTATACGCTAGATGGTTTCTGACAGTGTTTTATACGGATAATAACATATTTAAACTAAATGAAGATCGTATGTGCCAGAATTAAGATATTCAACTTTCAAGGCTAAAATGAAGAGTGTAATAATTGAAATCATTTTGGAGAATCTACTCAGGTTTCCTTTCATTTATGACAAATTTATATGGACGTTCCCGGTATACGCTAGATGGTTTCAGACAGTGTTTTATACGGCTAATAACATATTTAAACTAAATGAAGATCGTATGTGCCAGAATTAAGATATTCAACTTTCAAGGCTAAAATGAACAGTGTAATAATTGAAATCATTTTCGAGATCTGTCTCAGGTTATGTTTCATTTATGACTATTTATAAAGGACGTTCCTGGTATACGCTAGATGGTTTCTGACAGTGTTTTATACGGATAATAACATATTTAAACTAAATGAAGATCGTATGTGCCAGAATTAAGATATTCAACTTTCAAGGCTAAAATGAACAGTGTAATAATTGAAATCATTTTCGAGATCTGTCTCAGGTTTCGTTTCATTTATGACTATTTATAAAGGACGTTCCTGGTATACGCTAGATGGTTTCTGACAGTGCTTTATACGGATAATAACATATTTAAACTAAATGAAGATCGTATGTGCCAGAATTAAGATATTCAACTTTCAAGGCTAAAATGAACAGTGTAATAATTGAAATCATTTTCGAGATCTGTCTCAGGTTTCGTTTCATTTATGACTATTTATAAAGGACGTTCCTGGTATACGCTAGATGGTTTCTGACAGTGTTTTTTACGGATAATAACATATTTAAACTAAATGAAGATCGTATGTGCCAGAATTAAGATATTCAACTTTCAAGGCTAAAATGAACAGTGTAATAATTGAAATCATTTTCGAGATCTGTCTCAGGTTTCGTTTCATTTATGACTATTTATAAAGGACGTTCCTGGTATACGCTAGATGGTTTCTGACAGTGTTTTATACGGATAATAACATATTTAAACTAAATGAAGATCGTATGTGCCAGAATTAAGATATTCAACTTTCAAGGCTAAAATGAACAGTGTAATAATTGAAATCATTTTCGAGATCTGTCTCAGGTTATGTTTCATTTATGACTATTTATAAAGGACGTTCCTGGTATACGCTAGATGGTTTCTGACAGTGTTTTATACGGATAATAACATATTTAAACTAAATGAAGATCGTATGTGCCAGAATTAAGATATTCAACTTTCAAGGCTAAAATGAAGAGTGTAATAATTGAAATCATTTTCGAGATCTGTCTCAGGTTTCGTTTCATTTATGACTATTTATAAAGGACGCTCCTGGTATACGCTAGATGGTTTCTGACAGTGTTTTTTACGGATAATAACATATTTAAACTAAATGAAGATCGTATGTGCCAGAATTAAGATATTCAACTTTCAAGGCTAAAATGAACAGTGTAATAATTGAAATCATTTTCGAGATCTGTCTCAGGTTTCGTTTCATTTATGACTATTTATAAAGGACGTTCCTGGTATACGCTAGATGGTTTCTGACAGTGTTTTATACGGATAATAACATATTTAAACTAAATGAAGATCGTATGTGCCAGAATTAAGATATTCAACTTTCAAGGCTAAAATGAAGAGTGTAATAATTGAAATCATTTTGGAGAATCTACTCAGGTTTCCTTTCATTTATGACAAATTTATATGGACGTTCCCGGTATACGCTAGATGGTTTCAGACAGTGTTTTATACGGCTAATAACATATTTAAACTAAATGAAGATCGTATGTGCCAGAATTAAGATATTCAACTTTCAAGGCTAAAATGAACAGTGTAATAATTGAAATCATTTTCGAGATCTGTCTCAGGTTTCGTTTCATTTATGACTATTTATAAAGGACGCTCCTGGTATACGCTAGATGGTTTCTGACAGTGTTTTTTACGGATAATAACATATTTAAACTAAATGAAGATCGTATGTGCCAGAATTAAGATATTCAACTTTCAAGGCTAAAATGAACAGTGTAATAATTGAAATCATTTTCGAGATCTGTCTCAGGTTTCGTTTCATTTATGACTATTTATAAAGGACGTTCCTGGTATACGCTAGATGGTTTCTGACAGTGTTTTATACGGATAATAACATATTTAAACTAAATGAAGATCGTATGTGCCAGAATTAAGATATTCAACTTTCAAGGCTAAAATGAACAGTGTAATAATTGAAATCATTTTCGAGATCTGTCTCAGGTTTCGTTTCATTTATGACTATTTATAAAGGACGTTCCTGGTATACGCTAGATGGTTTCTGACAGTGTTTTATACGGATAATAACATATTTAAACTAAATGAAGATCGTATGTGCCAGAATTAAGATATTCAACTTTCAAGGCTAAAATGAAGAGTGTAATAATTGAAATCATTTTCGAGATCTGTCTCAGGTTTCGTTTCATTTATGACTATTTATAAAGGACGTTCCTGGTATACGCTAGATGGTTTCTGACAGTGTTTTTTACGGCTAATAACATATTTAAACTAAATGAAGATCGTATGTGCCAGAATTAAGATATTCAACTTTCAAGGCTAAAATGAACAGTGTAATAATTGAAATCATTTTCGAGATCTGTCTCAGGTTATGTTTCATTTATGACTATTTATAAAGGACGTTCCTGGTATACGCTAGATGGTTTCTGACAGTGTTTTATACGGATAATAACATATTTAAACTAAATGAAGATCGTATGTGCCAGAATTAAGATATTCAACTTTCAAGGCTAAAATGAAGAGTGTAATAATTGAAATCATTTTCGAGATCTGTCTCAGGTTTCGTTTCATTTATGACTATTTATAAAGGACGCTCCTGGTATACGCTAGATGGTTTCTGACAGTGTTTTTTACGGATAATAACATATTTAAACTAAATGAAGATCGTATGTGCCAGAATTAAGATATTCAACTTTCAAGGCAAAAATGAACAGTGTAATAATTGAAATCATTTTCGAGATCTGTCTCAGGTTTCGTTTCATTTATGACTATTTATAAAGGACGTTCCTGGTATACGCTAGATGGTTTCTGACAGTGTTTTATACGGATAATAACATATTTAAACTAAATGAAGATCGTATGTGCCAGAATTAAGATATTCAACTTTCAAGGCTAAAATGAAGAGTGTAATAATTGAAATCATTTTGGAGAATCTACTCAGGTTTCCTTTCATTTATGACAAATTTATATGGACGTTCCCGGTATACGCTAGATGGTTTCAGACAGTGTTTTATACGGCTAATAACATATTTAAACTAAATGAAGATCGTATGTGCCAGAATTAAGATATTCAACTTTCAAGGCTAAAATGAACAGTGTAATAATTGAAATCATTTTCGAGATCTGTCTCAGGTTTCGTTTCATTTATGACTATTTATAAAGGACGTTCCTGGTATACGCTAGATGGTTTCTGACAGTGTTTTATACGGATAATAACATATTTAAACTAAATGAAGATCGTATGTGCCAGAATTAAGATATTCAACTTTCAAGGCTAAAATGAACAGTGTAATAATTGAAATCATTTTCGAGATCTGTCTCAGGTTTCGTTTCATTTATGACTATTTATAAAGGACGTTCCTGGTATACGCTAGATGGTTTCTGACAGTGTTTTATACGGGTAATAACATATTTAAACTAAATGAAGATCGTATGTGCCAGAATTAAGATATTCAACTTTCAAGGCTAAAATGAAGAGTGTAATAATTGAAATCATTTTCGAGATCTGTCTCAGGTTTCGTTTCATTTATGACTATTTATAAAGGACGTTCCTGGTATACGCTAGATGGTTTCTGACAGTGTTTTATACGGATAATAACATATTTAAACTAAATGAAGATGGTATGTGCCAGAATTAAGATATTCAACTTTCAAGGCTAAAATGAAGAGTGTAATAATTGAAATCATTTTCGAGATCTGTCTCAGGTTTCGTTTCATTTATGACTATTTATAAAGGACGCTCCTGGTATACGCTAGATGGTTTCTGACAGTGTTTTTTACGGATAATAACATATTTAAACTAAATGAAGATCGTATGTGCCAGAATTAAGATATTCAACTTTCAAGGCTAAAATGAACAGTGTAATAATTGAAATCATTTTCGAGATCTGTCTCAGGTTTCGTTTCATTTATGACTATTTATAAAGGACGTTCCTGGTATACGCTAGATGGTTTCTGACAGTGTTTTATACGGATAATAACATATTTAAACTAAATGAAGATCGTATGTGCCAGAATTAAGATATTCAACTTTCAAGGCTAAAATGAACAGTGTAATAATTGAAATCATTTTCGAGATCTGTCTCAGGTTTCGTTTCATTTATGACTATTTATAAAGGACGTTCCTGGTATACGCTAGATGGTTTCTGACAGTGTTTTATACGGATAATAACATATTTAAACTAAATGAAGATCGTATGTGCCAGAATTAAGATATTCAACTTTCAAGGCTAAAATGAACAGTGTAATAATTGAAATCATTTTCGAGATCTGTCTCAGGTTTCGTTTCATTTATGACTATTTATAAAGGACGTTCCTGGTATACGCTAGATGGTTTCTGACAGTGCTTTATACGGATAATAACATATTTAAACTAAATGAAGATCGTATGTGCCAGAATTAAGATATTCAACTTTCAAGGCTAAAATGAACAGTGTAATAATTGAAATCATTTTCGAGATCTGTCTCAGGTTATGTTTCATTTATGACTATTTATAAAGGACGTTCCTGGTATACGCTAGATGGTTTCTGACAGTGTTTTATACGGATAATAACATATTTAAACTAAATGAAGATCGTATGTGCCAGAATTAAGATATTCAACTTTCAAGGCTAAAATGAAGAGTGTAATAATTGAAATCATTTTCGAGATCTGTCTCAGGTTTCGTTTCATTTATGACTATTTATAAAGGACGCTCCTGGTATACGCTAGATGGTTTCTGACAGTGTTTTTTACGGATAATAACATATTTAAACTAAATGAAGATCGTATGTGCCAGAATTAAGATATTCAACTTTCAAGGCTAAAATGAACAGTGTAATAATTGAAATCATTTTCGAGATCTGTCTCAGGTTTCGTTTCATTTATGACTATTTATAAAGGACGTTCCTGGTATACGCTAGATGGTTTCTGACAGTGTTTTATACGGATAATAACATATTTAAACTAAATGAAGATCGTATGTGCCAGAATTAAGATATTCAACTTTCAAGGCTAAAATGAACAGTGTAATAATTGAAATCATTTTCGAGATCTGTCTCAGGTTTCGTTTCATTTATGACTATTTATAAAGGACGTTCCTGGTATACGCTAGATGGTTTCTGACAGTGTTTTATACGGATAATAACATATTTAAACTAAATGAAGATCGTATGTGCCAGAATTAAGATATTCAACTTTCAAGGCTAAAATGAAGAGTGTAATAATTGAAATCATTTTCGAGATCTGTCTCAGGTTTCGTTTCATTTATGACTATTTATAAAGGACGTTCCTGGTATACGCTAGATGGTTTCTGACAGTGTTTTTTACGGCTAATAACATATTTAAACTAAATGAAGATCGTATGTGCCAGAATTAAGATATTCAACTTTCAAGGCTAAAATGAACAGTGTAATAATTGAAATCATTTTCGAGATCTGTCTCAGGTTATGTTTCATTTATGACTATTTATAAAGGACGTTCCTGGTATACGCTAGATGGTTTCTGACAGTGTTTTATACGGATAATAACATATTTAAACTAAATGAAGATCGTATGTGCCAGAATTAAGATATTCAACTTTCAAGGCTAAAATGAAGAGTGTAATAATTGAAATCATTTTCGAGATCTGTCTCAGGTTTCGTTTCATTTATGACTATTTATAAAGGACGCTCCTGGTATACGCTAGATGGTTTCTGACAGTGTTTTATACGGATAATAACATATTTAAACTAAATGAAGATCGTATGTGCCAGAATTAAGATATTCAACTTTCAAGGCTAAAATGAAGAGTGTAATAATTGAAATCATTTTGGAGAATCTACTCAGGTTTCCTTTCATTTATGACAAATTTATATGGACGTTCCCGGTATACGCTAGATGGTTTCAGACAGTGTTTTATACGGCTAATAACATATTTAAACTAAATGAAGATCGTATGTGCCAGAATTAAGATATTCAACTTTCAAGGCTAAAATGAACAGTGTAATAATTGAAATCATTTTCGAGATCTGTCTCAGGTTTCGTTTCATTTATGACTATTTATAAAGGACGTTCCTGGTATACGCTAGATGGTTTCTGACAGTGTTTTATACGGATAATAACATATTTAAACTAAATGAAGATCGTATGTGCCAGAATTAAGATATTCAACTTTCAAGGCTAAAATGAAGAGTGTAATAATTGAAATCATTTTGGAGAATCTACTCAGGTTTCCTTTCATTTATGACAAATTTATATGGACGTTCCCGGTATACGCTAGATGGTTTCAGACAGTGTTTTATACGGCTAATAACATATTTAAACTAAATGAAGATCGTATGTGCCAGAATTAAGATATTCAACTTTCAAGGCTAAAATGAACAGTGTAATAATTGAAATCATTTTCGAGATCTGTCTCAGGTTTCGTTTCATTTATGACTATTTATAAAGGACGTTCCTGGTATACGCTAGATGGTTTCTGACAGTGTTTTATACGGATAATAACATATTTAAACTAAATGAAGATCGTATGTGCCAGAATTAAGATATTCAACTTTCAAGGCTAAAATGAACAGTGTAATAATTGAAATCATTTTGGAGAATCTACTCAGGTTTCCTTTCATTTATGACAAATTTATATGGACGTTCCCGGTATACGCTAGATGGTTTCAGACAGTGTTTTATACGGCTAATAACATATTTAAACTAAATGAAGATCGTATGTGCCAGAATTAAGATATTTAACTTTCAAGGCTAAAATGAACAGTGTAATAATTGAAATCATTTTCGAGATCTGTCTCAGGTTTCGTTTCATTTATGACTATTTATAAAGGACGTTCCTGGTATACGCTAGATGGTTTCTGACAGTGTTTTATACGGATAATAACATATTTAAACTAAATGAAGATCGTATGTGCCAGAATTAAGATATTCAACTTTCAAGGCTAAAATGAAGAGTGTAATAATTGAAATCATTTTGGAGAATCTACTCAGGTTTCCTTTCATTTATGACAAATTTATATGGACGTTCCCGGTATACGCTAGATGGTTTCAGACAGTGTTTTATACGGCTAATAACATATTTAAACTAAATGAAGATCGTATGTGCCAGAATTAAGATATTCAACTTTCAAGGCTAAAATGAACAGTGTAATAATTGAAATCATTTTCGAGATCTGTCTCAGGTTTCGTTTCATTTATGACTATTTATAAAGGACGTTCCTGGTATACGCTAGATGGTTTCTGACAGTGTTTTATACGGATAATAACATATTTAAACTAAATGAAGATCGTATGTGCCAGAATTAAGATATTCAACTTTCAAGGCTAAAATGAACAGTGTAATAATTGAAATCATTTTGGAGAATCTACTCAGGTTTCCTTTCATTTATGACAAATTTATATGGACGTTCCCGGTATACGCTAGATGGTTTCAGACAGTGTTTTATACGGCTAATAACATATTTAAACTAAATGAAGATCGTATGTGCCAGAATTAAGATATTCAACTTTCAAGGCTAAAATGAACAGTGTAATAATTGAAATCATTTTCGAGATCTGTCTCAGGTTTCGTTTCATTTATGACTATTTATAAAGGACGCTCCTGGTATACGCTAGATGGTTTCTGACAGTGTTTTTTACGGATAATAACATATTTAAACTAAATGAAGATCGTATGTGCCAGAATTAAGATATTCAACTTTCAAGGCTAAAATGAAGAGTGTAATAATTGAAATCATTTTCGAGATCTGTCTCAGGTTTCGTTTCATTTATGACTATTTATAAAGGACGCTCCTGGTATACGCTAGATGGTTTCTGACAGTGTTTTATACGGATAATAACATATTTAAACTAAATGAAGATCGTATGTGCCAGAATTAAGATATTCAACTTTCAAGGCTAAAATGAACAGTGTAATAATTGAAATCATTTTCGAGATCTGTCTCAGGTTTCGTTTCATTTATGACTATTTATAAAGGACGTTCCTGGTATACGCTAGATGGTTTCTGACAGTGTTTTATACGGATAATAACATATTTAAACTAAATGAAGATCGTATGTGCCAGAATTAAGATATTCAACTTTCAAGGCTAAAATGAAGAGTGTAATAATTGAAATCATTTTGGAGAATCTACTCAGGTTTCCTTTCATTTATGACAAATTTATATGGACGTTCCCGGTATACGCTAGATGGTTTCAGACAGTGTTTTATACGGCTAATAACATATTTAAACTAAATGAAGATCGTATGTGCCAGAATTAAGATATTCAACTTTCAAGGCTAAAATGAACAGTGTAATAATTGAAATCATTTTCGAGATCTGTCTCAGGTTTCGTTTCATTTATGACTATTTATAAAGGACGTTCCTGGTATACGCTAGATGGTTTCTGACAGTATTTTATACGGATAATAACATATTTAAACTAAATGAAGATCGTATGTGCCAGAATTAAGATATTCAACTTTCAAGGCTAAAATGAACAGTGTAATAATTGAAATCATTTTCGAGATCTGTCTCAGGTTTCGTTTCATTTATGACTATTTATAAAGGACGTTCCTGGTATACGCTAGATGGTTTCTGACAGTGTTTTATACGGGTAATAACATATTTAAACTAAATGAAGATCGTATGTGCCAGAATTAAGATATTCAACTTTCAAGGCTAAAATGAAGAGTGTAATAATTGAAATCATTTTGGAGAATCTACTCAGGTTTCCTTTCATTTATGACAAATTTATATGGACGTTCCCGGTATACGCTAGATGGTTTCAGACAGTGTTTTATACGGCTAATAACATATTTAAACTAAATGAAGATCGTATGTGCCAGAATTAAGATATTCAACTTTCAAGGCTAAAATGAAGAGTGTAATAATTGAAATCATTTTCGAGATCTGTCTCAGGTTTCGTTTCATTTATGACTATTTATAAAGGACGCTCCTGGTATACGCTAGATGGTTTCTGACAGTGTTTTATACGGATAATAACATATTTAAACTAAATGAAGATCGTATGTGCCAGAATTAAGATATTCAACTTTCAAGGCTAAAATGAACAGTGTAATAATTGAAATCATTTTCGAGATCTGTCTCAGGTTTCGTTTCATTTATGACTATTTATAAAGGACGTTCCTGGTATACGCTAGATGGTTTCTGACAGTGTTTTATACGGATAATAACATATTTAAACTAAATGAAGATCGTATGTGCCAGAATTAAGATATTCAACTTTCAAGGCTAAAATGAAGAGTGTAATAATTGAAATCATTTTGGAGAATCTACTCAGGTTTCCTTTCATTTATGACAAATTTATATGGACGTTCCCGGTATACGCTAGATGGTTTCAGACAGTGTTTTATACGGCTAATAACATATTTAAACTAAATGAAGATCGTATGTGCCAGAATTAAGATATTCAACTTTCAAGGCTAAAATGAACAGTGTAATAATTGAAATCATTTTCGAGATCTGTCTCAGGTTTCGTTTCATTTATGACTATTTATAAAGGACGTTCCTGGTATACGCTAGATGGTTTCTGACAGTGTTTTATACGGATAATAACATATTTAAACTAAATGAAGATCGTATGTGCCAGAATTAAGATATTCAACTTTCAAGGCTAAAATGAACAGTGTAATAATTGAAATCATTTTCGAGATCTGTCTCAGGTTTCGTTTCATTTATGACTATTTATAAAGGACGTTCCTGGTATACGCTAGATGGTTTCTGACAGTGTTTTATACGGGTAATAACATATTTAAACTAAATGAAGATCGTATGTGCCAGAATTAAGATATTCAACTTTCAAGGCTAAAATGAAGAGTGTAATAATTGAAATCATTTTGGAGAATCTACTCAGGTTTCCTTTCATTTATGACAAATTTATATGGACGTTCCCGGTATACGCTAGATGGTTTCAGACAGTGTTTTATACGGCTAATAACATATTTAAACTAAATGAAGATCGTATGTGCCAGAATTAAGATATTCAACTTTCAAGGCTAAAATGAACAGTGTAATAATTGAAATCATTTTCGAGATCTGTCTCAGGTTTCGTTTCATTTATGACTATTTATAAAGGACGTTCCTGGTATACGCTAGATGGTTTCTGACAGTGTTTTATACGGATAATAACATATTTAAACTAAATGAAGATCGTATGTGCCAGAATTAAGATATTCAACTTTCAAGGCTAAAATGAAGAGTGTAATAATTGAAATCATTTTGGAGAATCTACTCAGGTTTCCTTTCATTTATGACAAATTTATATGGACGTTCCCGGTATACGCTAGATGGTTTCAGACAGTGTTTTATACGGCTAATAACATATTTAAACTAAATGAAGATCGTATGTGCCAGAATTAAGATATTCAACTTTCAAGGCTAAAATGAACAGTGTAATAATTGAAATCATTTTCGAGATCTGTCTCAGGTTTCGTTTCATTTATGACTATTTATAAAGGACGTTCCTGGTATACGCTAGATGGTTTCTGACAGTGTTTTATACGGATAATAACATATTTAAACTAAATGAAGATCGTATGTGCCAGAATTAAGATATTCAACTTTCAAGGCTAAAATGAACAGTGTAATAATTGAAATCATTTTGGAGAATCTACTCAGGTTTCCTTTCATTTATGACAAATTTATATGGACGTTCCCGGTATACGCTAGATGGGTTCAGACAGTGTTTTATACGGCTAATAACATATTTAAACTAAATGAAGATCGTATGTGCCAGAATTAAGATATTCAACTTTCAAGGCTAAAATGAACAGTGTAATAATTGAAATCATTTTCGAGATCTGTCTCAGGTTTCGTTTCATTTATGACTATTTATAAAGGACGCTCCTGGTATACGCTAGATGGTTTCTGACAGTGTTTTTTACGGATAATAACATATTTAAACTAAATGAAGATCGTATGTGCCAGAATTAAGATATTCAACTTTCAAGGCTAAAATGAAGAGTGTAATAATTGAAATCATTTTCGAGATCTGTCTCAGGTTTCGTTTCATTTATGACTATTTATAAAGGACGCTCCTGGTATACGCTAGATGGTTTCTGACAGTGTTTTTTACGGATAATAACATATTTAAACTAAATGAAGATCGTATGTGCCAGAATTAAGATATTCAACTTTCAAGGCTAAAATGAACAGTGTAATAATTGAAATCATTTTCGAGATCTGTCTCAGGTTTCGTTTCATTTATGACTATTTATAAAGGACGTTCCTGGTATACGCTAGATGGTTTCTGACAGTGTTTTATACGGATAATAACATATTTAAACTAAATGAAGATCGTATGTGCCAGAATTAAGATATTCAACTTTCAAGGCTAAAATGAAGAGTGTAATAATTGAAATCATTTTGGAGAATCTACTCAGGTTTCCTTTCATTTATGACAAATTTATATGGACGTTCCCGGTATACGCTAGATGGTTTCAGACAGTGTTTTATACGGCTAATAACATATTTAAACTAAATGAAGATCGTATGTGCCAGAATTAAGATATTCAACTTTCAAGGCTAAAATGAACAGTGAAATAATTGAAATCATTTTCGAGATCTGTCTCAGGTTTCGTTTCATTTATGACTATTTATAAAGGACGTTCCTGGTATACGCTAGATGGTTTCTGACAGTGTTTTATACGGATAATAACATATTTAAACTAAATGAAGATCGTATGTGAAAGAATTAAGATATTCAACTTTCAAGGCTAAAATGAACAGTGTAATAATTGAAATCATTTTCGAGATCTGTCTCAGTTTTCGTTTCATTTATGACTATTTATAAAGGACGTTCCTGGTATACGCTAGATGGTTTCTGACAGTGTTTTATACGGGTAATAACATATTTAAACTAAATGAAGATCGTATGTGCCAGAAATAAGATATTCGTATAATAATCTGTAAATAAGGGCTGCTTTGACTTAGTTTCTTAGTAAGTTTACCAGTGATATTGAATATAAAATGAATAGAATTCAGCTTCACAAATGCCCAAAGAAAAAGTGCATCTTTCACGCTAAAACTTTGACTTTATTAATCTCGCACATGAAAAAAAAACATGGAAGTGATCCTAATTTTAGTGTTCGTTGTGGCCTTGAAAATTGTGAAATTGTTTATAAGAATTTAGGAAGTTACCGTAGTCACGTTTATAAAAAACACAAAAATGTTCTGAGAGACGACGCTCGCTTTGAAGAAATTAATCAAGTTAATATTGAAGGTATAGAAGTAGAAAATCTCTTGAATGTTGAAGAAAATTGCGAAGAAAATGTTGACGCACAACACAACGAAGATGTGAGAAATATGACGGCACCAGAAATAAGAGAGCTTATAATGAAGCTTTTGTTAAAATACAGAGAGAACCATTTACTTCCATATAGTGTGGTGGAAAATCTAACCAATGATCTCTTGAGCTTTTGCCTGGATATTTTAACATCACAGATTTCAGACATAATGGAAATACTTAGAGAAAGGCATATAGAGTTGGATGAAAACGTTCTTTCCAAAACTAAATGGAAATATCAGGAAGCTTTTCTTAGCGTAAATACAAAATACAAAATGACAGCATTTTGCTCGTCGAATTTAGGAATGGTTCAGCCTGTTCAATTTTCATTCACACATCCGACTGATGAGAATGCCAAAAACCATTACTTTCATTATGTACCTATTTTGAAAGTACTCGAACACATGTATGAGCAACCCGAAGAACGGTCGAGACACGCAAAGGAAAACTTAAACAATCCTGGAGAAATATCACACTTTACTGAAGGAAGCGTGTCACAGGAGGTAATATCAAATTATGGTGCTAATACCATGCAATTGCAAATTTATCTCGATGAATTTGAAGTGGCAAACCCCCTAGGATCAAAGAGGGGAAAAAACAAACTTATCGGATGTTACTTTTCACTATTAAATCGGAAGAACAAATATCGTTCCAAGTTAAGCGACATTCAGTTAGTTTTTCTGGCAAAATCTTGCAATGTGGATAAATATGGGTGGGACGAAGTTTTTCGGCCACTTTTATTCGATTTAAACGAACTATCAACAAAAGGATTGTACATCAAAAGTGAAAATAAGATTGTGAAAGGCTTTGCCACAATATTTTCTGGTGACAATTTGGGGCTTCACAAGCTCGGAGGCTTCAATCAAAACTTCAACTGCGGAAGAATCTGTCGCTTTTGTTTAATAGACTATTCAGAAATTAGTAATAACGTTAAGGAAAGTGATGTTATTTTAAGAACCATGGAAAGACATCTCTATCATTTGCAATGCTTAGAGCTGGATGATGCTGAAGGCTCAATTTATGGAGTTCGGTCAAAAAGTCCGTTACTGAAGCTAAAACATTTTGATATAACACAACAATTACCAGTAGACATTATGCATGATTTGCAAGAAGGCGTTATTCCAAAAATTTTGAAATTTTTACTTAATCATTTAATAACAATTGGCATCTTAGATTTAGACAAGATAAATCAACGAATTATCAATTTTCCCTACGGCAGAGTCGAAAGAAATCGTCCACAAATTCAAATAAGAAGCGCAATTCTTGGCAATTCCAACCTTAAAGGAACAGCAAGTGAAATGTTTTGCCTTTTTAGGTTATTACCGCTTTTGTTAGGCGAGCTGTGGCCAGAAAATGATGAGGTTTGTAAACTCTACTTGGAACTTCGAGAGATATGTGACTACTTGTTTGCCTCCAACATTGTAATGGGACATTTGCCTCTCTTAAATACTAAAATAACAAATTTTCTGAAAAATGTTAAAAGGATTTGTGGCGATAACTTTATGACACCTAAATTTCATTATATGGTGCATTACATTACCTGTTTAAAAAAATTTGGCCCCTTACGATACATTTCTTGCATTCGTTTCGAAAGCAAACACAATTATTTTAAGGAAATTTGCGAAGTAACAAATAATTTTAAAAACATAACACAGACCCTTTCAAAAAGACACCAGTTTTATCAATGCTATAACTGGCTAGTAGAAAAATCCCCTGGAATAGAAAAAACCTCATGTGGAATTTTAATTGACAAGACAGATTTGCCCATTGATTTACAGGGTTTGTTAGGTAATGAAATACCAAATAAACTATACTCCGTGCGTTTTGCTATTTACGACACTATAGAATATTGTGTGGGAAACCTTTTCGTTAATGATTTGGAAAACTCTAAAATAACATCTTTTTTTGAAATCAAGCACATTATTTCTTATAAAAATGAGCTGATACTTTGTGGGATAGTACTAAAAAAGCCATTTTTTATTAAAAGATTGCATGCCTATGAAATTCCTGTTTCAGCAGGGAATAATTATTCCTGGAAAATAATGAAAGCTGGTAAAGAAAAGAACTATCAAATGCTAAGCAAATATAATGTAAATGAAAAATTTTACGTTCCTCTTAAATTTGGAGTTTACTAATTTTATAAAAGTATTTTTAACCTCATCGAAGATCAACAAAGAGTTAAAATAATAAAATCATTGTAGTAAAAAAAAAGAAAAATAATAAAAACATTGTAGTGAAAAAAAAGAGAAAATTAATTTTGCTTGTAAATTGCTAAACTGAAATCAGTTATCTAAATCTTATTTATTAATATTGAAGAAAATGAACAAAATTTCATTTATTAATTTGAAATAAACATAAGTAAAATTTAGTTTATCACTACTAAATTTATTCATTATAAATGAAATTTAGTTTATCAATATTAAATTTATTCAATATAAATGAAATTTCGTTTATCAATTTTAAATTTATTCCATATAAAATAAATTTAGCTTATGTATATTAAATTAATTCAATACAAATGAAAAATTAATTTCTCACAATTAAATTTATTCAATATAAATGAATTTTAGTTTATCACTTTTAATTTGATTCAATATAAATAAAATGTATTTTTATAGAAAATTTTATTCTTCATTTAAAAAATCATGGTTGTATTAAAGAATTATTATATAGTTAATGAAATTAACTAGATTTCAGTGTAGACGATTAAATTAATTTTACCGTGTTTAAAGCTTTTTGATTTCATGTTAAAAAGCTTAGTTTTGGTTACCTAGTTTAAAAGTTTATCGTGATTTAATTTATAAAAAGTTCACAGATTTAAATAAATTATCTGCATGACAGCCTGCAAGAGCGTATCCAGCCGATGACCCAGGGGGAGGCAAGGTAATATGTGGAGGATTTGCCTCCCCCCTTTAACAATAGACTAATACATTTTTTAATATGGGGGCATGCCAGCTGCCCCTCCCTGCCCGCCCTTGGTATAGCCTGCATACATTCGTTAATTTTAGAATTAAACTTTAATTCATCGAAATTATCAAAGCTAACTATTACTTTTATCTAAATAATTTAAATATGATCTTAATTAATTATTAAATTTAATATCGTCCAAAGTCCTAAGTCGATTATAAATTGCTTATATTTTTGTTATATTTATAAACCATTATAGCAACCTAAAGAGTGTACTTAACACCCTAAAGAGTATACTGAACCTTCTAGAAGGTGTAGTAAAGGTGTGTACACCCTTTTGACTCCCTTATGAGACCCTTTTCACACCTTTTTAATTCCTCTAAAGGAGGCTTAACACCCTTTTAACACCACTTAAACACCCTATAACACCTTCTTTACACCCCTTTTTTTAAGAGTGTGACAGTGTTTTATACGGATAATAACATATTTAAACTAAATGAAGATCGTATGTGCCAGAATTAAGATATTCAACTTTCAAGGCTAAAATGAACAGTGTAATAATTGAAATCATTTTCGAGATCTGTCTCAGGTTTCGTTTCATTTATGACTATTTATAAAGGACGTTCCTGGTATACGCTAGATGGTTTCTGACAGTGTTTTATACGGATAATAACATATTTAAA
This sequence comes from Phalangium opilio, assembly GCF_054372755.1. NCBI lineage: Eukaryota > Metazoa > Arthropoda > Arachnida > Opiliones > Phalangiidae > Phalangium > Phalangium opilio. The sequence goes on from NW_028324255.1 coordinate 869,884, forward strand.
CTAAATGAAGATCGTATGTGCCAGAATTAAGATATTCAACTTTCAAGGCTAAAATGAAGAGTGTAATAATTGAAATCATTTTCGAGATCTGTCTCAGGTTTCGTTTCATTTATGACTATTTATAAAGGACGCTCCTGGTATACGCTAGATGGTTTCTGACAGTGTTTTTTACGGCTAATAACATATTTAAACTAAATGAAGATCGTATGTGCCAGAATTAAGATATTCAACTTTCAAGGCTAAAATGAAGAGTGTAATAATTGAAATCATTTTCGAGATCTGTCTCAGGTTTCGTTTCATTTATGACTATTTATAAAGGACGTTCCTGGTATACGCTAGATGGTTTCTGACAGCGTTTTTTACGGCTAATAACATATTTAAACTAAATGAAGATCGTATGTGCCAGAATTAAGATATTCAACTTTCAAGGCTAAAATGAACAGTGTAATAATTGAAATCATTTTCGAGATCTGTCTCAGGTTTCGTTTCATTTATGACTATTTATAAAGGACGTTCCTGGTATACGCTAGATGGTTTCTGACAGTGTTTTATACGGATAATAACATATTTAAACTAAATGAAGATCGTATGTGCCAGAATTAAGATATTCAACTTTCAAGGCTAAAATGAAGAGTGTAATGATTGAAATCATTTTCGAGATCTGTCTCAGGTTTCGTTTCATTTATGACTATTTATAAAGGACGCTCCTGGTATACGCTAGATGGTTTCTGACAGTGTTTTTTACGGCTAATAACATATTTAAACTAAATGAAGATCGTATGTGCCAGAATTAAGATATTCAACTTTCAAGGCTAAAATGAACAGTGTAATAATTGAAATCATTTTCGAGATCTGTCTCAGGTTTCGTTTCATTTATGACTATTTATAAAGGACGTTCCTGGTATACGCTAGATGGTTTCTGACAGTGTTTTATACGGATAATAACATATTTAAACTAAATGAAGATCGTATGTGCCAGAATTAAGATATTCAACTTTCAAGGCTAAAATGAACAGTGTAATAATTGAAATCATTTTCGAGATCTGTCTCAGGTTTCGTTTCATTTATGACTATTTATAAAGGACGTTCCTGGTATACGCTAGATGGTTTCTGACAGTGTTTTATACGGATAATAACATATTTAAACTAAATGAAGATCGTATGTGCCAGAATTAAGATATTCAACTTTCAAGGCTAAAATGAACAGTGTAATAATTGAAATCATTTTCGAGATCTGTCTCAGGTTTCGTTTCATTTATGACTATTTATAAAGGACGTTCCTGGTATACGCTAGATGGTTTCTGACAGTGTTTTATACGGATAATAACATATTTAAACTAAATGAAGATCGTATGTGCCAGAATTAAGATATTCAACTTTCAAGGCTAAAATGAACAGTGTAATAATTGAAATCATTTTCGAGATCTGTCTCAGGTTTCGTTTCATTTATGACTATTTATAAATGACGTTCCTGGTATACGCTAGATGGTTTCTGCACTCTTAAAAAAAAGGGTGTTTCTTGACACCCCAATGAGGACTTTCTCCTGCTACAAATACGTCACCTTTTGAGTACTTAATTAACACCTTTTCGATTCTGGAATAACACCCTTTCTGGTATTAAAGTATTCCTTTACAGGCTTAAAAGAACACTCCATTGTGTGGCTATATACACCCTATGGAGAGTAAATTTGCCTGTTTGAAGAAGGGTCAAAGACTTAAAACACCCTTAATGGTGTAATATTACCTATTTTAAGGAGTTTATTAACACCATTTAGAGTGTATATATACCTGTTTAAGGGTTGTTTTAAATCTCCTTAAGAGTGTAATATAACACGTTTTAAGGAGGTTTAAACACCCTTTAGAGTGTAATATAACACGTTTTAAGGAGGTTAAAACACCCTTTAGAGTGTAATATTACCTATTTTAAGGAAGTTAAAACACCCTTTAGAGTGTAATATTACCTATTTTAAGGAGTTTATTTACACCTTTTAGAGTGTATATATACCTGTTTAAGGGTTGCTTTAAATCTCCTTAAGAGTGTAATATAACACGTTTTAAGGAGGTTAAAAACACCCTTTAGAGTGTAGTATTACCTATTTTAAGGAGTTTATTAACACCTTTTAGAGTGTAATAGTACCGGTTTTAAGGAGGGTATTAACACCTCTTGAAGTGGCAATAATCTACTAATTAAATTTATAAAACAGATTTCTTTAATTCAATCCAAAATTAAACACTTAATTTTTTTACATTTTACATTTTTTTCGTAAATTGACTTTACATTGCGTGCCATGCAAAGTAGAAATCGCAGTCAGCAATGACTGACTACGATTACTATTGTTCATGCCCAATAATTCAGTTTTAATTAATGCAAGGCACTTAGCAATTTTGTTTGCATATGCAATGTTGAACACCCAATAGGAACTGAACCATATGCAAATAGCAGTTATAAAATTATTGGTTTCAAGAAACCTTTCTGAATCAATATGTATGTAAAAATTTTTTGCACTTATTATTTCCTTACCCCTAAAAACTATGACTGGTTCAGTCGGTATTTGGGTTTCAGTACTGTTTTGATTTAAAAAAACCCTATTGTGATGCTCCTTGACAAAGCTAGGAAGCAATAAAAAGGACCCTATCAACTTCTTTTCTTTCTTGCGTGACTCGTCTATTTCCTCATTTACTTCTGAAACTAGTGAAGTTTTTAAACCCTTTGCAATAGGCGGTGAATTATTCCAAATTTTATCAGTTAAGTCCGTCAAAGACGTTTTAAGCTTCTTCTCTATATCAACTTTGGTTATGCGATGAAACTCCAGTAAAAGCTATATCACAGGAAAAATTATTTTAAAAACAAATGAAAATATAAGTAATTTAGGTCGAATTAAACTAAAGAGTTATGAGTTGGTTCTGTCGCGATTAAGCGTGGCAAATCTCCAAACCTGGTTATTATCCTGAAGAGCTGGATAGTGTTCCAATATTACTTCTAAATTTTTTCCTTCTTTGATTTCGGCAAATCTTTCAGCAAATGTTTTATCCATCTTGCTGTTGATAATCCTGAAGTCAGGAGCAGTTTTTTTAAGTTCTTCTATCATTCGTTTTCTGTGCGCTTTAATACTCCTTTCATCTTCAAAAAATTGTACACTCTGGAAAATATATATTAATAAATTTAACTGTAACTATTGAACTTTTGTAAAAATACATTATCTAAACCAAAAAGCACTCACAGAATTAAGAGCCTTGTCTGGAGAGGCTGTGACGCCAGATGTTGGAGAAGCTGTGACGTCAGATGTTGGAGAAGCTGTGACACCAGATGCTGGAGAAGCTGTGACGCCAAATGATGGACAAACGCGAGGAGAAATGTCTGAGCCAAGATTCATGTCCTCGATGTCTAATTCACGTTCATTCATATGAATAAAAGATAGTGGCCTCTTAGTCAGTTCTGTAAGAGATGATACTGTTAAACTGGTTTCTCTGACTGTGGCAGTAACTATAGCAGCAGTTGTAACACCTTTATCAGCTGTATCTTTTCTATTTTTAGATTTTCCATTCAACTTTCCCGCATACTTTTTCCTTTTTTCTTCCACGTCTGGAATGTCTTTAAGTTTTCTCCGAAAATTTTTAAATTTGTTCTTCAACAGGCTCTGCCATTTTTTCTACATGAAAAAACAGTTAATTACATTGAAATGTTACCACAGCTTCATACTCACTCCTTCGCCCAAATGTGGATACTCTCTTACTAGTTTTTCTCCGACAATTAAGTATGAAGGTATATAACTAGAAAAAAATATTAGTAAAATAATTTATTTGTAAGGGAAGATAAATAGAATACCTAATAAATTGGAAATGGCATCAACTTGTTTAATTTTTAAACTATGCTAAACCTAATGCTTGACACTTACACAGAATATACATCAATTAAGCTGTGATAGAGAACATTGACTATTCCTCTATCCATGTTTTTTCTTTCCTCTTCATTTGAAGAATCATATTTCTCCTTGTCGATGAAGTATTTTGGTATTTCCGGTAACTTATATTCAATGGCGAATTTTGATCTAGATAGTTTCTCTGCTTCTATTATTTTCTTTTCATTGCTAACAACACTAAAAATAAAAGTCTCAATAACTTATAAAAATTGAATCTTTTAAAAATAAGTTACCAGCACTCCTGCTGTTCCTCATCCGAAAGCTCTTCAACCTAAATTAATGAATATACAAATTTCAGTTATATAAATTAAGAGATTATTAATGATATTGGGATTTACATCTGTATTCCTAGATTCACTTGAGTCAAGACAAAGTTTTTTCTTTGGGTTTTCACTTCTTACATCAACATTTTCCTTTGAGAATTATATTAGGCTCTAGTAAAATTAACATTGTCTTTCCTTTAAATTAATTACGTACCACAACTTTTATTATCATTTTATCTCTGATAATGCAGTCACTGTCCAAGTCAACGTCTTGTCCAAAATCTTCATCATACGTCTTAAAATATTCAAACATTTAAGTCTTAATAGTTTCGTTTCAGATTTAATGTAGTAAAGATAGTTTCAAATTTATATGAAATAGTTCGTACCATACTAAGTTTGCAATACCAAAAATTATTTGACTATATATAGGATGCAAAACGTGTTCAAATAATAAGGGGAAAGAACATGGCCCGATTGTTATGAAGTTGTATATGGGAACACTGCGCGTGCCCAGTAGGGGGGCTACACAGAGGTAAGAGATAGGAAGTAGAAACCGCGTGGATTGAACATAAGTTAACTGGCGTCAATACGAGTTTATCATTCTCGCAGCTAACCACCAGGGCTTTACCTCTGTTCAAGAGGAGTTAACTTAATCGCCAAAATTGAGGCGGATTGATACATTATGTTTAATCGTATAGGAAAAAAAGTTGTAGTTGCAAACTATTTAAAACAAAAATTTATCTGTTTACACATGTTTTAGTTGGAGCCCAGTTACAGCAACGGCCTTTTGAGTTATAAAATAACAATTTTATTTCTGATGTTTCAGTCCTTATATTTTTATATATTTGAAACTCTTTTAAGAAATAAATTTATAAAATCTTACCTGAAATTCGACTCGGCTTAAATTCAAATCCTTGAAAATGGAATTTTCTAAAATACACTCTTTTAAATGGTCCAAACTTGAATCTCCCTCATTGTTCAATTTGTTTAATTTTAACTTTTTTTTACTATTTCCAACACAAATAAGACACGTAATATATGAAGGCATTATTTCTTAAACTTAAAACCAAACTACACGGAACACGGGCCGATAGGTTTTTCGATGATTCGCGCTTTTCCGTTGTTTTGTACAAAATGGAGCCTGGAACTTGGTATGGTAACAAAACTTACAAAAAGGGAAGATTTCGGGGAAAAGAGTCCTGGCAGTTCCCTTTAATAAGGGAACAAGGGGATCCAGATATAAACGTGAAGCAGAGAGGTAAAAAATAGCGGCGGCGGTGCGGCCGCTATGTTCTACTTCGTTACATGGAACCATGTGTACGGATTGAAAGAAAAATCTGGGGGGCGCCCCATGCGGTATAGGTGAGTGAACTGATAAGCGAAAGGGTTTTTTGGTGAGGGTACAGGGCTGCCATACAAGACTTTTGTAAGCGTGCTTTGCTAAATGATACAATATTCGGAAAAGTTCAATACTTAAAATTAAAGTGTTTTAACTATTTGAAAATACAATATTTTGCAGTAGTGGCTGAGTTAATTTTAAAGTTCTGAACTACTCTTTTTATCCAGTGTAAAATAATAATATAAGTCAGCAAAGCTGGCAGACCTGTTTCAGGAAAAAAACAGAAACGAGCTCGAACGAAGGCCAAGCCGCCAAGGCCATTAGTCAGCTGTTACCAAAGGATAGGGTAAAGAGTCCATGCTTTTCAGTGACGTCAGATCAGCTGGTCTTGTCTGTATCGTTCTGGTTTAGGCCTTAGTGAGGTTTCGTATAATAATCTGTAAATAAGGGCTGCTTTGACTTAGTTTCTTAGTAAGTTTACCAGTGATATTGAATATAAAATGAATAGAATTCAGCTTCACAAATGCCCAAAGAAAAAGTGCATCTTTCACGCTAAAACTTTGACTTTATTAATCTCGCACATGAAAAAAAAACATGGAAGTGATCCTAATTTTAGTGTTCGTTGTGGCCTTGAAAATTGTGAAATTGTTTATAAGAATTTAGGAAGTTACCGTAGTCACGTTTATAAAAAACACAAAAATGTTCTGAGAGACGACGCTCGCTTTGAAGAAATTAATCAAGTTAATATTGAAGGTATAGAAGTAGAAAATCTCTTGAATGTTGAAGAAAATTGCGAAGAAAATGTTGACGCACAACACAACGAAGATGTGAGAAATATGACGGCACCAGAAATAAGAGAGCTTATAATGAAGCTTTTGTTAAAATACAGAGAGAACCATTTACTTCCATATAGTGTGGTGGAAAATCTAACCAATGATCTCTTGAGCTTTTGCCTGGATATTTTAACATCACAGATTTCAGACATAATGGAAATACTTAGAGAAAGGCATATAGAGTTGGATGAAAACGTTCTTTCCAAAACTAAATGGAAATATCAGGAAGCTTTTCTTAGCGTAAATACAAAATACAAAATGACAGCATTTTGCTCGTCGAATTTAGGAATGGTTCAGCCTGTTCAATTTTCATTCACACATCCGACTGATGAGAATGCCAAAAACCATTACTTTCATTATGTACCTATTTTGAAAGTACTCGAACACATGTATGAGCAACCCGAAGAACGGTCGAGACACGCAAAGGAAAACTTAAACAATCCTGGAGAAATATCACACTTTACTGAAGGAAGCGTGTCACAGGAGGTAATATCAAATTATGGTGCTAATACCATGCAATTGCAAATTTATCTCGATGAATTTGAAGTGGCAAACCCCCTAGGATCAAAGAGGGGAAAAAACAAACTTATCGGATGTTACTTTTCACTATTAAATCGGAAGAACAAATATCGTTCCAAGTTAAGCGACATTCAGTTAGTTTTTCTGGCAAAATCTTGCAATGTGGATAAATATGGGTGGGACGAAGTTTTTCGGCCACTTTTATTCGATTTAAACGAACTATCAACAAAAGGATTGTACATCAAAAGTGAAAATAAGATTGTGAAAGGCTTTGCCACAATATTTTCTGGTGACAATTTGGGGCTTCACAAGCTCGGAGGCTTCAATCAAAACTTCAACTGCGGAAGAATCTGTCGCTTTTGTTTAATAGACTATTCAGAAATTAGTAATAACGTTAAGGAAAGTGATGTTATTTTAAGAACCATGGAAAGACATCTCTATCATTTGCAATGCTTAGAGCTGGATGATGCTGAAGGCTCAATTTATGGAGTTCGGTCAAAAAGTCCGTTACTGAAGCTAAAACATTTTGATATAACACAACAATTACCAGTAGACATTATGCATGATTTGCAAGAAGGCGTTATTCCAAAAATTTTGAAATTTTTACTTAATCATTTAATAACAATTGGCATCTTAGATTTAGACAAGATAAATCAACGAATTATCAATTTTCCCTACGGCAGAGTCGAAAGAAATCGTCCACAAATTCAAATAAGAAGCGCAATTCTTGGCAATTCCAACCTTAAAGGAACAGCAAGTGAAATGTTTTGCCTTTTTAGGTTATTACCGCTTTTGTTAGGCGAGCTGTGGCCAGAAAATGATGAGGTTTGTAAACTCTACTTGGAACTTCGAGAGATATGTGACTACTTGTTTGCCTCCAACATTGTAATGGGACATTTGCCTCTCTTAAATACTAAAATAACAAATTTTCTGAAAAATGTTAAAAGGATTTGTGGCGATAACTTTATGACACCTAAATTTCATTATATGGTGCATTACATTACCTGTTTAAAAAAATTTGGCCCCTTACGATACATTTCTTGCATTCGTTTCGAAAGCAAACACAATTATTTTAAGGAAATTTGCGAAGTAACAAATAATTTTAAAAACATAACACAGACCCTTTCAAAAAGACACCAGTTTTATCAATGCTATAACTGGCTAGTAGAAAAATCCCCTGGAATAGAAAAAACCTCATGTGGAATTTTAATTGACAAGACAGATTTGCCCATTGATTTACAGGGTTTGTTAGGTAATGAAATACCAAATAAACTATACTCCGTGCGTTTTGCTATTTACGACACTATAGAATATTGTGTGGGAAACCTTTTCGTTAATGATTTGGAAAACTCTAAAATAACATCTTTTTTTGAAATCAAGCACATTATTTCTTATAAAAATGAGCTGATACTTTGTGGGATAGTACTAAAAAAGCCATTTTTTATTAAAAGATTGCATGCCTATGAAATTCCTGTTTCAGCAGGGAATAATTATTCCTGGAAAATAATGAAAGCTGGTAAAGAAAAGAACTATCAAATGCTAAGCAAATATAATGTAAATGAAAAATTTTACGTTCCTCTTAAATTTGGAGTTTACTAATTTTATAAAAGTATTTTTAACCTCATCGAAGATCAACAAAGAGTTAAAATAATAAAATCATTGTAGTAAAAAAAAAGAAAAATAATAAAAACATTGTAGTGAAAAAAAAGAGAAAATTAATTTTGCTTGTAAATTGCTAAACTGAAATCAGTTATCTAAATCTTATTTATTAATATTGAAGAAAATGAACAAAATTTCATTTATTAATTTGAAATAAACATAAGTAAAATTTAGTTTATCACTACTAAATTTATTCATTATAAATGAAATTTAGTTTATCAATATTAAATTTATTCAATATAAATGAAATTTCGTTTATCAATTTTAAATTTATTCCATATAAAATAAATTTAGCTTATGTATATTAAATTAATTCAATACAAATGAAAAATTAATTTCTCACAATTAAATTTATTCAATATAAATGAATTTTAGTTTATCACTTTTAATTTGATTCAATATAAATAAAATGTATTTTTATAGAAAATTTTATTCTTCATTTAAAAAATCATGGTTGTATTAAAGAATTATTATATAGTTAATGAAATTAACTAGATTTCAGTGTAGACGATTAAATTAATTTTACCGTGTTTAAAGCTTTTTGATTTCATGTTAAAAAGCTTAGTTTTGGTTACCTAGTTTAAAAGTTTATCGTGATTTAATTTATAAAAAGTTCACAGATTTAAATAAATTATCTGCATGACAGCCTGCAAGAGCGTATCCAGCCGATGACCCAGGGGGAGGCAAGGTAATATGTGGAGGATTTGCCTCCCCCCTTTAACAATAGACTAATACATTTTTTAATATGGGGGCATGCCAGCTGCCCCTCCCTGCCCGCCCTTGGTATAGCCTGCATACATTCGTTAATTTTAGAATTAAACTTTAATTCATCGAAATTATCAAAGCTAACTATTACTTTTATCTAAATAATTTAAATATGATCTTAATTAATTATTAAATTTAATATCGTCCAAAGTCCTAAGTCGATTATAAATTGCTTATATTTTTGTTATATTTATAAACCATTATAGCAACCTAAAGAGTGTACTTAACACCCTAAAGAGTATACTGAACCTTCTAGAAGGTGTAGTAAAGGTGTGTACACCCTTTTGACTCCCTTATGAGACCCTTTTCACACCTTTTTAATTCCTCTAAAGGAGGCTTAACACCCTTTTAACACCACTTAAACACCCTATAACACCTTCTTTACACCCCTTTTTTTAAGAGTGTGACAGTGTTTTATACGGATAATAACATATTTAAACTAAATGAAGATCGTATGTGCCAGAATTAAGATATTCAACTTTCAAGGCTAAAATGAACAGTGTAATAATTGAAATCATTTTCGAGATCTGTCTCAGGTTTCGTTTCATTTATGACTATTTATAAAGGACGTTCCTGGTATACGCTAGATGGTTTCTGACAGTGTTTTATACGGATAATAACATATTTAAACTAAATGAAGATCGTATGTGCCAGAATTAAGATATTCAACTTTCAAGGCTAAAATGAAGAGTGTAATAATTGAAATCATTTTCGAGATCTGTCTCAGGTTTCGTTTCATTTATGACTATTTATAAAGGACGCTCCTGGTATACGCTAGATGGTTTCTGACAGTGTTTTTTACGGCTAATAACATATTTAAACTAAATGAAGATCGTATGTGCCAGAATTAAGATATTCAACTTTCAAGGCTAAAATGAAGAGTGTAATAATTGAAATCATTTTCGAGATCTGTCTCAGGTTTCGTTTCATTTATGACTATTTATAAAGGACGTTCCTGGTATACGCTAGATGGTTTCTGACAGCGTTTTTTACGGCTAATAACATATTTAAACTAAATGAAGATCGTATGTGCCAGAATTAAGATATTCAACTTTCAAGGCTAAAATGAACAGTGTAATAATTGAAATCATTTTCGAGATCTGTCTCAGGTTTCGTTTCATTTATGACTATTTATAAAGGACGTTCCTGGTATACGCTAGATGGTTTCTGACAGTGTTTTATACGGATAATAACATATTTAAACTAAATGAAGATCGTATGTGCCAGAATTAAGATATTCAACTTTCAAGGCTAAAATGAAGAGTGTAATGATTGAAATCATTTTCGAGATCTGTCTCAGGTTTCGTTTCATTTATGACTATTTATAAAGGACGCTCCTGGTATACGCTAGATGGTTTCTGACAGTGTTTTTTACGGCTAATAACATATTTAAACTAAATGAAGATCGTATGTGCCAGAATTAAGATATTCAACTTTCAAGGCTAAAATGAACAGTGTAATAATTGAAATCATTTTCGAGATCTGTCTCAGGTTTCGTTTCATTTATGACTATTTATAAAGGACGTTCCTGGTATACGCTAGATGGTTTCTGACAGTGTTTTATACGGATAATAACATATTTAAACTAAATGAAGATCGTATGTGCCAGAATTAAGATATTCAACTTTCAAGGCTAAAATGAACAGTGTAATAATTGAAATCATTTTCGAGATCTGTCTCAGGTTTCGTTTCATTTATGACTATTTATAAAGGACGTTCCTGGTATACGCTAGATGGTTTCTGACAGTGTTTTATACGGATAATAACATATTTAAACTAAATGAAGATCGTATGTGCCAGAATTAAGATATTCAACTTTCAAGGCTAAAATGAACAGTGTAATAATTGAAATCATTTTCGAGATCTGTCTCAGGTTTCGTTTCATTTATGACTATTTATAAATGACGTTCCTGGTATACGCTAGATGGTTTCTGACAGTGTTTTATACGGATAATAACATATTTAAACTAAATGAAGATCGTATGTGCCAGAATTAAGATATTCAACTTTCAAGGCTAAAATGAAGAGTGTAATAATTGAAATCATTTTCGAGATCTGTCTCAGGTTTCGTTTCATTTATGACTATTTATAAAGGACGCTCCTGGTATACGCTAGATGGTTTCTGACAGTGTTTTTTACGGCTAATAACATATTTAAACTAAATGAAGATCGTATGTGCCAGAATTAAGATATTCAACTTTCAAGGCTAAAATGAAGAGTGTAATAATTGAAATCATTTTCGAGATCTGTCTCAGGTTTCGTTTCATTTATGACTATTTATAAAGGACGTTCCTGGTATACGCTAGATGGTTTCTGACAGCGTTTTTTACGGCTAATAACATATTTAAACTAAATGAAGATCGTATGTGCCAGAATTAAGATATTCAACTTTCAAGGCTAAAATGAACAGTGTAATAATTGAAATCATTTTCGAGATCTGTCTTAGGTTTCGTTTCATTTATGACTATTTATAAAGGACGTTCCTGGTATACGCTAGATGGTTTCTGACAGTGTTTTATACGGATAATAACATATTTAAACTAAATGAAGATCGTATGTGCCAGAATTAAGATATTCAACTTTCAAGGCTAAAATGAACAGTGTAATAATTGAAATCATTTTCGAGATCTGTCTCAGGTTTCGTTTCATTTATGACTATTTATAAAGGACGTTCCTGGTATACGCTAGATGGTTTCTGACAGTGTTTTATACGGATAATAACATATTTAAACTAAATGAAGATCGTATGTGCCAGAATTAAGATATTCAACTTTCAAGGCTAAAATGAAGAGTGTAATAATTGAAATCATTTTCGAGATCTGTCTCAGGTTTCGTTTCATTTATGACTATTTATAAAGGACGTTCCTGGTATACGCTAGATGGTTTCTGACAGCGTTTTTTACGGCTAATAACATATTTAAACTAAATGAAGATCGTATGTGCCAGAATTAAGATATTCAACTTTCAAGGCTAAAATGAACAGTGTAATAATTGAAATCATTTTCGAGATCTGTCTCAGGTTTCGTTTCATTTATGACTATTTATAAAGGACGTTCCTGGTATACGCTAGATGGTTTCTGACAGTGTTTTATACGGATAATAACATATTTAAACTAAATGAAGATCGTATGTGCCAGAATTAAGATATTCAATTTTCAAGGCTAAAATGAACAGTGTAATAATTGAAATCATTTTCGAGATCTGTCTCAGGTTTCGTTTCATTTATGACTATTTATAAAGGACGTTCCTGGTATACGCTAGATGGTTTCTGACAGCGTTTTTTACGGCTAATAACATATTTAAACTAAATGAAGATCGTATGTGCCAGAATTAAGATATTCAACTTTCAAGGCTAAAATGAACAGTGTAATAATTGAAATCATTTTCGAGATCTGTCTCAGGTTTCGTTTCATTTATGACTATTTATAAAGGACGTTCCTGGTATACGCTAGATGGTTTCTGACAGTGTTTTATACGGATAATAACATATTTAAACTAAATGAAGATCGTATGTGCCAGAATTAAGATATTCAACTTTCAAGGCTAAAATGAAGAGTGTAATAATTGAAATCATTTTCGAGATCTGTCTCAGGTTTCGTTTCATTTATGACTATTTATAAAGGACGCTCCTGGTATACGCTAGATGGTTTCTGACAGTGTTTTTTACGGCTAATAACATATTTAAACTAAATGAAGATCGTATGTGCCAGAATTAAGATATTCAACTTTCAAGGCTAAAATGAACAGTGTAATAATTGAAATCATTTTCGAGATCTGTCTCAGGTTTCGTTTCATTTATGACTATTTATAAAGGACGTTCCTGGTATACGCTAGATGGTTTCTGACAGTGTTTTATACGTATAATAACATATTTAAACTAAATGAAGATCGTATGTGCCAGAATTAAGATATTCAACTTTCAAGGCTAAAATGAACAGTGTAATAATTGAAATCATTTTCGAGATCTGTCTCAGGTTTCGTTTCATTTATGACTATTTATAAAGGACGCTCCTGGTATACGCTAGATGGTTTCTGACAGTGTTTTTTACGGCTAATAACATATTTAAACTAAATGAAGATCGTATGTGCCAGAATTAAGATATTCAACTTTCAAGGCTAAAATGAACAGTGTAATAATTGAAATCATTTTCGAGATCTGTCTCAGGTTTCGTTTCATTTATGACTATTTATAAAGGACGTTCCTGGTATACGCTAGATGGTTTCTGACAGTGTTTTATACGGATAATAACATATTTAAACTAAATGAAGATCGTATGTGCCAGAATTAAGATATTCAACTTTCAAGGCTAAAATGAACAGTGTAATAATTGAAATCATTTTCGAGATCTGTCTCAGGTTTCGTTTCATTTATGACTATTTATAAAGGACGTTCCTGGTATACGCTAGATGGTTTCTGACAGTGTTTTATACGGATAATAACATATTTAAACTAAATGAAGATCGTATGTGCCAGAATTAAGATATTCAACTTTCAAGGCTAAAATGAAGAGTGTAATAATTGAAATCATTTTCGAGATCTGTCTCAGGTTTCGTTTCATTTATGACTATTTATAAAGGACGCTCCTGGTATACGCTAGATGGTTTCTGACAGTGTTTTTTACGGCTAATAACATATTTAAACTAAATGAAGATCGTATGTGCCAGAATTAAGATATTCAACTTTCAAGGCTAAAATGAAGAGTGTAATAATTGAAATCATTTTCGAGATCTGTCTCAGGTTTCGTTTCATTTATGACTATTTATAAAGGACGTTCCTGGTATACGCTAGATGGTTTCTGACAGCGTTTTTTACGGCTAATAACATATTTAAACTAAATGAAGATCGTATGTGCCAGAATTAAGATATTCAACTTTCAAGGCTAAAATGAACAGTGTAATAATTGAAATCATTTTCGAGATCTGTCTCAGGTTTCGTTTCATTTATGACTATTTATAAAGGTCGTTCCTGGTATACGCTAGATGGTTTCTGACAGTGTTTTATACGGATAATAACATATTTAAACTAAATGAAGATCGTATGTGCCAGAATTAAGATATTCAACTTTCAAGGCTAAAATGAACAGTGTAATAATTGAAATCATTTTCGAGATCTGTCTCAGGTTTCGTTTCATTTATGACTATTTATAAAGGACGTTCCTGGTATACGCTAGATGGTTTCTGACAGTGTTTTATACGGATAATAACATATTTAAACTAAATGAAGATCGTATGTGCCAGAATTAAGATATTCAACTTTCAAGGCTAAAATGAACAGTGTAATAATTGAAATCATTTTCGAGATCTGTCTCAGGTTTCGTTTCATTTATGACTATTTATAAAGGACGTTCCTGGTATACGCTAGATGGTTTCTGACAGTGTTTTATACGGATAATAACATATTTAAACTAAATGAAGATCGTATGTGCCAGAATTAAGATATTCAACTTTCAAGGCTAAAATGAAGAGTGTAATAATTGAAATCATTTTCGAGATCTGTCTCAGGCTTCGTTTCATTTATGACTATTTATAAAGGACGCTCCTGGTATACGCTAGATGGTTTCTGACAGTGTTTTTTACGGCTAATAACATATTTAAACTAAATGAAGATCGTATGTGCCAGAATTAAGATATTCAACTTTCAAGGCTAAAATGAACAGTGTAATAATTGAAATCATTTTCGAGATCTGTCTCAGGTTTCGTTTCATTTATGACTATTTATAAAGGACGTTCCTGGTATACGCTAGATGGTTTCTGACAGTGTTTTATACGGATAATAACATATTTAAACTAAATGAAGATCGTATGTGCCAGAATTAAGATATTCAACTTTCAAGGCTAAAATGAACAGTGTAATAATTGAAATTATTTTCGAGATCTGTCTCAGGTTTCGTTTCATTTATGACTATTTATAAAGGACGTTCCTGGTATACGCTAGATGGTTTCTGACAGTGTTTTATACGGATAATAACATATTTAAACTAAATGAAGATCGTATGTGCCAGAATTTAGATATTCAACTTTCAAGGCTAAAATGAACAGTGTAATAATTGAAATCATTTTCGAGATCTGTCTCAGGTTTCGTTTCATTTATGACTATTTATAAAGGACGTTCCTGGTATACGCTAGATGGTTTCTGACAGTGTTTTATACGGCTAATAACATATTTAAACTAAATGAAGATCGTATGTGCCAGAATTAAGATATTCAACTTTCAAGGCTAAAATGAAGAGTGTAATAATTGAAATCATTTTCGAGATCTGTCTCAGGTTTCGTTTCATTTATGACTATTTATAAAGGACGTTCCTGGTATACGCTAGATGGTTTCTGACAGCGTTTTTTACGGCTAATAACATATTTAAACTAAATGAAGATCGTATGTGCCAGAATTAAGATATTCAACTTTCAAGGCTAAAATGAACAGTGTAATAATTGAAATCATTTTCGAGATCTGTCTCAGGTTTCGTTTCATTTATGACTATTTATAAAGGACGTTCCTGGTATACGCTAGATGGTTTCTGACAGTGTTTTATACGGATAATAACATATTTAAACTAAATGAAGATCGTATGTGCCAGAATTAAGATATTCAACTTTCAAGGCTAAAATGAAGAGTGTAATAATTGAAATCATTTTCGAGATCTGTCTCAGGCTTCGTTTCATTTATGACTATTTATAAAGGACGCTCCTGGTATACGCTAGATGGTTTCTGACAGTGTTTTTTACGGCTAATAACATATTTAAACTAAATGAAGATCGTATGTGCCAGAATTAAGATATTCAACTTTCAAGGCTAAAATGAACAGTGTAATAATTGAAATCATTTTCGAGATCTGTCTCAGGTTTCGTTTCATTTATGACTATTTATAAAGGACGTTCCTGGTATACGCTAGATGGTTTCTGACAGTGTTTTATACGGATAATAACATATTTAAACTAAATGAAGATCGTATGTGCCAGAATTAAGATATTCAACTTTCAAGGCTAAAATGAACAGTGTAATAATTGAAATTATTTTCGAGATCTGTCTCAGGTTTCGTTTCATTTATGACTATTTATAAAGGACGTTCCTGGTATACGCTAGATGGTTTCTGACAGTGTTTTATACGGATAATAACATATTTAAACTAAATGAAGATCGTATGTGCCAGAATTAAGATATTCAACTTTCAAGGCTAAAATGAAGAGTGTAATAATTGAAATCATTTTGGAGAATCTACTCAGGTTTCCTTTCATTTATGACAAATTTATATGGACGTTCCCGGTATACGCTAGATGGTTTCAGACAGTGTTTTATACGGCTAATAACATATTTAAACTAAATGAAGATCGTATGTGCCAGAATTAAGATATTCAACTTTCAAGGCTAAAATGAAGAGTGTAATAATTGAAATCATTTTCGAGATCTGTCTCAGGTTTCGTTTCATTTATGACTATTTATAAAGGACGTTCCTGGTATACGCTAGATGGTTTCTGACAGCGTTTTTTACGGCTAATAACATATTTAAACTAAATGAAGATCGTATGTGCCAGAATTAAGATATTCAACTTTCAAGGCTAAAATGAACAGTGTAATAATTGAAATCATTTTCGAGATCTGTCTCAGGTTTCGTTTCATTTATGACTATTTATAAAGGACGTTCCTGGTATACGCTAGATGGTTTCTGACAGTGTTTTATACGGATAATAACATATTTAAACTAAATGAAGATCGTATGTGCCAGAATTAAGATATTCAACTTTCAAGGCTAAAATGAACAGTGTAATAATTGAAATCATTTTCGAGATCTGTCTCAGGTTTCGTTTCATTTATGACTATTTATAAAGGACGTTCCTGGTATACGCTAGATGGTTTCTGACAGTGTTTTATACGGATAATAACATATTTAAACTAAATGAAGATCGTATGTGCCAGAATTAAGATATTCAACTTTCAAGGCTAAAATGAACAGTGTAATAATTGAAATCATTTTCGAGATCTGTCTCAGGTTTCGTATCATTTATGACTATTTATAAAGGACGTTCCTGGTATACGCTAGATGGTTTCTGACAGTGTTTTATACGGATAATAACATATTTAAACTAAATGAAGATCGTATGTGCCAGAATTAAGATATTCAACTTTCAAGGCTAAAATGAAGAGTGTAATAATTGAAATCATTTTCGAGATCTGTCTCAGGTTTCGTTTCATTTATGACTATTTATAAAGGACGCTCCTGGTATACGCTAGATGGCTTCTGACAGTGTTTTTTACGGCTAATAACATATTTAAACTAAATGAAGATCGTATGTGCCAGAATTAAGATATTCAACTTTCAAGGCTAAAATGAACAGTGTAATAATTGAAATCATTTTCGAGATCTGTCTCAGGTTTCGTTTCATTTATGACTATTTATAAAGGACGTTCCTGGTATACGCTAGATGGTTTCTGACAGTGTTTTATACGGATAATAACATATTTAAACTAAATGAAGATCGTATGTGCCAGAATTAAGATATTCAACTTTCAAGGCTAAAATGAAGAGTGTAATAATTGAAATCATTTTCGAGATCTGTCTCAGGTTTCGTTTCATTTATGACTATTTATAAAGGACGTTCCTGGTATACGCTAGATGGTTTCTGACAGTGTTTTATACGGATAATAACATATTTAAACTAAATGAAGATCGTATGTGCCAGAATTAAGATATTCAACTTTCAAGGCTAAAATGAAGAGTGTAATAATTGAAATCATTTTGGAGAATCTACTCAGGTTTCCTTTCATTTATGACAAATTTATATGGACGTTCCCGGTATACGCTAGATGGTTTCAGACAGTGTTTTATACGGCTAATAACATATTTAAACTAAATGAAGATCGTATGTGCCAGAATTAAGATATTCAACTTTCAAGGCTAAAATGAAGAGTGTAATAATTGAAATCATTTTCGAGATCTGTCTCAGGTTTCGTTTCATTTATGACTATTTATAAAGGACGTTCCTGGTATACGCTAGATGGTTTCTGACAGCGTTTTTTACGGCTAATAACATATTTAAACTAAATGAAGATCGTATGTGCCAGAATTAAGATATTCAACTTTCAAGGCTAAAATGAACAGTGTAATAATTGAAATCATTTTCGAGATCTGTCTCAGGTTTCGTTTCATTTATGACTATTTATAAAGGACGTTCCTTTATAAAGTTGAATATCTTAATTCTGGCACATACGATCTTCATTTAGTTTAAATATGTTATTATCCGTATAAAACACTGTCAGAAACCATCTAGCGTATACCAGGAACGTCCTTTATAAATAGTCATAAATGAAACGAAACCTGAGACAGATCTCGAAAATGATTTCAATTATTACACTGTTCATTTTAGCCTTGAAAGTTGAATATCTTAATTCTGGCACATACGATCTTCATTTAGTTTAAATATGTTATTAGCCGTAAAAAACACTGTCAGAAACCATCTAGCGTATACCAGGAGCGTCCTTTATAAATAGTCATAAATGAAACGAAGCCTGAGACAGATCTCGAAAATGATTTCAATTATTACACTCTTCATTTTAGCCTTGAAAGTTGAATATCTTAATTCTGGCACATACGATCTTCATTTAGTTTAAATATGTTATTATCCGTATAAAACACTGTCAGAAACCATCTAGCGTATACCAGGAACGTCCTTTATAAATAGTCATAAATGAAACGAAACCTGAGACAGATCTCGAAAATGATTTCAATTATTACACTGTTCATTTTAGCCTTGAAAGTTGAATATCTTAATTCTGGCACATACGATCTTCATTTAGTTTAAATATGTTATTATCCGTATAAAACACTGTCAGAAACCATCTAGCGTATACCAGGAACGTCCTTTATAAATAGTCATAAATGAAACGAAACCTGAGACAGATCTCGAAAATGATTTCAATTATTACACTGTTCATTTTAGCCTTGAAAGTTGAATATCTTAATTCTGGCACATACGATCTTCATTTAGTTTAAATATGTTATTATCCGTATAAAACACTGTCAGAAACCATCTAGCGTATACCAGGAACGTCCTTTATAAATAGTCATAAATGAAACGAAACCTGAGACAGATCTCGAAAATGATTTCAATTATTACACTGTTCATTTTAGCCTTGAAAGTTGAATATCTTAATTCTGGCACATACGATCTTCATTTAGTTTAAATATGTTATTAGCCGTAAAAAACGCTGTCAGAAACCATCTAGCGTATACCAGGAACGTCCTTTATAAATAGTCATAAATGAAACGAAACCTGAGACAGATCTCGAAAATGATTTCAATTATTACACTCTTCATTTTAGCCTTGAAAGTTGAATATCTTAATTCTGGCACATACGATCTTCATTTAGTTTAAATATGTTATTAGCCGTAAAAAACACTGTCAGAAACCATCTAGCGTATACCAGGAGCGTCCTTTATAAATAGTCATAAATGAAACGAAACCTGAGACAGATCTCGAAAATGATTTCAATTATTACACTCTTCATTTTAGCCTTGAAAGTTGAATATCTTAATTCTGGCACATACGATCTTCATTTAGTTTAAATATGTTATTATCCGTATAAAACACTGTCAGAAACCATCTAGCGTATACCAGGAACGTCCTTTATAAATAGTCATAAATGAAACGAAACCTGAGACAGATCTCGAAAATGATTTCAATTATTACACTGTTCATTTTAGCCTTGAAAGTTGAATATCTTAATTCTGGCACATACGATCTTCATTTAGTTTAAATATGTTATTATCCGTATAAAACACTGTCAGAAACCATCTAGCGTATACCAGGAACGTCCTTTATAAATAGTCATAAATGAAACGAAACCTGAGACAGATCTCGAAAATGATTTCAATTATTACACTGTTCATTTTAGCCTTGAAAGTTGAATATCTTAATTCTGGCACATACGATCTTCATTTAGTTTAAATATGTTATTAGCCGTAAAAAACACTGTCAGAAACCATCTAGCGTATACCAGGAGCGTCCTTTATAAATAGTCATAAATGAAACGAAACCTGAGACAGATCTCGAAAATGATTTCAATTATTACACTGTTCATTTTAGCCTTGAAAGTTGAATATCTTAATTCTGGCACATACGATCTTCATTTAGTTTAAATATGTTATTATACGTATAAAACACTGTCAGAAACCATCTAGCGTATACCAGGAACGTCCTTTATAAATAGTCATAAATGAAACGAAACCTGAGACAGATCTCGAAAATGATTTCAATTATTACACTGTTCATTTTAGCCTTGAAAGTTGAATATCTTAATTCTGGCACATACGATCTTCATTTAGTTTAAATATGTTATTAGCCGTAAAAAACACTGTCAGAAACCATCTAGCGTATACCAGGAGCGTCCTTTATAAATAGTCATAAATGAAACGAAACCTGAGACAGATCTCGAAAATGATTTCAATTATTACACTCTTCATTTTAGCCTTGAAAGTTGAATATCTTAATTCTGGCACATACGATCTTCATTTAGTTTAAATATGTTATTATCCGTATAAAACACTGTCAGAAACCATCTAGCGTATACCAGGAACGTCCTTTATAAATAGTCATAAATGAAACGAAACCTGAGACAGATCTCGAAAATGATTTCAATTATTACACTGTTCATTTTAGCCTTGAAAGTTGAATATCTTAATTCTGGCACATACGATCTTCATTTAGTTTAAATATGTTATTAGCCGTAAAAAACGCTGTCAGAAACCATCTAGCGTATACCAGAAACGTCCTTTATAAATAGTCATAAATGAAACGAAACCTGAGACAGATCTCGAAAATGATTTCAATTATTACACTGTTCATTTTAGCCTTGAAAGTTGAATATCTTAATTCTGGCACATACGATCTTCATTTAGTTTAAATATGTTATTATCCGTATAAAACACTGTCAGAAACCATCTAGCGTATACCAGGAACGTCCTTTATAAATAGTCATAAATGAAACGAAACCTGAGACAGATCTCGAAAATGATTTCAATTATTACACTGTTCATTTTAGCCTTGAAAGTTGAATATCTTAATTCTGGCACATACGATCTTCATTTAGTTTAAATATGTTATTAGCCGTAAAAAACGCTGTCAGAAACCATCTAGCGTATACCAGGAACGTCCTTTATAAATAGTCATAAATGAAACGAAACCTGAGACAGATCTCGAAAATGATTTCAATTATTACACTCTTCATTTTAGCCTTGAAAGTTGAATATCTTAATTCTGGCACATACGATCTTCATTTAGTTTAAATATGTTATTATCCGTATAAAACACTGTCAGAAACCATCTAGCGTATACCAGGAACGTCCTTTATAAATAGTCATAAATGAAACGAAACCTGAGACAGATCTCGAAAATGATTTCAATTATTACACTGTTCATTTTAGCCTTGAAAGTTGAATATCTTAATTCTGGCACATACGATCTTCATTTAGTTTAAATATGTTATTATCCGTATAAAACACTGTCAGAAACCATCTAGCGTATACCAGGAACGTCCTTTATAAATAGTCATAAATGAAACGAAACCTGAGACAGATCTCGAAAATGATTTCAATTATTACACTGTTCATTTTAGCCTTGAAAGTTGAATATCTTAATTCTGGCACATACGATCTTCATTTAGTTTAAATATGTTATTAGCCGTAAAAAACACTGTCAGAAACCATCTAGCGTATACCAGGAGCGTCCTTTATAAATAGTCATAAATGAAACGAAACCTGAGACAGATCTCGAAAATGATTTCAATTATTACACTGTTCATTTTTGCCTTGAAAGTTGAATATCTTAATTCTGGCACATACGATCTTCATTTAGTTTAAATATGTTATTATACGTATAAAACACTGTCAGAAACCATCTAGCGTATACCAGGAACGTCCTTTATAAATAGTCATAAATGAAACGAAACCTGAGACAGATCTCGAAAATGATTTCAATTATTACACTGTTCATTTTAGCCTTGAAAGTTGAATATCTTAATTCTGGCACATACGATCTTCATTTAGTTTAAATATGTTATTAGCCGTAAAAAACACTGTCAGAAACCATCTAGCGTATACCAGGAGCGTCCTTTATAAATAGTCATAAATGAAACGAAACCTGAGACAGATCTCGAAAATGATTTCAATTATTACACTCTTCATTTTAGCCTTGAAAGTTGAATATCTTAATTCTGGCACATACGATCTTCATTTAGTTTAAATATGTTATTATCCGTATAAAACACTGTCAGAAACCATCTAGCGTATACCAGGAACGTCCTTTATAAATAGTCATAAATGAAACGAAACCTGAGACAGATCTCGAAAATGATTTCAATTATTACACTGTTCATTTTAGCCTTGAAAGTTGAATATCTTAATTCTGGCACATACGATCTTCATTTAGTTTAAATATGTTATTAGCCGTAAAAAACGCTGTCAGAAACCATCTAGCGTATACCAGGAACGTCCTTTATAAATAGTCATAAATGAAACGAAACCTGAGACAGATCTCGAAAATGATTTCAATTATTACACTGTTCATTTTAGCCTTGAAAGTTGAATATCTTAATTCTGGCACATACGATCTTCATTTAGTTTAAATATGTTATTATCCGTATAAAACACTGTCAGAAACCATCTAGCGTATACCAGGAACGTCCTTTATAAATAGTCATAAATGAAACGAAACCTGAGACAGATCTCGAAAATGATTTCAATTATTACACTGTTCATTTTAGCCTTGAAAGTTGAATATCTTAATTCTGGCACATACGATCTTCATTTAGTTTAAATATGTTATTAGCCGTAAAAAACGCTGTCAGAAACCATCTAGCGTATACCAGGAACGTCCTTTATAAATAGTCATAAATGAAACGAAACCTGAGACAGATCTCGAAAATGATTTCAATTATTACACTCTTCATTTTAGCCTTGAAAGTTGAATATCTTAATTCTGGCACATACGATCTTCATTTAGTTTAAATATGTTATTATCCGTATAAAACACTGTCAGAAACCATCTAGCGTATACCAGGAACGTCCTTTATAAATAGTCATAAATGAAACGAAACCTGAGACAGATCTCGAAAATGATTTCAATTATTACACTGTTCATTTTAGCCTTGAAAGTTGAATATCTTAATTCTGGCACATACGATCTTCATTTAGTTTAAATATGTTATTATCCGTATAAAACACTGTCAGAAACCATCTAGCGTATACCAGGAACGTCCTTTATAAATAGTCATAAATGAAACGAAACCTGAGACAGATCTCGAAAATGATTTCAATTATTACACTGTTCATTTTAGCCTTGAAAGTTGAATATCTTAATTCTGGCACATACGATCTTCATTTAGTTTAAATATGTTATTAGCCGTAAAAAACGCTGTCAGAAACCATCTAGCGTATACCAGGAACGTCCTTTATAAATAGTCATAAATGAAACGAAACCTGAGACAGATCTCGAAAATGATTTCAATTATTACACTCTTCATTTTAGCCTTGAAAGTTGAATATCTTAATTCTGGCACATACGATCTTCATTTAGTTTAAATATGTTATTAGCCGTAAAAAACACTGTCAGAAACCATCTAGCGTATACCAGGAGCGTCCTTTATAAATAGTCATAAATGAAACGAAACCTGAGACAGATCTCGAAAATGATTTCAATTATTACACTCTTCATTTTAGCCTTGAAAGTTGAATATCTTAATTCTGGCACATACGATCTTCATTTAGTTTAAATATGTTATTATCCGTATAAAACACTGTCAGAAACCATCTAGCGTATACCAGGAACGTCATTTATAAATAGTCATAAATGAAACGAAACCTGAGACAGATCTCGAAAATGATTTCAATTATTACACTGTTCATTTTAGCCTTGAAAGTTGAATATCTTAATTCTGGCACATACGATCTTCATTTAGTTTAAATATGTTATTATCCGTATAAAACACTGTCAGAAACCATCTAGCGTATACCAGGAACGTCCTTTATAAATAGTCATAAATGAAACGAAACCTGAGACAGATCTCGAAAATGATTTCAATTATTACACTGTTCATTTTAGCCTTGAAAGTTGAATATCTTAATTCTGGCACATACGATCTTCATTTAGTTTAAATATGTTATTATCCGTATAAAACACTGTCAGAAACCATCTAGCGTATACCAGGAACGTCCTTTATAAATAGTCATAAATGAAACGAAACCTGAGACAGATCTCGAAAATGATTTCAATTATTACACTGTTCATTTTAGCCTTGAAAGTTGAATATCTTAATTCTGGCACATACGATCTTCATTTAGTTTAAATATGTTATTAGCCGTAAAAAACACTGTCAGAAACCATCTAGCGTATACCAGGAGCGTCCTTTATAAATAGTCATAAATGAAACGAAACCTGAGACAGATCTCGAAAATGATTTCAATCATTACACTCTTCATTTTAGCCTTGAAAGTTGAATATCTTAATTCTGGCACATACGATCTTCATTTAGTTTAAATATGTTATTATCCGTATAAAACACTGTCAGAAACCATCTAGCGTATACCAGGAACGTCCTTTATAAATAGTCATAAATGAAACGAAACCTGAGACAGATCTCGAAAATGATTTCAATTATTACACTGTTCATTTTAGCCTTGAAAGTTGAATATCTTAATTCTGGCACATACGATCTTCATTTAGTTTAAATATGTTATTAGCCGTAAAAAACGCTGTCAGAAACCATCTAGCGTATACCAGGAACGTCCTTTATAAATAGTCATAAATGAAACGAAACCTGAGACAGATCTCGAAAATGATTTCAATTATTACACTCTTCATTTTAGCCTTGAAAGTTGAATATCTTAATTCTGGCACATACGATCTTCATTTAGTTTAAATATGTTATTAGCCGTAAAAAACACTGTCAGAAACCATCTAGCGTATACCAGGAGCGTCCTTTATAAATAGTCATAAATGAAACGAAACCTGAGACAGATCTCGAAAATGATTTCAATTATTACACTCTTCATTTTAGCCTTGAAAGTTGAATATCTTAATTCTGGCACATACGATCTTCATTTAGTTTAAATATGTTATTATCCGTATAAAACACTGTCAGAAACCATCTAGCGTATACCAGGAACGTCCTTTATAAATAGTCATAAATGAAACGAAACCTGAGACAGATCTCGAAAATGATTTCAATTATTACACTGTTCATTTTAGCCTTGAAAGTTGAATATCTTAATTCTGGCACATACGATCTTCATTTAGTTTAAATATGTTATTATCCGTATAAAACACTGTCACACTCTTAAAAAAAGGGGTGTAAAGAAGGTGTTATAGGGTGTTTAAGTGGTGTTAAAAGGGTGTTAAGCCTCCTTTAGAGGAATTAAAAAGGTGTGAAAAGGGTCTCATAAGGGAGTCAAAAGGGTGTACACACCTTTACTACACCTTCTAGAAGGTTCAGTATACTCTTTAGGGTGTTAAGTACACTCTTTAGGTTGCTATAATGGTTTATAAATATAACAAAAATATAAGCAATTTATAATCGACTTAGGACTTTGGACGATATTAAATTTAATAATTAATTAAGATCATATTTAAATTATTTAGATAAAAGTAATAGTTAGCTTTGATAATTTCGATGAATTAAAGTTTAATTCTAAAATTAACGAATGTATGCAGGCTATACCAAGGGCGGGCAGGGAGGGGCAGCTGGCATGCCCCCATATTAAAAAATGTATTAGTCTATTGTTAAAGGGGGGAGGCAAATCCTCCACATATTACCTTGCCTCCCCCTGGGTCATCGGCTGGATACGCTCTTGCAGGCTGTCATGCAGATAATTTATTTAAATCTGTGAACTTTTTATAAATTAAATCACGATAAACTTTTAAACTAGGTAACCAAAACTAAGCTTTTTAACATGAAATCAAAAAGCTTTAAACACGGTAAAATTAATTTAATCGTCTACACTGAAATCTAGTTAATTTCATTAACTATATAATAATTCTTTAATACAACCATGATTTTTTAAATGAAGAATAAAATTTTCTATAAAAATACATTTTATTTATATTGAATCAAATTAAAAGTGATAAACTAAAATTCATTTATATTGAATAAATTTAATTGTGAGAAATTAATTTTTCATTTGTATTGAATTAATTTAATATACATAAGCTAAATTTATTTTATATGGAATAAATTTAAAATTGATAAACGAAATTTCATTTATATTGAATAAATTTAATATTGATAAACTAAATTTCATTTATAATGAATAAATTTAGTAGTGATAAACTAAATTTTACTTATGTTTATTTCAAATTAATAAATGAAATTTTGTTCATTTTCTTCAATATTAATAAATAAGATTTAGATAACTGATTTCAGTTTAGCAATTTACAAGCAAAATTAATTTTCTCTTTTTTTTCACTACAATGTTTTTATTATTTTTCTTTTTTTTTACTACAATGATTTTATTATTTTAACTCTTTGTTGATCTTCGATGAGGTTAAAAATACTTTTATAAAATTAGTAAACTCCAAATTTAAGAGGAACGTAAAATTTTTCATTTACATTATATTTGCTTAGCATTTGATAGTTCTTTTCTTTACCAGCTTTCATTATTTTCCAGGAATAATTATTCCCTGCTGAAACAGGAATTTCATAGGCATGCAATCTTTTAATAAAAAATGGCTTTTTTAGTACTATCCCACAAAGTATCAGCTCATTTTTATAAGAAATAATGTGCTTGATTTCAAAAAAAGATGTTATTTTAGAGTTTTCCAAATCATTAACGAAAAGGTTTCCCACACAATATTCTATAGTGTCGTAAATAGCAAAACGCACGGAGTATAGTTTATTTGGTATTTCATTACCTAACAAACCCTGTAAATCAATGGGCAAATCTGTCTTGTCAATTAAAATTCCACATGAGGTTTTTTCTATTCCAGGGGATTTTTCTACTAGCCAGTTATAGCATTGATAAAACTGGTGTCTTTTTGAAAGGGTCTGTGTTATGTTTTTAAAATTATTTGTTACTTCGCAAATTTCCTTAAAATAATTGTGTTTGCTTTCGAAACGAATGCAAGAAATGTATCGTAAGGGGCCAAATTTTTTTAAACAGGTAATGTAATGCACCATATAATGAAATTTAGGTGTCATAAAGTTATCGCCACAAATCCTTTTAACATTTTTCAGAAAATTTGTTATTTTAGTATTTAAGAGAGGCAAATGTCCCATTACAATGTTGGAGGCAAACAAGTAGTCACATATCTCTCGAAGTTCCAAGTAGAGTTTACAAACCTCATCATTTTCTGGCCACAGCTCGCCTAACAAAAGCGGTAATAACCTAAAAAGGCAAAACATTTCACTTGCTGTTCCTTTAAGGTTGGAATTGCCAAGAATTGCGCTTCTTATTTGAATTTGTGGACGATTTCTTTCGACTCTGCCGTAGGGAAAATTGATAATTCGTTGATTTATCTTGTCTAAATCTAAGATGCCAATTGTTATTAAATGATTAAGTAAAAATTTCAAAATTTTTGGAATAACGCCTTCTTGCAAATCATGCATAATGTCTACTGGTAATTGTTGTGTTATATCAAAATGTTTTAGCTTCAGTAACGGACTTTTTGACCGAACTCCATAAATTGAGCCTTCAGCATCATCCAGCTCTAAGCATTGCAAATGATAGAGATGTCTTTCCATGGTTCTTAAAATAACATCACTTTCCTTAACGTTATTACTAATTTCTGAATAGTCTATTAAACAAAAGCGACAGATTCTTCCGCAGTTGAAGTTTTGATTGAAGCCTCCGAGCTTGTGAAGCCCCAAATTGTCACCAGAAAATATTGTGGCAAAGCCTTTCACAATCTTATTTTCACTTTTGATGTACAATCCTTTTGTTGATAGTTCGTTTAAATCGAATAAAAGTGGCCGAAAAACTTCGTCCCACCCATATTTATCCACATTGCAAGATTTTGCCAGAAAAACTAACTGAATGTCGCTTAACTTGGAACGATATTTGTTCTTCCGATTTAATAGTGAAAAGTAACATCCGATAAGTTTGTTTTTTCCCCTCTTTGATCCTAGGGGGTTTGCCACTTCAAATTCATCGAGATAAATTTGCAATTGCATGGTATTAGCACCATAATTTGATATTACCTCCTGTGACACGCTTCCTTCAGTAAAGTGTGATATTTCTCCAGGATTGTTTAAGTTTTCCTTTGCGTGTCTCGACCGTTCTTCGGGTTGCTCATACATGTGTTCGAGTACTTTCAAAATAGGTACATAATGAAAGTAATGGTTTTTGGCATTCTCATCAGTCGGATGTGTGAATGAAAATTGAACAGGCTGAACCATTCCTAAATTCGACGAGCAAAATGCTGTCATTTTGTATTTTGTATTTACGCTAAGAAAAGCTTCCTGATATTTCCATTTAGTTTTGGAAAGAACGTTTTCATCCAACTCTATATGCCTTTCTCTAAGTATTTCCATTATGTCTGAAATCTGTGATGTTAAAATATCCAGGCAAAAGCTCAAGAGATCATTGGTTAGATTTTCCACCACACTATATGGAAGTAAATGGTTCTCTCTGTATTTTAACAAAAGCTTCATTATAAGCTCTCTTATTTCTGGTGCCGTCATATTTCTCACATCTTCGTTGTGTTGTGCGTCAACATTTTCTTCGCAATTTTCTTCAACATTCAAGAGATTTTCTACTTCTATACCTTCAATATTAACTTGATTAATTTCTTCAAAGCGAGCGTCGTCTCTCAGAACATTTTTGTGTTTTTTATAAACGTGACTACGGTAACTTCCTAAATTCTTATAAACAATTTCACAATTTTCAAGGCCACAACGAACACTAAAATTAGGATCACTTCCATGTTTTTTTTTCATGTGCGAGATTAATAAAGTCAAAGTTTTAGCGTGAAAGATGCACTTTTTCTTTGGGCATTTGTGAAGCTGAATTCTATTCATTTTATATTCAATATCACTGGTAAACTTACTAAGAAACTAAGTCAAAGCAGCCCTTATTTACAGATTATTATACGAAACCTCACTAAGGCCTAAACCAGAACGATACAGACAAGACCAGCTGATCTGACGTCACTGAAAAGCATGGACTCTTTACCCTATCCTTTGGTAACAGCTGACTAATGGCCTTGGCGGCTTGGCCTTCGTTCGAGCTCGTTTCTGTTTTTTTCCTGAAACAGGTCTGCCAGCTTTGCTGACTTATATTATTATTTTACACTGGATAAAAAGAGTAGTTCAGAACTTTAAAATTAACTCAGCCACTACTGCAAAATATTGTATTTTCAAATAGTTAAAACACTTTAATTTTAAGTATTGAACTTTTCCGAATATTGTATCATTTAGCAAAGCACGCTTACAAAAGTCTTGTATGGCAGCCCTGTACCCTCACCAAAAAACCCTTTCGCTTATCAGTTCACTCACCTATACCGCATGGGGCGCCCCCCAGATTTTTCTTTCAATCCGTACACATGGTTCCATGTAACGAAGTAGAACATAGCGGCCGCACCGCCGCCGCTATTTTTTACCTCTCTGCTTCACGTTTATATCTGGATCCCCTTGTTCCCTTATTAAAGGGAACTGCCAGGACTCTTTTCCCCGAAATCTTCCCTTTTTGTAAGTTTTGTTACCATACCAAGTTCCAGGCTCCATTTTGTACAAAACAACGGAAAAGCGCGAATCATCGAAAAACCTATCGGCCCGTGTTCCGTGTAGTTTGGTTTTAAGTTTAAGAAATAATGCCTTCATATATTACGTGTCTTATTTGTGTTGGAAATAGTAAAAAAAAGTTAAAATTAAACAAATTGAACAATGAGGGAGATTCAAGTTTGGACCATTTAAAAGAGTGTATTTTAGAAAATTCCATTTTCAAGGATTTGAATTTAAGCCGAGTCGAATTTCAGGTAAGATTTTATAAATTTATTTCTTAAAAGAGTTTCAAATATATAAAAATATAAGGACTGAAACATCAGAAATAAAATTGTTATTTTATAACTCAAAAGGCCGTTGCTGTAACTGGGCTCCAACTAAAACATGTGTAAACAGATAAATTTTTGTTTTAAATAGTTTGCAACTACAACTTTTTTTCCTATACGATTAAACATAATGTATCAATCCGCCTCAATTTTGGCGATTAAGTTAACTCCTCTTGAACAGAGGTAAAGCCCTGGTGGTTAGCTGCGAGAATGATAAACTCGTATTGACGCCAGTTAACTTATGTTCAATCCACGCGGTTTCTACTTCCTATCTCTTACCTCTGTGTAGCCCCCCTACTGGGCACGCGCAGTGTTCCCATATACAACTTCATAACAATCGGGCCATGTTCTTTCCCCTTATTATTTGAACACGTTTTGCATCCTATATATAGTCAAATAATTTTTGGTATTGCAAACTTAGTATGGTACGAACTATTTCATATAAATTTGAAACTATCTTTACTACATTAAATCTGAAACGAAACTATTAAGACTTAAATGTTTGAATATTTTAAGACGTATGATGAAGATTTTGGACAAGACGTTGACTTGGACAGTGACTGCATTATCAGAGATAAAATGATAATAAAAGTTGTGGTACGTAATTAATTTAAAGGAAAGACAATGTTAATTTTACTAGAGCCTAATATAATTCTCAAAGGAAAATGTTGATGTAAGAAGTGAAAACCCAAAGAAAAAACTTTGTCTTGACTCAAGTGAATCTAGGAATACAGATGTAAATCCCAATATCATTAATAATCTCTTAATTTATATAACTGAAATTTGTATATTCATTAATTTAGGTTGAAGAGCTTTCGGATGAGGAACAGCAGGAGTGCTGGTAACTTATTTTTAAAAGATTCAATTTTTATAAGTTATTGAGACTTTTATTTTTAGTGTTGTTAGCAATGAAAAGAAAATAATAGAAGCAGAGAAACTATCTAGATCAAAATTCGCCATTGAATATAAGTTACCGGAAATACCAAAATACTTCATCGACAAGGAGAAATATGATTCTTCAAATGAAGAGGAAAGAAAAAACATGGATAGAGGAATAGTCAATGTTCTCTATCACAGCTTAATTGATGTATATTCTGTGTAAGTGTCAAGCATTAGGTTTAGCATAGTTTAAAAATTAAACAAGTTGATGCCATTTCCAATTTATTAGGTATTCTATTTATCTTCCCTTACAAATAAATTATTTTACTAATATTTTTTTCTAGTTATATACCTTCATACTTAATTGTCGGAGAAAAACTAGTAAGAGAGTATCCACATTTGGGCGAAGGAGTGAGTATGAAGCTGTGGTAACATTTCAATGTAATTAACTGTTTTTTCATGTAGAAAAAATGGCAGAGCCTGTTGAAGAACAAATTTAAAAATTTTCGGAGAAAACTTAAAGACATTCCAGACGTGGAAGAAAAAAGGAAAAAGTATGCGGGAAAGTTGAATGGAAAATCTAAAAATAGAAAAGATACAGCTGATAAAGGTGTTACAACTGCTGCTATAGTTACTGCCACAGTCAGAGAAACCAGTTTAACAGTATCATCTCTTACAGAACTGACTAAGAGGCCACTATCTTTTATTCATATGAATGAACGTGAATTAGACATCGAGGACATGAATCTTGGCTCAGACATTTCTCCTCGCGTTTGTCCATCATTTGGCGTCACAGCTTCTCCAGCATCTGGTGTCACAGCTTCTCCAACATCTGACGTCACAGCTTCTCCAACATCTGGCGTCACAGCCTCTCCAGACAAGGCTCTTAATTCTGTGAGTGCTTTTTGGTTTAGATAATGTATTTTTACAAAAGTTCAATAGTTACAGTTAAATTTATTAATATATATTTTCCAGAGTGTACAATTTTTTGAAGATGAAAGGAGTATTAAAGCGCACAAAAAACGAATGATAGAAGAACTTAAAAAAACTGCTCCTGACTTCAGGATTATCAACAGCAAGATGGATAAAACATTTGCTGAAAGATTTGCCGAAATCAAAGAAGGAAAAAATTTAGAAGTAATATTGGAACACTATCCAGCTCTTCAGGATAATAACCAGGTTTGGAGATTTGCCACGCTTAATCGCGACAGAACCAACTCATAACTCTTTAGTTTAATTCGACCTAAATTACTTATATTTTCATTTGTTTTTAAAATAATTTTTCCTGTGATATAGCTTTTACTGGAGTTTCATCGCATAACCAAAGTTGATATAGAGAAGAAGCTTAAAACGTCTTTGACGGACTTAACTGATAAAATTTGGAATAATTCACCGCCTATTGCAAAGGGTTTAAAAACTTCACTAGTTTCAGAAGTAAATGAGGAAATAGACGAGTCACGCAAGAAAGAAAAGAAGTTGATAGGGTCCTTTTTATTGCTTCCTAGCTTTGTCAAGGAGCATCACAATAGGGTTTTTTTTAATCAAAACAGTACTGAAACCCAAATACCGACTGAACCAGTCATAGTTTTTAGGGGTAAGGAAATAATAAGTGCAAAAAATTTTTACATACATATTGATTCAGAAAGGTTTCTTGAAACCAATAATTTTATAACTGCTATTTGCATATGGTTCAGTTCCTATTGGGTGTTCAACATTGCATATGCAAACAAAATTGCTAAGTGCCTTGCATTAATTAAAACTGAATTATTGGGCATGAACAATAGTAATCGTAGTCAGTCATTGCTGACTGCGATTTCTACTTTGCATGGCACGCAATGTAAAGTCAATTTACGAAAAAAATGTAAAATGTAAAAAAATTAAGTGTTTAATTTTGGATTGAATTAAAGAAATCTGTTTTATAAATTTAATTAGTAGATTATTGCCACTTCAAGAGGTGTTAATACCCTCCTTAAAACCGGTACTATTACACTCTAAAAGGTGTTAATAAACTCCTTAAAATAGGTAATACTACACTCTAAAGGGTGTTTTTAACCTCCTTAAAACGTGTTATATTACACTCTTAAGGAGATTTAAAGCAACCCTTAAACAGGTATATATACACTCTAAAAGGTGTAAATAAACTCCTTAAAATAGGTAATATTACACTCTAAAGGGTGTTTTAACTTCCTTAAAATAGGTAATATTACACTCTAAAGGGTGTTTTAACCTCCTTAAAACGTGTTATATTACACTCTAAAGGGTGTTTAAACCTCCTTAAAACGTGTTATATTACACTCTTAAGGAGATTTAAAACAACCCTTAAACAGGTATATATACACTCTAAATGGTGTTAATAAACTCCTTAAAATAGGTAATATTACACCATTAAGGGTGTTTTAAGTCTTTGACCCTTCTTCAAACAGGCAAATTTACTCTCCATAGGGTGTATATAGCCACACAATGGAGTGTTCTTTTAAGCCTGTAAAGGAATACTTTAATACCAGAAAGGGTGTTATTCCAGAATCGAAAAGGTGTTAATTAAGTACTCAAAAGGTGACGTATTTGTAGCAGGAGAAAGTCCTCATTGGGGTGTCAAGAAACACCCTTTTTTTTAAGAGTGCAGAAACCATCTAGCGTATACCAGGAACGTCATTTATAAATAGTCATAAATGAAACGAAACCTGAGACAGATCTCGAAAATGATTTCAATTATTACACTGTTCATTTTAGCCTTGAAAGTTGAATATCTTAATTCTGGCACATACGATCTTCATTTAGTTTAAATATGTTATTATCCGTATAAAACACTGTCAGAAACCATCTAGCGTATACCAGGAACGTCCTTTATAAATAGTCATAAATGAAACGAAACCTGAGACAGATCTCGAAAATGATTTCAATTATTACACTGTTCATTTTAGCCTTGAAAGTTGAATATCTTAATTCTGGCACATACGATCTTCATTTAGTTTAAATATGTTATTATCCGTATAAAACACTGTCAGAAACCATCTAGCGTATACCAGGAACGTCCTTTATAAATAGTCATAAATGAAACGAAACCTGAGACAGATCTCGAAAATGATTTCAATTATTACACTGTTCATTTTAGCCTTGAAAGTTGAATATCTTAATTCTGGCACATACGATCTTCATTTAGTTTAAATATGTTATTATCCGTATAAAACACTGTCAGAAACCATCTAGCGTATACCAGGAACGTCCTTTATAAATAGTCATAAATGAAACGAAACCTGAGACAGATCTCGAAAATGATTTCAATTATTACACTGTTCATTTTAGCCTTGAAAGTTGAATATCTTAATTCTGGCACATACGATCTTCATTTAGTTTAAATATGTTATTAGCCGTAAAAAACACTGTCAGAAACCATCTAGCGTATACCAGGAGCGTCCTTTATAAATAGTCATAAATGAAACGAAACCTGAGACAGATCTCGAAAATGATTTCAATTATTACACTGTTCATTTTAGCCTTGAAAGTTGAATATCTTAATTCTGGCACATACGATCTTCATTTAGTTTAAATATGTTATTATCCGTATAAAACACTGTCAGAAACCATCTAGCGTATACCAGGAACGTCCTTTATAAATAGTCATAAATGAAACGAAACCTGAGACAGATCTCGAAAATGATTTCAATTATTACACTGTTCATTTTAGCCTTGAAAGTTGAATATCTTAATTCTGGCACATACGATCTTCATTTAGTTTAAATATGTTATTATCCGTATAAAACACTGTCAGAAACCATCTAGCGTATACCAGGAACGTCCTTTATAAATAGTCATAAATGAAACGAAACCTGAGACAGATCTCGAAAATGATTTCAATTATTACACTGTTCATTTTAGCCTTGAAAGTTGAATATCTTAATTCTGGCACATACGATCTTCATTTAGTTTAAATATGTTATTAGCCGTAAAAAACGCTGTCAGAAACCATCTAGCGTATACCAGGAACGTCCTTTATAAATAGTCATAAATGAAACGAAACCTGAGACAGATCTCGAAAATGATTTCAATTATTACACTGTTCATTTTAGCCTTGAAAGTTGAATATCTTAATTCTGGCACATACGATCTTCATTTAGTTTAAATATGTTATTAGCCGTAAAAAACGCTGTCAGAAACCATCTAGCGTATACCAGGAACGTCCTTTATAAATAGTCATAAATGAAACGAAACCTGAGACAGATCTCGAAAATGATTTCAATTATTACACTCTTCATTTTAGCCTTGAAAGTTGAATATCTTAATTCTGGCACATACGATCTTCATTTAGTTTAAATATGTTATTAGCCGTAAAAAACACTGTCAGAAACCATCTAGCGTATACCAGGAACGTCCTTTATAAATAGTCATAAATGAAACGAAACCTGAGACAGATCTCGAAAATGATTTCAATTATTACACTGTTCATTTTAGCCTTGAAAGTTGAATATCTTAATTCTGGCACATACGATCTTCATTTAGTTTAAATATGTTATTATCCGTATAAAACACTGTCAGAAACCATCTAGCGTATACCAGGAACGTCCTTTATAAATAGTCATAAATGAAACGAAACCTGAGACAGATCTCGAAAATGATTTCAATTATTACACTGTTCATTTTAGCCTTGAAAGTTGAATATCTTAATTCTGGCACATACGATCTTCATTTAGTTTAAATATGTTATTATCCGTAAAAAACACTGTCAGAAACCATCTAGCGTATACCAGGAGCGTCCTTTATAAATAGTCATAAATGAAACGAAACCTGAGACAGATCTCGAAAATGATTTCAATTATTACACTCTTCATTTTAGCCTTGAAAGTTGAATATCTTAATTCTGGCACATACGATCTTCATTTAGTTTAAATATGTTATTATCCGTATAAAACACTGTCAGAAACCATCTAGCGTATACCAGGAACGTCCTTTATAAATAGTCATAAATGAAACATAACCTGAGACAGATCTCGAAAATGATTTCAATTATTACACTGTTCATTTTAGCCTTGAAAGTTGAATATCTTAATTCTGGCACATACGATCTTCATTTAGTTTAAATATGTTATTAGCCGTAAAAAACACTGTCAGAAACCATCTAGCGTATACCAGGAACGTCCTTTATAAATAGTCATAAATGAAACGAAACCTGAGACAGATCTCGAAAATGATTTCAATTATTACACTCTTCATTTTAGCCTTGAAAGTTGAATATCTTATTTCTGGCACATACGATCTTCATTTAGTTTAAATATGTTATTACCCGTATAAAACACTGTCAGAAACCATCTAGCGTATACCAGGAACGTCCTTTATAAATAGTCATAAATGAAACGAAACCTGAGACAGATCTCGAAAATGATTTCAATTATTACACTGTTCATTTTAGCCTTGAAAGTTGAATATCTTAATTCTTTCACATACGATCTTCATTTAGTTTAAATATGTTATTATCCGTATAAAACACTGTCAGAAACCATCTAGCGTATACCAGGAACGTCCTTTATAAATAGTCATAAATGAAACGAAACCTGAGACAGATCTCGAAAATGATTTCAATTATTTCACTGTTCATTTTAGCCTTGAAAGTTGAATATCTTAATTCTGGCACATACGATCTTCATTTAGTTTAAATATGTTATTAGCCGTATAAAACACTGTCTGAAACCATCTAGCGTATACCGGGAACGTCCATATAAATTTGTCATAAATGAAAGGAAACCTGAGTAGATTCTCCAAAATGATTTCAATTATTACACTCTTCATTTTAGCCTTGAAAGTTGAATATCTTAATTCTGGCACATACGATCTTCATTTAGTTTAAATATGTTATTATCCGTATAAAACACTGTCAGAAACCATCTAGCGTATACCAGGAACGTCCTTTATAAATAGTCATAAATGAAACGAAACCTGAGACAGATCTCGAAAATGATTTCAATTATTACACTGTTCATTTTAGCCTTGAAAGTTGAATATCTTAATTCTGGCACATACGATCTTCATTTAGTTTAAATATGTTATTATCCGTAAAAAACACTGTCAGAAACCATCTAGCGTATACCAGGAGCGTCCTTTATAAATAGTCATAAATGAAACGAAACCTGAGACAGATCTCGAAAATGATTTCAATTATTACACTCTTCATTTTAGCCTTGAAAGTTGAATATCTTAATTCTGGCACATACGATCTTCATTTAGTTTAAATATGTTATTATCCGTAAAAAACACTGTCAGAAACCATCTAGCGTATACCAGGAGCGTCCTTTATAAATAGTCATAAATGAAACGAAACCTGAGACAGATCTCGAAAATGATTTCAATTATTACACTGTTCATTTTAGCCTTGAAAGTTGAATATCTTAATTCTGGCACATACGATCTTCATTTAGTTTAAATATGTTATTAGCCGTATAAAACACTGTCTGAACCCATCTAGCGTATACCGGGAACGTCCATATAAATTTGTCATAAATGAAAGGAAACCTGAGTAGATTCTCCAAAATGATTTCAATTATTACACTGTTCATTTTAGCCTTGAAAGTTGAATATCTTAATTCTGGCACATACGATCTTCATTTAGTTTAAATATGTTATTATCCGTATAAAACACTGTCAGAAACCATCTAGCGTATACCAGGAACGTCCTTTATAAATAGTCATAAATGAAACGAAACCTGAGACAGATCTCGAAAATGATTTCAATTATTACACTGTTCATTTTAGCCTTGAAAGTTGAATATCTTAATTCTGGCACATACGATCTTCATTTAGTTTAAATATGTTATTAGCCGTATAAAACACTGTCTGAAACCATCTAGCGTATACCGGGAACGTCCATATAAATTTGTCATAAATGAAAGGAAACCTGAGTAGATTCTCCAAAATGATTTCAATTATTACACTCTTCATTTTAGCCTTGAAAGTTGAATATCTTAATTCTGGCACATACGATCTTCATTTAGTTTAAATATGTTATTATCCGTATAAAACACTGTCAGAAACCATCTAGCGTATACCAGGAACGTCCTTTATAAATAGTCATAAATGAAACGAAACCTGAGACAGATCTCGAAAATGATTTCAATTATTACACTGTTCATTTTAGCCTTGAAAGTTGAATATCTTAATTCTGGCACATACGATCTTCATTTAGTTTAAATATGTTATTAGCCGTATAAAACACTGTCTGAAACCATCTAGCGTATACCGGGAACGTCCATATAAATTTGTCATAAATGAAAGGAAACCTGAGTAGATTCTCCAAAATGATTTCAATTATTACACTCTTCATTTTAGCCTTGAAAGTTGAATATCTTAATTCTGGCACATACGATCTTCATTTAGTTTAAATATGTTATTACCCGTATAAAACACTGTCAGAAACCATCTAGCGTATACCAGGAACGTCCTTTATAAATAGTCATAAATGAAACGAAACCTGAGACAGATCTCGAAAATGATTTCAATTATTACACTGTTCATTTTAGCCTTGAAAGTTGAATATCTTAATTCTGGCACATACGATCTTCATTTAGTTTAAATATGTTATTATCCGTATAAAACACTGTCAGAAACCATCTAGCGTATACCAGGAACGTCCTTTATAAATAGTCATAAATGAAACGAAACCTGAGACAGATCTCGAAAATGATTTCAATTATTACACTGTTCATTTTAGCCTTGAAAGTTGAATATCTTAATTCTGGCACATACGATCTTCATTTAGTTTAAATATGTTATTAGCCGTATAAAACACTGTCTGAAACCATCTAGCGTATACCGGGAACGTCCATATAAATTTGTCATAAATGAAAGGAAACCTGAGTAGATTCTCCAAAATGATTTCAATTATTACACTCTTCATTTTAGCCTTGAAAGTTGAATATCTTAATTCTGGCACATACGATCTTCATTTAGTTTAAATATGTTATTATCCGTATAAAACACTGTCAGAAACCATCTAGCGTATACCAGGAACGTCCTTTATAAATAGTCATAAATGAAACGAAACCTGAGACAGATCTCGAAAATGATTTCAATTATTACACTGTTCATTTTAGCCTTGAAAGTTGAATATCTTAATTCTGGCACATACGATCTTCATTTAGTTTAAATATGTTATTATCCGTATAAAACACTGTCAGAAACCATCTAGCGTATACCAGGAGCGTCCTTTATAAATAGTCATAAATGAAACGAAACCTGAGA
Organism: Phalangium opilio; assembly: GCF_054372755.1. NCBI lineage: Eukaryota > Metazoa > Arthropoda > Arachnida > Opiliones > Phalangiidae > Phalangium > Phalangium opilio. Next base: position 909,314 of record NW_028324255.1, read on the forward strand.
CAGATCTCGAAAATGATTTCAATTATTACACTCTTCATTTTAGCCTTGAAAGTTGAATATCTTAATTCTGGCACATACGATCTTCATTTAGTTTAAATATGTTATTAGCCGTATAAAACACTGTCTGAAACCATCTAGCGTATACCGGGAACGTCCATATAAATTTGTCATAAATGAAAGGAAACCTGAGTAGATTCTCCAAAATGATTTCAATTATTACACTCTTCATTTTAGCCTTGAAAGTTGAATATCTTAATTCTGGCACATACGATCTTCATTTAGTTTAAATATGTTATTACCCGTATAAAACACTGTCAGAAACCATCTAGCGTATACCAGGAACGTCCTTTATAAATAGTCATAAATGAAACGAAACCTGAGACAGATCTCGAAAATGATTTCAATTATTACACTGTTCATTTTAGCCTTGAAAGTTGAATATCTTAATTCTGGCACATACGATCTTCATTTAGTTTAAATATGTTATTATCCGTATAAAACACTGTCAGAAACCATCTAGCGTATACCAGGAACGTCCTTTATAAATAGTCATAAATGAAACGAAACCTGAGACAGATCTCGAAAATGATTTCAATTATTACACTGTTCATTTTAGCCTTGAAAGTTGAATATCTTAATTCTGGCACATACGATCTTCATTTAGTTTAAATATGTTATTAGCCGTATAAAACACTGTCTGAAACCATCTAGCGTATACCGGGAACGTCCATATAAATTTGTCATAAATGAAAGGAAACCTGAGTAGATTCTCCAAAATGATTTCAATTATTACACTCTTCATTTTAGCCTTGAAAGTTGAATATCTTAATTCTGGCACATACGATCTTCATTTAGTTTAAATATGTTATTATCCGTATAAAACACTGTCAGAAACCATCTAGCGTATACCAGGAACGTCCTTTATAAATAGTCATAAATGAAACGAAACCTGAGACAGATCTCGAAAATGATTTCAATTATTACACTGTTCATTTTAGCCTTGAAAGTTGAATATCTTAATTCTGGCACATACGATCTTCATTTAGTTTAAATATGTTATTATCCGTATAAAACACTGTCAGAAACCATCTAGCGTATACCAGGAGCGTCCTTTATAAATAGTCATAAATGAAACGAAACCTGAGACAGATCTCGAAAATGATTTCAATTATTACACTCTTCATTTTAGCCTTGAAAGTTGAATATCTTAATTCTGGCACATACGATCTTCATTTAGTTTAAATATGTTATTATCCGTAAAAAACACTGTCAGAAACCATCTAGCGTATACCAGGAGCGTCCTTTATAAATAGTCATAAATGAAACGAAACCTGAGACAGATCTCGAAAATGATTTCAATTATTACACTGTTCATTTTAGCCTTGAAAGTTGAATATCTTAATTCTGGCACATACGATCTTCATTTAGTTTAAATATGTTATTAGCCGTATAAAACACTGTCTGAAACCATCTAGCGTATACCGGGAACGTCCATATAAATTTGTCATAAATGAAAGGAAACCTGAGTAGATTCTCCAAAATGATTTCAATTATTACACTGTTCATTTTAGCCTTGAAAGTTGAATATCTTAATTCTGGCACATACGATCTTCATTTAGTTTAAATATGTTATTATCCGTATAAAACACTGTCAGAAACCATCTAGCGTATACCAGGAACGTCCTTTATAAATAGTCATAAATGAAACGAAACCTGAGACAGATCTCGAAAATGATTTCAATTATTACACTGTTCATTTTAGCCTTGAAAGTTGAATATCTTAATTCTGGCACATACGATCTTCATTTAGTTTAAATATGTTATTAGCCGTATAAAACACTGTCTGAAACCATCTAGCGTATACCGGGAACGTCCATATAAATTTGTCATAAATGAAAGGAAACCTGAGTAGATTCTCCAAAATGATTTCAATTATTACACTCTTCATTTTAGCCTTGAAAGTTGAATATCTTAATTCTGGCACATACGATCTTCATTTAGTTTAAATATGTTATTATCCGTATAAAACACTGTCAGAAACCATCTAGCGTATACCAGGAACGTCCTTTATAAATAGTCATAAATGAAACGAAACCTGAGACAGATCTCGAAAATGATTTCAATTATTACACTGTTCATTTTAGCCTTGAAAGTTAAATATCTTAATTCTGGCACATACGATCTTCATTTAGTTTAAATATGTTATTAGCCGTATAAAACACTGTCTGAAACCATCTAGCGTATACCGGGAACGTCCATATAAATTTGTCATAAATGAAAGGAAACCTGAGTAGATTCTCCAAAATGATTTCAATTATTACACTGTTCATTTTAGCCTTGAAAGTTGAATATCTTAATTCTGGCACATACGATCTTCATTTAGTTTAAATATGTTATTATCCGTATAAAACACTGTCAGAAACCATCTAGCGTATACCAGGAACGTCCTTTATAAATAGTCATAAATGAAACGAAACCTGAGACAGATCTCGAAAATGATTTCAATTATTACACTGTTCATTTTAGCCTTGAAAGTTGAATATCTTAATTCTGGCACATACGATCTTCATTTAGTTTAAATATGTTATTAGCCGTATAAAACACTGTCTGAAACCATCTAGCGTATACCGGGAACGTCCATATAAATTTGTCATAAATGAAAGGAAACCTGAGTAGATTCTCCAAAATGATTTCAATTATTACACTCTTCATTTTAGCCTTGAAAGTTGAATATCTTAATTCTGGCACATACGATCTTCATTTAGTTTAAATATGTTATTATCCGTATAAAACACTGTCAGAAACCATCTAGCGTATACCAGGAACGTCCTTTATAAATAGTCATAAATGAAACGAAACCTGAGACAGATCTCGAAAATGATTTCAATTATTACACTGTTCATTTTAGCCTTGAAAGTTGAATATCTTAATTCTGGCACATACGATCTTCATTTAGTTTAAATATGTTATTAGCCGTATAAAACACTGTCTGAAACCATCTAGCGTATACCGGGAACGTCCATATAAATTTGTCATAAATGAAAGGAAACCTGAGTAGATTCTCCAAAATGATTTCAATTATTACACTCTTCATTTTAGCCTTGAAAGTTGAATATCTTAATTCTGGCACATACGATCTTCATTTAGTTTAAATATGTTATTATCCGTATAAAACACTGTCAGAAACCATCTAGCGTATACCAGGAGCGTCCTTTATAAATAGTCATAAATGAAACGAAACCTGAGACAGATCTCGAAAATGATTTCAATTATTACACTCTTCATTTTAGCCTTGAAAGTTGAATATCTTAATTCTGGCACATACGATCTTCATTTAGTTTAAATATGTTATTATCCGTATAAAACACTGTCAGAAACCATCTAGCGTATACCAGGAACGTCCTTTATAAATAGTCATTAATGAAACATAACCTGAGACAGATCTCGAAAATGATTTCAATTATTACACTGTTCATTTTAGCCTTGAAAGTTGAATATCTTAATTCTGGCACATACGATCTTCATTTAGTTTAAATATGTTATTAGCCGTAAAAAACACTGTCAGAAACCATCTAGCGTATACCAGGAACGTCCTTTATAAATAGTCATAAATGAAACGAAACCTGAGACAGATCTCGAAAATGATTTCAATTATTACACTCTTCATTTTAGCCTTGAAAGTTGAATATCTTAATTCTGGCACATACGATCTTCATTTAGTTTAAATATGTTATTATCCGTATAAAACACTGTCAGAAACCATCTAGCGTATACCAGGAACGTCCTTTATAAATAGTCATAAATGAAACGAAACCTGAGACAGATCTCGAAAATGATTTCAATTATTACACTGTTCATTTTAGCCTTGAAAGTTGAATATCTTAATTCTGGCACATACGATCTTCATTTAGTTTAAATATGTTATTATCCGTATAAAACACTGTCAGAAACCATCTAGCGTATACCAGGAACGTCCTTTATAAATAGTCATAAATGAAACGAAACCTGAGACAGATCTCGAAAATGATTTCAATTATTACACTGTTCATTTTAGCCTTGAAAGTTGAATATCTTAATTCTGGCACATACGATCTTCATTTAGTTTAAATATGTTATTATCCGTAAAAAACACTGTCAGAAACCATCTAGCGTATACCAGGAGCGTCCTTTATAAATAGTCATAAATGAAACGAAACCTGAGACAGATCTCGAAAATGATTTCAATTATTACACTCTTCATTTTAGCCTTGAAAGTTGAATATCTTAATTCTGGCACATACGATCTTCATTTAGTTTAAATATGTTATTATCCGTATAAAACACTGTCAGAAACCATCTAGCGTATACCAGGAACGTCCTTTATAAATAGTCATAAATGAAACATAACCTGAGACAGATCTCGAAAATGATTTCAATTATTACACTGTTCATTTTAGCCTTGAAAGTTGAATATCTTAATTCTGGCACATACGATCTTCATTTAGTTTAAATATGTTATTATCCGTATAAAGCACTGTCAGAAACCATCTAGCGTATACCAGGAACGTCCTTTATAAATAGTCATAAATGAAACGAAACCTGAGACAGATCTCGAAAATGATTTCAATTATTACACTGTTCATTTTAGCCTTGAAAGTTGAATATCTTAATTCTGGCACATACGATCTTCATTTAGTTTAAATATGTTATTATCCGTATAAAACACTGTCAGAAACCATCTAGCGTATACCAGGAACGTCCTTTATAAATAGTCATAAATGAAACGAAACCTGAGACAGATCTCGAAAATGATTTCAATTATTACACTGTTCATTTTAGCCTTGAAAGTTGAATATCTTAATTCTGGCACATACGATCTTCATTTAGTTTAAATATGTTATTATCCGTATAAAACACTGTCAGAAACCATCTAGCGTATACCAGGAACGTCCTTTATAAATAGTCATAAATGAAACGAAACCTGAGACAGATCTCGAAAATGATTTCAATTATTACACTGTTCATTTTAGCCTTGAAAGTTGAATATCTTAATTCTGGCACATACGATCTTCATTTAGTTTAAATATGTTATTATCCGTAAAAAACACTGTCAGAAACCATCTAGCGTATACCAGGAGCGTCCTTTATAAATAGTCATAAATGAAACGAAACCTGAGACAGATCTCGAAAATGATTTCAATTATTACACTCTTCATTTTAGCCTTGAAAGTTGAATATCTTAATTCTGGCACATACCATCTTCATTTAGTTTAAATATGTTATTATCCGTATAAAACACTGTCAGAAACCATCTAGCGTATACCAGGAACGTCCTTTATAAATAGTCATAAATGAAACGAAACCTGAGACAGATCTCGAAAATGATTTCAATTATTACACTCTTCATTTTAGCCTTGAAAGTTGAATATCTTAATTCTGGCACATACGATCTTCATTTAGTTTAAATATGTTATTACCCGTATAAAACACTGTCAGAAACCATCTAGCGTATACCAGGAACGTCCTTTATAAATAGTCATAAATGAAACGAAACCTGAGACAGATCTCGAAAATGATTTCAATTATTACACTGTTCATTTTAGCCTTGAAAGTTGAATATCTTAATTCTGGCACATACGATCTTCATTTAGTTTAAATATGTTATTATCCGTATAAAACACTGTCAGAAACCATCTAGCGTATACCAGGAACGTCCTTTATAAATAGTCATAAATGAAACGAAACCTGAGACAGATCTCGAAAATGATTTCAATTATTACACTGTTCATTTTAGCCTTGAAAGTTGAATATCTTAATTCTGGCACATACGATCTTCATTTAGTTTAAATATGTTATTAGCCGTATAAAACACTGTCTGAAACCATCTAGCGTATACCGGGAACGTCCATATAAATTTGTCATAAATGAAAGGAAACCTGAGTAGATTCTCCAAAATGATTTCAATTATTACACTCTTCATTTTAGCCTTGAAAGTTGAATATCTTAATTCTGGCACATACGATCTTCATTTAGTTTAAATATGTTATTATCCGTATAAAACACTGTCAGAAACCATCTAGCGTATACCAGGAACGTCCTTTATAAATAGTCATAAATGAAACGAAACCTGAGACAGATCTCGAAAATGATTTCAATTATTACACTGTTCATTTTAGCCTTGAAAGTTGAATATCTTAATTCTGGCACATACGATCTTCATTTAGTTTAAATATGTTATTATCCGTAAAAAACACTGTCAGAAACCATCTAGCGTATACCAGGAGCGTCCTTTATAAATAGTCATAAATGAAACGAAACCTGAGACAGATCTCGAAAATGATTTCAATTATTACACTCTTCATTTTAGCCTTGAAAGTTGAATATCTTAATTCTGGCACATACGATCTTCATTTAGTTTAAATATGTTATTATCCGTATAAAACACTGTCAGAAACCATCTAGCGTATACCAGGAACGTCCTTTATAAATAGTCATAAATGAAACATAACCTGAGACAGATCTCGAAAATGATTTCAATTATTACACTGTTCATTTTAGCCTTGAAAGTTGAATATCTTAATTCTGGCACATACGATCTTCATTTAGTTTAAATATGTTATTAGCCGTAAAAAACACTGTCAGAAACCATCTAGCGTATACCAGGAACGTCCTTTATAAATAGTCATAAATGAAACGAAACCTGAGACAGATCTCGAAAATGATTTCAATTATTACACTCTTCATTTTAGCCTTGAAAGTTGAATATCTTAATTCTGGCACATACGATCTTCATTTAGTTTAAATATGTTATTATCCGTATAAAACACTGTCAGAAACCATCTAGCGTATACCAGGAACGTCCTTTATAAATAGTCATAAATGAAACGAAACCTGAGACAGATCTCGAAAATGATTTCAATTATTACACTGTTCATTTTAGCCTTGAAAGTTGAATATCTTAATTCTGGCACATACGATCTTCATTTAGTTTAAATATGTTATTATCCGTATAAAACACTGTCAGAAACCATCTAGCGTATACCAGGAACGTCCTTTATAAATAGTCATAAATGAAACGAAACCTGAGACAGATCTCGAAAATGATTTCAATTATTACACTGTTCATTTTAGCCTTGAAAGTTGAATATCTTAATTCTGGCACATACGATCTTCATTTAGTTTAAATATGTTATTATCCGTAAAAAACACTGTCAGAAACCATCTAGCGTATACCAGGAGCGTCCTTTATAAATAGTCATAAATGAAACGAAACCTGAGACAGATCTCGAAAATGATTTCAATTATTACACTCTTCATTTTAGCCTTGAAAGTTGAATATCTTAATTCTGGCACATACGATCTTCATTTAGTTTAAATATGTTATTATCCGTATAAAACACTGTCAGAAACCATCTAGCGTATACCAGGAACGTCCTTTATAAATAGTCATAAATGAAACATAACCTGAGACAGATCTCGAAAATGATTTCAATTATTACACTGTTCATTTTAGCCTTGAAAGTTGAATATCTTAATTCTGGCACATACGATCTTCATTTAGTTTAAATATGTTATTAGCCGTAAAAAACACTGTCAGAAACCATCTAGCGTATACCAGGAACGTCCTTTATAAATAGTCATAAATGAAACGAAACCTGAGACAGATCTCGAAAATGATTTCAATTATTACACTCTTCATTTTAGCCTTGAAAGTTGAATATCTTAATTCTGGCACATACGATCTTCATTTAGTTTAAATATGTTATTATCCGTATAAAACACTGTCAGAAACCATCTAGCGTATACCAGGAACGTCCTTTATAAATAGTCATAAATGAAACGAAACCTGAGACAGATCTCGAAAATGATTTCAATTATTACACTGTTCATTTTAGCCTTGAAAGTTGAATATCTTAATTCTGGCACATACGATCTTCATTTAGTTTAAATATGTTATTATCCGTATAAAACACTGTCAGAAACCATCTAGCGTATACCAGGAACGTCCTTTATAAATAGTCATAAATGAAACATAACCTGAGACAGATCTCGAAAATGATTTCAATTATTACACTGTTCATTTTAGCCTTGAAAGTTGAATATCTTAATTCTGGCACATACGATCTTCATTTAGTTTAAATATGTTATTAGCCGTATAAAACACTGTCTGAAACCATCTAGCGTATACCGGGAACGTCCATATAAATTTGTCATAAATGAAAGGAAACCTGAGTAGATTCTCCAAAATGATTTCAATTATTACACTCTTCATTTTAGCCTTGAAAGTTGAATATCTTAATTCTGGCACATACGATCTTCATTTAGTTTAAATATGTTATTATCCGTATAAAACACTGTCAGAAACCATCTAGCGTATACCAGGAACGTCCTTTATAAATAGTCATAAATGAAACGAAACCTGAGACAGATCTCGAAAATGATTTCAATTATTACACTGTTCATTTTAGCCTTGAAAGTTGAATATCTTAATTCTGGCACATACGATCTTCATTTAGTTTAAATATGTTATTATCCGTAAAAAACACTGTCAGAAACCATCTAGCGTATACCAGGAGCGTCCTTTATAAATAGTCATAAATGAAACGAAACCTGAGACAGATCTCGAAAATGATTTCAATTATTACACTCTTCATTTTAGCCTTGAAAGTTGAATATCTTAATTCTGGCACATACGATCTTCATTTAGTTTAAATATGTTATTATCCGTATAAAACACTGTCAGAAACCATCTAGCGTATACCAGGAACGTCCTTTATAAATAGTCATAAATGAAACATAACCTGAGACAGATCTCGAAAATGATTTCAATTATTACACTGTTCATTTTAGCCTTGAAAGTTGAATATCTTAATTCTGGCACATACGATCTTCATTTAGTTTAAATATGTTATTAGCCGTAAAAAACACTGTCAGAAACCATCTAGCGTATACCAGGAACGTCCTTTATAAATAGTCATAAATGAAACGAAACCTGAGACAGATCTCGAAAATGATTTCAATTATTACACTGTTCATTTTAGCCTTGAAAGTTGAATATCTTAATTCTGGCACATACGATCTTCATTTAGTTTAAATATGTTATTATCCGTATAAAACACTGTCAGAAACCATCTAGCGTATACCAGGAACGTCCTTTATAAATAGTCATAAATGAAACGAAACCTGAGACAGATCTCGAAAATGATTTCAATTATTACACTGTTCATTTTAGCCTTGAAAGTTGAATATCTTAATTCTGGCACATACGATCTTCATTTAGTTTAAATATGTTATTATCCGTAAAAAACACTGTCAGAAACCATCTAGCGTATACCAGGAGCGTCCTTTATAAATAGTCATAAATGAAACGAAACCTGAGACAGATCTCGAAAATGATTTCAATTATTACACTCTTCATTTTAGCCTTGAAAGTTGAATATCTTAATTCTGGCACATACGATCTTCATTTAGTTTAAATATGTTATTATCCGTATAAAACACTGTCAGAAACCATCTAGCGTATACCAGGAACGTCCTTTATAAATAGTCATAAATGAAACATAACCTGAGACAGATCTCGAAAATGATTTCAATTATTACACTGTTCATTTTAGCCTTGAAAGTTGAATATCTTAATTCTGGCACATACGATCTTCATTTAGTTTAAATATGTTATTAGCCGTAAAAAACACTGTCAGAAACCATCTAGCGTATACCAGGAACGTCCTTTATAAATAGTCATAAATGAAACGAAACCTGAGACAGATCTCGAAAATGATTTCAATTATTACACTCTTCATTTTAGCCTTGAAAGTTGAATATCTTAATTCTGGCACATACGATCTTCATTTAGTTTAAATATGTTATTATCCGTATAAAACACTGTCAGAAACCATCTAGCGTATACCAGGAACGTCCTTTATAAATAGTCATAAATGAAACGAAACCTGAGACAGATCTCGAAAATGATTTCAATTATTACACTGTTCATTTTAGCCTTGAAAGTTGAATATCTTAATTCTGGCACATACGATCTTCATTTAGTTTAAATATGTTATTATCCGTATAAAACACTGTCAGAAACCATCTAGCGTATACCAGGAACGTCCTTTATAAATAGTCATAAATGAAACATAACCTGAGACAGATCTCGAAAATGATTTCAATTATTACACTGTTCATTTTAGCCTTGAAAGTTGAATATCTTAATTCTGGCACATACGATCTTCATTTAGTTTAAATATGTTATTAGCCGTATAAAACACTGTCTGAAACCATCTAGCGTATACCGGGAACGTCCATATAAATTTGTCATAAATGAAAGGAAACCTGAGTAGATTCTCCAAAATGATTTCAATTATTACACTGTTCATTTTAGCCTTGAAAGTTGAATATCTTAATTCTGGCACATACGATCTTCATTTAGTTTAAATATGTTATTATCCGTATAAAACACTGTCAGAAACCATCTAGCGTATACCAGGAACGTCCTTTATAAATAGTCATAAATGAAACGAAACCTGAGACAGATCTCGAAAATGATTTCAATTATTACACTGTTCATTTTAGCCTTGAAAGTTGAATATCTTAATTCTGGCACATACGATCTTCATTTAGTTTAAATATGTTATTATCCGTATAAAGCACTGTCAGAAACCATCTAGCGTATACCAGGAACGTCCTTTATAAATAGTCATAAATGAAACGAAACCTGAGACAGATCTCGAAAATGATTTCAATTATTACACTGTTCATTTTAGCCTTGAAAGTTGAATATCTTAATTCTGGCACATACGATCTTCATTTAGTTTAAATATGTTATTATCCGTATAAAACACTGTCAGAAACCATCTAGCGTATACCAGGAACGTCCTTTATAAATAGTCATAAATGAAACATAACCTGAGACAGATCTCGAAAATGATTTCAATTATTACACTGTTCATTTTAGCCTTGAAAGTTGAATATCTTAATTCTGGCACATACGATCTTCATTTAGTTTAAATATGTTATTAGCCGTATAAAACACTGTCTGAAACCATCTAGCGTATACCGGGAACGTCCATATAAATTTGTCATAAATGAAAGGAAACCTGAGTAGATTCTCCAAAATGATTTCAATTATTACACTCTTCATTTTAGCCTTGAAAGTTGAATATCTTAATTCTGGCACATACGATCTTCATTTAGTTTAAATATGTTATTATCCGTATAAAACACTGTCAGAAACCATCTAGCGTATACCAGGAACGTCCTTTATAAATAGTCATAAATGAAACGAAACCTGAGACAGATCTCGAAAATGATTTCAATTATTACACTGTTCATTTTAGCCTTGAAAGTTGAATATCTTAATTCTGGCACATACGATCTTCATTTAGTTTAAATATGTTATTATCCGTATAAAGCACTGTCAGAAACCATCTAGCGTATACCAGGAACGTCCTTTATAAATAGTCATAAATGAAACGAAACCTGAGACAGATCTCGAAAATGATTTCAATTATTACACTGTTCATTTTAGCCTTGAAAGTTGAATATCTTAATTCTGGCACATAAGATCTTCATTTAGTTTAAATATGTTATTATCCGTATAAAACACTGTCAGAAACCATCTAGCGTATACCAGGAACGTCCTTTATAAATAGTCATAAATGAAACGAAACCTGAGACAGATCTCGAAAATGATTTCAATTATTACACTGTTCATTTTAGCCTTGAAAGTTGAATATCTTAATTCTGGCACATACGATCTTCATTTAGTTTAAATATGTTATTATCCGTAAAAAACACTGTCAGAAACCATCTAGCGTATACCAGGAGCGTCCTTTATAAATAGTCATAAATGAAACGAAACCTGAGACAGATCTCGAAAATGATTTCAATTATTACACTCTTCATTTTAGCCTTGAAAGTTGAATATCTTAATTCTGGCACATACGATCTTCATTTAGTTTAAATATGTTATTATCCGTATAAAACACTGTCAGAAACCATCTAGCGTATACCAGGAACGTCCTTTATAAATAGTCATAAATGAAACGAAACCTGAGACAGATCTCGAAAATGATTTCAATTATTACACTGTTCATTTTAGCCTTGAAAGTTGAATATCTTAATTCTGGCACATACGATCTTCATTTAGTTTAAATATGTTATTAGCCGTAAAAAACACCTTCAGAAACCATCTAGCGTATACCAGGAACGTCCTTTATAAATAGTCATAAATGAAACGAAACCTGAGACAGATCTCGAAAATGATTTCAATTATTACACTCTTCATTTTAGCCTTGAAAGTTGAATATCTTAATTCTGGCACATACGATCTTCATTTAGTTTAAATATGTTATTACCCGTATAAAACACTGTCTGAAACCATCTAGCGTATACCGGGAACGTCCATATAAATTTGTCATAAATGAAAGGAAACCTGAGTAGATTCTCCAAAATGATTTCAATTATTACACTCTTCATTTTAGCCTTGAAAGTTGAATATCTTAATTCTGGCACATACGATCTTCATTTAGTTTAAATATGTTATTATCCGTATAAAACACTGTCAGAAACCATCTAGCGTATACCAGGAACGTCCTTTATAAATAGTCATAAATGAAACGAAACCTGAGACAGATCTCGAAAATGATTTCAATTATTACACTGTTCATTTTAGCCTTGAAAGTTGAATATCTTAATTCTGGCACATACGATCTTCATTTAGTTTAAATATGTTATTATCCGTATAAAGCACTGTCAGAAACCATCTAGCGTATACCAGGAACGTCCTTTATAAATAGTCATAAATGAAACGAAACCTGAGACAGATCTCGAAAATGATTTCAATTATTACACTGTTCATTTTAGCCTTGAAAGTTGAATATCTTAATTCTGGCACATACGATCTTCATTTAGTTTAAATATGTTATTATCCGTATAAAACACTGTCAGAAACCATCTAGCGTATACCAGGAACGTCCTTTATAAATAGTCATAAATGAAACGAATCCTGAGACAGATCTCGAAAATGATTTCAATTATTACACTGTTCATTTTAGCCTTGAAAGTTGAATATCTTAATTCTGGCACATACGATCTTCATTTAGTTTAAATATGTTATTATCCGTATAAAACACTGTCAGAAACCATCTAGCGTATACCAGGAACGTCCTTTATAAATAGTCATAAATGAAACGAAACCTGAGACAGATCTCGAAAATGATTTCAATTATTACACTGTTCATTTTAGCCTTGAAAGTTGAATATCTTAATTCTGGCACATACGATCTTCATTTAGTTTAAATATGTTATTATCCGTAAAAAACACTGTCAGAAACCATCTAGCGTATACCAGGAGCGTCCTTTATAAATAGTCATAAATGAAACGAAACCTGAGACAGATCTCGAAAATGATTTCAATTATTACACTCTTCATTTTAGCCTTGAAAGTTGAATATCTTAATTCTGGCACATACCATCTTCATTTAGTTTAAATATGTTATTATCCGTATAAAACACTGTCAGAAACCATCTAGCGTATACCAGGAACGTCCTTTATAAATAGTCATAAATGAAACGAAACCTGAGACAGATCTCGAAAATGATTTCAATTATTACACTCTTCATTTTAGCCTTGAAAGTTGAATATCTTAATTCTGGCACATACGATCTTCATTTAGTTTAAATATGTTATTACCCGTATAAAACACTGTCAGAAACCATCTAGCGTATACCAGGAACGTCCTTTATAAATAGTCATAAATGAAACGAAACCTGAGACAGATCTCGAAAATGATTTCAATTATTACACTGTTCATTTTAGCCTTGAAAGTTGAATATCTTAATTCTGGCACATACGATCTTCATTTAGTTTAAATATGTTATTATCCGTATAAAACACTGTCAGAAACCATCTAGCGTATACCAGGAACGTCCTTTATAAATAGTCATAAATGAAACGAAACCTGAGACAGATCTCGAAAATGATTTCAATTATTACACTGTTCATTTTAGCCTTGAAAGTTGAATATCTTAATTCTGGCACATACGATCTTCATTTAGTTTAAATATGTTATTATCCGTATAAAACACTGTCAGAAACCATCTAGCGTATACCAGGAACGTCCTTTATAAATAGTCATAAATGAAACGAAACCTGAGACAGATCTCGAAAATGATTTCAATTATTACACTGTTCATTTTAGCCTTGAAAGTTGAATATCTTAATTCTGGCACATACGATCTTCATTTAGTTTAAATATGTTATTATCCGTAAAAAACACTGTCAGAAACCATCTAGCGTATACCAGGAGCGTCCTTTATAAATAGTCATAAATGAAACGAAACCTGAGACAGATCTCGAAAATGATTTCAATTATTACACTCTTCATTTTAGCCTTGAAAGTTGAATATCTTAATTCTGGCACATACCATCTTCATTTAGTTTAAATATGTTATTATCCGTATAAAACACTGTCAGAAACCATCTAGCGTATACCAGGAACGTCCTTTATAAATAGTCATAAATGAAACGAAACCTGAGACAGATCTCGAAAATGATTTCAATTATTACACTCTTCATTTTAGCCTTGAAAGTTGAATATCTTAATTCTGGCACATACGATCTTCATTTAGTTTAAATATGTTATTACCCGTATAAAACACTGTCAGAAACCATCTAGCGTATACCAGGAACGTCCTTTATAAATAGTCATAAATGAAACGAAACCTGAGACAGATCTCGAAAATGATTTCAATTATTACACTGTTCATTTTAGCCTTGAAAGTTGAATATCTTAATTCTGGCACATACGATCTTCATTTAGTTTAAATATGTTATTATCCGTATAAAACACTGTCAGAAACCATCTAGCGTATACCAGGAACGTCCTTTATAAATAGTCATAAATGAAACGAAACCTGAGACAGATCTCGAAAATGATTTCAATTATTACACTGTTCATTTTAGCCTTGAAAGTTGAATATCTTAATTCTGGCACATACGATCTTCATTTAGTTTAAATATGTTATTAGCCGTATAAAACACTGTCTGAAACCATCTAGCGTATACCGGGAACGTCCATATAAATTTGTCATAAATGAAAGGAAACCTGAGTAGATTCTCCAAAATGATTTCAATTATTACACTCTTCATTTTAGCCTTGAAAGTTGAATATCTTAATTCTGGCACATACGATCTTCATTTAGTTTAAATATGTTATTATCCGTATAAAACACTGTCAGAAACCATCTAGCGTATACCAGGAACGTCCTTTATAAATAGTCATAAATGAAACGAAACCTGAGACAGATCTCGAAAATGATTTCAATTATTACACTGTTCATTTTAGCCTTGAAAGTTGAATATCTTAATTCTGGAACATACGATCTTCATTTAGTTTAAATATGTTATTATCCGTAAAAAACACTGTCAGAAACCATCTAGCGTATACCAGGAGCGTCCTTTATAAATAGTCATAAATGAAACGAAACCTGAGACAGATCTCGAAAATGATTTCAATTATTACACTCTTCATTTTAGCCTTGAAAGTTGAATATCTTAATTCTGGCACATACGATCTTCATTTAGTTTAAATATGTTATTATCCGTATAAAACACTGTCAGAAACCATCTAGCGTATACCAGGAACGTCCTTTATAAATAGTCATAAATGAAACGAAACCTGAGACAGATCTCGAAAATGATTTCAATTATTACACTGTTCATTTTAGCCTTGAAAGTTGAATATCTTAATTCTGGCACATACGATCTTCATTTAGTTTAAATATGTTATTATCCGTATAAAACACTGTCAGAAACCATCTAGCGTATACCAGGAACGTCCTTTATAAATAGTCATAAATGAAACGAAACCTGAGACAGATCTCGAAAATGATTTCAATTATTACACTGTTCATTTTAGCCTTGAAAGTTGAATATCTTAATTCTGGCACATACGATCTTCATTTAGTTTAAATATGTTATTATCCGTATAAAACACTGTCAGAAACCATCTAGCGTATACCAGGAACGTCCTTTATAAATAGTCATAAATGAAACGAAACCTGAGACAGATCTCGAAAATGATTTCAATTATTACACTGTTCATTTTAGCCTTGAAAGTTGAATATCTTAATTCTGGCACATACGATCTTCATTTAGTTTAAATATGTTATTATCCGTAAAAAACACTGTCAGAAACCATCTAGCGTATACCAGGAGCGTCCTTTATAAATAGTCATAAATGAAACGAAACCTTAGACAGATCTCGAAAATGATTTCAATTATTACACTCTTCATTTTAGCCTTGAAAGTTGAATATCTTAATTCTGGCACATACCATCTTCATTTAGTTTAAATATGTTATTATCCGTATAAAACACTGTCAGAAACCATCTAGCGTATACCAGGAACGTCCTTTATAAATAGTCATAAATGAAACGAAACCTGAGACAGATCTCGAAAATGATTTCAATTATTACACTCTTCATTTTAGCCTTGAAAGTTGAATATCTTAATTCTGGCACATACGATCTTCATTTAGTTTAAATATGTTATTACCCGTATAAAACACTGTCAGAAACCATCTAGCGTATACCAGGAACGTCCTTTATAAATAGTCATAAATGAAACGAAACCTGAGACAGATCTCGAAAATGATTTCAATTATTACACTGTTCATTTTAGCCTTGAAAGTTGAATATCTTAATTCTGGCACATACGATCTTCATTTAGTTTAAATATGTTATTATCCGTATAAAACACTGTCAGAAACCATCTAGCGTATACCAGGAACGTCCTTTATAAATAGTCATAAATGAAACGAAACCTGAGACAGATCTCGAAAATGATTTCAATTATTACACTGTTCATTTTAGCCTTGAAAGTTGAATATCTTAATTCTGGCACATACGATCTTCATTTAGTTTAAATATGTTATTATCCGTATAAAACACTGTCAGAAACCATCTAGCGTATACCAGGAACGTCCTTTATAAATAGTCATAAATGAAACGAAACCTGAGACAGATCTCGAAAATGATTTCAATTATTACACTGTTCATTTTAGCCTTGAAAGTTGAATATCTTAATTCTGGCACATACGATCTTCATTTAGTTTAAATATGTTATTATCCGTAAAAAACACTGTCAGAAACCATCTAGCGTATACCAGGAGCGTCCTTTATAAATAGTCATAAATGAAACGAAACCTGAGACAGATCTCGAAAATGATTTCAATTATTACACTCTTCATTTTAGCCTTGAAAGTTGAATATCTTAATTCTGGCACATACCATCTTCATTTAGTTTAAATATGTTATTATCCGTATAAAACACTGTCAGAAACCATCTAGCGTATACCAGGAACGTCCTTTATAAATAGTCATAAATGAAACGAAACCTGAGACAGATCTCGAAAATGATTTCAATTATTACACTCTTCATTTTAGCCTTGAAAGTTGAATATCTTAATTCTGGCACATACGATCTTCATTTAGTTTAAATATGTTATTACCCGTATAAAACACTGTCAGAAACCATCTAGCGTATACCAGGAACGTCCTTTATAAATAGTCATAAATGAAACGAAACCTGAGACAGATCTCGAAAATGATTTCAATTATTACACTGTTCATTTTAGCCTTGAAAGTTGAATATCTTAATTCTGGCACATACGATCTTCATTTAGTTTAAATATGTTATTATCCGTATAAAACACTGTCAGAAACCATCTAGCGTATACCAGGAACGTCCTTTATAAATAGTCATAAATGAAACGAAACCTGAGACAGATCTCGAAAATGATTTCAATTATTACACTGTTCATTTTAGCCTTGAAAGTTGAATATCTTAATTCTGGCACATACGATCTTCATTTAGTTTAAATATGTTATTAGCCGTATAAAACACTGTCTGAAACCATCTAGCGTATACCGGGAACGTCCATATAAATTTGTCATAAATGAAAGGAAACCTGAGTAGATTCTCCAAAATGATTTCAATTATTACACTCTTCATTTTAGCCTTGAAAGTTGAATATCTTAATTCTGGCACATACGATCTTCATTTAGTTTAAATATGTTATTATCCGTATAAAACACTGTCAGAAACCATCTAGCGTATACCAGGAACGTCCTTTATAAATAGTCATAAATGAAACGAAACCTGAGACAGATCTCGAAAATGATTTCAATTATTACACTGTTCATTTTAGCCTTGAAAGTTGAATATCTTAATTCTGGAACATACGATCTTCATTTAGTTTAAATATGTTATTATCCGTAAAAAACACTGTCAGAAACCATCTAGCGTATACCAGGAGCGTCCTTTATAAATAGTCATAAATGAAACGAAACCTGAGACAGATCTCGAAAATGATTTCAATTATTACACTCTTCATTTTAGCCTTGAAAGTTGAATATCTTAATTCTGGCACATACGATCTTCATTTAGTTTAAATATGTTATTATCCGTATAAAACACTGTCAGAAACCATCTAGCGTATACCAGGAACGTCCTTTATAAATAGTCATAAATGAAACGAAACCTGAGACAGATCTCGAAAATGATTTCAATTATTACACTGTTCATTTTAGCCTTGAAAGTTGAATATCTTAATTCTGGCACATACGATCTTCATTTAGTTTAAATATGTTATTATCCGTATAAAACACTGTCAGAAACCATCTAGCGTATACCAGGAACGTCCTTTATAAATAGTCATAAATGAAACGAAACCTGAGACAGATCTCGAAAATGATTTCAATTATTACACTGTTCATTTTAGCCTTGAAAGTTGAATATCTTAATTCTGGCACATACGATCTTCATTTAGTTTAAATATGTTATTATCCGTATGAAACACTGTCAGAAACCATCTAGCGTATACCAGGAACGTCCTTTATAAATAGTCATAAATGAAACGAAACCTGAGACAGATCTCGAAAATGATTTCAATTATTACACTGTTCATTTTAGCCTTGAAAGTTGAATATCTTAATTCTGGCACATACGATCTTCATTTAGTTTAAATATGTTATTATCCGTAAAAAACACTGTCAGAAACCATCTAGCGTATACCAGGAGCGTCCTTTATAAATAGTCATAAATGAAACGAAACCTTAGACAGATCTCGAAAATGATTTCAATTATTACACTCTTCATTTTAGCCTTGAAAGTTGAATATCTTAATTCTGGCACATACCATCTTCATTTAGTTTAAATATGTTATTATCCGTATAAAACACTGTCAGAAACCATCTAGCGTATACCAGGAACGTCCTTTATAAATAGTCATAAATGAAACGAAACCTGAGACAGATCTCGAAAATGATTTCAATTATTACACTCTTCATTTTAGCCTTGAAAGTTGAATATCTTAATTCTGGCACATACGATCTTCATTTAGTTTAAATATGTTATTACCCGTATAAAACACTGTCAGAAACCATCTAGCGTATACCAGGAACGTCCTTTATAAATAGTCATAAATGAAACGAAACCTGAGACAGATCTCGAAAATGATTTCAATTATTACACTGTTCATTTTAGCCTTGAAAGTTGAATATCTTAATTCTGGCACATACGATC
Source organism: Phalangium opilio (assembly GCF_054372755.1). NCBI lineage: Eukaryota > Metazoa > Arthropoda > Arachnida > Opiliones > Phalangiidae > Phalangium > Phalangium opilio. Next base: position 928,878 of record NW_028324255.1, read on the forward strand.
TTCATTTAGTTTAAATATGTTACTATCCGTATAAAACACTGTCAGAAACCATCTAGCGTATACCAGGAACGTCCTTTATAAATGGTCATAAATGAAACGAAACCTGAGACAGATCTCGAAAATGATTTCAATTATTACACTGTTCATTTTAGCCTTGAAAGTTGAATATCTTAATTCTGGCACATACGATCTTCATTTAGTTTAAATATGTTATTAGCCGTATAAAACACTGTCTGAAACCATCTAGCGTATACCGGGAACGTCCATATAAATTTGTCATAAATGAAAGGAAACCTGAGTAGATTCTCCAAAATGATTTCAATTATTACACTCTTCATTTTAGCCTTGAAAGTTGAATATCTTAATTCTGGCACATACGATCTTCATTTAGTTTAAATATGTTATTATCCGTATAAAACACTGTCAGAAACCATCTAGCGTATACCAGGAACGTCCTTTATAAATAGTCATAAATGAAACGAAACCTGAGACAGATCTCGAAAATGATTTCAATTATTACACTGTTCATTTTAGCCTTGAAAGTTGAATATCTTAATTCTGGCACATACGATCTTCATTTAGTTTAAATATGTTATTATCCGTATAAAGCACTGTCAGAAACCATCTAGCGTATACCAGGAACGTCCTTTATAAATAGTCATAAATGAAACGAAACCTGAGACAGATCTCGAAAATGATTTCAATTATTACACTGTTCATTTTAGCCTTGAAAGTTGAATATCTTAATTCTGGCACATACGATCTTCATTTAGTTTAAATATGTTATTATCCGTATAAAACACTGTCAGAAACCATCTAGCGTATACCAGGAACGTCCTTTATAAATAGTCATAAATGAAACGAAACCTGAGACAGATCTCGAAAATGATTTCAATTATTACACTGTTCATTTTAGCCTTGAAAGTTGAATATCTTAATTCTGGCACATACGATCTTCATTTAGTTTAAATATGTTATTATCCGTAAAAAACACTGTCAGAAACCATCTAGCGTATACCAGGAGCGTCCTTTATAAATAGTCATAAATGAAACGAAACCTGAGACAGATCTCGAAAATGATTTCAATTATTACACTCTTCATTTTAGCCTTGAAAGTTGAATATCTTAATTCTGGCACATACGATCTTCATTTAGTTTAAATATGTTATTATCCGTATAAAACACTGTCAGAAACCATCTAGCGTATACCAGGAACGTCCTTTATAAATAGTCATAAATGAAACATAACCTGAGACAGATCTCGAAAATGATTTCAATTATTACACTGTTCATTTTAGCCTTGAAAGTTGAATATCTTAATTCTGGCACATACGATCTTCATTTAGTTTAAATATGTTATTAGCCGTAAAAAACACTGTCAGAAACCATCTAGCGTATACCAGGAACGTCCTTTATAAATAGTCATAAATGAAACGAAACCTGAGACAGATCTCGAAAATGATTTCAATTATTACACTGTTCATTTTAGCCTTGAAAGTTGAATATCTTAATTCTGGCACATACGATCTTCATTTAGTTTAAATATGTTATTATCCGTAAAAAACACTGTCAGAAACCATCTAGCGTATACCAGGAACGTCCTTTATAAATAGTCATAAATGAAACATAACCTGAGACAGATCTCGAAAATGATTTCAATTATTACACTGTTCATTTTAGCCTTGAAAGTTGAATATCTTAATTCTGGCACATACGATCTTCATTTAGTTTAAATATGTTATTAGCCGTAAAAAACACTGTCAGAAACCATCTAGCGTATACCAGGAACGTCCTTTATAAATAGTCATAAATGAAACGAAACCTGAGACAGATCTCGAAAATGATTTCAATTATTACACTCTTCATTTTAGCCTTGAAAGTTGAATATCTTAATTCTGGCACATACGATCTTCATTTAGTTTAAATATGTTATTACCCGTATAAAACACTGTCAGAAACCATCTAGCGTATACCAGGAACGTCCTTTATAAATAGTCATAAATGAAACGAAACCTGAGACAGATCTCGAAAATGATTTCAATTATTACACTGTTCATTTTAGCCTTGAAAGTTGAATATCTTAATTCTGGCACATACGATCTTCATTTAGTTTAAATATGTTATTACCCGTATAAAACACTGTCAGAAACCATCTAGCGTATACCAGGAACGTCCTTTATAAATAGTCATAAATGAAACATAACCTGAGACAGATCTCGAAAATGATTTCAATTATTACACTGTTCATTTTAGCCTTGAAAGTTGAATATCTTAATTCTGGCACATACGATCTTCATTTAGTTTAAATATGTTATTAGCCGTAAAAAACACTGTCAGAAACCATCTAGCGTATACCAGGAACGTCCTTTATAAATAGTCATAAATGAAACGAAACCTGAGACAGATCTCGAAAATGATTTCAATTATTACACTCTTCATTTTAGCCTTGAAAGTTGAATATCTTAATTCTGGCACATACGATCTTCATTTAGTTTAAATATGTTATTACCCGTATAAAACACTGTCAGAAACCATCTAGCGTATACCAGGAACGTCCTTTATAAATAGTCATAAATGAAACGAAACCTGAGACAGATCTCGAAAATGATTTCAATTATTACACTGTTCATTTTAGCCTTGAAAGTTGAATATCTTAATTCTGGCACATACGATCTTCATTTAGTTTAAATATGTTATTAGCCGTAAAAAACACTGTCAGAAACCATCTAGCGTATACCAGGAACGTCCTTTATAAATAGTCATAAATGAAACGAAACCTGAGACAGATCTCGAAAATGATTTCAATTATTACACTGTTCATTTTAGCCTTGAAAGTTGAATATCTTAATTCTGGCACATACGATCTTCATTTAGTTTAAATATGTTATTATCCGTATAAAACACTGTCAGAAACCATCTAGCGTATACCAGGAACGTCCTTTATAAATAGTCATAAATGAAACGAAACCTGAGACAGATCTCGAAAATGATTTCAATTATTACACTCTTCATTTTAGCCTTGAAAGTTGAATATCTTAATTCTGGCACATACGATCTTCATTTAGTTTAAATATGTTATTATCCGTATAAAACACTGTCAGAAACCATCTAGCGTATACCAGGAACGTCCTTTATAAATAGTCATAAATGAAACATAACCTGAGACAGATCTCGAAAATGATTTCAATTATTACACTGTTCATTTTAGCCTTGAAAGTTGAATATCTTAATTCTGGCACATACGATCTTCATTTAGTTTAAATATGTTATTAGCCGTAAAAAACACTGTCAGAAACCATCTAGCGTATACCAATAACGTCCTTTATAAATAGTCATAAATGAAACGAAACCTGAGACAGATCTCGAAAATGATTTCAATTATTACACTGTTCATTTTAGCCTTGAAAGTTGAATATCTTAATTCTGGCACATACGATCTTCATTTAGTTTAAATATGTTATTATCCGTAAAAAACACTGTCAGAAACCATCTAGCGTATACCAGGAACGTCCTTTATAAATAGTCATAAATGAAACATAACCTGAGACAGATCTCGAAAATGATTTCAATTATTACACTGTTCATTTTAGCCTTGAAAGTTGAATATCTTAATTCTGGCACATACGATCTTCATTTAGTTTAAATATGTTATTAGCCGTAAAAAACACTGTCAGAAACCATCTAGCGTATACCAGGAACGTCCTTTATAAATAGTCATAAATGAAACGAAACCTGAGACAGATCTCGAAAATGATTTCAATTATTACACTCTTCATTTTAGCCTTGAAAGTTGAATATCTTAATTCTGGCACATACGATCTTCATTTAGTTTAAATATGTTATTACCCGTATAAAACACTGTCAGAAACCATCTAGCGTATACCAGGAACGTCCTTTATAAATAGTCATAAATGAAACGAAACCTGAGACAGATCTCGAAAATGATTTCAATTATTACACTGTTCATTTTAGCCTTGAAAGTTGAATATCTTAATTCTGGCACATACGATCTTCATTTAGTTTAAATATGTTATTAGCCGTAAAAAACACTGTCAGAAACCATCTAGCGTATACCAGGAACGTCCTTTATAAATAGTCATAAATGAAACGAAACCTGAGACAGATCTCGAAAATGATTTCAATTATTACACTCTTCATTTTAGCCTTGAAAGTTGAATATCTTAATTCTGGCACATACGATCTTCATTTAGTTTAAATATGTTATTATCCGTATAAAACACTGTCAGAAACCATCTAGCGTATACCAGGAGCGTCCTTTATAAATAGTCATAAATGAAACGAAACCTGAGACAGATCTCGAAAATGATTTCAATTATTACACTCTTCATTTTAGCCTTGAAAGTTGAATATCTTAATTCTGGCACATACGATCTTCATTTAGTTTAAATATGTTATTATCCGTATAAAACACTGTCAGAAACCATCTAGCGTATACCAGGAACGTCCTTTATAAATAGTCATAAATGAAACATAACCTGAGACAGATCTCGAAAATGATTTCAATTATTACACTGTTCATTTTAGCCTTGAAAGTTGAATATCTTAATTCTGGCACATACGATCTTCATTTAGTTTAAATATGTTATTACCCGTATAAAACACTGTCAGAAACCATCTAGCGTATACCAGGAACGTCCTTTATAAATAGTCATAAATGAAACGAAACCTGAGACAGATCTCGAAAATGATTTCAATTATTACACTGTTCATTTTAGCCTTGAAAGTTGAATATCTTAATTCTGGCACATACGATCTTCATTTAGTTTAAATATGTTATTAGCCGTATAAAACACTGTCTGAAACCATCTAGCGTATACCAGGAACGTCCTTTATAAATAGTCATAAATGAAACGAAACCTGAGACAGATCTCGAAAATGATTTCAATTATTACACTGTTCATTTTAGCCTTGAAAGTTGAATATCTTAATTCTGGCACATACGATCTTCATTTAGTTTAAATATGTTATTATCCGTATAAAGCACTGTCAGAAACCATCTAGCGTATACCAGGAACGTCCTTTATAAATAGTCATAAATGAAACGAAACCTGAGACAGATCTCGAAAATGATTTCAATTATTACACTGTTCATTTTAGCCTTGAAAGTTGAATATCTTAATTCTGGCACATACGATCTTCATTTAGTTTAAATATGTTATTATCCGTATAAAACACTGTCAGAAACCATCTAGCGTATACCAGGAACGTCCTTTATAAATAGTCATAAATGAAACGAAACCTGAGACAGATCTCGAAAATGATTTCAATTATTACACTGTTCATTTTAGCCTTGAAAGTTGAATATCTTAATTCTGGCACATACGATCTTCATTTAGTTTAAATATGTTATTATCCGTAAAAAACACTGTCAGAAACCATCTAGCGTATACCAGGAGCGTCCTTTATAAATAGTCATAAATGAAACGAAACCTGAGACAGATCTCGAAAATGATTTCAATTATTACACTCTTCATTTTAGCCTTGAAAGTTGAATATCTTAATTCTGGCACATACGATCTTCATTTAGTTTAAATATGTTATTATCCGTATAAAGCACTGTCAGAAACCATCTAGCGTATACCAGGAACGTCCTTTATAAATAGTCATAAATGAAACGAAACCTGAGACAGATCTCGAAAATGATTTCAATTATTACACTGTTCATTTTAGCCTTGAAAGTTGAATATCTTAATTCTGGCACATACGATCTTCATTTAGTTTAAATATGTTATTATCCGTATAAAACACTGTCAGAAACCATCTAGCGTATACCAATAACGTCCTTTATAAATAGTCATAAATGAAACGAAACCTGAGACAGATCTCGAAAATGATTTCAATTATTACACTGTTCATTTTAGCCTTGAAAGTTGAATATCTTAATTCTGGCACATACGATCTTCATTTAGTTTAAATATGTTATTATCCGTAAAAAACACTGTCAGAAACCATCTAGCGTATACCAGGAACGTCCTTTATAAATAGTCATAAATGAAACATAACCTGAGACAGATCTCGAAAATGATTTCAATTATTACACTGTTCATTTTAGCCTTGAAAGTTGAATATCTTAATTCTGGCACATACGATCTTCATTTAGTTTAAATATGTTATTAGCCGTAAAAAACACTGTCAGAAACCATCTAGCGTATACCAGGAACGTCCTTTATAAATAGTCATAAATGAAACGAAACCTGAGACAGATCTCGAAAATGATTTCAATTATTACACTCTTCATTTTAGCCTTGAAAGTTGAATATCTTAATTCTGGCACATACGATCTTCATTTAGTTTAAATATGTTATTACCCGTATAAAACACTGTCAGAAACCATCTAGCGTATACCAGGAACGTCCTTTATAAATAGTCATAAATGAAACGAAACCTGAGACAGATCTCGAAAATGATTTCAATTATTACACTGTTCATTTTAGCCTTGAAAGTTGAATATCTTAATTCTGGCACATACGATCTTCATTTAGTTTAAATATGTTATTAGCCGTAAAAAACACTGTCAGAAACCATCTAGCGTATACCAGGAACGTCCTTTATAAATAGTCATAAATGAAACGAAACCTGAGACAGATCTCGAAAATGATTTCAATTATTACACTCTTCATTTTAGCCTTGAAAGTTGAATATCTTAATTCTGGCACATACGATCTTCATTTAGTTTAAATATGTTATTATCCGTATAAAACACTGTCAGAAACCATCTAGCGTATACCAGGAGCGTCCTTTATAAATAGTCATAAATGAAACGAAACCTGAGACAGATCTCGAAAATGATTTCAATTATTACACTCTTCATTTTAGCCTTGAAAGTTGAATATCTTAATTCTGGCACATACGATCTTCATTTAGTTTAAATATGTTATTATCCGTATAAAACACTGTCAGAAACCATCTAGCGTATACCAGGAACGTCCTTTATAAATAGTCATAAATGAAACATAACCTGAGACAGATCTCGAAAATGATTTCAATTATTACACTGTTCATTTTAGCCTTGAAAGTTGAATATCTTAATTCTGGCACATACGATCTTCATTTAGTTTAAATATGTTATTACCCGTATAAAACACTGTCAGAAACCATCTAGCGTATACCAGGAACGTCCTTTATAAATAGTCATAAATGAAACGAAACCTGAGACAGATCTCGAAAATGATTTCAATTATTACACTGTTCATTTTAGCCTTGAAAGTTGAATATCTTAATTCTGGCACATACGATCTTCATTTAGTTTAAATATGTTATTAGCCGTATAAAACACTGTCTGAAACCATCTAGCGTATACCAGGAACGTCCTTTATAAATAGTCATAAATGAAACGAAACCTGAGACAGATCTCGAAAATGATTTCAATTATTACACTGTTCATTTTAGCCTTGAAAGTTGAATATCTTAATTCTGGCACATACGATCTTCATTTAGTTTAAATATGTTATTATCCGTATAAAGCACTGTCAGAAACCATCTAGCGTATACCAGGAACGTCCTTTATAAATAGTCATAAATGAAACGAAACCTGAGACAGATCTCGAAAATGATTTCAATTATTACACTGTTCATTTTAGCCTTGAAAGTTGAATATCTTAATTCTGGCACATACGATCTTCATTTAGTTTAAATATGTTATTATCCGTATAAAACACTGTCAGAAACCATCTAGCGTATACCAGGAACGTCCTTTATAAATAGTCATAAATGAAACGAAACCTGAGACAGATCTCGAAAATGATTTCAATTATTACACTGTTCATTTTAGCCTTGAAAGTTGAATATCTTAATTCTGGCACATACGATCTTCATTTAGTTTAAATATGTTATTATCCGTAAAAAACACTGTCAGAAACCATCTAGCGTATACCAGGAGCGTCCTTTATAAATAGTCATAAATGAAACGAAACCTGAGACAGATCTCGAAAATGATTTCAATTATTACACTCTTCATTTTAGCCTTGAAAGTTGAATATCTTAATTCTGGCACATACGATCTTCATTTAGTTTAAATATGTTATTATCCGTATAAAACACTGTCAGAAACCATCTAGCGTATACCAGGAACGTCCTTTATAAATAGTCATAAATGAAACATAACCTGAGACAGATCTCGAAAATGATTTCAATTATTACACTGTTCATTTTAGCCTTGAAAGTTGAATATCTTAATTCTGGCACATACGATCTTCATTTAGTTTAAATATGTTATTAGCCGTAAAAAACACTGTCAGAAACCATCTAGCGTATACCAGGAACGTCCTTTATAAATAGTCATAAATGAAACGAAACCTGAGACAGATCTCGAAAATGATTTCAATTATTACACTCTTCATTTTAGCCTTGAAAGTTGAATATCTTAATTCTGGCACATACGATCTTCATTTAGTTTAAATATGTTATTATCCGTATAAAACACTGTCAGAAACCATCTAGCGTATACCAGGAACGTCCTTTATAAATAGTCATAAATGAAACATAACCTGAGACAGATCTCGAAAATGATTTCAATTATTACACTGTTCATTTTAGCCTTGAAAGTTGAATATCTTAATTCTGGCACATACGATCTTCATTTAGTTTAAATATGTTATTAGCCGTAAAAAACACTGTCAGAAACCATCTAGCGTATACCAGGAACGTCCTTTATAAATAGTCATAAATGAAACGAAACCTGAGACAGATCTCGAAAATGATTTCAATTATTACACTCTTCATTTTAGCCTTGAAAGCTGAATATCTTAATTCTGGCACATACGATCTTCATTTAGTTTAAATATGTTATTACCCGTATAAAACACTGTCAGAAACCATCTAGCGTATACCAGGAACGTCCTTTATAAATAGTCATAAATGAAACGAAACCTGAGACAGATCTCGAAAATGATTTCAATTATTACACTGTTCATTTTAGCCTTGAAAGTTGAATATCTTAATTCTGGCACATACGATCTTCATTTAGTTTAAATATGTTATTAGCCGTAAAAAACACTGTCAGAAACCATCTAGCGTATACCAGGAACGTCCTTTATAAATAGTCATAAATGAAACGAAACCTGAGACAGATCTCGAAAATGATTTCAATTATTACACTGTTCATTTTAGCCTTGAAAGTTGAATATCTTAATTCTGGCACATACGATCTTCATTTAGTTTAAATATGTTATTATCCGTATAAAACACTGTCAGAAACCATCTAGCGTATACCAGGAACGTCCTTTATAAATAGTCATAAATGAAACGAAACCTGAGACAGATCTCGAAAATGATTTCAATTATTACACTCTTCATTTTAGCCTTGAAAGTTGAATATCTTAATTCTGGCACATACGATCTTCATTTAGTTTAAATATGTTATTATCCGTATAAAACACTGTCAGAAACCATCTAGCGTATACCAGGAACGTCCTTTATAAATAGTCATAAAGGAAACATAACCTGAGACAGATCTCGAAAATGATTTCAATTATTACACTGTTCATTTTAGCCTTGAAAGTTGAATATCTTAATTCTGGCACATACGATCTTCATTTAGTTTAAATATGTTATTAGCCGTAAAAAACACTGTCAGAAACCATCTAGCGTATACCAGGAACGTCCTTTATAAATAGTCATAAATGAAACGAAACCTGAGACAGATCTCGAAAATGATTTCAATTATTACACTGTTCATTTTAGCCTTGAAAGTTGAATATCTTAATTCTGGCACATACGATCTTCATTTAGTTTAAATATGTTATTATCCGTAAAAAACACTGTCAGAAACCATCTAGCGTATACCAGGAACGTCCTTTATAAATAGTCATAAATGAAACATAACCTGAGACAGATCTCGAAAATGATTTCAATTATTACACTGTTCATTTTAGCCTTGAAAGTTGAATATCTTAATTCTGGCACATACGATCTTCATTTAGTTTAAATATGTTATTAGCCGTAAAAAACACTGTCAGAAACCATCTAGCGTATACCAGGAACGTCCTTTATAAATAGTCATAAATGAAACGAAACCTGAGACAGATCTCGAAAATGATTTCAATTATTACACTCTTCATTTTAGCCTTGAAAGTTGAATATCTTAATTCTGGCACATACGATCTTCATTTAGTTTAAATATGTTATTACCCGTATAAAACACTGTCAGAAACCATCTAGCGTATACCAGGAACGTCCTTTATAAATAGTCATAAATGAAACGAAACCTGAGACAGATCTCGAAAATGATTTCAATTATTACACTGTTCATTTTAGCCTTGAAAGTTGAATATCTTAATTCTGGCACATACGATCTTCATTTAGTTTAAATATGTTATTAGCCGTAAAAAACACTGTCAGAAACCATCTAGCGTATACCAGGAACGTCCTTTATAAATAGTCATAAATGAAACGAAACCTGAGACAGATCTCGAAAATGATTTCAATTATTACACTCTTCATTTTAGCCTTGAAAGTTGAATATCTTAATTCTGGCACATACGATCTTCATTTAGTTTAAATATGTTATTATCCGTATAAAACACTGTCAGAAACCATCTAGCGTATACCAGGAGCGTCCTTTATAAATAGTCATAAATGAAACGAAACCTGAGACAGATCTCGAAAATGATTTCAATTATTACACTCTTCATTTTAGCCTTGAAAGTTGAATATCTTAATTCTGGCACATACGATCTTCATTTAGTTTAAATATGTTATTATCCGTATAAAACACTGTCAGAAACCATCTAGCGTATACCAGGAACGTCCTTTATAAATAGTCATAAATGAAACATAACCTGAGACAGATCTCGAAAATGATTTCAATTATTACACTGTTCATTTTAGCCTTGAAAGTTGAATATCTTAATTCTGGCACATACGATCTTCATTTAGTTTAAATATGTTATTACCCGTATAAAACACTGTCAGAAACCATCTAGCGTATACCAGGAACGTCCTTTATAAATAGTCATAAATGAAACGAAACCTGAGACAGATCTCGAAAATGATTTCAATTATTACACTGTTCATTTTAGCCTTGAAAGTTGAATATCTTAATTCTGGCACATACGATCTTCATTTAGTTTAAATATGTTATTAGCCGTATAAAACACTGTCTGAAACCATCTAGCGTATACCAGGAACGTCCTTTATAAATAGTCATAAATGAAACGAAACCTGAGACAGATCTCGAAAATGATTTCAATTATTACACTCTTCATTTTAGCCTTGAAAGTTGAATATCTTAATTCTGGCACATACGATCTTCATTTAGTTTAAATATGTTATTACCCGTATAAAACACTGTCAGAAACCATCTAGCGTATACCAGGAACGTCCTTTATAAATAGTCATAAATGAAACGAAACCTGAGACAGATCTCGAAAATGATTTCAATTATTACACTGTTCATTTTAGCCTTGAAAGTTGAATATCTTAATTCTGGCACATACGATCTTCATTTAGTTTAAATATGTTATTAGCCGTAAAAAACACTGTCAGAAACCATCTAGCGTATACCAGGAACGTCCTTTATAAATAGTCATAAATGAAACGAAACCTGAGACAGATCTCGAAAATGATTTCAATTATTACACTCTTCATTTTAGCCTTGAAAGTTGAATATCTTAATTCTGGCACATACGATCTTCATTTAGTTTAAATATGTTATTATCCGTATAAAACACTGTCAGAAACCATCTAGCGTATACCAGGAGCGTCCTTTATAAATAGTCATAAATGAAACGAAACCTGAGACAGATCTCGAAAATGATTTCAATTATTACACTCTTCATTTTAGCCTTGAAAGTTGAATATCTTAATTCTGGCACATACGATCTTCATTTAGTTTAAATATGTTATTATCCGTATAAAACACTGTCAGAAACCATCTAGCGTATACCAGGAACGTCCTTTATAAATAGTCATAAATGAAACATAACCTGAGACAGATCTCGAAAATGATTTCAATTATTACACTGTTCATTTTAGCCTTGAAAGTTGAATATCTTAATTCTGGCACATACGATCTTCATTTAGTTTAAATATGTTATTAGCCGTAAAAAACACTGTCAGAAACCATCTAGCGTATACCAGGAACGTCCTTTATAAATAGTCATAAATGAAACGAAACCTGAGACAGATCTCGAAAATGATTTCAATTATTACACTCTTCATTTTAGCCTTGAAAGTTGAATATCTTAATTCTGGCACATACGATCTTCATTTAGTTTAAATATGTTATTACCCGTATAAAACACTGTCAGAAACCATCTAGCGTATACCAGGAACGTCCTTTATAAATAGTCATAAATGAAACGAAACCTGAGACAGATCTCGAAAATGATTTCAATTATTACACTGTTCATTTTAGCCTTGAAAGTTGAATATCTTAATTCTGGCACATACGATCTTCATTTAGTTTAAATATGTTATTAGCCGTAAAAAACACTGTCAGAAACCATCTAGCGTATACCAGGAACGTCCTTTATAAATAGTCATAAATGAAACGAAACCTGAGACAGATCTCGAAAATGATTTCAATTATTACACTGTTCATTTTAGCCTTGAAAGTTGAATATCTTAATTCTGGCACATACGATCTTCATTTAGTTTAAATATGTTATTATCCGTATAAAACACTGTCAGAAACCATCTAGCGTATACCAGGAACGTCCTTTATAAATAGTCATAAATGAAACGAAACCTGAGACAGATCTCGAAAATGATTTCAATTATTACACTCTTCATTTTAGCCTTGAAAGTTGAATATCTTAATTCTGGCACATACGATCTTCATTTAGTTTAAATATGTTATTATCCGTATAAAACACTGTCAGAAACCATCTAGCGTATACCAGGAACGTCCTTTATAAATAGTCATAAATGAAACATAACCTGAGACAGATCTCGAAAATGATTTCAATTATTACACTGTTCATTTTAGCCTTGAAAGTTGAATATCTTAATTCTGGCACATACGATCTTCATTTAGTTTAAATATGTTATTAGCCGTAAAAAACACTGTCAGAAACCATCTAGCGTATACCAGGAACGTCCTTTATAAATAGTCATAAATGAAACGAAACCTGAGACAGATCTCGAAAATGATTTCAATTATTACACTGTTCATTTTAGCCTTGAAAGTTGAATATCTTAATTCTGGCACATACGATCTTCATTTAGTTTAAATATGTTATTATCCGTAAAAAACACTGTCAGAAACCATCTAGCGTATACCAGGAACGTCCTTTATAAATAGTCATAAATGAAACATAACCTGAGACAGATCTCGAAAATGATTTCAATTATTACACTGTTCATTTTAGCCTTGAAAGTTGAATATCTTAATTCTGGCACATACGATCTTCATTTAGTTTAAATATGTTATTAGCCGTAAAAAACACTGTCAGAAACCATCTAGCGTATACCAGGAACGTCCTTTATAAATAGTCATAAATGAAACGAAACCTGAGACAGATCTCGAAAATGATTTCAATTATTACACTCTTCATTTTAGCCTTGAAAGTTGAATATCTTAATTCTGGCACATACGATCTTCATTTAGTTTAAATATGTTATTACCCGTATAAAACACTGTCAGAAACCATCTAGCGTATACCAGGAACGTCCTTTATAAATAGTCATAAATGAAACGAAACCTGAGACAGATCTCGAAAATGATTTCAATTATTACACTGTTCATTTTAGCCTTGAAAGTTGAATATCTTAATTCTGGCACATACGATCTTCATTTATCTTAAATATGTTATTAGCCGTAAAAAACACTGTCAGAAACCATCTAGCGTATACCAGGAACGTCCTTTATAAATAGTCATAAATGAAACGAAACCTGAGACAGATCTCGAAAATGATTTCAATTATTACACTCTTCATTTTAGCCTTGAAAGTTGAATATCTTAATTCTGGCACATACGATCTTCATTTAGTTTAAATATGTTATTATCCGTATAAAACACTGTCAGAAACCATCTAGCGTATACCAGGAGCGTCCTTTATAAATAGTCATAAATGAAACGAAACCTGAGACAGATCTCGAAAATGATTTCAATTATTACACTCTTCATTTTAGCCTTGAAAGTTGAATATCTTAATTCTGGCACATACGATCTTCATTTAGTTTAAATATGTTATTATCCGTATAAAACACTGTCAGAAACCATCTAGCGTATACCAGGAACGTCCTTTATAAATAGTCATAAATGAAACATAACCTGAGACAGATCTCGAAAATGATTTCAATTATTACACTGTTCATTTTAGCCTTGAAAGTTGAATATCTTAATTCTGGCACATACGATCTTCATTTAGTTTAAATATGTTATTACCCGTATAAAACACTGTCAGAAACCATCTAGCGTATACCAGGAACGTCCTTTATAAATAGTCATAAATGAAACGAAACCTGAGACAGATCTCGAAAATGATTTCAATTATTACACTGTTCATTTTAGCCTTGAAAGTTGAATATCTTAATTCTGGCACATACGATCTTCATTTAGTTTAAATATGTTATTAGCCGTATAAAACACTGTCTGAAACCATCTAGCGTATACCAGGAACGTCCTTTATAAATAGTCATAAATGAAACGAAACCTGAGACAGATCTCGAAAATGATTTCAATTATTACACTCTTCATTTTAGCCTTGAAAGTTGAATATCTTAATTCTGGCACATACGATCTTCATTTAGTTTAAATATGTTATTACCCGTATAAAACACTGTCAGAAACCATCTAGCGTATACCAGGAACGTCCTTTATAAATAGTCATAAATGAAACGAAACCTGAGACAGATCTCGAAAATGATTTCAATTATTACACTGTTCATTTTAGCCTTGAAAGTTGAATATCTTAATTCTGGCACATACGATCTTCATTTAGTTTAAATATGTTATTAGCCGTAAAAAACACTGTCAGAAACCATCTAGCGTATACCAGGAACGTCCTTTATAAATAGTCATAAATGAAACGAAACCTGAGACAGATCTCGAAAATGATTTCAATTATTACACTCTTCATTTTAGCCTTGAAAGTTGAATATCTTAATTCTGGCACATACGATCTTCATTTAGTTTAAATATGTTATTATCCGTATAAAACACTGTCAGAAACCATCTAGCGTATACCAGGAGCGTCCTTTATAAATAGTCATAAATGAAACGAAACCTGAGACAGATCTCGAAAATGATTTCAATTATTACACTCTTCATTTTAGCCTTGAAAGTTGAATATCTTAATTCTGGCACATACGATCTTCATTTAGTTTAAATATGTTATTATCCGTATAAAACACTGTCAGAAACCATCTAGCGTATACCAGGAACGTCCTTTATAAATAGTCATAAATGAAACATAACCTGAGACAGATCTCGAAAATGATTTCAATTATTACACTGTTCATTTTAGCCTTGAAAGTTGAATATCTTAATTCTGGCACATACGATCTTCATTTAGTTTAAATATGTTATTACCCGTATAAAACACTGTCAGAAACCATCTAGCGTATACCAGGAACGTCCTTTATAAATAGTCATAAATGAAACGAAACCTGAGACAGATCTCGAAAATGATTTCAATTATTACACTGTTCATTTTAGCCTTGAAAGTTGAATATCTTAATTCTGGCACATACGATCTTCATTTAGTTTAAATATGTTATTAGCCGTATAAAACACTGTCTGAAACCATCTAGCGTATACCGGGAACGTCCATATAAATTTGTCATAAATGAAAGGAAACCTGAGTAGATTCTCCAAAATGATTTCAATTATTACACTCTTCATTTTAGCCTTGAAAGTTGAATATCTTAATTCTGGCACATACGATCTTCATTTAGTTTAAATATGTTATTATCCGTATAAAACACTGTCAGAAACCATCTAGCGTATACCAGGAACGTCCTTTATAAATAGTCATAAATGAAACGAAACCTGAGACAGATCTCGAAAATGATTTCAATTATTACACTCTTCATTTTAGCCTTGAAAGTTGAATATCTTAATTCTGGCACATACGATCTTCATTTAGTTTAAATATGTTATTACCCGTATAAAACACTGTCAGAAACCATCTAGCGTATACCAGGAACGTCCTTTATAAATAGTCATAAATGAAACGAAACCTGAGACAGATCTCGAAAATGATTTCAATTATTACACTGTTCATTTTAGCCTTGAAAGTTGAATATCTTAATTCTGGCACATACGATCTTCATTTAGTTTAAATATGTTATTAGCCGTATAAAACACTGTCTGAAACCATCTAGCGTATACCGGGAACGTCCATAAAAATTTGTCATAAATGAAAGGAAACCTGAGTAGATTCTCCAAAATGATTTCAATTATTACACTCTTCATTTTAGCCTTGAAAGTTGAATATCTTAATTCTGGCACATACGATCTTCATTTAGTTTAAATATGTTATTATCCGTATAAAACACTGTCAGAAACCATCTAGCGTATACCAGGAACGTCCTTTATAAATAGTCATAAATGAAACGAAACCTGAGACAGATCTCGAAAATGATTTCAATTATTACACTGTTCATTTTAGCCTTGTAAGTTGAATATCTTAATTCTGGCACATACGATCTTCATTTAGTTTAAATATGTTATTATCCGTATAAAGCACTGTCAGAAACCATCTAGCGTATACCAGGAACGTCCTTTATAAATAGTCATAAATGAAACGAAACCTGAGACAGATCTCGAAAATGATTTCAATTATTACACTGTTCATTTTAGCCTTGAAAGTTGAATATCTTAATTCTGGCACATACGATCTTCATTTAGTTTAAATATGTTATTATCCGTATAAAACACTGTCAGAAACCATCTAGCGTATACCAGGAACGTCCTTTATAAATAGTCATAAATGAAACGAAACCTGAGACAGATCTCGAAAATGATTTCAATTATTACACTGTTCATTTTAGCCTTGAAAGTTGAATATCTTAATTCTGGCACATACGATCTTCATTTAGTTTAAATATGTTATTATCCGTAAAAAACACTGTCAGAAACCATCTAGCGTATACCAGGAGCGTCCTTTATAAATAGTCATAAATGAAACGAAACCTGAGACAGATCTCGAAAATGATTTCAATTATTACACTCTTCATTTTAGCCTTGAAAGTTGAATATCTTAATTCTGGCACATACGATCTTCATTTAGTTTAAATATGTTATTATCCGTATAAAACACTGTCAGAAACCATCTAGCGTATACCAGGAACGTCCTTTATAAATAGTCATAAATGAAACATAACCTGAGACAGATCTCGAAAATGATTTCAATTATTACACTGTTCATTTTAGCCTTGAAAGTTGAATATCTTAATTCTGGCACATACGATCTTCATTTAGTTTAAATATGTTATTAGCCGTAAAAAACACTGTCAGAAACCATCTAGCGTATACCAGGAACGTCCTTTATAAATAGTCATAAATGAAACGAAACCTGAGACAGATCTCGAAAATGATTTCAATTATTACACTCTTCATTTTAGCCTTGAAAGTTGAATATCTTAATTCTGGCACATACGATCTTCATTTAGTTTAAATATGTTATTACCCGTATAAAACACTGTCAGAAACCATCTAGCGTATACCAGGAACGTCCTTTATAAATAGTCATAAATGAAACGAAACCTGAGACAGATCTCGAAAATGATTTCAATTATTACACTGTTCATTTTAGCCTTGAAAGTTGAATATCTTAATTCTGGCACATACGATCTTCATTTAGTTTAAATATGTTATTATCCGTATAAAACACTGTCAGAAACCATCTAGCGTATACCAGGAACGTCCTTTATAAATAGTCATAAATGAAACGAAACCTGAGACAGATCTCGAAAATGATTTCAATTATTACACTGTTCATTTTAGCCTTGAAAGTTGAATATCTTAATTCTGGCACATACGATCTTCATTTAGTTTAAATATATTATTAGCCGTATAAAACACTGTCTGAAACCATCTAGCGTATACCGGGAACGTCCATATAAATTTGTCATAAATGAAAGGAAACCTGAGTAGATTCTCCAAAATGATTTCAATTATTACACTCTTCATTTTAGCCTTGAAAGTTGAATATCTTAATTCTGGCACATACGATCTTCATTTAGTTTAAATATGTTATTATCCGTATAAAACACTGTCAGAAACCATCTAGCGTATACCAGGAACGTCCTTTATAAATAGTCCTAAATGAAACGAAACCTGAGACAGATCTCGAAAATGATTTCAATTATTACACTGTTCATTTTAGCCTTGAAAGTTGAATATCTTAATTCTGGCACATACGATCTTCATTTAGTTTAAATATGTTATTATCCGTAAAAAACACTATCAGAAACCATCTAGCGTATACCAGGAGCGTCCTTTATAAATAGTCATAAATGAAACGAAACCTGAGACAGATCTCGAAAATGATTTCAATTATTACACTCTTCATTTTAGCCTTGAAAGTTGAATATCTTAATTCTGGCACATACGATCTTCATTTAGTTTAAATATGTTATTATCCGTATAAAACACTGTCAGAAACCATCTAGCGTATACCAGGAACGTCCTTTATAAATAGTCATAAATGAAACATAACCTGAGACAGATCTCGAAAATGATTTCAATTATTACACTGTTCATTTTAGCCTTGAAAGTTGAATATCTTAATTCTGGCACATACGATCTTCATTTAGTTTAAATATGTTATTAGCCGTAAAAAACACTGTCAGAAACCATCTAGCGTATACCAGGAACGTCCTTTATAAATAGTCATAAATGAAACGAAACCTGAGACAGATCTCGAAAATGATTTCAATTATTACACTCTTCATTTTAGCCTTGAAAGTTGAATATCTTAATTCTGGCACATACGATCTTCATTTAGTTTAAATATGTTATTACCCGTATAAAACACTGTCAGAAACCATCTAGCGTATACCAGGAACGTCCTTTATAAATAGTCATAAATGAAACGAAACCTGAGACAGATCTCGAAAATGATTTCAATTATTACACTGTTCATTTTAGCCTTGAAAGTTGAATATCTTAATTCTGGCACATACGATCTTCATTTAGTTTAAATATGTTATTATCCGTATAAAACACTGTCAGAAACCATCTAGCGTATACCAGGAACGTCCTTTATAAATAGTCATAAATGAAACGAAACCTGAGACAGATCTCGAAAATGATTTCAATTATTACACTGTTCATTTTAGCCTTGAAAGTTGAATATCTTAATTCTGGCACATACGATCTTCATTTAGTTTAAATATGTTATTAGCCGTATAAAACACTGTCTGAAACCATCTAGCGTATACCGGGAACGTCCATATAAATTTGTCATAAATGAAAGGAAACCTGAGTAGATTCTCCAAAATGATTTCAATTATTACACTCTTCATTTTAGCCTTGAAAGTTGAATATCTTAATTCTGGCACATACGATCTTCATTTAGTTTAAATATGTTATTATCCGTATAAAACACTGTCAGAAACCATCTAGCGTATACCAGGAACGTCCTTTATAAATAGTCATAAATGAAACGAAACCTGAGACAGATCTCGAAAATGATTTCAATTATTACACTGTTCATTTTAGCCTTGAAAGTTGAATATCTTAATTCTGCCACATACGATCTTCATTTAGTTTAAATATGTTATTATCCGTATAAAACACTGTCAGAAACCATCTAGCGTATACCAGGAACGTCCTTTATAAATAGTCATAAATGAAACGAAACCTGAGACAGATCTCGAAAATGATTTCAATTATTACACTGTTCATTTTAGCCTTGAAAGTTGAATATCTTAATTCTGGCACATACGATCTTCATTTAGTTTAAATATGTTATTATCCGTAAAAAACACTGTCAGAAACCATCTAGCGTATACCAGGAGCGTCCTTTATAAATAGTCATAAATGAAACGAAACCTGAGACAGATCTCGAAAATGATTTCAATTATTACACTCTTCATTTTAGCCTTGAAAGTTGAATATCTTAATTCTGGCACATACGATCTTCATTTAGTTTAAATATGTTATTATCCGTATAAAACACTGTCAGAAACCATCTAGCGTATACCAGGAACGTCCTTTATAAATAGTCATAAATGAAACATAACCTGAGACAGATCTCGAAAATGATTTCAATTATTACACTGTTCATTTTAGCCTTGAAAGTTGAATATCTTAATTCTGGCACATACGATCTTCATTTAGTTTAAATATGTTATTAGCCGTAAAAAACACTGTCAGAAACCATCTAGCGTATACCAGGAACGTCCTTTATAAATAGTCATAAATGAAACGAAACCTGAGACAGATCTCGAAAATGATTTCAATTATTACACTCTTCATTTTAGCCTTGAAAGTTGAATATCTTAATTCTGGCACATACGATCTTCATTTAGTTTAAATATGTTATTACCCGTATAAAACACTGTCAGAAACCATCTAGCGTATACCAGGAACGTCCTTTATAAATAGTCATAAATGAAACGAAACCTGAGACAGATCTCGAAAATGATTTCAATTATTACACTGTTCATTTTAGCCTTGAAAGTTGAATATCTTAATTCTGGCACATACGATCTTCATTTAGTTTAAATATGTTATTATCCGTATAAAACACTGTCAGAAACCATCTAGCGTATACCAGGAACGTCCTTTATAAATAGTCATAAATGAAACGAAACCTGAGACAGATCTCGAAAATGATTTCAATTATTACACTGTTCATTTTAGCCTTGAAAGTTGAATATCTTAATTCTGGCACATACGATCTTCATTTTGTTTAAATATGTTATTAGCCGTATAAAACACTGTCTGAAACCATCTAGCGTATACCGGGAACGTCCATATAAATTTGTCATAAATGAAAGGAAACCTGAGTAGATTCTCCAAAATGATTTCAATTATTACACTCTTCATTTTAGCCTTGAAAGTTGAATATCTTAATTCTGGCACATACGATCTTCATTTAGTTTAAATATGTTATTATCCGTATAAAACACTGTCAGAAACCATCTAGCGTATACCAGGAACGTCCTTTATAAATAGTCATAAATGAAACGAAACCTGAGACAGATCTCGAAAATGATTTCAATTATTACACTGTTCATTTTAGCCTTGAAAGTTGAATATCTTAATTCTGCCACATACGATCTTCATTTAGTTTAAATATGTTATTATCCGTATAAAACACTGTCAGAAACCATCTAGCGTATACCAGGAACGTCCTTTATAAATAGTCATAAATGAAACGAAACCTGAGACAGATCTCGAAAATGATTTCAATTATTACACTGTTCATTTTAGCCTTGAAAGTTGAATATCTTAATTCTGGCACATACGATCTTCATTTAGTTTAAATATGTTATTATCCGTAAAAAACACTGTCAGAAACCATCTAGCGTATACCAGGAGCGTCCTTTATAAATAGTCATAAATGAAACGAAACCTGAGACAGATCTCGAAAATGATTTCAATTATTACACTCTTCATTTTAGCCTTGAAAGTTGAATATCTTAATTCTGGCACATACGATCTTCATTTAGTTTAAATATGTTATTATCCGTATAAAACACTGTCAGAAACCATCTAGCGTATACCAGGAACGTCCTTTATAAATAGTCATAAATGAAACATAACCTGAGACAGATCTCGAAAATGATTTCAATTATTACACTGTTCATTTTAGCCTTGAAAGTTGAATATCTTAATTCTGGCACATACGATCTTCATTTAGTTTAAATATGTTATTAGCCGTAAAAAACACTGTCAGAAACCATCTAGCGTATACCAGGAACGTCCTTTATAAATAGTCATAAATGAAACGAAACCTGAGACAGATCTCGAAAATGATTTCAATTATTACACTCTTCATTTTAGCCTTGAAAGTTGAATATCTTAATTCTGGCACATACGATCTTCATTTAGTTTAAATATGTTATTACCCGTATAAAACACTGTCAGAAACCATCTAGCGTATACCAGGAACGTCCTTTATAAATAGTCATAAATGAAACGAAACCTGAGACAGATCTCGAAAATGATTTCAATTATTACACTGTTCATTTTAGCCTTGAAAGTTGAATATCTTAATTCTGGCACATACGATCTTCATTTAGTTTAAATATGTTATTATCCGTATAAAACACTGTCAGAAACCATCTAGCGTATACCAGGAACGTCCTTTATAAATAGTCATAAATGAAACGAAACCTGAGACAGATCTCGAAAATGATTTCAATTATTACACTGTTCATTTTAGCCTTGAAAGTTGAATATCTTAATTCTGGCACATACGATCTTCATTTAGTTTAAATATGTTATTAGCCGTATAAAACACTGTCTGAAACCATCTAGCGTATACCGGGAACGTCCATATAAATTTGTCATAAATGAAAGGAAACCTGAGTAGATTCTCCAAAATGATTTCAATTATTACACTCTTCATTTTAGCCTTGAAAGTTGAATATCTTAATTCTGGCACATACGATCTTCATTTAGTTTAAATATGTTATTATCCGTATAAAACACTGTCAGAAACCATCTAGCGTATACCAGGAACGTCCTTTATAAATAGTCATAAATGAAACGAAACCTGAGACAGATCTCGAAAATGATTTCAATTATTACACTGTTCATTTTAGCCTTGAAAGTTGAATATCTTAATTCTGCCACATACGATCTTCATTTAGTTTAAATATGTTATTATCCGTATAAAACACTGTCAGAAACCATCTAGCGTATACCAGGAACGTCCTTTATAAATAGTCATAAATGAAACGAAACCTGAGACAGATCTCGAAAATGATTTCAATTATTACACTGTTCATTTTAGCCTTGAAAGTTGAATATCTTAATTCTGGCACATACGATCTTCATTTAGTTTAAATATGTTATTATCCGTAAAAAACACTGTCAGAAACCATCTAGCGTATACCAGGAGCGTCCTTTATAAATAGTCATAAATGAAACGAAACCTGAGACAGATCTCGAAAATGATTTCAATTATTACACTCTTCATTTTAGCCTTGAAAGTTGAATATCTTAATTCTGGCACATACGATCTTCATTTAGTTTAAATATGTTATTATCCGTATAAAACACTGTCAGAAACCATCTAGCGTATACCAGGAACGTCCTTTATAAATAGTCATAAATGAAACATAACCTGAGACAGATCTCGAAAATGATTTCAATTATTACACTGTTCATTTTAGCCTTGAAAGTTGAATATCTTAATTCTGGCACATACGATCTTCATTTAGTTTAAATATGTTATTAGCCGTAAAAAACACTGTCAGAAACCATCTAGCGTATACCAGGAACGTCCTTTATAAATAGTCATAAATGAAACGAAACCTGAGACAGATCTCGAAAATGATTTCAATTATTACACTCTTCATTTTAGCCTTGAAAGTTGAATATCTTAATTCTGGCACATACGATCTTCATTTAGTTTAAATATGTTATTACCCGTATAAAACACTGTCAGAAACCATCTAGCGTATACCAGGAACGTCCTTTATAAATAGTCATAAATGAAACGAAACCTGAGACAGATCTCGAAAATGATTTCAATTATTACACTGTTCATTTTAGCCTTGAAAGTTGAATATCTTAATTCTGGCACATACGATCTTCATTTAGTTTAAATATGTTATTATCCGTATAAAACACTGTCAGAAACCATCTAGCGTATACCAGGAACGTCCTTTATAAATAGTCATAAATGAAACGAAACCTGAGACAGATCTCGAAAATGATTTCAATTATTACACTGTTCATTTTAGCCTTGAAAGTTGAATATCTTAATTCTGGCACATACGATCTTCATTTTGTTTAAATATGTTATTAGCCGTATAAAACACTGTCTGAAACCATCTAGCGTATACCGGGAACGTCCATATAAATTTGTCATAAATGAAAGGAAACCTGAGTAGATTCTCCAAAATGATTTCAATTATTACACTCTTCATTTTAGCCTTGAAAGTTGAATATCTTAATTCTGGCACATACGATCTTCATTTAGTTTAAATATGTTATTACCCGTATAAAACACTGTCAGAAACCATCTAGCGTATACCAGGAACGTCCTTTATAAATAGTCATAAATGAAACGAAACCTGAGACAGATCTCGAAAATGATTTCAATTATTACACTGTTCATTTTAGCCTTGAAAGTTGAATATCTTAATTCTGGCACATACGATCTTCATTTAGTTTAAATATGTTATTATCCGTATAAAACACTGTCAGAAACCATCTAGCGTATACCAGGAACGTCCTTTATAAATAGTCATAAATGAAACGAAACCTGAGACAGATCTCGAAAATGATTTCAATTATTACACTGTTCATTTTAGCCTTGAAAGTTGAATATCTTAATTCTGGCACATACGATCTTCATTTAGTTTAAATATGTTATTAGCCGTATAAAACACTGTCTGAAACCATCTAGCGTATACCGGGAACGTCCATATAAATTTGTCATAAATGAAAGGAAACCTGAGTAGATTCTCCAAAATGATTTCAATTATTACACTCTTCATTTTAGCCTTGAAAGTTGAATATCTTAATTCTGGCACATACGATCTTCATTTAGTTTAAATATGTTATTATCCGTATAAAACACTGTCAGAAACCATCTAGCGTATACCAGGAACGTCCTTTATAAATAGTCATAAATGAAACGAAACCTGAGACAGATCTCGAAAATGATTTCAATTATTACACTGTTCATTTTAGCCTTGAAAGTTGAATATCTTAATTCTGCCACATACGATCTTCATTTAGTTTAAATATGTTATTATCCGTATAAAACACTGTCAGAAACCATCTAGCGTATACCAGGAACGTCCTTTATAAATAGTCATAAATGAAACGAAACCTGAGACAGATCTCGAAAATGATTTCAATTATTACACTGTTCATTTTAGCCTTGAAAGTTGAATATCTTAATTCTGGCACATACGATCTTCATTTAGTTTAAATATGTTATTATCCGTAAAAAACACTGTCAGAAACCATCTAGCGTATACCAGGAGCGTCCTTTATAAATAGTCATAAATGAAACGAAACCTGAGACAGATCTCGAAAATGATTTCAATTATTACACTCTTCATTTTAGCCTTGAAAGTTGAATATCTTAATTCTGGCACATACGATCTTCATTTAGTTTAAATATGTTATTATCCGTATAAAACACTGTCAGAAACCATCTAGCGTATACCAGGAACGTCCTTTATAAATAGTCATAAATGAAACATAACCTGAGACAGATCTCGAAAATGATTTCAATTATTACACTGTTCATTTTAGCCTTGAAAGTTGAATATCTTAATTCTGGCACATACGATCTTCATTTAGTTTAAATATGTTATTAGCCGTAAAAAACACTGTCAGAAACCATCTAGCGTATACCAGGAACGTCCTTTATAAATAGTCATAAATGAAACGAAACCTGAGACAGATCTCGAAAATGATTTCAATTATTACACTCTTCATTTTAGCCTTGAAAGTTGAATATCTTAATTCTGGCACATACGATCTTCATTTAGTTTAAATATGTTATTACCCGTATAAAACACTGTCAGAAACCATCTAGCGTATACCAGGAACGTCCTTTATAAATAGTCATAAATGAAACGAAACCTGAGACAGATCTCGAAAATGATTTCAATTATTACACTGTTCATTTTAGCCTTGAAAGTTGAATATCTTAATTCTGGCACATACGATCTTCATTTAGTTTAAATATGTTATTATCCGTATAAAACACTGTCAGAAACCATCTAGCGTATACCAGGAACGTCCTTTATAAATAGTCATAAATGAAACGAAACCTGAGACAGATCTCGAAAATGATTTCAATTATTACACTGTTCATTTTAGCCTTGAAAGTTGAATATCTTAATTCTGGCACATACGATCTTCATTTTGTTTAAATATGTTATTAGCCGTATAAAACACTGTCTGAAACCATCTAGCGTATACCGGGAACGTCCATATAAATTTGTCATAAATGAAAGGAAACCTGAGTAGATTCTCCAAAATGATTTCAATTATTACACTCTTCATTTTAGCCTTGAAAGTTGAATATCTTAATTCTGGCACATACGATCTTCATTTAGTTTAAATATGTTATTACCCGTATAAAACACTGTCAGAAACCATCTAGCGTATACCAGGAACGTCCTTTATAAATAGTCATAAATGAAACGAAACCTGAGACAGATCTCGAAAATGATTTCAATTATTACACTGTTCATTTTAGCCTTGAAAGTTGAATATCTTAATTCTGGCACATACGATCTTCATTTAGTTTAAATATGTTATTATCCGTATAAAACACTGTCAGAAACCATCTAGCGTATACCAGGAACGTCCTTTATAAATAGTCATAAATGAAACGAATCCTGAGACAGATCTCGAAAATGATTTCAATTATTACACTGTTCATTTTAGCCTTGAAAGTTGAATATCTTAATTCTGGCACATACGATCTTCATTTAGTTTAAATATGTTATTAGCCGTATAAAACACTGTCTGAAACCATCTAGCGTATACCGGGAACGTCCATATAAATTTGTCATAAATGAAAGGAAACCTGAGTAGATTCTCCAAAATGATTTCAATTATTACACTCTTCATTTTAGCCTTGAAAGTTGAATATCTTAATTCTGGCACATACGATCTTCATTTAGTTTAAATATGTTATTATCCGTATAAAACACTGTCAGAAACCATCTAGCGTATACCAGGAACGTCCTTTATAAATAGTCATAAATGAAACGAAACCTGAGACAGATCTCGAAAATGATTTCAATTATTACACTGTTCATTTTAGCCTTGAAAGTTGAATATCTTAATTCTGCCACATACGATCTTCATTTAGTTTAAATATGTTATTATCCGTATAAAACACTGTCAGAAACCATCTAGCGTATACCAGGAACGTCCTTTATAAATAGTCATAAATGAAACGAAACCTGAGACAGATCTCGAAAATGATTTCAATTATTACACTGTTCATTTTAGCCTTGAAAGTTGAATATCTTAATTCTGGCACATACGATCTTCATTTAGTTTAAATATGTTATTATCCGTAAAAAACACTGTCAGAAACCATCTAGCGTATACCAGGAGCGTCCTTTATAAATAGTCATAAATGAAACGAAACCTGAGACAGATCTCGAAAATGATTTCAATTATTACACTCTTCATTTTAGCCTTGAAAGTTGAATATCTTAATTCTGGCACATACGATCTTCATTTAGTTTAAATATGTTATTATCCGTATAAAACACTGTCAGAAACCATCTAGCGTATACCAGGAACGTCCTTTATAAATAGTCATAAATGAAACATAACCTGAGACAGATCTCGAAAATGATTTCAATTATTACACTGTTCATTTTAGCCTTGAAAGTTGAATATCTTAATTCTGGCACATACGATCTTCATTTAGTTTAAATATGTTATTAGCCGTAAAAAACACTGTCAGAAACCATCTAGCGTATACCAGGAACGTCCTTTATAAATAGTCATAAATGAAACGAAACCTGAGACAGATCTCGAAAATGATTTCAATTATTACACTCTTCATTTTAGCCTTGAAAGTTGAATATCTTAATTCTGGCACATACGATCTTCATTTAGTTTAAATATGTTATTACCCGTATAAAACACTGTCAGAAACCATCTAGCGTATACCAGGAACGTCCTTTATAAATAGTCATAAATGAAACGAAACCTGAGACAGATCTCGAAAATGATTTCAATTATTACACTGTTCATTTTAGCCTTGAAAGTTGAATATCTTAATTCTGGCACATACGATCTTCATTTAGTTTAAATATGTTATTATCCGTATAAAACACTGTCAGAAACCATCTAGCGTATACCAGGAACGTCCTTTATAAATAGTCATAAATGAAACGAAACCTGAGACAGATCTCGAAAATGATTTCAATTATTACACTGTTCATTTTAGCCTTGAAAGTTGAATATCTTAATTCTGGCACATACGATCTTCATTTTGTTTAAATATGTTATTAGCCGTATAAAACACTGTCTGAAACCATCTAGCGTATACCGGGAACGTCCATATAAATTTGTCATAAATGAAAGGAAACCTGAGTAGATTCTCCAAAATGATTTCAATTATTACACTCTTCATTTTAGCCTTGAAAGTTGAATATCTTAATTCTGGCACATACGATCTTCATTTAGTTTAAATATGTTATTATCCGTATAAAACACTGTCAGAAACCATCTAGCGTATACCAGGAACGTCCTTTATAAATAGTCATAAATGAAACGAAACCTGAGACAGATCTCGAAAATGATTTCAATTATTACACTGTTCATTTTAGCCTTGAAAGTTGAATATCTTAATTCTGGCACATACGATCTTCATTTAGTTTAAATATGTTATTATCCGTATAAAACACTGTCAGAAACCATCTAGTGTATACCAGGAACGTCCTTTATAAATAGTCATAAATGAAACGAAACCTGAGACAGATCTCGAAAATGATTTCAATTATTACACTGTTCATTTTAGCCTTGAAAGTTGAATATCTTAATTCTGGCACATACGATCTTCATTTTGTTTAAATATGTTATTAGCCGTATAAAACACTGTCTGAAACCATCTAGCGTATACCGGGAACGTCCATATAAATTTGTCATAAATGAAAGGAAACCTGAGTAGATTCTCCAAAATGATTTCAATTATTACACTCTTCATTTTAGCCTTGAAAGTTGAATATCTTAATTCTGGCACATACGATCTTCATTTAGTTTAAATATGTTATTATCCGTATAAAACACTGTCAGAAACCATCTAGCGTATACCAGGAACGTCCTTTATAAATAGTCATAAATGAAACGAAACCTGAGACAGATCTCGAAAATGATTTCAATTATTACACTGTTCATTTTAGCCTTGAAAGTTGAATATCTTAATTCTGGCACATACGATCTTCATTTAGTTTAAATATGTTATTATCCGTAAAAAACACTGTCAGAAACCATCTAGCGTATACCAGGAGCGTCCTTTATAAATAGTCATAAATGAAACGAAACCTGAGACAGATCTCGAAAATGATTTCAATTATTACACTGTTCATTTTAGCCTTGAAAGTTGAATATCTTAATTCTGGCACATACGATCTTCATTTAGTTTAAATATGTTATTAGCCGTATAAAACACTGTCTGAAACCATCTAGCGTATACCGGGAACGTCCATATAAATTTGTCATAAATGAAAGGAAACCTGAGTAGATTCTCCAAAATGATTTCAATTATTACACTGTTCATTTTAGCCTTGAAAGTTGAATATCTTAATTCTGGCACATACGATCTTCATTTAGTTTAAATATGTTATTATCCGTATAAAACACTGTCAGAAACCATCTAGCGTATACCAGGAACGTCCTTTATAAATAGTCATAAATGAAACGAAACCTGAGACAGATCTCGAAAATGATTTCAATTATTACACTGTTCATTTTAGCCTTGAAAGTTGAATATCTTAATTCTGGCACATACGATCTTCATTTAGTTTAAATATGTTATTAGCCGTATAAAACACTGTCTGAAACCATCTAGCGTATACCGGGAACGTCCATATAAATTTGTCATAAATGAAAGGAAACCTGAGTAGATTCTCCAAAATGATTTCAATTATTACACTCTTCATTTTAGCCTTGAAAGTTGAATATCTTAATTCTGGCACATACGATCTTCATTTAGTTTAAATATGTTATTATCCGTATAAAACACTGTCAGAAACCATCTAGCGTATACCAGGAACGTCCTTTATAAATAGTCATAAATGAAACGAAACCTGAGACAGATCTCGAAAATGATTTCAATTATTACACTGTTCATTTTAGCCTTGAAAGTTGAATATCTTAATTCTGGCACATACGATCTTCATTTAGTTTAAATATGTTATTAGCCGTATAAAACACTGTCTGAAACCATCTAGCGTATACCGGGAACGTCCATATAAATTTGTCATAAATGAAAGGAAACCTGAGTAGATTCTCCAAAATGATTTCAATTATTACACTCTTCATTTTAGCCTTGAAAGTTGAATATCTTAATTCTGGCACATACGATCTTCATTTAGTTTAAATATGTTATTATCCGTATAAAACACTGTCAGAAACCATCTAGCGTATACCAGGAACGTCCTTTATAAATAGTCATAAATGAAACGAAACCTGAGACAGATCTCGAAAATGATTTCAATTATTACACTGTTCATTTTAGCCTTGAAAGTTGAATATCTTAATTCTGGCACATACGATCTTCATTTAGTTTAAATATGTTATTATCCGTATAAAGCACTGTCAGAAACCATCTAGCGTATACCAGGAACGTCCTTTATAAATAGTCATAAATGAAACGAAACCTGAGACAGATCTCGAAAATGATTTCAATTATTACACTGTTCATTTTAGCCTTGAAAGTTGAATATCTTAATTCTGGCACATACGATCTTCATTTAGTTTAAATATGTTATTATCCGTATAAAACACTGTCAGAAACCATCTAGCGTATACCAGGAACGTCCTTTATAAATAGTCATAAATGAAACGAAACCTGAGACAGATCTCGAAAATGATTTCAATTATTACACTGTTCATTTTAGCCTTGAAAGTTGAATATCTTAATTCTGGCACATACGATCTTCATTTAGTTTAAATATGTTATTATCCGTAAAAAACACTGTCAGAAACCATCTAGCGTATACCAGGAGCGTCCTTTATAAATAGTCATAAATGAAACGAAACCTGAGACAGATCTCGAAAATGATTTCAATTATTACACTCTTCATTTTAGCCTTGAAAGTTGAATATCTTAATTCTGGCACATACGATCTTCATTTAGTTTAAATATGTTATTATCCGTATAAAACACTGTCAGAAACCATCTAGCGTATACCAGGAACGTCCTTTATAAATAGTCATAAATGAAACATAACCTGAGACAGATCTCGAAAATGATTTCAATTATTACACTGTTCATTTTAGCCTTGAAAGTTGAATATCTTAATTCTGGCACATACGATCTTCATTTAGTTTAAATATGTTATTAGCCGTAAAAAACACTGTCAGAAACCATCTAGCGTATACCAGGAACGTCCTTTATAAATAGTCATAAATGAAACGAAACCTGAGACAGATCTCGAAAATGATTTCAATTATTACACTCTTCATTTTAGCCTTGAAAGTTGAATATCTTAATTCTGGCACCTACGATCTTCATTTAGTTTAAATATGTTATTACCCGTATAAAACACTGTCAGAAACCATCTAGCGTATACCAGGAACGTCCTTTATAAATAGTCATAAATGAAACGAAACCTGAGACAGATCTCGAAAATGATTTCAATTATTACACTGTTCATTTTAGCCTTGAAAGTTGAATATCTTAATTCTGGCACATACGATCTTCATTTAGTTTAAATATGTTATTATCCGTATAAAACACTGTCAGAAACCATCTAGCGTATACCAGGAACGTCCTTTATAAATAGTCATAAATGAAACGAAACCTGAGACAGATCTCGAAAATGATTTCAATTATTACACTGTTCATTTTAGCCTTGAAAGTTGAATATCTTAATTCTGGCACATACGATCTTCATTTTGTTTAAATATGTTATTAGCCGTATAAAACACTGTCTGAAACCATCTAGCGTATACCGGGAACGTCCATATAAATTTGTCATAAATGAAAGGAAACCTGAGTAGATTCTCCAAAATGATTTCAATTATTACACTCTTCATTTTAGCCTTGAAAGTTGAATATCTTAATTCTGGCACATACGATCTTCATTTAGTTTAAATATGTTATTATCCGTATAAAACACTGTCAGAAACCATCTAGCGTATACCAGGAACGTCCTTTATAAATAGTCATAAATGAAACGAAACCTGAGACAGATCTCGAAAATGATTTCAATTATTACACTGTTCATTTTAGCCTTGAAAGTTGAATATCTTAATTCTGGCACATACGATCTTCATTTAGTTTAAATATGTTATTATCCGTATAAAACACTGTCAGAAACCATCTAGCGTATACCAGGAACGTCCTTTATAAATAGTCATAAATGAAACGAAACCTGAGACAGATCTCGAAAATGATTTCAATTATTACACTGTTCATTTTAGCCTTGAAAGTTGAATATCTTAATTCTGGCACATACGATCTTCATTTTGTTTAAATATGTTATTAGCCGTATAAAACACTGTCTGAAACCATCTAGCGTATACCGGGAACGTCCATATAAATTTGTCATAAATGAAAGGAAACCTGAGTAGATTCTCCAAAATGATTTCAATTATTACACTCTTCATTTTAGCCTTGAAAGTTGAATATCTTAATTCTGGCACATACGATCTTCATTTAGTTTAAATATGTTATTATCCGTATAAAACACTGTCAGAAACCATCTAGCGTATACCAGGAACGTCCTTTATAAATAGTCATAAATGAAACGAAACCTGAGACAGATCTCGAAAATGATTTCAATTATTACACTGTTCATTTTAGCCTTGAAAGTTGAATATCTTAATTCTGGCACATACGATCTTCATTTAGTTTAAATATGTTATTATCCGTAAAAAACACTGTCAGAAACCATCTAGCGTATACCAGGAGCGTCCTTTATAAATAGTCATAAATGAAACGAAACCTGAGACAGATCTCGAAAATGATTTCAATTATTACACTGTTCATTTTAGCCTTGAAAGTTGAATATCTTAATTCTGGCACATACGATCTTCATTTAGTTTAAATATGTTATTAGCCGTATAAAACACTGTCTGAAACCATCTAGCGTATACCGGGAACGTCCATATAAATTTGTCATAAATGAAAGGAAACCTGAGTAGATTCTCCAAAATGATTTCAATTATTACACTGTTCATTTTAGCCTTGAAAGTTGAATATCTTAATTCTGGCACATACGATCTTCATTTAGTTTAAATATGTTATTATCCGTATAAAACACTGTCAGAAACCATCTAGCGTATACCAGGAACGTCCTTTATAAATAGTCATAAATGAAACGAAACCTGAGACAGATCTCGAAAATGATTTCAATTATTACACTGTTCATTTTAGCCTTGAAAGTTGAATATCTTAATTCTGGCACATACGATCTTCATTTAGTTTAAATATGTTATTAGCCGTATAAAACACTGTCTGAAACCATCTAGCGTATACCGGGAACGTCCATATAAATTTGTCATAAATGAAAGGAAACCTGAGTAGATTCTCCAAAATGATTTCAATTATTACACTCTTCATTTTAGCCTTGAAAGTTGAATATCTTAATTCTGGCACATACGATCTTCATTTAGTTTAAATATGTTATTATCCGTATAAAACACTGTCAGAAACCATCTAGCGTATACCAGGAACGTCCTTTATAAATAGTCATAAATGAAACGAAACCTGAGACAGATCTCGAAAATGATTTCAATTATTACACTGTTCATTTTAGCCTTGAAAGTTGAATATCTTAATTCTGGCACATACGATCTTCATTTAGTTTAAATATGTTATTATCCGTATAAAACACTGTCAGAAACCATCTAGCGTATACCAGGAACGTCCTTTATAAATAGTCATAAATGAAACGAAACCTGAGACAGATCTCGAAAATGATTTCAATTATTACACTGTTCATTTTAGCCTTGAAAGTTGAATATCTTAATTCTGGCACATACGATCTTCATTTAGTTTAAATATGTTATTATCCGTAAAAAACACTGTCAGAAACCATCTAGCGTATACCAGGAGCGTCCTTTATAAATAGTCATAAATGAAACGAAACCTGAGACAGATCTCGAAAATGATTTCAATTATTACACTCTTCATTTTAGCCTTGAAAGTTGAATATCTTAATTCTGGCACATACGATCTTCATTTAGTTTAAATATGTTATTATCCGTATAAAACACTGTCAGAAACCATCTAGCGTATACCAGGAACGTCCTTTATAAATAGTCATAAATGAAACATAACCTGAGACAGATCTCGAAAATGATTTCAATTATTACACTGTTCATTTTAGCCTTGAAAGTTGAATATCTTAATTCTGGCACATACGATCTTCATTTAGTTTAAATATGTTATTAGCCGTAAAAAACACTGTCAGAAACCATCTAGCGTATACCAAGAACGTCCTTTATAAATAGTCATAAATGAAACGAAACCTGAGACAGATCTCGAAAATGATTTCAATTATTACACTCTTCATTTTAGCCTTGAAAGTTGAATATCTTAATTCTGGCACCTACGATCTTCATTTAGTTTAAATATGTTATTACCCGTATAAAACACTGTCAGAAACCATCTAGCGTATACCAGGAACGTCCTTTATAAATAGTCATAAATGAAACGAAACCTGAGACAGATCTCGAAAATGATTTCAATTATTACACTGTTCATTTTAGCCTTGAAAGTTGAATATCTTAATTCTGCCACATACGATCTTCATTTAGTTTAAATATGTTATTATCCGTATAAAACACTGTCAGAAACCATCTAGCGTATACCAGGAACGTCCTTTATAAATAGTCATAAATGAAACGAAACCTGAGACAGATCTCGAAAATGATTTCAATTATTACACTGTTCATTTTAGCCTTGAAAGTTGAATATCTTAATTCTGGCACATACGATCTTCATTTAGTTTAAATATGTTATTATCCGTAAAAAACACTGTCAGAAACCATCTAGCGTATACCAGGAGCGTCCTTTATAAATAGTCATAAATGAAACGAAACCTGAGACAGATCTCGAAAATGATTTCAATTATTACACTCTTCATTTTAGCCTTGAAAGTTGAATATCTTAATTCTGGCACATACGATCTTCATTTAGTTTAAATATGTTATTATCCGTATAAAACACTGTCAGAAACCATCTAGCGTATACCAGGAACGTCCTTTATAAATAGTCATAAATGAAACATAACCTGAGACAGATCTCGAAAATGATTTCAATTATTACACTGTTCATTTTAGCCTTGAAAGTTGAATATCTTAATTCTGGCACATACGATCTTCATTTAGTTTAAATATGTTATTAGCCGTAAAAAACACTGTCAGAAACCATCTAGCGTATACCAGGAACGTCCTTTATAAATAGTCATAAATGAAACGAAACCTGAGACAGATCTCGAAAATGATTTCAATTATTACACTCTTCATTTTAGCCTTGAAAGTTGAATATCTTAATTCTGGCACATACGATCTTCATTTAGTTTAAATATGTTATTACCCGTATAAAACACTGTCAGAAACCATCTAGCGTATACCAGGAACGTCCTTTATAAATAGTCATAAATGAAACGAAACCTGAGACAGATCTCGAAAATGATTTCAATTATTACACTGTTCATTTTAGCCTTGAAAGTTGAATATCTTAATTCTGGCACATACGATCTTCATTTAGTTTAAATATGTTATTAACCGTAAAAAACACTGTCAGAAAC
Source organism: Phalangium opilio (assembly GCF_054372755.1). Taxonomy (NCBI): domain Eukaryota; kingdom Metazoa; phylum Arthropoda; class Arachnida; order Opiliones; family Phalangiidae; genus Phalangium; species Phalangium opilio. Next base: position 964,453 of record NW_028324255.1, read on the forward strand.
CATCTAGCGTATACCAGGAGCGTCCTTTATAAATAGTCATAAATGAAACGAAACCTGAGACAGATCTCGAAAATGATTTCAATTATTACACTCTTCATTTTAGCCTTGAAAGTTGAATATCTTAATTCTGGCACATACGATCTTCATTTAGTTTAAATATGTTATTATCCGTATAAAACACTGTCAGAAACCATCTAGCGTATACCAGGAACGTCCTTTATAAATAGTCATAAATGAAACGAAACCTGAGACAGATCTCGAAAATGATTTCAATTATTACACTGTTCATTTTAGCCTTGAAAGTTGAATATCTTAATTCTGGCACATACGATCTTCATTTAGTTTAAATATGTTATTATCCGTATAAAACACTGCCAGAAACCATCTAGCGTATACCAGGAGCGTCCTTTATAAATAGTCATAAATGAAACGAAACCTGAGACAGATCTCGAAAATGATTTCAATTATTACACTCTTCATTTTAGCCTTGAAAGTTGAATATCTTAATTCTGGCACATACGATCTTCATTTAGTTTAAATATGTTATTATCCGTATAAAACACTGTCAGAAACCTTCTAGCGTATACCAGGAACGTCCTTTATAAATAGTCATAAATGAAACGAAACCTGAGACAGATCTCGAAAATGATTTCAATTATTACACTGTTCATTTTAGCCTTGAAAGTTGAATATCTTAATTCTGGCACATACGATCTTCATTTAGTTTAAATATGTTATTAGCCGTATAAAACACTGTCTGAAACCATCTAGCGTATACCGGGAACGTCCATATAAATTTGTCATAAATGAAAGGAAACCTGAGTAGATTCTCCAAAATGATTTCAATTATTACACTCTTCATTTTAGCCTTGAAAGTTGAATATCTTAATTCTGGCACATACGATCTTCATTTAGTTTAAATATGTTATTATCCGTATAAAACACTGTCAGAAACCATCTAGCGTATACCAGGAACGTCCTTTATAAATAGTCATAAATGAAACGAAACCTGAGACAGATCTCGAAAATGATTTCAATTATTACACTGTTCATTTTAGCCTTGAAAGTTGAATATCTTAATTCTGGCACATACGATCTTCATTTAGTTTAAATATGTTATTAGCCGTAAAAAACACTGTCAGAAACCATCTAGCGTATACCAGGAGCGTCCTTTATAAATAGTCATAAATGAAACGAAACCTGAGACAGATCTCGAAAATGATTTCAATTATTACACTCTTCATTTTAGCCTTGAAAGTTGAATATCTTAATTCTGGCACATACGATCTTCATTTAGTTTAAATATGTTATTATCCGTATAAAACACTGTCAGAAACCATCTAGCGTATACCAGGAACGTCCTTTATAAATAGTCATAAATGAAACGAAACCTGAGACAGATCTCGAAAATGATTTCAATTATTACACTGTTCATTTTAGCCTTGAAAGTTGAATATCTTAATTCTGGCACATACGATCTTCATTTAGTTTAAATATGTTATTAGCCGTAAAAAACACTGTCAGAAACCATCTAGCGTATACCAGGAGCGTCCTTTATAAATAGTCATAAATGAAACGAAACCTGAGACAGATCTCGAAAATGATTTCAATTATTACACTCTTCATTTTAGCCTTGAAAGTTGAATATCTTAATTCTGGCACATACGATCTTCATTTAGTTTAAATATGTTATTATCCGTATAAAACACTGTCAGAAACCATCTAGCGTATACCAGGAACGTCCTTTATAAATAGTCATAAATGAAACGAAACCTGAGACAGATCTCGAAAATGATTTCAATTATTACACTGTTCATTTTAGCCTTGAAAGTTGAATATCTTAATTCTGGCACATACGATCTTCATTTAGTTTAAATATGTTATTAGCCGTATAAAACACTGTCTGAAACCATCTAGCGTATACCGGGAACGTCCATATAAATTTGTCATAAATGATAGGAAACCTGAGTAGATTCTCCAAAATGATTTCAATTATTACACTCTTCATTTTAGCCTTGAAAGTTGAATATCTTAATTCTGGCACATACGATCTTCATTTAGTTTAAATATGTTATTATCCGTATAAAACACTGTCAGAAACCATCTAGCGTATACCAGGAACGTCCTTTATAAATAGTCATAAATGAAACGAAACCTGAGACAGATCTCGAAAATGATTTCAATTATTACACTGTTCATTTTAGCCTTGAAAGTTGAATATCTTAATTCTGGCACATACGATCTTCATTTAGTTTAAATATGTTATTAGCCGTAAAAAACACTGTCAGAAACCATCTAGCGTATACCAGGAGCGTCCTTTATAAATAGTCATAAATGAAACGAAACCTGAGACAGATCTCGAAAATGATTTCAATTATTACACTCTTCATTTTAGCCTTGAAAGTTGAATATCTTAATTCTGGCACATACGATCTTCATTTAGTTTAAATATGTTATTATCCGTATAAAACACTGTCAGAAACCATCTAGCGTATACCAGGAACGTCCTTTATAAATAGTCATAAATGAAACGAAACCTGAGACAGATCTCGAAAATGATTTCAATTATTACACTGTTCATTTTAGCCTTGAAAGTTGAATATCTTAATTCTGGCACATACGATCTTCATTTAGTTTAAATATGTTATTAGCCGTAAAAAACACTGTCAGAAACCATCTAGCGTATACCAGGAACGTCCTTTATAAATAGTCATAAATGAAACGAAACCTGAGACAGATCTCGAAAATGATTTCAATTATTACACTCTTCATTTTAGCCTTGAAAGTTGAATATCTTAATTCTGGCACATACGATCTTCATTTAGTTTAAATATGTTATTATCCGTATAAAACACTGTCAGAAACCTTCTAGCGTATACCAGGAACGTCCTTTATAAATAGTCATAAATGAAACGAAACCTGAGACAGATCTCGAAAATGATTTCAATTATTACACTGTTCATTTTAGCCTTGAAAGTTGAATATCTTAATTCTGGCACATACGATCTTCATTTAGTTTAAATATGTTATTAGCCGTATAAAACACTGTCTGAAACCATCTAGCGTATACCGGGAACGTCCATATAAATTTGTCATAAATGAAAGGAAACCTGAGTAGATTCTCCAAAATGATTTCAATTATTACACTCTTCATTTTAGCCTTGAAAGTTGAATATCTTAATTCTGGCACATACGATCTTCATTTAGTTTAAATATGTTATTATCCGTATAAAACACTGTCAGAAACCATCTAGCGTATACCAGGAACGTCCTTTATAAATAGTCATAAATGAAACGAAACCTGAGACAGATCTCGAAAATGATTTCAATTATTACACTGTTCATTTTAGCCTTGAAAGTTGAATATCTTAATTCTGGCACATACGATCTTCATTTAGTTTAAATATGTTATTAGCCGTAAAAAACACTGTCAGAAACCATCTAGCGTATACCAGGAGCGTCCTTTATAAATAGTCATAAATGAAACGAAACCTGAGACAGATCTCGAAAATGATTTCAATTATTACACTCTTCATTTTAGCCTTGAAAGTTGAATATCTTAATTCTGGCACATACGATCTTCATTTAGTTTAAATATGTTATTATCCGTATAAAACACTGTCAGAAACCATCTAGCGTATACCAGGAACGTCCTTTATAAATAGTCATAAATGAAACGAAACCTGAGACAGATCTCGAAAATGATTTCAATTATTATAAAGGACGCTCCTGGTATACGCTAGATGGTTTCTGACAGTGTTTTTTACGGCTAATAACATATTTAAACTAAATGAAGATCGTATGTGCCAGAATTAAGATATTCAACTTTCAAGGCTAAAATGAACAGTGTAATAATTGAAATCATTTTCGAGATCTGTCTCAGGTTTCGTTTCATTTATGACTATTTATAAAGGACGTTCCTGGTATACGCTAGATGGTTTCTGACAGTGTTTTATACGGATAATAACATATTTAAACTAAATGAAGATCGTATGTGCCAGAATTAAGATATTCAACTTTCAAGGCTAAAATGAAGAGTGTAATAATTGAAATCATTTTGGAGAATCTACTCAGGTTTCCTTTCATTTATGACAAATTTATATGGACGTTCCCGGTATACGCTAGATGGTTTCAGACAGTGTTTTATACGGCTAATAACATATTTAAACTAAATGAAGATCGTATGTGCCAGAATTAAGATATTCAACTTTCAAGGCTAAAATGAACAGTGTAATAATTGAAATCATTTTCGAGATCTGTCTCAGGTTTCGTTTCATTTATGACTATTTATAAAGGACGTTCCTGGTATACGCTAGATGGTTTCTGACAGTGTTTTATACGGATAATAACATATTTAAACTAAATGAAGATCGTATGTGCCAGAATTAAGATATTCAACTTTCAAGGCTAAAATGAAGAGTGTAATAATTGAAATCATTTTGGAGAATCTACTCAGGTTTCCTTTCATTTATGACAAATTTATATGGACGTTCCCGGTATACGCTAGATGGTTTCAGACAGTGTTTTATACGGCTAATAACATATTTAAACTAAATGAAGATCGTATGTGCCAGAATTAAGATATTCAACTTTCAAGGCTAAAATGAACAGTGTAATAATTGAAATCATTTTCGAGATCTGTCTCAGGTTTCGTTTCATTTATGACTATTTATAAAGGACGTTCCTGGTATACGCTAGAAGGTTTCTGACAGTGTTTTATACGGATAATAACATATTTAAACTAAATGAAGATCGTATGTGCCAGAATTAAGATATTCAACTTTCAAGGCAAAAATGAAGAGTGTAATAATTGAAATCATTTTCGAGATCTGTCTCAGGTTTCGTTTCATTTATGACTATTTATAAAGGACGCTCCTGGTATACGCTAGATGGTTTCTGACAGTGTTTTTTACGGATAATAACATATTTAAACTAAATGAAGATCGTATGTGCCAGAATTAAGATATTCAACTTTCAAGGCTAAAATGAACAGTGTAATAATTGAAATCATTTTCGAGATCTGTCTCAGGTTTCGTTTCATTTATGACTATTTATAAAGGACGTTCCTGGTATACGCTAGATGGTTTCTGACAGTGTTTTATACGGATAATAACATATTTAAACTAAATGAAGATCGTATGTGCCAGAATTAAGATATTCAACTTTCAAGGCTAAAATGAAGAGTGTAATAATTGAAATCATTTTCGAGATCTGTCTCAGGTTTCGTTTCATTTATGACTATTTATAAAGGACGCTCCTGGTATACGCTAGATGGTTTCTGACAGTGTTTTTTACGGCTAATAACATATTTAAACTAAATGAAGATCGTATGTGCCAGAATTAAGATATTCAACTTTCAAGGCTAAAATGAACAGTGTAATAATTGAAATCATTTTCGAGATCTGTCTCAGGTTTCGTTTCATTTATGACTATTTATAAAGGACGTTCCTGGTATACGCTAGATGGTTTCTGACAGTGTTTTATACGGATAATAACATATTTAAACTAAATGAAGATCGTATGTGCCAGAATTAAGATATTCAACTTTCAAGGCTAAAATGAACAGTGTAATAATTGAAATCATTTTCGAGATCTGTCTCAGGTTTCGTTTCATTTATGACTATTTATAAAGGACGTTCCTGGTATACGCTAGATGGTTTCTGACAGTGTTTTTTACGGCTAATAACATATTTAAACTAAATGAAGATCGTATGTGCCAGAATTAAGATATTCAACTTTCAAGGCTAAAATGAACAGTGTAATAATTGAAATCATTTTCGAGATCTGTCTCAGGTTTCGTTTCATTTATGACTATTTATAAAGGACGTTCCTGGTATACGCTAGATGGTTTCTGACAGTGTTTTATACGGATAATAACATATTTAAACTAAATGAAGATCGTATGTGCCAGAATTAAGATATTCAACTTTCAAGGCTAAAATGAACAGTGTAATAATTGAAATCATTTTCGAGATCTGTCTCAGGTTTCGTTTCATTCATGACTATTTATAAAGGACGTTCCTGGTATACGCTAGATGGTTTCTGACAGTGTTTTTTACGGCTAATAACATATTTAAACTAAATGAAGATCGTATGTGCCAGAATTAAGATATTCAACTTTCAAGGCTAAAATGAACAGTGTAATAATTGAAATCATTTTCGAGATCTGTCTCAGGTTTCGTTTCATTTATGACTATTTATAAAGGACGTTCCTGGTATACGCTAGATGGTTTCTGACAGTGTTTTATACGGATAATAACATATTTAAACTAAATGAAGATCGTATGTGCCAGAATTAAGATATTCAACTTTCAAGGCTAAAATGAAGAGTGTAATAATTGAAATCATTTTCGAGATCTGTCTCAGGTTTCGTTTCATTTATGACTATTTATAAAGGACGCTCCTGGTATACGCTAGATGGTTTCTGACAGTGTTTTTTACGGCTAATAACATATTTAAACTAAATGAAGATCGTATGTGCCAGAATTAAGATATTCAACTTTCAAGGCTAAAATGAACAGTGTAATAATTGAAATCATTTTCGAGATCTGTCTCAGGTTTCGTTTCATTTATGACTATTTATAAAGGACGCTCCTGGTATACGCTAGATGGTTTCTGACAGTGTTTTTTACGGCTAATAACATATTTAAACTAAATGAAGATCGTATGTGCCAGAATTAAGATATTCAACTTTCAAGGCTAAAATGAACAGTGTAATAATTGAAATCATTTTCGAGATCTGTCTCAGGTTTCGTTTCATTTATGACTATTTATAAAGGACGTTCCTGGTATACGCTAGATGGTTTCTGACAGTGTTTTATACGGATAATAACATACTTAAACTAAATGAAGATCGTATGTGCCAGAATTAAGATATTCAACTTTCAAGGCTAAAATGAAGAGTGTAATAATTGAAATCATTTTCGAGATCTGTCTCAGGTTTCGTTTCATTTATGACTATTTATAAAGGACGCTCCTGGTATACGCTAGATGGTTTCTGACAGTGTTTTTTACGGCTAATAACATATTTAAACTAAATGAAGATCGTATGTGCCAGAATTAAGATATTCAACTTTCAAGGCTAAAATGAACAGTGTAATAATTGAAATCATTTTCGAGATCTGTCTCAGGTTTCGTTTCATTTATGACTATTTATAAAGGACGTTCCTGGTATACGCTAGATGGTTTCTGACAGTGTTTTATACGGATAATAACATATTTAAACTAAATGAAGATCGTATGTGCCAGAATTAAGATATTCAACTTTCAAGGCTAAAATGAAGAGTGTAATAATTGAAATCATTTTGGAGAATCTACTCAGGTTTCCTTTCATTTATGACATTTTATATGGACGTTCCCGGTATACGCTAGATGGTTTCAGACAGTGTTTTATACGGCTAATAACATATTTAAACTAAATGAAGATCGTATGTGCCAGAATTAAGATATTCAACTTTCAAGGCTAAAATGAACAGTGTAATAATTGAAATCATTTTCGAGATCTGTCTCAGGTTTCGTTTCATTTATGACTATTTATAAAGGACGTTCCTGGTATACGCTAGATGGTTTCTGACAGTGTTTTATACGGATAATAACATATTTAAACTAAATGAAGATCGTATGTGCCAGAATTAAGATATTCAACTTTCAAGGCTAAAATGAAGAGTGTAATAATTGAAATCATTTTGGAGAATCTACTCAGGTTTCCTTTCATTTATGACAAATTTATATGGACGTTCCCGGTATACGCTAGATGGTTTCAGACAGTGTTTTATACGGCTAATAACATATTTAAACTATATGAAGATCGTATGTGCCAGAATTAAGATATTCAACTTTCAAGGCTAAAATGAACAGTGTAATAATTGAAATCATTTTCGAGATCTGTCTCAGGTTTCGTTTCATTTATGACTATTTATAAAGGACGTTCCTGGTATACGCTAGATGGTTTCTGACAGTGTTTTATACGGATAATAACATATTTAAACTAAATGAAGATCGTATGTGCCAGAATTAAGATATTCAACTTTCAAGGCTAAAATGAAGAGTGTAATAATTGAAATCATTTTCGAGATCTGTCTCAGGTTTCGTTTCATTTATGACTATTTATAAAGGACGCTCCTGGTATACGCTAGATGGTTTCTGACAGTGTTTTTTACGGCTAATAACATATTTAAACTAAATGAAGATCGTATGTGCCAGAATTAAGATATTCAACTTTCAAGGCTAAAATGAACAGTGTAATAATTGAAATCATTTTCGAGATCTGTCTCAGGTTTCGTTTCATTTATGACTATTTATAAAGGACGTTCCTGGTATACGCTAGATGGTTTCTGACAGTGTTTTATACGGATAATAACATATTTAAACTAAATGAAGATCGTATGTGCCAGAATTAAGATATTCAACTTTCAAGGCTAAAATGAAGAGTGTAATAATTGAAATCATTTTGGAGAATCTACTCAGGTTTCCTTTCATTTATGACAAATTTATATGGACGTTCCCGGTATACGCTAGATGGTTTCAGACAGTGTTTTATACGGCTAATAACATATTTAAACTAAATGAAGATCGTATGTGCCAGAATTAAGATATTCAACTTTCAAGGCTAAAATGAACAGTGTAATAATTGAAATCATTTTCGAGATCTGTCTCAGGTTTCGTTTCATTTATGACTATTTATAAAGGACGTTCCTGGTATACGCTAGAAGGTTTCTGACAGTGTTTTATACGGATAATAACATATTTAAACTAAATGAAGATCGTATGTGCCAGAATTAAGATATTCAACTTTCAAGGCTAAAATGAAGAGTGTAATAATTGAAATCATTTTGGAGAATCTACTCAGGTTTCCTTTCATTTATGACAAATTTATATGGACGTTCCCGGTATACGCTAGATGGTTTCAGACAGTGTTTTATACGGCTAATAACATATTTAAACTAAATGAAGATCGTATGTGCCAGAATTAAGATATTCAACTTTCAAGGCTAAAATGAACAGTGTAATAATTGAAATCATTTTCGAGATCTGTCTCAGGTTTCGTTTCATTTATGACTATTTATAAAGGACGTTCCTGGTATACGCTAGAAGGTTTCTGACAGTGTTTTATACGGATAATAACATATTTAAAATAAATGAAGATCGTATGTGCCAGAATTAAGATATTCAACTTTCAAGGCTAAAATGAAGAGTGTAATAATTGAAATCATTTTCGAGATCTGTCTCAGGTTTCGTTTCATTTATGACTATTTATAAAGGACGTTCCTGGTATACGCTAGATGGTTTCTGACAGTGTTTTTTACGGCTAATAACATATTTAAACTAAATGAAGATCGTATGTGCCAGAATTAAGATATTCAACTTTCAAGGCTAAAATGAACAGTGTAATAATTGAAATCATTTTCGAGATCTGTCTCAGGTTTCGTTTCATTTATGACTATTTATAAAGGACGTTCCTGGTATACGCTAGATGGTTTCTGACAGTGTTTTATACGGATAATAACATATTTAAACTAAATGAAGATCGTATGTGCCAGAATTAAGATATTCAACTTTCAAGGCTAAAATGAAGAGTGTAATAATTGAAATCATTTTCGAGATCTGTCTCAGGTTTCGTTTCATTTATGACTATTTATAAAGGACGCTCCTGGTATACGCTAGATGGTTTCTGACAGTGTTTTTTACGGCTAATAACATATTTAAACTAAATGAAGATCGTATGTGCCAGAATTAAGATATTCAACTTTCAAGGCTAAAATGAACAGTGTAATAATTGAAATCATTTTCGAGATCTGTCTCAGGTTTCGTTTCATTTATGACTATTTATAAAGGACGTTCCTGGTATACGCTAGATGGTTTCTGACAGTGTTTTATACGGATAATAACATATTTAAACTAAATGAAGATCGTATGTGCCAGAATTAAGATATTCAACTTTCAAGGCTAAAATGAAGAGTGTAATAATTGAAATCATTTTGGAGAATCTACTCAGGTTTCCTATCATTTATGACAAATTTATATGGACGTTCCCGGTATACGCTAGATGGTTTCAGACAGTGTTTTATACGGCTAATAACATATTTAAACTAAATGAAGATCGTATGTGCCAGAATTAAGATATTCAACTTTCAAGGCTAAAATGAACAGTGTAATAATTGAAATCATTTTCGAGATCTGTCTCAGGTTTCGTTTCATTTATGACTATTTATAAAGGACGTTCCTGGTATACGCTAGATGGTTTCTGACAGTGTTTTATACGGATAATAACATATTTAAACTAAATGAAGATCGTATGTGCCAGAATTAAGATATTCAACTTTCAAGGCTAAAATGAAGAGTGTAATAATTGAAATCATTTTCGAGATCTGTCTCAGGTTTCGTTTCATTTATGACTATTTATAAAGGACGCTCCTGGTATACGCTAGATGGTTTCTGACAGTGTTTTTTACGGCTAATAACATATTTAAACTAAATGAAGATCGTATGTGCCAGAATTAAGATATTCAACTTTCAAGGCTAAAATGAACAGTGTAATAATTGAAATCATTTTCGAGATCTGTCTCAGGTTTCGTTTCATTTATGACTATTTATAAAGGACGTTCCTGGTATACGCTAGATGGTTTCTGACAGTGTTTTATACGGATAATAACATATTTAAACTAAATGAAGATCGTATGTGCCAGAATTAAGATATTCAACTTTCAAGGCTAAAATGAAGAGTGTAATAATTGAAATCATTTTCGAGATCTGTCTCAGGTTTCGTTTCATTTATGACTATTTATAAAGGACGCTCCTGGTATACGCTAGATGGTTTCTGACAGTGTTTTTTACGGCTAATAACATATTTAAACTAAATGAAGATCGTATGTGCCAGAATTAAGATATTCAACTTTCAAGGCTAAAATGAACAGTGTAATAATTGAAATCATTTTCGAGATCTGTCTCAGGTTTCGTTTCATTTATGACTATTTATAAAGGACGTTCCTGGTATACGCTAGAAGGTTTCTGACAGTGTTTTATACGGATAATAACATATTTAAACTAAATGAAGATCGTATGTGCCAGAATTAAGATATTCAACTTTCAAGGCTAAAATGAAGAGTGTAATAATTGAAATCATTTTCGAGATCTGTCTCAGGTTTCGTTTCATTTATGACTATTTATAAAGGACGCTCCTGGTATACGCTAGATGGTTTCTGGCAGTGTTTTTTACGGATAATAACATATTTAAACTAAATGAAGATCGTATGTGCCAGAATTAAGATATTCAACTTTCAAGGCTAAAATGAACAGTGTAATAATTGAAATCATTTTCGAGATCTGTCTCAGGTTTCGTTTCATTTATGACTATTTATAAAGGACGTTCCTGGTATACGCTAGATGGTTTCTGACAGTGTTTTATACGGATAATAACATATTTAAACTAAATGAAGATCGTATGTGCCAGAATTAAGATATTCAACTTTCAAGGCTAAAATGAAGAGTGTAATAATTGAAATCATTTTCGAGATCTGTCTCAGGTTTCGTTTCATTTATGACTATTTATAAAGGACGCTCCTGGTATACGCTAGATGGTTTCTGACAGTGTTTTTTACGGCTAATAACATATTTAAACTAAATGAAGATCGTATGTGCCAGAATTAAGATATTCAACTTTCAAGGCTAAAATGAACAGTGTAATAATTGAAATCATTTTCGAGATCTGTCTCAGGTTTCGTTTCATTTATGACTATTTATAAAGGACGTTCCTGGTATACGCTAGATGGTTTCTGACAGTGTTTTATACGGATAATAACATATTTAAACTAAATGAAGATCGTATGTGCCAGAATTAAGATATTCAACTTTCAAGGCTAAAATGAACAGTGTAATAATTGAAATCATTTTCGAGATCTGTCTCAGGTTTCGTTTCATTTATGACTATTTATAAAGGAAGTTCCTGGTATACGCTAGATGGTTTCTGACAGTGTTTTTTACGGCTAATAACATATTTAAACTAAATGAAGATCGTATGTGCCAGAATTAAGATATTCAACTTTCAAGGCTAAAATGAACAGTGTAATAATTGAAATCATTTTCGAGATCTGTCTCAGGTTTCGTTTCATTTATGACTATTTATAAAGGACGTTCCTGGTATACGCTAGATGGTTTCTGACAGTGTTTTATACGGATAATAACATATTTAAACTAAATGAAGATCGTATGTGCCAGAATTAAGATATTCAACTTTCAAGGCTAAAATGAAGAGTGTAATAATTGAAATCATTTTCGAGATCTGTCTCAGGTTTCGTTTCATTTATGACTATTTATAAAGGACGTTCCTGGTATACGCTAGATGGTTTCTGACAGTGTTTTTTACGGCTAATAACATATTTAAACTAAATGAAGATCGTATGTGCCAGAATTAAGATATTCAACTTTCAAGGCTAAAATGAACAGTGTAATAATTGAAATCATTTTCGAGATCTGTCTCAGGTTTCGTTTCATTTATGACTATTTATAAAGGACGTTCCTGGTATACGCTAGATGGTTTCTGACAGTGTTTTATACGGATAATAACATATTTAAACTAAATGAAGATCGTATGTGCCAGAATTAAGATATTCAACTTTCAAGGCTAAAATGAAGAGTGTAATAATTGAAATCATTTTCGAGATCTGTCTCAGGTTTCGTTTCATTTATGACTATTTATAAAGGACGCTCCTGGTATACGCTAGATGGTTTCTGACAGTGTTTTTTACGGCTAATAACATATTTAAACTAAATGAAGATCGTATGTGCCAGAATTAAGATATTCAACTTTCAAGGCTAAAATGAACAGTGTAATAATTGAAATCATTTTCGAGATCTGTCTCAGGTTTCGTTTCATTTATGACTATTTATAAAGGACGTTCCTGGTATACGCTAGATGGTTTCTGACAGTGTTTTATACGGATAATAACATATTTAAACTAAATGAAGATCGTATGTGCCAGAATTAAGATATTCAACTTTCAAGGCTAAAATGAACAGTGTAATAATTGAAATCATTTTCGAGATCTGTCTCAGGTTTCGTTTCATTTATGACTATTTATAAAGGACGTTCCTGGTATACGCTAGATGGTTTCTGACAGTGTTTTTTACGGTTAATAACATATTTAAACTAAATGAAGATCGTATGTGCCAGAATTAAGATATTCAACTTTCAAGGCTAAAATGAACAGTGTAATAATTGAAATCATTTTCGAGATCTGTCTCAGGTTTCGTTTCATTTATGACTATTTATAAAGGACCTTCCTGGTATACGCTAGATGGTTTCTGACAGTGTTTTATACGGATAATAACATATTTAAACTAAATGAAGATCGTATGTGCCAGAATTAAGATATTCAACTTTCAAGGCTAAAATGAAGAGTGTAATAATTGAAATCATTTTCGAGATCTGTCTCAGGTTTCGTTTCATTTATGACTATTTATAAAGGACGCTCCTGGTATACGCTAGATGGTTTCTGACAGTGTTTTTTACGGCTAATAACATATTTAAACTAAATGAAGATCGTATGTGCCAGAATTAAGATATTCAACTTTCAAGGCTAAAATGAACAGTGTAATAATTGAAATCATTTTCGAGATCTGTCTCAGGTTTCGTTTCATTTATGACTATTTATAAAGGACGTTCCTGGTATACGCTAGATGGTTTCTGACAGTGTTTTATACGGATAATAACATATTTAAACTAAATGAAGATCGTATGTGCCAGAATTAAGATATTCAACTTTCAAGGCTAAAATGAACAGTGTAATAATTGAAATCATTTTCGAGATCTGTCTCAGGTTTCGTTTCATTTATGACTATTTATAAAGGACGTTCCTGGTATACGCTAGATGGTTTCTGACAGTGTTTTTTACGGTTAATAACATATTTAAACTAAATGAAGATCGTATGTGCCAGAATTAAGATATTCAACTTTCAAGGCTAAAATGAACAGTGTAATAATTGAAATCATTTTCGAGATCTGTCTCAGGTTTCGTTTCATTTATGACTATTTATAAAGGACCTTCCTGGTATACGCTAGATGGTTTCTGACAGTGTTTTATACGGATAATAACATATTTAAACTAAATGAAGATCGTATGTGCCAGAATTAAGATATTCAACTTTCAAGGCTAAAATGAAGAGTGTAATAATTGAAATCATTTTCGAGATCTGTCTCAGGTTTCGTTTCATTTATGACTATTTATAAAGGACGCTCCTGGTATACGCTAGATGGTTTCTGACAGTGTTTTTTACGGCTAATAACATATTTAAACTAAATGAAGATCGTATGTGCCAGAATTAAGATATTCAACTTTCAAGGCTAAAATGAACAGTGTAATAATTGAAATCATTTTCGAGATCTGTCTCAGGTTTCGTTTCATTTATGACTATTTATAAAGGACGTTCCTGGTATACGCTAGATGGTTTCTGACAGTGTTTTATACGGATAATAACATATTTAAACTAAATGAAGATCGTATGTACCAGAATTAAGATATTCAACTTTCAAGGCTAAAATGAACAGTGTAATAATTGAAATCATTTTCGAGATCTGTCTCAGGTTTCGTTTCATTCATGACTATTTATAAAGGACGTTCCTGGTATACGCTAGATGGTTTCTGACAGTGTTTTTTACGGCTAATAACATATTTAAACTAAATGAAGATCGTATGTGCCAGAATTAAGATATTCAACTTTCAAGGCTAAAATGAACAGTGTAATAATTGAAATCATTTTCGAGATCTGTCTCAGGTTTCGTTTCATTTATGACTATTTATAAAGGACGTTCCTGGTATACGCTAGATGGTTTCTGACAGTGTTTTTTACGGCTAATAACATATTTAAACTAAATGAAGATCGTATGTGCCAGAATTAAGATATTCAACTTTCAAGGCTAAAATGAACAGTGTAATAATTGAAATCATTTTCGAGATCTGTCTCAGGTTTCGTTTCATTTATGACTATTTATAAAGGACGTTCCTGGTATACGCTAGATGGTTTCTGACAGTGTTTTATACGGATAATAACATATTTAAACTAAATGAAGATCGTATGTGCCAGAATTAAGATATTCAACTTTCAAGGCTAAAATGAACAGTGTAATAATTGAAATCATTTTCGAGATCTGTCTCAGGTTTCGTTTCATTCATGACTATTTATAAAGGACGTTCCTGGTATACGCTAGATGGTTTCTGACAGTGTTTTTTACGGCTAATAACATATTTAAACTAAATGAAGATCGTATGTGCCAGAATTAAGATATTCAACTTTCAAGGCTAAAATGAACAGTGTAATAATTGAAATCATTTTCGAGATCTGTCTCAGGTTTCGTTTCATTTATGACTATTTATAAAGGACGTTCCTGGTATACGCTAGATGGTTTCTGACAGTGTTTTATACGGATAATAACATATTTAAACTAAATGAAGATCGTATGTGCCAGAATTAAGATATTCAACTTTCAAGGCTAAAATGAAGAGTGTAATAATTGAAATCATTTTCGAGATCTGTCTCAGGTTTCGTTTCATTTATGACTATTTATAAAGGACGCTCCTGGTATACGCTAGATGGTTTCTGACAGTGTTTTTTACGGCTAATAACATATTTAAACTAAATGAAGATCGTATGTGCCAGAATTAAGATATTCAACTTTCAAGGCTAAAATGAACAGTGTAATAATTGAAATCATTTTCGAGATCTGTCTCAGGTTTCGTTTCATTTATGACTATTTATAAAGGACGCTCCTGGTATACGCTAGATGGTTTCTGACAGTGTTTTTTACGGCTAATAACATATTTAAACTAAATGAAGATCGTATGTGCCAGAATTAAGATATTCAACTTTCAAGGCTAAAATGAACAGTGTAATAATTGAAATCATTTTCGAGATCTGTCTCAGGTTTCGTTTCATTTATGACTATTTATAAAGGACGTTCCTGGTATACGCTAGATGGTTTCTGACAGTGTTTTATACGGATAATAACATACTTAAACTAAATGAAGATCGTATGTGCCAGAATTAAGATATTCAACTTTCAAGGCTAAAATGAAGAGTGTAATAATTGAAATCATTTTCGAGATCTGTCTCAGGTTTCGTTTCATTTATGACTATTTATAAAGGACGCTCCTGGTATACGCTAGATGGTTTCTGACAGTGTTTTTTACGGCTAATAACATATTTAAACTAAATGAAGATCGTATGTGCCAGAATTAAGATATTCAACTTTCAAGGCTAAAATGAACAGTGTAATAATTGAAATCATTTTCGAGATCTGTCTCAGGTTTCGTTTCATTTATGACTATTTATAAAGGACGTTCCTGGTATACGCTAGATGGTTTCTGACAGTGTTTTATACGGATAATAACATATTTAAACTAAATGAAGATCGTATGTGCCAGAATTAAGATATTCAACTTTCAAGGCTAAAATGAAGAGTGTAATAATTGAAATCATTTTGGAGAATCTACTCAGGTTTCCTTTCATTTATGACATTTTATATGGACGTTCCCGGTATACGCTAGATGGTTTCAGACAGTGTTTTATACGGCTAATAACATATTTAAACTAAATGAAGATCGTATGTGCCAGAATTAAGATATTCAACTTTCAAGGCTAAAATGAACAGTGTAATAATTGAAATCATTTTCGAGATCTGTCTCAGGTTTCGTTTCATTTATGACTATTTATAAAGGACGTTCCTGGTATACGCTAGATGGTTTCTGACAGTGTTTTATACGGATAATAACATATTTAAACTAAATGAAGATCGTATGTGCCAGAATTAAGATATTCAACTTTCAAGGCTAAAATGAAGAGTGTAATAATTGAAATCATTTTGGAGAATCTACTCAGGTTTCCTTTCATTTATGACAAATTTATATGGACGTTCCCGGTATACGCTAGATGGTTTCAGACAGTGTTTTATACGGCTAATAACATATTTAAACTATATGAAGATCGTATGTGCCAGAATTAAGATATTCAACTTTCAAGGCTAAAATGAACAGTGTAATAATTGAAATCATTTTCGAGATCTGTCTCAGGTTTCGTTTCATTTATGACTATTTATAAAGGACGTTCCTGGTATACGCTAGATGGTTTCTGACAGTGTTTTATACGGATAATAACATATTTAAACTAAATGAAGATCGTATGTGCCAGAATTAAGATATTCAACTTTCAAGGCTAAAATGAAGAGTGTAATAATTGAAATCATTTTCGAGATCTGTCTCAGGTTTCGTTTCATTTATGACTATTTATAAAGGACGCTCCTGGTATACGCTAGATGGTTTCTGACAGTGTTTTTTACGGCTAATAACATATTTAAACTAAATGAAGATCGTATGTGCCAGAATTAAGATATTCAACTTTCAAGGCTAAAATGAACAGTGTAATAATTGAAATCATTTTCGAGATCTGTCTCAGGTTTCGTTTCATTTATGACTATTTATAAAGGACGTTCCTGGTATACGCTAGATGGTTTCTGACAGTGTTTTATACGGATAATAACATATTTAAACTAAATGAAGATCGTATGTGCCAGAATTAAGATATTCAACTTTCAAGGCTAAAATGAAGAGTGTAATAATTGAAATCATTTTGGAGAATCTACTCAGGTTTCCTTTCATTTATGACAAATTTATATGGACGTTCCCGGTATACGCTAGATGGTTTCAGACAGTGTTTTATACGGCTAATAACATATTTAAACTAAATGAAGATCGTATGTGCCAGAATTAAGATATTCAACTTTCAAGGCTAAAATGAACAGTGTAATAATTGAAATCATTTTCGAGATCTGTCTCAGGTTTCGTTTCATTTATGACTATTTATAAAGGACGTTCCTGGTATACGCTAGAAGGTTTCTGACAGTGTTTTATACGGATAATAACATATTTAAACTAAATGAAGATCGTATGTGCCAGAATTAAGATATTCAACTTTCAAGGCTAAAATGAAGAGTGTAATAATTGAAATCATTTTCGAGATCTGTCTCAGGTTTCGTTTCATTTATGACTATTTATAAAGGACGTTCCTGGTATACGCTAGATGGTTTCTGACAGTGTTTTTTACGGCTAATAACATATTTAAACTAAATGAAGATCGTATGTGCCAGAATTAAGATATTCAACTTTCAAGGCTAAAATGAACAGTGTAATAATTGAAATCATTTTCGAGATCTGTCTCAGGTTTCGTTTCATTTATGACTATTTATAAAGGACGTTCCTGGTATACGCTAGATGGTTTCTGACAGTGTTTTATACGGATAATAACATATTTAAACTAAATGAAGATCGTATGTGCCAGAATTAAGATATTCAACTTTCAAGGCTAAAATGAAGAGTGTAATAATTGAAATCATTTTCGAGATCTGTCTCAGGTTTCGTTTCATTTATGACTATTTATAAAGGACGCTCCTGGTATACGCTAGATGGTTTCTGACAGTGTTTTTTACGGCTAATAACATATTTAAACTAAATGAAGATCGTATGTGCCAGAATTAAGATATTCAACTTTCAAGGCTAAAATGAACAGTGTAATAATTGAAATCATTTTCGAGATCTGTCTCAGGTTTCGTTTCATTTATGACTATTTATAAAGGACGTTCCTGGTATACGCTAGATGGTTTCTGACAGTGTTTTATACGGATAATAACATATTTAAACTAAATGAAGATCGTATGTGCCAGAATTAAGATATTCAACTTTCAAGGCTAAAATGAAGAGTGTAATAATTGAAATCATTTTGGAGAATCTACTCAGGTTTCCTATCATTTATGACAAATTTATATGGACGTTCCCGGTATACGCTAGATGGTTTCAGACAGTGTTTTATACGGCTAATAACATATTTAAACTAAATGAAGATCGTATGTGCCAGAATTAAGATATTCAACTTTCAAGGCTAAAATGAACAGTGTAATAATTGAAATCATTTTCGAGATCTGTCTCAGGTTTCGTTTCATTTATGACTATTTATAAAGGACGTTCCTGGTATACGCTAGATGGTTTCTGACAGTGTTTTATACGGATAATAACATATTTAAACTAAATGAAGATCGTATGTGCCAGAATTAAGATATTCAACTTTCAAGGCTAAAATGAAGAGTGTAATAATTGAAATCATTTTCGAGATCTGTCTCAGGTTTCGTTTCATTTATGACTATTTATAAAGGACGCTCCTGGTATACGCTAGATGGTTTCTGACAGTGTTTTTTACGGCTAATAACATATTTAAACTAAATGAAGATCGTATGTGCCAGAATTAAGATATTCAACTTTCAAGGCTAAAATGAACAGTGTAATAATTGAAATCATTTTCGAGATCTGTCTCAGGTTTCGTTTCATTTATGACTATTTATAAAGGACGTTCCTGGTATACGCTAGATGGTTTCTGACAGTGTTTTATACGGATAATAACATATTTAAACTAAATGAAGATCGTATGTGCCAGAATTAAGATATTCAACTTTCAAGGCTAAAATGAAGAGTGTAATAATTGAAATCATTTTCGAGATCTGTCTCAGGTTTCGTTTCATTTATGACTATTTATAAAGGACGCTCCTGGTATACGCTAGATGGTTTCTGACAGTGTTTTTTACGGCTAATAACATATTTAAACTAAATGAAGATCGTATGTGCCAGAATTAAGATATTCAACTTTCAAGGCTAAAATGAACAGTGTAATAATTGAAATCATTTTCGAGATCTGTCTCAGGTTTCGTTTCATTTATGACTATTTATAAAGGACGTTCCTGGTATACGCTAGATGTTTTCTGACAGTGTTTTATACGGATAATAACATATTTAAACTAAATGAAGATCGTATGTGCCAGAATTAAGATATTCAACTTTCAAGGCTAAAATGAAGAGTGTAATAATTGAAATCATTTTGGAGAATCTACTCAGGTTTCCTTTCATTTATGACAAATTTATATGGACGTTCCCGGTATACGCTAGATGGTTTCAGACAGTGTTTTATACGGCTAATAACATATTTAAACTAAATGAAGATCGTATGTGCCAGAATTAAGATATTCAACTTTCAAGGCTAAAATGAACAGTGTAATAATTGAAATCATTTTCGAGATCTGTCTCAGGTTTCGTTTCATTTATGACTATTTATAAAGGACGTTCCTGGTATACGCTAGAAGGTTTCTGACAGTGTTTTATACGGATAATAACATATTTAAACTAAATGAAGATCGTATGTGCCAGAATTAAGATATTCAACTTTCAAGGCTAAAATGAAGAGTGTAATAATTGAAATCATTTTCGAGATCTGTCTCAGGTTTCGTTTCATTTATGACTATTTATAAAGGACGCTCCTGGTATACGCTAGATGGTTTCTGGCAGTGTTTTTTACGGATAATAACATATTTAAACTAAATGAAGATCGTATGTGCCAGAATTAAGATATTCAACTTTCAAGGCTAAAATGAACAGTGTAATAATTGAAATCATTTTCGAGATCTGTCTCAGGTTTCGTTTCATTTATGACTATTTATAAAGGACGTTCCTGGTATACGCTAGATGGTTTCTGACAGTGTTTTATACGGATAATAACATATTTAAACTAAATGAAGATCGTATGTGCCAGAATTAAGATATTCAACTTTCAAGGCTAAAATGAAGAGTGTAATAATTGAAATCATTTTCGAGATCTGTCTCAGGTTTCGTTTCATTTATGACTATTTATAAAGGACGCTCCTGGTATACGCTAGATGGTTTCTGACAGTGTTTTTTACGGCTAATAACATATTTAAACTAAATGAAGATCGTATGTGCCAGAATTAAGATATTCAACTTTCAAGGCTAAAATGAACAGTGTAATAATTGAAATCATTTTCGAGATCTGTCTCAGGTTTCGTTTCATTTATGACTATTTATAAAGGACGTTCCTGGTATACGCTAGATGGTTTCTGACAGTGTTTTATACGGATAATAACATATTTAAACTAAATGAAGATCGTATGTGCCAGAATTAAGATATTCAACTTTCAAGGCTAAAATGAACAGTGTAATAATTGAAATCATTTTCGAGATCTGTCTCAGGTTTCGTTTCATTTATGACTATTTATAAAGGACGTTCCTGGTATACGCTAGATGGTTTCTGACAGTGTTTTTTACGGCTAATAACATATTTAAACTAAATGAAGATCGTATGTGCCAGAATTAAGATATTCAACTTTCAAGGCTAAAATGAACAGTGTAATAATTGAAATCATTTTCGAGATCTGTCTCAGGTTTCGTTTCATTTATGACTATTTATAAAGGACGTTCCTGGTATACGCTAGATGGTTTCTGACAGTGTTTTATACGGATAATAACATATTTAAACTAAATGAAGATCGTATGTGCCAGAATTAAGATATTCAACTTTCAAGGCTAAAATGAAGAGTGTAATAATTGAAATCATTTTCGAGATCTGTCTCAGGTTTCGTTTCATTTATGACTATTTATAAAGGACGTTCCTGGTATACGCTAGATGGTTTCTGACAGTGTTTTTTACGGCTAATAACATATTTAAACTAAATGAAGATCGTATGTGCCAGAATTAAGATATTCAACTTTCAAGGCTAAAATGAACAGTGTAATAATTGAAATCATTTTCGAGATCTGTCTCAGGTTTCGTTTCATTTATGACTATTTATAAAGGACGTTCCTGGTATACGCTAGATGGTTTCTGACAGTGTTTTATACGGATAATAACATATTTAAACTAAATGAAGATCGTATGTGCCAGAATTAAGATATTCAACTTTCAAGGCTAAAATGAAGAGTGTAATAATTGAAATCATTTTCGAGATCTGTCTCAGGTTTCGTTTCATTTATGACTATTTATAAAGGACGCTCCTGGTATACGCTAGATGGTTTCTGACAGTGTTTTTTACGGCTAATAACATATTTAAACTAAATGAAGATCGTATGTGCCAGAATTAAGATATTCAACTTTCAAGGCTAAAATGAACAGTGTAATAATTGAAATCATTTTCGAGATCTGTCTCAGGTTTCGTTTCATTTATGACTATTTATAAAGGACGTTCCTGGTATACGCTAGATGGTTTCTGACAGTGTTTTATACGGATAATAACATATTTAAACTAAATGAAGATCGTATGTGCCAGAATTAAGATATTCAACTTTCAAGGCTAAAATGAACAGTGTAATAATTGAAATCATTTTCGAGATCTGTCTCAGGTTTCGTTTCATTTATGACTATTTATAAAGGACGTTCCTGGTATACGCTAGATGGTTTCTGACAGTGTTTTTTACGGTTAATAACATATTTAAACTAAATGAAGATCGTATGTGCCAGAATTAAGATATTCAACTTTCAAGGCTAAAATGAACAGTGTAATAATTGAAATCATTTTCGAGATCTGTCTCAGGTTTCGTTTCATTTATGACTATTTATAAAGGACCTTCCTGGTATACGCTAGATGGTTTCTGACAGTGTTTTATACGGATAATAACATATTTAAACTAAATGAAGATCGTATGTGCCAGAATTAAGATATTCAACTTTCAAGGCTAAAATGAAGAGTGTAATAATTGAAATCATTTTCGAGATCTGTCTCAGGTTTCGTTTCATTTATGACTATTTATAAAGGACGCTCCTGGTATACGCTAGATGGTTTCTGACAGTGTTTTTTACGGCTAATAACATATTTAAACTAAATGAAGATCGTATGTGCCAGAATTAAGATATTCAACTTTCAAGGCTAAAATGAACAGTGTAATAATTGAAATCATTTTCGAGATCTGTCTCAGGTTTCGTTTCATTTATGACTATTTATAAAGGACGTTCCTGGTATACGCTAGATGGTTTCTGACAGTGTTTTATACGGATAATAACATATTTAAACTAAATGAAGATCGTATGTGCCAGAATTAAGATATTCAACTTTCAAGGCTAAAATGAACAGTGTAATAATTGAAATCATTTTCGAGATCTGTCTCAGGTTTCGTTTCATTTATGACTATTTATAAAGGACGTTCCTGGTATACGCTAGATGGTTTCTGACAGTGTTTTTTACGGTTAATAACATATTTAAACTAAATGAAGATCGTATGTGCCAGAATTAAGATATTCAACTTTCAAGGCTAAAATGAACAGTGTAATAATTGAAATCATTTTCGAGATCTGTCTCAGGTTTCGTTTCATTTATGACTATTTATAAAGGACCTTCCTGGTATACGCTAGATGGTTTCTGACAGTGTTTTATACGGATAATAACATATTTAAACTAAATGAAGATCGTATGTGCCAGAATTAAGATATTCAACTTTCAAGGCTAAAATGAAGAGTGTAATAATTGAAATCATTTTCGAGATCTGTCTCAGGTTTCGTTTCATTTATGACTATTTATAAAGGACGCTCCTGGTATACGCTAGATGGTTTCTGACAGTGTTTTTTACGGCTAATAACATATTTAAACTAAATGAAGATCGTATGTGCCAGAATTAAGATATTCAACTTTCAAGGCTAAAATGAACAGTGTAATAATTGAAATCATTTTCGAGATCTGTCTCAGGTTTCGTTTCATTTATGACTATTTATAAAGGACGTTCCTGGTATACGCTAGATGGTTTCTGACAGTGTTTTATACGGATAATAACATATTTAAACTAAATGAAGATCGTATGTGCCAGAATTAAGATATTCAACTTTCAAGGCTAAAATGAAGAGTGTAATAATTGAAATCATTTTGGAGAATCTACTCAGGTTTCCTTTCATTTATGACAAATTTATATGGACGTTCCCGGTATACGCTAGATGGTTTCAGACAGTGTTTTATACGGCTAATAACATATTTAAACTAAATGAAGATCGTATGTGCCAGAATTAAGATATTCAACTTTCAAGGCTAAAATGAACAGTGTAATAATTGAAATCATTTTCGAGATCTGTCTCAGGTTTCGTTTCATTTATGACTATTTATAAAGGACGTTCCTGGTATACGCTAGATGGTTTCTGACAGTGTTTTATACGGATAATAACATATTTAAACTAAATGAAGATCGTATGTGCCAGAATTAAGATATTCAACTTTCAAGGCTAAAATGAAGAGTGTAATAATTGAAATCATTTTGGAGAATCTACTCAGGTTTCCTTTCATTTATGACAAATTTATATGGACGTTCCCGGTATACGCTAGATGGTTTCAGACAGTGTTTTATACGGCTAATAACATATTTAAACTAAATGAAGATCGTATGTGCCAGAATTAAGATATTCAACTTTCAAGGCTAAAATGAACAGTGTAATAATTGAAATCATTTTCGAGATCTGTCTCAGGTTTCGTTTCATTTATGACTATTTATAAAGGACGCTCCTGGTATACGCTAGATGGTTTCTGACAGTGTTTTTTACGGCTAATAACATATTTAAACTAAATGAAGATCGTATGTGCCAGAATTAAGATATTCAACTTTCAAGGCTAAAATGAACAGTGTAATAATTGAAATCATTTTCGAGATCTGTCTCAGGTTTCGTTTCATTTATGACTATTTATAAAGGACGTTCCTGGTATACGCTAGATGGTTTCTGACAGTGTTTTATACGGATAATAACATATTTAAACTAAATGAAGATCGTATGTGCCAGAATTAAGATATTCAACTTTCAAGGCTAAAATGAAGAGTGTAATAATTGAAATCATTTTGGAGAATCTACTCAGGTTTCCTTTCATTTATGACAAATTTATATGGACGTTCCCGGTATACGCTAGATGGTTTCAGACAGTGTTTTTTACGGCTAATAACATATTTAAACTAAATGAAGATCGTATGTGCCAGAATTAAGATATTCAACTTTCAAGGCTAAAATGAACAGTGTAATAATTGAAATCATTTTCGAGATCTGTCTCAGGTTTCGTTTCATTTATGACTATTTATAAAGGACGTTCCTGGTATACGCTAGAAGGTTTCTGACAGTGTTTTATACGGATAATAACATATTTAAACTAAATGAAGATCGTATGTGCCAGAATTAAGATATTCAACTTTCAAGGCTAAAATGAAGAGTGTAATAATTGAAATCATTTTCGAGATCTGTCTCAGGTTTCGTTTCATTTATGACTATTTATAAAGGACGCTCCTGGTATACGCTAGATGGTTTCTGACAGTGTTTTTTACGGATAATAACATATTTAAACTAAATGAAGATCGTATGTGCCAGAATTAAGATATTCAACTTTCAAGGCTAAAATGAACAGTGTAATAATTGAAATCATTTTCGAGATCTGTCTCAGGTTTCGTTTCATTTATGACTATTTATAAAGGACGTTCCTGGTATACGCTAGATGGTTTCTGACAGTGTTTTATACGGATAATAACATATTTAAACTAAATGAAGATCGTATGTGCCAGAATTAAGATATTCAACTTTCAAGGCTAAAATGAAGAGTGTAATAATTGAAATCATTTTCGAGATCTGTCTCAGGTTTCGTTTCATTTATGACTATTTATAAAGGACGCTCCTGGTATACGCTAGATGGTTTCTGACAGTGTTTTTTACGGCTAATAACATATTTAAACTAAATGAAGATCGTATGTGCCAGAATTAAGATATTCAACTTTCAAGGCTAAAATGAACAGTGTAATAATTGAAATCATTTTCGAGATCTGTCTCAGGTTTCGTTTCATTTATGACTATTTATAAAGGACGTTCCTGGTATACGCTAGATGGTTTCTGACAGTGTTTTATACGGATAATAACATATTTAAACTAAATGAAGATCGTATGTGCCAGAATTAAGATATTCAACTTTCAAGGCTAAAATGAACAGTGTAATAATTGAAATCATTTTCGAGATCTGTCTCAGGTTTCGTTTCATTTATGACTATTTATAAAGGACGTTCCTGGTATACGCTAGATGGTTTCTGACAGTGTTTTTTACGGCTAATAACATATTTAAACTAAATGAAGATCGTATGTGCCAGAATTAAGATATTCAACTTTCAAGGCTAAAATGAACAGTGTAATAATTGAAATCATTTTCGAGATCTGTCTCAGGTTTCGTTTCATTTATGACTATTTATAAAGGACGTTCCTGGTATACGCTAGATGGTTTCTGACAGTGTTTTATACGGATAATAACATATTTAAACTAAATGAAGATCGTATGTGCCAGAATTAAGATATTCAACTTTCAAGGCTAAAATGAACAGTGTAATAATTGAAATCATTTTCGAGATCTGTCTCAGGTTTCGTTTCATTCATGACTATTTATAAAGGACGTTCCTGGTATACGCTAGATGGTTTCTGACAGTGTTTTTTACGGCTAATAACATATTTAAACTAAATGAAGATCGTATGTGCCAGAATTAAGATATTCAACTTTCAAGGCTAAAATGAACAGTGTAATAATTGAAATCATTTTCGAGATCTGTCTCAGGTTTCGTTTCATTTATGACTATTTATAAAGGACGTTCCTGGTATACGCTAGATGGTTTCTGACAGTGTTTTATACGGATAATAACATATTTAAACTAAATGAAGATCGTATGTGCCAGAATTAAGATATTCAACTTTCAAGGCTAAAATGAAGAGTGTAATAATTGAAATCATTTTCGAGATCTGTCTCAGGTTTCGTTTCATTTATGACTATTTATAAAGGACGCTCCTGGTATACGCTAGATGGTTTCTGACAGTGTTTTTTACGGCTAATAACATATTTAAACTAAATGAAGATCGTATGTGCCAGAATTAAGATATTCAACTTTCAAGGCTAAAATGAACAGTGTAATAATTGAAATCATTTTCGAGATCTGTCTCAGGTTTCGTTTCATTTATGACTATTTATAAAGGACGTTCCTGGTATACGCTAGATGGTTTCTGACAGTGTTTTATACGGATAATAACATATTTAAACTAAATGAAGATCGTATGTGCCAGAATTAAGATATTCAACTTTCAAGGCTAAAATGAAGAGTGTAATAATTGAAATCATTTTGGAGAATCTACTCAGGTTTCCTTTCATTTATGACAAATTTATATGGACGTTCCCGGTATACGCTAGATGGTTTCAGACAGTGTTTTATACGGATAATAACATATTTAAACTAAATGAAGATCGTATGTGCCAGAATTAAGATATTCAACTTTCAAGGCTAAAATGAACAGTGTAATAATTGAAATCATTTTCGAGATCTGTCTCAGGTTTCGTTTCATTTATGACTATTTATAAAGGACGCTCCTGGTATACGCTAGATGGTTTCTGACAGTGTTTTTTACGGCTAATAACATATTTAAACTAAATGAAGATCGTATGTGCCAGAATTAAGATATTCAACTTTCAAGGCTAAAATGAACAGTGTAATAATTGAAATCATTTTCGAGATCTGTCTCAGGTTTCGTTTCATTTATGACTATTTATAAAGGACGTTCCTGGTATACGCTAGATGGTTTCTGACAGTGTTTTATACGGATAATAACATATTTAAACTAAATGAAGATCGTATGTGCCAGAATTAAGATATTCAACTTTCAAGGCTAAAATGAAGAGTGTAATAATTGAAATCATTTTCGAGATCTGTCTCAGGTTTCGTTTCATTTATGACTATTTATAAAGGACGCTCCTGGTATACGCTAGATGGTTTCTGACAGTGTTTTTTACGGCTAATAACATATTTAAACTAAATGAAGATCGTATGTGCCAGAATTAAGATATTCA
The DNA here is from genome assembly GCF_054372755.1 of Phalangium opilio. Taxonomy (NCBI): domain Eukaryota; kingdom Metazoa; phylum Arthropoda; class Arachnida; order Opiliones; family Phalangiidae; genus Phalangium; species Phalangium opilio. The sequence goes on from NW_028324255.1 coordinate 992,150, forward strand.
ACTTTCAAGGCTAAAATGAACAGTGTAATAATTGAAATCATTTTCGAGATCTGTCTCAGGTTTCGTTTCATTTATGACTATTTATAAAGGACGTTCCTGGTATACGCTAGATGGTTTCTGACAGTGTTTTATACGGATAATAACATATTTAAACTAAATGAAGATCGTATGTGCCAGAATTAAGATATTCAACTTTCAAGGCTAAAATGAAGAGTGTAATAATTGAAATCATTTTGGAGAATCTACTCAGGTTTCCTTTCATTTATGACAAATTTATATGGACGTTCCCGGTATACGCTAGATGGTTTCAGACAGTGTTTTATACGGCTAATAACATATTTAAACTAAATGAAGATCGTATGTGCCAGAATTAAGATATTCAACTTTCAAGGCTAAAATGAACAGTGTAATAATTGAAATCATTTTCGAGATCTGTCTCAGGTTTCGTTTCATTTATGACTATTTATAAAGGACGTTCCTGGTATACGCTAGATGGTTTCTGACAGTGTTTTATACGGATAATAACATATTTAAACTAAATGAAGATCGTATGTGCCAGAATTAAGATATTCAACTTTCAAGGCTAAAATGAAGAGTGTAATAATTGAAATCATTTTGGAGAATCTACTCAGGTTTCCTTTCATTTATGACAAATTTATATGGACGTTCCCGGTATACGCTAGATGGTTTCAGACAGTGTTTTATACGGCTAATAACATATTTAAACTAAATGAAGATCGTATGTGCCAGAATTAAGATATTCAACTTTCAAGGCTAAAATGAACAGTGTAATAATTGAAATCATTTTCGAGATCTGTCTCAGGTTTCGTTTCATTTATGACTATTTATAAAGGACGTTCCTGGTATACGCTAGATGGTTTCTGACAGTGTTTTATACGGATAATAACATATTTAAACTAAATGAAGATCGTATGTGCCAGAATTAAGATATTCAACTTTCAAGGCTAAAATGAAGAGTGTAATAATTGAAATCATTTTCGAGATCTGTCTCAGGTTTCGTTTCATTTATGACTATTTATAAAGGACGCTCCTGGTATACGCTAGATGGTTTCTGACAGTGTTTTTTACGGCTAATAACATATTTAAACTAAATGAAGATCGTATGTGCCAGAATTAAGATATTCAACTTTCAAGGCTAAAATGAACAGTGTAATCATTGAAATCATTTTCGAGATCTGTCTCAGGTTTCGTTTCATTTATGACTATTTATAAAGGACGCTCCTGGTATACGCTAGATGGTTTCTGACAGTGTTTTATACGGATAATAACATATTTAAACTAAATGAAGATCGTATGTGCCAGAATTAAGATATTCAACTTTCAAGGCTAAAATGAACAGTGTAATAATTGAAATCATTTTCGAGATCTGTCTCAGGTTTCGTTTCATTTATGACTATTTATAAAGGACGTTCCTGGTATACGCTAGATGGTTTCTGACAGTGTTTTATACGGATAATAACATATTTAAACTAAATGAAGATCGTATGTGCCAGAATTAAGATATTCAACTTTCAAGGCTAAAATGAAGAGTGTAATAATTGAAATCATTTTCGAGATCTGTCTCAGGTTTCGTTTCATTTATGACTATTTATAAAGGACGCTCCTGGTATACGCTAGATGGTTTCTGACAGTGTTTTTTACGGCTAATAACATATTTAAACTAAATGAAGATCGTATGTGCCAGAATTAAGATATTCAACTTTCAAGGCTAAAATGAACAGTGTAATAATTGAAATCATTTTCGAGATCTGTCTCAGGTTTCGTTTCATTTATGACTATTTATAAAGGACGTTCCTGGTATACGCTAGATGGTTTCTGACAGTGTTTTATACGGATAATAACATATTTAAACTAAATGAAGATCGTATGTGCCAGAATTAAGATATTCAACTTTCAAGGCTAAAATGAAGAGTGTAATAATTGAAATCATTTTGGAGAATCTACTCAGGTTTCCTTTCATTTATGACAAATTTATATGGACGTTCCCGGTATACGCTAGATGGTTTCAGACAGTGTTTTATACGGCTAATAACATATTTAAACTAAATGAAGATCGTATGTGCCAGAATTAAGATATTCAACTTTCAAGGCTAAAATGAACAGTGTAATAATTGAAATCATTTTCGAGATCTGTCTCAGGTTTCGTTTCATTTATGACTATTTATAAAGGACGTTCCTGGTATACGCTAGATGGTTTCTGACAGTGTTTTATACGGATAATTACATATTTAAACTAAATGAAGATCGTATGTGCCAGAATTAAGATATTCAACTTTCAAGGCTAAAATGAAGAGTGTAATAATTGAAATCATTTTGGAGAATCTACTCAGGTTTCCTTTCATTTATGACAAATTTATATGGACGTTCCCGGTATACGCTAGATGGTTTCAGACAGTGTTTTATACGGCTAATAACATATTTAAACTAAATGAAGATCGTATGTGCCAGAATTAAGATATTCAACTTTCAAGGCTAAAATGAACAGTGTAATAATTGAAATCATTTTCGAGATCTGTCTCAGGTTTCGTTTCATTTATGACTATTTATAAAGGACGTTCCTGGTATACGCTAGATGGTTTCTGACAGTGTTTTATACGGATAATAACATATTTAAACTAAATGAAGATCGTATGTGCCAGAATTAAGATATTCAACTTTCAAGGCTAAAATGAAGAGTGTAATAATTGAAATCATTTTCGAGATCTGTCTCAGGTTTCGTTTCATTTATGACTATTTATAAAGGACGCTCCTGGTATACGCTAGATGGTTTCTGACAGTGTTTTTTACGGCTAATAACATATTTAAACTAAATGAAGATCGTATGTGCCAGAATTAAGATATTCAACTTTCAAGGCTAAAATGAACAGTGTAATAATTGAAATCATTTTCGAGATCTGTCTCAGGTTTCGTTTCATTTATGACTATTTATAAAGGACGTTCCTGGTATACGCTAGATGGTTTCTGACAGTGTTTTATACGGATAATAACATATTTAAACTAAATGAAGATCGTATGTGCCAGAATTAAGATATTCAACTTTCAAGGCTAAAATGAAGAGTGTAATAATTGAAATCATTTTGGAGAATCTACTCAGGTTTCCTTTCATTTATGACAAATTTATATGGACGTTCCCGGTATACGCTAGATGGTTTCAGACAGTGTTTTATACGGCTAATAACATATTTAAACTAAATGAAGATCGTATGTGCCAGAATTAAGATATTCAACTTTCAAGGCTAAAATGAACAGTGTAATAATTGAAATCATTTTCGAGATCTGTCTCAGGTTTCGTTTCATTTATGACTATTTATAAAGGACGTTCCTGGTATACGCTAGAAGGTTTCTGACAGTGTTTTATACGGATAATAACATATTTAAACTAAATGAAGATCGTATGTGCCAGAATTAAGATATTCAACTTTCAAGGCTAAAATGAAGAGTGTAATAATTGAAATCATTTTCGAGATCTGTCTCAGGTTTCGTTTCATTTATGACTATTTATAAAGGACGTTCCTGGTATACGCTAGATGGTTTCTGACAGTGTTTTTTACGGCTAATAACATATTTAAACTAAATGAAGATCGTATGTGCCAGAATTAAGATATTCAACTTTCAAGGCTAAAATGAACAGTGTAATAATTGAAATCATTTTCGAGATCTGTCTCAGGTTTCGTTTCATTTATGACTATTTATAAAGGACGTTCCTGGTATACGCTAGATGGTTTCTGACAGTGTTTTATACGGATAATAACATATTTAAACTAAATGAAGATCGTATGTGCCAGAATTAAGATATTCAACTTTCAAGGCTAAAATGAAGAGTGTAATAATTGAAATCATTTTCGAGATCTGTCTCAGGTTTCGTTTCATTTATGACTATTTATAAAGGACGCTCCTGGTATACGCTAGATGGTTTCTGACAGTGTTTTTTACGGCTAATAACATATTTAAACTAAATGAAGATCGTATGTGCCAGAATTAAGATATTCAACTTTCAAGGCTAAAATGAACAGTGTAATAATTGAAATCATTTTCGAGATCTGTCTCAGGTTTCGTTTCATTTATGACTATTTATAAAGGACGCTCCTGGTATACGCTAGATGGTTTCTGACAGTGTTTTATACGGATAATAACATATTTAAACTAAATGAAGATCGTATGTGCCAGAATTAAGATATTCAACTTTCAAGGCTAAAATGAACAGTGTAATAATTGAAATCATTTTCGAGATCTGTCTCAGGTTTCGTTTCATTTATGACTATTTATAAAGGACGTTCCTGGTATACGCTAGATGGTTTCTGACAGTGTTTTATACGGATAATAACATATTTAAACTAAATGAAGATCGTATGTGCCAGAATTAAGATATTCAACTTTCAAGGCTAAAATGAAGAGTGTAATAATTGAAATCATTTTCGAGATCTGTCTCAGGTTTCGTTTCATTTATGACTATTTATAAAGGACGCTCCTGGTATACGCTAGATGGTTTCTGACAGTGTTTTTTACGGCTAATAACATATTTAAACTAAATGAAGATCGTATGTGCCAGAATTAAGATATTCAACTTTCAAGGCTAAAATGAACAGTGTAATAATTGAAATCATTTTCGAGATCTGTCTCAGGTTTCGTTTCATTTATGACTATTTATAAAGGACGTTCCTGGTATACGCTAGATGGTTTCTGACAGTGTTTTATACGGCTAATAACATATTTAAACTAAATGAAGATCGTATGTGCCAGAATTAAGATATTCAACTTTCAAGGCTAAAATGAACAGTGTAATAATTGAAATCATTTTCGAGATCTGTCTCAGGTTTCGTTTCATTTATGACTATTTATAAAGGACGTTCCTGGTATACGCTAGATGGTTTCTGACAGTGTTTTATACGGATAATAACATATTTAAACTAAATGAAGATCGTATGTGCCAGAATTAAGATATTCAACTTTCAAGGCTAAAATGAACAGTGTAATAATTGAAATCATTTTCGAGATCTGTCTCAGGTTTCGTTTCATTTATGACTATTTATAAAGGACGTTCCTGGTATACGCTAGATGGTTTCTGACAGTGTTTTTTACGGTTAATAACATATTTAAACTAAATGAAGATCGTATGTGCCAGAATTAAGATATTCAACTTTCAAGGCTAAAATGAACAGTGTAATAATTGAAATCATTTTCGAGATCTGTCTCAGGTTTCGTTTCATTTATGACTATTTATAAAGGACCTTCCTGGTATACGCTAGATGGTTTCTGACAGTGTTTTATACGGATAATAACATATTTAAACTAAATGAAGATCGTATGTGCCAGAATTAAGATATTCAACTTTCAAGGCTAAAATGAAGAGTGTAATAATTGAAATCATTTTCGAGATCTGTCTCAGGTTTCGTTTCATTTATGACTATTTATAAAGGACGCTCCTGGTATACGCTAGATGGTTTCTGACAGTGTTTTTTACGGCTAATAACATATTTAAACTAAATGAAGATCGTATGTGCCAGAATTAAGATATTCAACTTTCAAGGCTAAAATGAACAGTGTAATAATTGAAATCATTTTCGAGATCTGTCTCAGGTTTCGTTTCATTTATGACTATTTATAAAGGACGTTCCTGGTATACGCTAGATGGTTTCTGACAGTGTTTTATACGGATAATAACATATTTAAACTAAATGAAGATCGTATGTGCCAGAATTAAGATATTCAACTTTCAAGGCTAAAATGAACAGTGTAATAATTGAAATCATTTTCGAGATCTGTCTCAGGTTTCGTTTCATTTATGACTATTTATAAAGGACGTTCCTGGTATACGCTAGATGGTTTCTGACAGTGTTTTTTACGGTTAATAACATATTTAAACTAAATGAAGATCGTATGTGCCAGAATTAAGATATTCAACTTTCAAGGCTAAAATGAACAGTGTAATAATTGAAATCATTTTCGAGATCTGTCTCAGGTTTCGTTTCATTTATGACTATTTATAAAGGACCTTCCTGGTATACGCTAGATGGTTTCTGACAGTGTTTTATACGGATAATAACATATTTAAACTAAATGAAGATCGTATGTGCCAGAATTAAGATATTCAACTTTCAAGGCTAAAATGAAGAGTGTAATAATTGAAATCATTTTCGAGATCTGTCTCAGGTTTCGTTTCATTTATGACTATTTATAAAGGACGCTCCTGGTATACGCTAGATGGTTTCTGACAGTGTTTTTTACGGCTAATAACATATTTAAACTAAATGAAGATCGTATGTGCCAGAATTAAGATATTCAACTTTCAAGGCTAAAATGAACAGTGTAATAATTGAAATCATTTTCGAGATCTGTCTCAGGTTTCGTTTCATTTATGACTATTTATAAAGGACGTTCCTGGTATACGCTAGATGGTTTCTGACAGTGTTTTATACGGATAATAACATATTTAAACTAAATGAAGATCGTATGTGCCAGAATTAAGATATTCAACTTTCAAGGCTAAAATGAAGAGTGTAATAATTGAAATCATTTTGGAGAATCTACTCAGGTTTCCTTTCATTTATGACAAATTTATATGGACGTTCCCGGTATACGCTAGATGGTTTCAGACAGTGTTTTATACGGCTAATAACATATTTAAACTAAATGAAGATCGTATGTGCCAGAATTAAGATATTCAACTTTCAAGGCTAAAATGAACAGTGTAATAATTGAAATCATTTTCGAGATCTGTCTCAGGTTTCGTTTCATTTATGACTATTTATAAAGGACGTTCCTGGTATACGCTAGATGGTTTCTGACAGTGTTTTATACGGATAATAACATATTTAAACTAAATGAAGATCGTATGTGCCAGAATTAAGATATTCAACTTTCAAGGCTAAAATGAAGAGTGTAATAATTGAAATCATTTTGGAGAATCTACTCAGGTTTCCTTTCATTTATGACAAATTTATATGGACGTTCCCGGTATACGCTAGATGGTTTCAGACAGTGTTTTATACGGCTAATAACATATTTAAACTAAATGAAGATCGTATGTGCCAGAATTAAGATATTCAACTTTCAAGGCTAAAATGAACAGTGTAATAATTGAAATCATTTTCGAGATCTGTCTCAGGTTTCGTTTCATTTATGACTATTTATAAAGGACGCTCCTGGTATACGCTAGATGGTTTCTGACAGTGTTTTTTACGGCTAATAACATATTTAAACTAAATGAAGATCGTATGTGCCAGAATTAAGATATTCAACTTTCAAGGCTAAAATGAACAGTGTAATAATTGAAATCATTTTCGAGATCTGTCTCAGGTTTCGTTTCATTTATGACTATTTATAAAGGACGTTCCTGGTATACGCTAGATGGTTTCTGACAGTGTTTTATACGGATAATAACATATTTAAACTAAATGAAGATCGTATGTGCCAGAATTAAGATATTCAACTTTCAAGGCTAAAATGAAGAGTGTAATAATTGAAATCATTTTGGAGAATCTACTCAGGTTTCCTTTCATTTATGACAAATTTATATGGACGTTCCCGGTATACGCTAGATGGTTTCAGACAGTGTTTTTTACGGCTAATAACATATTTAAACTAAATGAAGATCGTATGTGCCAGAATTAAGATATTCAACTTTCAAGGCTAAAATGAACAGTGTAATAATTGAAATCATTTTCGAGATCTGTCTCAGGTTTCGTTTCATTTATGACTATTTATAAAGGACGTTCCTGGTATACGCTAGAAGGTTTCTGACAGTGTTTTATACGGATAATAACATATTTAAACTAAATGAAGATCGTATGTGCCAGAATTAAGATATTCAACTTTCAAGGCTAAAATGAAGAGTGTAATAATTGAAATCATTTTCGAGATCTGTCTCAGGTTTCGTTTCATTTATGACTATTTATAAAGGACGTTCCTGGTATACGCTAGATGGTTTCTGACAGTGTTTTTTACGGCTAATAACATATTTAAACTAAATGAAGATCGTATGTGCCAGAATTAAGATATTCAACTTTCAAGGCTAAAATGAACAGTGTAATAATTGAAATCATTTTCGAGATCTGTCTCAGGTTTCGTTTCATTTATGACTATTTATAAAGGACGTTCCTGGTATACGCTAGATGGTTTCTGACAGTGTTTTATACGGATAATAACATATTTAAACTAAATGAAGATCGTATGTGCCAGAATTAAGATATTCAACTTTCAAGGCTAAAATGAACAGTGTAATAATTGAAATCATTTTCGAGATCTGTCTCAGGTTTCGTTTCATTTATGACTATTTATAAAGGACGTTCCTGGTATACGCTAGATGGTTTCTGACAGTGTTTTTTACGGCTAATAACATATTTAAACTAAATGAAGATCGTATGTGCCAGAATTAAGATATTCAACTTTCAAGGCTAAAATGAACAGTGTAATAATTGAAATCATTTTCGAGATCTGTCTCAGGTTTCGTTTCATTTATGACTATTTATAAAGGACGTTCCTGGTATACGCTAGATGGTTTCTGACAGTGTTTTATACGGATAATAACATATTTAAACTAAATGAAGATCGTATGTGCCAGAATTAAGATATTCAACTTTCAAGGCTAAAATGAACAGTGTAATAATTGAAATCATTTTCGAGATCTGTCTCAGGTTTCGTTTCATTCATGACTATTTATAAAGGACGTTCCTGGTATACGCTAGATGGTTTCTGACAGTGTTTTTTACGGCTAATAACATATTTAAACTAAATGAAGATCGTATGTGCCAGAATTAAGATATTCAACTTTCAAGGCTAAAATGAACAGTGTAATAATTGAAATCATTTTCGAGATCTGTCTCAGGTTTCGTTTCATTTATGACTATTTATAAAGGACGTTCCTGGTATACGCTAGATGGTTTCTGACAGTGTTTTATACGGATAATAACATATTTAAACTAAATGAAGATCGTATGTGCCAGAATTAAGATATTCAACTTTCAAGGCTAAAATGAAGAGTGTAATAATTGAAATCATTTTCGAGATCTGTCTCAGGTTTCGTTTCATTTATGACTATTTATAAAGGACGCTCCTGGTATACGCTAGATGGTTTCTGACAGTGTTTTTTACGGCTAATAACATATTTAAACTAAATGAAGATCGTATGTGCCAGAATTAAGATATTCAACTTTCAAGGCTAAAATGAACAGTGTAATAATTGAAATCATTTTCGAGATCTGTCTCAGGTTTCGTTTCATTTATGACTATTTATAAAGGACGTTCCTGGTATACGCTAGATGGTTTCTGACAGTGTTTTATACGGATAATAACATATTTAAACTAAATGAAGATCGTATGTGCCAGAATTAAGATATTCAACTTTCAAGGCTAAAATGAAGAGTGTAATAATTGAAATCATTTTGGAGAATCTACTCAGGTTTCCTTTCATTTATGACAAATTTATATGGACGTTCCCGGTATACGCTAGATGGTTTCAGACAGTGTTTTATACGGATAATAACATATTTAAACTAAATGAAGATCGTATGTGCCAGAATTAAGATATTCAACTTTCAAGGCTAAAATGAACAGTGTAATAATTGAAATCATTTTCGAGATCTGTCTCAGGTTTCGTTTCATTTATGACTATTTATAAAGGACGCTCCTGGTATACGCTAGATGGTTTCTGACAGTGTTTTTTACGGCTAATAACATATTTAAACTAAATGAAGATCGTATGTGCCAGAATTAAGATATTCAACTTTCAAGGCTAAAATGAACAGTGTAATAATTGAAATCATTTTCGAGATCTGTCTCAGGTTTCGTTTCATTTATGACTATTTATAAAGGACGTTCCTGGTATACGCTAGATGGTTTCTGACAGTGTTTTATACGGATAATAACATATTTAAACTAAATGAAGATCGTATGTGCCAGAATTAAGATATTCAACTTTCAAGGCTAAAATGAAGAGTGTAATAATTGAAATCATTTTCGAGATCTGTCTCAGGTTTCGTTTCATTTATGACTATTTATAAAGGACGCTCCTGGTATACGCTAGATGGTTTCTGACAGTGTTTTTTACGGCTAATAACATATTTAAACTAAATGAAGATCGTATGTGCCAGAATTAAGATATTCAACTTTCAAGGCTAAAATGAACAGTGTAATAATTGAAATCATTTTCGAGATCTGTCTCAGGTTTCGTTTCATTTATGACTATTTATAAAGGACGTTCCTGGTATACGCTAGATGGTTTCTGACAGTGTTTTATACGGATAATAACATATTTAAACTAAATGAAGATCGTATGTGCCAGAATTAAGATATTCAACTTTCAAGGCTAAAATGAAGAGTGTAATAATTGAAATCATTTTGGAGAATCTACTCAGGTTTCCTTTCATTTATGACAAATTTATATGGACGTTCCCGGTATACGCTAGATGGTTTCAGACAGTGTTTTATACGGCTAATAACATATTTAAACTAAATGAAGATCGTATGTGCCAGAATTAAGATATTCAACTTTCAAGGCTAAAATGAACAGTGTAATAATTGAAATCATTTTCGAGATCTGTCTCAGGTTTCGTTTCATTTATGACTATTTATAAAGGACGTTCCTGGTATACGCTAGATGGTTTCTGACAGTGTTTTATACGGATAATAACATATTTAAACTAAATGAAGATCGTATGTGCCAGAATTAAGATATTCAACTTTCAAGGCTAAAATGAAGAGTGTAATAATTGAAATCATTTTGGAGAATCTACTCAGGTTTCCTTTCATTTATGACAAATTTATATGGACGTTCCCGGTATACGCTAGATGGTTTCAGACAGTGTTTTATACGGCTAATAACATATTTAAACTAAATGAAGATCGTATGTGCCAGAATTAAGATATTCAACTTTCAAGGCTAAAATGAACAGTGTAATAATTGAAATCATTTTCGAGATCTGTCTCAGGTTTCGTTTCATTTATGACTATTTATAAAGGACGTTCCTGGTATACGCTAGATGGTTTCTGACAGTGTTTTATACGGATAATAACATATTTAAACTAAATGAAGATCGTATGTGCCAGAATTAAGATATTCAACTTTCAAGGCTAAAATGAAGAGTGTAATAATTGAAATCATTTTCGAGATCTGTCTCAGGTTTCGTTTCATTTATGACTATTTATAAAGGACGCTCCTGGTATACGCTAGATGGTTTCTGACAGTGTTTTTTACGGCTAATAACATATTTAAACTAAATGAAGATCGTATGTGCCAGAATTAAGATATTCAACTTTCAAGGCTAAAATGAACAGTGTAATCATTGAAATCATTTTCGAGATCTGTCTCAGGTTTCGTTTCATTTATGACTATTTATAAAGGACGCTCCTGGTATACGCTAGATGGTTTCTGACAGTGTTTTATACGGATAATAACATATTTAAACTAAATGAAGATCGTATGTGCCAGAATTAAGATATTCAACTTTCAAGGCTAAAATGAACAGTGTAATAATTGAAATCATTTTCGAGATCTGTCTCAGGTTTCGTTTCATTTATGACTATTTATAAAGGACGTTCCTGGTATACGCTAGATGGTTTCTGACAGTGTTTTATACGGATAATAACATATTTAAACTAAATGAAGATCGTATGTGCCAGAATTAAGATATTCAACTTTCAAGGCTAAAATGAAGAGTGTAATAATTGAAATCATTTTCGAGATCTGTCTCAGGTTTCGTTTCATTTATGACTATTTATAAAGGACGCTCCTGGTATACGCTAGATGGTTTCTGACAGTGTTTTTTACGGCTAATAACATATTTAAACTAAATGAAGATCGTATGTGCCAGAATTAAGATATTCAACTTTCAAGGCTAAAATGAACAGTGTAATAATTGAAATCATTTTCGAGATCTGTCTCAGGTTTCGTTTCATTTATGACTATTTATAAAGGACGTTCCTGGTATACGCTAGATGGTTTCTGACAGTGTTTTATACGGATAATAACATATTTAAACTAAATGAAGATCGTATGTGCCAGAATTAAGATATTCAACTTTCAAGGCTAAAATGAAGAGTGTAATAATTGAAATCATTTTGGAGAATCTACTCAGGTTTCCTTTCATTTATGACAAATTTATATGGACGTTCCCGGTATACGCTAGATGGTTTCAGACAGTGTTTTATACGGCTAATAACATATTTAAACTAAATGAAGATCGTATGTGCCAGAATTAAGATATTCAACTTTCAAGGCTAAAATGAACAGTGTAATAATTGAAATCATTTTCGAGATCTGTCTCAGGTTTCGTTTCATTTATGACTATTTATAAAGGACGTTCCTGGTATACGCTAGATGGTTTCTGACAGTGTTTTATACGGATAATTACATATTTAAACTAAATGAAGATCGTATGTGCCAGAATTAAGATATTCAACTTTCAAGGCTAAAATGAAGAGTGTAATAATTGAAATCATTTTGGAGAATCTACTCAGGTTTCCTTTCATTTATGACAAATTTATATGGACGTTCCCGGTATACGCTAGATGGTTTCAGACAGTGTTTTATACGGCTAATAACATATTTAAACTAAATGAAGATCGTATGTGCCAGAATTAAGATATTCAACTTTCAAGGCTAAAATGAACAGTGTAATAATTGAAATCATTTTCGAGATCTGTCTCAGGTTTCGTTTCATTTATGACTATTTATAAAGGACGTTCCTGGTATACGCTAGATGGTTTCTGACAGTGTTTTATACGGATAATAACATATTTAAACTAAATGAAGATCGTATGTGCCAGAATTAAGATATTCAACTTTCAAGGCTAAAATGAAGAGTGTAATAATTGAAATCATTTTCGAGATCTGTCTCAGGTTTCGTTTCATTTATGACTATTTATAAAGGACGCTCCTGGTATACGCTAGATGGTTTCTGACAGTGTTTTTTACGGCTAATAACATATTTAAACTAAATGAAGATCGTATGTGCCAGAATTAAGATATTCAACTTTCAAGGCTAAAATGAACAGTGTAATAATTGAAATCATTTTCGAGATCTGTCTCAGGTTTCGTTTCATTTATGACTATTTATAAAGGACGTTCCTGGTATACGCTAGATGGTTTCTGACAGTGTTTTATACGGATAATAACATATTTAAACTAAATGAAGATCGTATGTGCCAGAATTAAGATATTCAACTTTCAAGGCTAAAATGAAGAGTGTAATAATTGAAATCATTTTGGAGAATCTACTCAGGTTTCCTTTCATTTATGACAAATTTATATGGACGTTCCCGGTATACGCTAGATGGTTTCAGACAGTGTTTTATACGGCTAATAACATATTTAAACTAAATGAAGATCGTATGTGCCAGAATTAAGATATTCAACTTTCAAGGCTAAAATGAACAGTGTAATAATTGAAATCATTTTCGAGATCTGTCTCAGGTTTCGTTTCATTTATGACTATTTATAAAGGACGTTCCTGGTATACGCTAGAAGGTTTCTGACAGTGTTTTATACGGATAATAACATATTTAAACTAAATGAAGATCGTATGTGCCAGAATTAAGATATTCAACTTTCAAGGCTAAAATGAAGAGTGTAATAATTGAAATCATTTTCGAGATCTGTCTCAGGTTTCGTTTCATTTATGACTATTTATAAAGGACGTTCCTGGTATACGCTAGATGGTTTCTGACAGTGTTTTTTACGGCTAATAACATATTTAAACTAAATGAAGATCGTATGTGCCAGAATTAAGATATTCAACTTTCAAGGCTAAAATGAACAGTGTAATAATTGAAATCATTTTCGAGATCTGTCTCAGGTTTCGTTTCATTTATGACTATTTATAAAGGACGTTCCTGGTATACGCTAGATGGTTTCTGACAGTGTTTTATACGGATAATAACATATTTAAACTAAATGAAGATCGTATGTGCCAGAATTAAGATATTCAACTTTCAAGGCTAAAATGAAGAGTGTAATAATTGAAATCATTTTCGAGATCTGTCTCAGGTTTCGTTTCATTTATGACTATTTATAAAGGACGCTCCTGGTATACGCTAGATGGTTTCTGACAGTGTTTTTTACGGCTAATAACATATTTAAACTAAATGAAGATCGTATGTGCCAGAATTAAGATATTCAACTTTCAAGGCTAAAATGAACAGTGTAATAATTGAAATCATTTTCGAGATCTGTCTCAGGTTTCGTTTCATTTATGACTATTTATAAAGGACGCTCCTGGTATACGCTAGATGGTTTCTGACAGTGTTTTATACGGATAATAACATATTTAAACTAAATGAAGATCGTATGTGCCAGAATTAAGATATTCAACTTTCAAGGCTAAAATGAACAGTGTAATAATTGAAATCATTTTCGAGATCTGTCTCAGGTTTCGTTTCATTTATGACTATTTATAAAGGACGTTCCTGGTATACGCTAGATGGTTTCTGACAGTGTTTTATACGGATAATAACATATTTAAACTAAATGAAGATCGTATGTGCCAGAATTAAGATATTCAACTTTCAAGGCTAAAATGAAGAGTGTAATAATTGAAATCATTTTCGAGATCTGTCTCAGGTTTCGTTTCATTTATGACTATTTATAAAGGACGCTCCTGGTATACGCTAGATGGTTTCTGACAGTGTTTTTTACGGCTAATAACATATTTAAACTAAATGAAGATCGTATGTGCCAGAATTAAGATATTCAACTTTCAAGGCTAAAATGAACAGTGTAATAATTGAAATCATTTTCGAGATCTGTCTCAGGTTTCGTTTCATTTATGACTATTTATAAAGGACGTTCCTGGTATACGCTAGATGGTTTCTGACAGTGTTTTATACGGCTAATAACATATTTAAACTAAATGAAGATCGTATGTGCCAGAATTAAGATATTCAACTTTCAAGGCTAAAATGAACAGTGTAATAATTGAAATCATTTTCGAGATCTGTCTCAGGTTTCGTTTCATTTATGACTATTTATAAAGGACGTTCCTGGTATACGCTAGATGGTTTCTGACAGTGTTTTATACGGATAATAACATATTTAAACTAAATGAAGATCGTATGTGCCAGAATTAAGATATTCAACTTTCAAGGCTAAAATGAAGAGTGTAATAATTGAAATCATTTTCGAGATCTGTCTCAGGTTTCGTTTCATTTATGACTATTTATAAAGGACGCTCCTGGTATACGCTAGATGGTTTCTGACAGTGTTTTTTACGGCTAATAACATATTTAAACTAAATGAAGATCGTATGTGCCAGAATTAAGATATTCAACTTTCAAGGCTAAAATGAACAGTGTAATAATTGAAATCATTTTCGAGATCTGTCTCAGGTTTCGTTTCATTTATGACTATTTATAAAGGACGTTCCTGGTATACGCTAGAAGGTTTCTGACAGTGTTTTATACGGATAATAACATATTTAAACTAAATGAAGATCGTATGTGCCAGAATTAAGATATTCAACTTTCAAGGCTAAAATGAAGAGTGTAATAATTGAAATCATTTTCGAGATCTGTCTCAGGTTTCGTTTCATTTATGACTATTTATAAAGGACGTTCCTGGTATACGCTAGATGGTTTCTGACAGTGTTTTTTACGGCTAATAACATATTTAAACTAAATGAAGATCGTATGTGCCAGAATTAAGATATTCAACTTTCAAGGCTAAAATGAACAGTGTAATAATTGAAATCATTTTCGAGATCTGTCTCAGGTTTCGTTTCATTTATGACTATTTATAAAGGACGTTCCTGGTATACGCTAGATGGTTTCTGACAGTGTTTTATACGGATAATAACATATTTAAACTAAATGAAGATCGTATGTGCCAGAATTAAGATATTCAACTTTCAAGGCTAAAATGAAGAGTGTAATAATTGAAATCATTTTCGAGATCTGTCTCAGGTTTCGTTTCATTTATGACTATTTATAAAGGACGCTCCTGGTATACGCTAGATGGTTTCTGACAGTGTTTTTTACGGCTAATAACATATTTAAACTAAATGAAGATCGTATGTGCCAGAATTAAGATATTCAACTTTCAAGGCTAAAATGAACAGTGTAATAATTGAAATCATTTTCGAGATCTGTCTCAGGTTTCGTTTCATTTATGACTATTTATAAAGGACGCTCCTGGTATACGCTAGATGGTTTCTGACAGTGTTTTATACGGATAATAACATATTTAAACTAAATGAAGATCGTATGTGCCAGAATTAAGATATTCAACTTTCAAGGCTAAAATGAACAGTGTAATAATTGAAATCATTTTCGAGATCTGTCTCAGGTTTCGTTTCATTTATGACTATTTATAAAGGACGTTCCTGGTATACGCTAGATGGTTTCTGACAGTGTTTTATACGGATAATAACATATTTAAACTAAATGAAGATCGTATGTGCCAGAATTAAGATATTCAACTTTCAAGGCTAAAATGAAGAGTGTAATAATTGAAATCATTTTCGAGATCTGTCTCAGGTTTCGTTTCATTTATGACTATTTATAAAGGACGCTCCTGGTATACGCTAGATGGTTTCTGACAGTGTTTTTTACGGCTAATAACATATTTAAACTAAATGAAGATCGTATGTGCCAGAATTAAGATATTCAACTTTCAAGGCTAAAATGAACAGTGTAATAATTGAAATCATTTTCGAGATCTGTCTCAGGTTTCGTTTCATTTATGACTATTTATAAAGGACGTTCCTGGTATACGCTAGATGGTTTCTGACAGTGTTTTATACGGCTAATAACATATTTAAACTAAATGAAGATCGTATGTGCCAGAATTAAGATATTCAACTTTCAAGGCTAAAATGAACAGTGTAATAATTGAAATCATTTTCGAGATCTGTCTCAGGTTTCGTTTCATTTATGACTATTTATAAAGGACGTTCCTGGTATACGCTAGATGGTTTCTGACAGTGTTTTATACGGATAATAACATATTTAAACTAAATGAAGATCGTATGTGCCAGAATTAAGATATTCAACTTTCAAGGCTAAAATGAAGAGTGTAATAATTGAAATCATTTTGGAGAATCTACTCAGGTTTCCTTTCATTTATGACAAATTTATATGGACGTTCCCGGTATACGCTAGATGGTTTCAGACAGTGTTTTATACGGCTAATAACATATTTAAACTAAATGAAGATCGTATGTGCCAGAATTAAGATATTCAACTTTCAAGGCTAAAATGAACAGTGTAATAATTGAAATCATTTTCGAGATCTGTCTCAGGTTTCGTTTCATTTATGACTATTTATAAAGGACGTTCCTGGTATACGCTAGATGGTTTCTGACAGTGTTTTATACGGATAATAACATATTTAAACTAAATGAAGATCGTATGTGCCAGAATTAAGATATTCAACTTTCAAGGCTAAAATGAAGAGTGTAATAATTGAAATCATTTTGGAGAATCTACTCAGGTTTCCTTTCATTTATGACAAATTTATATGGACGTTCCCGGTATACGCTAGATGGTTTCAGACAGTGTTTTATACGGCTAATAACATATTTAAACTAAATGAAGATCGTATGTGCCAGAATTAAGATATTCAACTTTCAAGGCTAATATGAACAGTGTAATAATTGAAATCATTTTCGAGATCTGTCTCAGGTTTCGTTTCATTTATGACTATTTATAAAGGACGTTCCTGGTATACGCTAGATGGTTTCTGACAGTGTTTTATACGGATAATAACATATTTAAACTAAATGAAGATCGTATGTGCCAGAATTAAGATATTCAACTTTCAAGGCTAAAATGAAGAGTGTAATAATTGAAATCATTTTCGAGATCTGTCTCAGGTTTCGTTTCATTTATGACTATTTATAAAGGACGCTCCTGGTATACGCTAGATGGTTTCTGACAGTGTTTTTTACGGCTAATAACATATTTAAACTAAATGAAGATCGTATGTGCCAGAATTAAGATATTCAACTTTCAAGGCTAAAATGAACAGTGTAATAATTGAAATCATTTTCGAGATCTGTCTCAGGTTTCGTTTCATTTATGACTATTTATAAAGGACGTTCCTGGTATACGCTAGATGGTTTCTGACAGTGTTTTATACGGATAATAACATATTTAAACTAAATGAAGATCGTATGTGCCAGAATTAAGATATTCAACTTTCAAGGCTAAAATGAAGAGTGTAATAATTGAAATCATTTTGGAGAATCTACTCAGGTTTCCTTTCATTTATGACAAATTTATATGGACGTTCCCGGTATACGCTAGATGGTTTCAGACAGTGTTTTATACGGCTAATAACATATTTAAACTAAATGAAGATCGTATGTGCCAGAATTAAGATATTCAACTTTCAAGGCTAATATGAACAGTGTAATAATTGAAATCATTTTCGAGATCTGTCTCAGGTTTCGTTTCATTTATGACTATTTATAAAGGACGTTCCTGGTATACGCTAGATGGTTTCTGACAGTGTTTTATACGGATAATAACATATTTAAACTAAATGAAGATCGTATGTGCCAGAATTAAGATATTCAACTTTCAAGGCTAAAATGAAGAGTGTAATAATTGAAATCATTTTCGAGATCTGTCTCAGGTTTCGTTTCATTTATGACTATTTATAAAGGACGCTCCTGGTATACGCTAGATGGTTTCTGACAGTGTTTTTTACGGCTAATAACATATTTAAACTAAATGAAGATCGTATGTGCCAGAATTAAGATATTCAACTTTCAAGGCTAAAATGAACAGTGTAATAATTGAAATCATTTTCGAGATCTGTCTCAGGTTTCGTTTCATTTATGACTATTTATAAAGGACGTTCCTGGTATACGCTAGATGGTTTCTGACAGTGTTTTATACGGATAATAACATATTTAAACTAAATGAAGATCGTATGTGCCAGAATTAAGATATTCAACTTTCAAGGCTAAAATGAAGAGTGTAATAATTGAAATCATTTTGGAGAATCTACTCAGGTTTCCTTTCATTTATGACAAATTTATATGGACGTTCCCGGTATACGCTAGATGGTTTCAGACAGTGTTTTATACGGCTAATAACATATTTAAACTAAATGAAGATCGTATGTGCCAGAATTAAGATATTCAACTTTCAAGGCTAAAATGAACAGTGTAATAATTGAAATCATTTTCGAGATCTGTCTCAGGTTTCGTTTCATTTATGACTATTTATAAAGGACGTTCCTGGTATACGCTAGAAGGTTTCTGACAGTGTTTTATACGGATAATAACATATTTAAACTAAATGAAGATCGTATGTGCCAGAATTAAGATATTCAACTTTCAAGGCTAAAATGAAGAGTGTAATAATTGAAATCATTTTCGAGATCTGTCTCAGGTTTCGTTTCATTTATGACTATTTATAAAGGACGTTCCTGGTATACGCTAGATGGTTTCTGACAGTGTTTTTTACGGCTAATAACATATTTAAACTAAATGAAGATCGTATGTGCCAGAATTAAGATATTCAACTTTCAAGGCTAAAATGAACAGTGTAATAATTGAAATCATTTTCGAGATCTGTCTCAGGTTTCGTTTCATTTATGACTATTTATAAAGGACGTTCCTGGTATACGCTAGATGGTTTCTGACAGTGTTTTATACGGATAATAACATATTTAAACTAAATGAAGATCGTATGTGCCAGAATTAAGATATTCAACTTTCAAGGCTAAAATGAAGAGTGTAATAATTGAAATCATTTTCGAGATCTGTCTCAGGTTTCGTTTCATTTATGACTATTTATAAAGGACGCTCCTGGTATACGCTAGATGGTTTCTGACAGTGTTTTTTACGGCTAATAACATATTTAAACTAAATGAAGATCGTATGTGCCAGAATTAAGATATTCAACTTTCAAGGCTAAAATGAACAGTGTAATAATTGAAATCATTTTCGAGATCTGTCTCAGGTTTCGTTTCATTTATGACTATTTATAAAGGACGTTCCTGGTATACGCTAGATGGTTTCTGACAGTGTTTTATACGGATAATAACATATTTAAACTAAATGAAGATCGTATGTGCCAGAATTAAGATATTCAACTTTCAAGGCTAAAATGAAGAGTGTAATAATTGAAATCATTTTGGAGAATCTACTCAGGTTTCCTTTCATTTATGACAAATTTATATGGACGTTCCCGGTATACGCTAGATGGTTTCAGACAGTGTTTTATACGGCTAATAACATATTTAAACTAAATGAAGATCGTATGTGCCAGAATTAAGATATTCAACTTTCAAGGCTAAAATGAACAGTGTAATAATTGAAATCATTTTCGAGATCTGTCTCAGGTTTCGTTTCATTTATGACTATTTATAAAGGACGTTCCTGGTATACGCTAGATGGTTTCTGACAGTGTTTTATACGGATAATAACATATTTAAACTAAATGAAGATCGTATGTGCCAGAATTAAGATATTCAACTTTCAAGGCTAAAATGAAGAGTGTAATAATTGAAATCATTTTGGAGAATCTACTCAGGTTTCCTTTCATTTATGACAAATTTATATGGACGTTCCCGGTATACGCTAGATGGTTTCAGACAGTGTTTTATACGGCTAATAACATATTTAATCTAAATGAAGATCGTATGTGCCAGAATTAAGATATTCAACTTTCAAGGCTAAAATGAACAGTGTAATAATTGAAATCATTTTCGAGATCTGTCTCAGGTTTCGTTTCATTTATGACTATTTATAAAGGACGTTCCTGGTATACGCTAGATGGTTTCTGACAGTGTTTTATACGGATAATAACATATTTAAACTAAATGAAGATCGCATGTGCCAGAATTAAGATATTCAACTTTCAAGGCTAAAATGAAGAGTGTAATAATTGAAATCATTTTCGAGATCTGTCTCAGGTTTCGTTTCATTTATGACTATTTATAAAGGACGCTCCTGGTATACGCTAGATGGTTTCTGACAGTGTTTTTTACGGCTAATAACATATTTAAACTAAATGAAGATCGTATGTGCCAGAATTAAGATATTCAACTTTCAAGGCTAAAATGAACAGTGTAATAATTGAAATCATTTTCGAGATCTGTCTCAGGTTTCGTTTCATTTATGACTATTTATAAAGGACGTTCCTGGTATACGCTAGATGGTTTCTGACAGTGTTTTATACGGATAATAACATATTTAAACTAAATGAAGATCGTATGTGCCAGAATTAAGATATTCAACTTTCAAGGCTAAAATGAAGAGTGTAATAATTGAAATCATTTTGGAGAATCTACTCAGGTTTCCTTTCATTTATGACAAATTTATATGGACGTTCCCGGTATACGCTAGATGGTTTCAGACAGTGTTTTATACGGCTAATAACATATTTAAACTAAATGAAGATCGTATGTGCCAGAATTAAGATATTCAACTTTCAAGGCTAAAATGAACAGTGTAATAATTGAAATCATTTTCGAGATCTGTCTCAGGTTTCGTTTCATTTATGACTATTTATAAAGGACGTTCCTGGTATACGCTAGAAGGTTTCTGACAGTGTTTTATACGGATAATAACATATTTAAACTAAATGAAGATCGTATGTGCCAGAATTAAGATATTCAACTTTCAAGGCTAAAATGAAGAGTGTAATAATTGAAATCATTTTCGAGATCTGTCTCAGGTTTCGTTTCATTTATGACTATTTATAAAGGACGCTCCTGGTATACGCTAGATGGTTTCTGGCAGTGTTTTTTACGGATAATAACATATTTAAACTAAATGAAGATCGTATGTGCCAGAATTAAGATATTCAACTTTCAAGGCTAAAATGAACAGTGTAATAATTGAAATCATTTTCGAGATCTGTCTCAGGTTTCGTTTCATTTATGACTATTTATAAAGGACGTTCCTGGTATACGCTAGATGGTTTCTGACAGTGTTTTATACGGATAATAACATATTTAAACTAAATGAAGATCGTATGTGCCAGAATTAAGATATTCAACTTTCAAGGCTAAAATGAAGAGTGTAATAATTGAAATCATTTTCGAGATCTGTCTCAGGTTTCGTTTCATTTATGACTATTTATAAAGGACGCTCCTGGTATACGCTAGATGGTTTCTGACAGTGTTTTTTACGGCTAATAACATATTTAAACTAAATGAAGATCGTATGTGCCAGAATTAAGATATTCAACTTTCAAGGCTAAAATGAACAGTGTAATAATTGAAATCATTTTCGAGATCTGTCTCAGGTTTCGTTTCATTTATGACTATTTATAAAGGACGTTCCTGGTATACGCTAGATGGTTTCTGACAGTGTTTTATACGGATAATAACATATTTAAACTAAATGAAGATCGTATGTGCCAGAATTAAGATATTCAACTTTCAAGGCTAAAATGAAGAGTGTAATAATTGAAATCATTTTGGAGAATCTACTCAGGTTTCCTTTCATTTATGACAAATTTATATGGACGTTCCCGGTATACGCTAGATGGTTTCAGACAGTGTTTTATACGGCTAATAACATATTTAAACTAAATGAAGATCGTATGTGCCAGAATTAAGATATTCAACTTTCAAGGCTAAAATGAACAGTGTAATAATTGAAATCATTTTCGAGATCTGTCTCAGGTTTCGTTTCATTTATGACTATTTATAAAGGACGTTCCTGGTATACGCTAGAAGGTTTCTGACAGTGTTTTATACGGATAATAACATATTTAAACTAAATGAAGATCGTATGTGCCAGAATTAAGATATTCAACTTTCAAGGCTAAAATGAAGAGTGTAATAATTGAAATCATTTTCGAGATCTGTCTCAGGTTTCGTTTCATTTATGACTATTTATAAAGGACGCTCCTGGTATACGCTAGATGGTTTCTGGCAGTGTTTTTTACGGATAATAACATATTTAAACTAAATGAAGATCGTATGTGCCAGAATTAAGATATTCAACTTTCAAGGCTAAAATGAACAGTGTAATAATTGAAATCATTTTCGAGATCTGTCTCAGGTTTCGTTTCATTTATGACTATTTATAAAGGACGTTCCTGGTATACGCTAGATGGTTTCTGACAGTGTTTTATACGGATAATAACATATTTAAACTAAATGAAGATCGTATGTGCCAGAATTAAGATATTCAACTTTCAAGGCTAAAATGAAGAGTGTAATAATTGAAATCATTTTGGAGAATCTACTCAGGTTTCCTTTCATTTATGACAAATTTATATGGACGTTCCCGGTATACGCTAGATGGTTTCTGACAGTGTTTTATACGGATAATAACATATTTAAACTAAATGAAGATCGTATGTGCCAGAATTAAGATATTCAACTTTCAAGGCTAAAATGAAGAGTGTAATAATTGAAATCATTTTCGAGATCTGTCTCAGGTTTCGTTTCATTTATGACTATTTATAAAGGACGCTCCTGGTATACGCTAGATGGTTTCTGACAGTGTTTTTTACGGCTAATAACATATTTAAACTAAATGAAGATCGTATGTGCCAGAATTAAGATATTCAACTTTCAAGGCTAAAATGAACAGTGTAATAATTGAAATCATTTTCGAGATCTGTCTCAGGTTTCGTTTCATTTATGACTATTTATAAAGGACGTTCCTGGTATACGCTAGATGGTTTCTGACAGTGTTTTATACGGATAATAACATATTTAAACTAAATGAAGATCGTATGTGCCAGAATTAAGATATTCAACTTTCAAGGCTAAAATGAAGAGTGTAATAATTGAAATCATTTTGGAGAATCTACTCAGGTTTCCTTTCATTTATGACAAATTTATATGGACGTTCCCGGTATACGCTAGATGGTTTCAGACAGTGTTTTATACGGCTAATAACATATTTAAACTAAATGAAGATCGTATGTGCCAGAATTAAGATATTCAACTTTCAAGGCTAAAATGAACAGTGTAATAATTGAAATCATTTTCGAGATCTGTCTCAGGTTTCGTTTCATTTATGACTATTTATAAAGGACGTTCCTGGTATACGCTAGAAGGTTTCTGACAGTGTTTTATACGGATAATAACATATTTAAACTAAATGAAGATCGTATGTGCCAGAATTAAGATATTCAACTTTCAAGGCTAAAATGAAGAGTGTAATAATTGAAATCATTTTCGAGATCTGTCTCAGGTTTCGTTTCATTTATGACTATTTATAAAGGACGTTCCTGGTATACGCTAGATGGTTTCTGACAGTGTTTTTTACGGCTAATAACATATTTAAACTAAATGAAGATCGTATGTGCCAGAATTAAGATATTCAACTTTCAAGGCTAAAATGAACAGTGTAATAATTGAAATCATTTTCGAGATCTGTCTCAGGTTTCGTTTCATTTATGACTATTTATAAAGGACGTTCCTGGTATACGCTAGATGGTTTCTGACAGTGTTTTATACGGATAATAACATATTTAAACTAAATGAAGATCGTATGTGCCAGAATTAAGATATTCAACTTTCAAGGCTAAAATGAAGAGTGTAATAATTGAAATCATTTTCGAGATCTGTCTCAGGTTTCGTTTCATTTATGACTATTTATAAAGGACGCTCCTGGTATACGCTAGATGGTTTCTGACAGTGTTTTTTACGGCTAATAACATATTTAAACTAAATGAAGATCGTATGTGCCAGAATTAAGATATTCAACTTTCAAGGCTAAAATGAACAGTGTAATAATTGAAATCATTTTCGAGATCTGTCTCAGGTTTCGTTTCATTTATGACTATTTATAAAGGACGTTCCTGGTATACGCTAGATGGTTTCTGACAGTGTTTTATACGGATAATAACATATTTAAACTAAATGAAGATCGTATGTGCCAGAATTAAGATATTCAACTTTCAAGGCTAAAATGAAGAGTGTAATAATTGAAATCATTTTGGAGAATCTACTCAGGTTTCCTTTCATTTATGACAAATTTATATGGACGTTCCCGGTATACGCTAGATGGTTTCAGACAGTGTTTTATACGGCTAATAACATATTTAAACTAAATGAAGATCGTATGTGCCAGAATTAAGATATTCAACTTTCAAGGCTAAAATGAACAGTGTAATAATTGAAATCATTTTCGAGATCTGTCTCAGGTTTCGTTTCATTTATGACTATTTATAAAGGACGTTCCTGGTATACGCTAGATGGTTTCTGACAGTGTTTTATACGGATAATAACATATTTAAACTAAATGAAGATCGTATGTGCCAGAATTAAGATATTCAACTTTCAAGGCTAAAATGAAGAGTGTAATAATTGAAATCATTTTGGAGAATCTACTCAGGTTTCCTTTCATTTATGACAAATTTATATGGACGTTCCCGGTATACGCTAGATGGTTTCAGACAGTGTTTTATACGGCTAATAACATATTTAATCTAAATGAAGATCGTATGTGCCAGAATTAAGATATTCAACTTTCAAGGCTAAAATGAACAGTGTAATAATTGAAATCATTTTCGAGATCTGTCTCAGGTTTCGTTTCATTTATGACTATTTATAAAGGACGTTCCTGGTATACGCTAGATGGTTTCTGACAGTGTTTTATACGGATAATAACATATTTAAACTAAATGAAGATCGCATGTGCCAGAATTAAGATATTCAACTTTCAAGGCTAAAATGAAGAGTGTAATAATTGAAATCATTTTCGAGATCTGTCTCAGGTTTCGTTTCATTTATGACTATTTATAAAGGACGCTCCTGGTATACGCTAGATGGTTTCTGACAGTGTTTTTTACGGCTAATAACATATTTAAACTAAATGAAGATCGTATGTGCCAGAATTAAGATATTCAACTTTCAAGGCTAAAATGAACAGTGTAATAATTGAAATCATTTTCGAGATCTGTCTCAGGTTTCGTTTCATTTATGACTATTTATAAAGGACGTTCCTGGTATACGCTAGATGGTTTCTGACAGTGTTTTATACGGATAATAACATATTTAAACTAAATGAAGATCGTATGTGCCAGAATTAAGATATTCAACTTTCAAGGCTAAAATGAAGAGTGTAATAATTGAAATCATTTTGGAGAATCTACTCAGGTTTCCTTTCATTTATGACAAATTTATATGGACGTTCCCGGTATACGCTAGATGGTTTCAGACAGTGTTTTATACGGCTAATAACATATTTAAACTAAATGAAGATCGTATGTGCCAGAATTAAGATATTCAACTTTCAAGGCTAAAATGAACAGTGTAATAATTGAAATCATTTTCGAGATCTGTCTCAGGTTTCGTTTCATTTATGACTATTTATAAAGGACGTTCCTGGTATACGCTAGAAGGTTTCTGACAGTGTTTTATACGGATAATAACATATTTAAACTAAATGAAGATCGTATGTGCCAGAATTAAGATATTCAACTTTCAAGGCTAAAATGAAGAGTGTAATAATTGAAATCATTTTCGAGATCTGTCTCAGGTTTCGTTTCATTTATGACTATTTATAAAGGACGCTCCTGGTATACGCTAGATGGTTTCTGGCAGTGTTTTTTACGGATAATAACATATTTAAACTAAATGAAGATCGTATGTGCCAGAATTAAGATATTCAACTTTCAAGGCTAAAATGAACAGTGTAATAATTGAAATCATTTTCGAGATCTGTCTCAGGTTTCGTTTCATTTATGACTATTTATAAAGGACGTTCCTGGTATACGCTAGATGGTTTCTGACAGTGTTTTATACGGATAATAACATATTTAAACTAAATGAAGATCGTATGTGCCAGAATTAAGATATTCAACTTTCAAGGCTAAAATGAAGAGTGTAATAATTGAAATCATTTTCGAGATCTGTCTCAGGTTTCGTTTCATTTATGACTATTTATAAAGGACGCTCCTGGTATACGCTAGATGGTTTCTGACAGTGTTTTTTACGGCTAATAACATATTTAAACTAAATGAAGATCGTATGTGCCAGAATTAAGATATTCAACTTTCAAGGCTAAAATGAACAGTGTAATAATTGAAATCATTTTCGAGATCTGTCTCAGGTTTCGTTTCATTTATGACTATTTATAAAGGACGTTCCTGGTATACGCTAGATGGTTTCTGACAGTGTTTTATACGGATAATAACATATTTAAACTAAATGAAGATCGTATGTGCCAGAATTAAGATATTCAACTTTCAAGGCTAAAATGAAGAGTGTAATAATTGAAATCATTTTGGAGAATCTACTCAGGTTTCCTTTCATTTATGACAAATTTATATGGACGTTCCCGGTATACGCTAGATGGTTTCAGACAGTGTTTTATACGGCTAATAACATATTTAAACTAAATGAAGATCGTATGTGCCAGAATTAAGATATTCAACTTTCAAGGCTAAAATGAACAGTGTAATAATTGAAATCATTTTCGAGATCTGTCTCAGGTTTCGTTTCATTTATGACTATTTATAAAGGACGTTCCTGGTATACGCTAGAAGGTTTCTGACAGTGTTTTATACGGATAATAACATATTTAAACTAAATGAAGATCGTATGTGCCAGAATTAAGATATTCAACTTTCAAGGCTAAAATGAAGAGTGTAATAATTGAAATCATTTTCGAGATCTGTCTCAGGTTTCGTTTCATTTATGACTATTTATAAAGGACGTTCCTGGTATACGCTAGATGGTTTCTGACAGTGTTTTTTACGGCTAATAACATATTTAAACTAAATGAAGATCGTATGTGCCAGAATTAAGATATTCAACTTTCAAGGCTAAAATGAACAGTGTAATAATTGAAATCATTTTCGAGATCTGTCTCAGGTTTCGTTTCATTTATGACTATTTATAAAGGACGTTCCTGGTATACGCTAGATGGTTTCTGACAGTGTTTTATACGGATAATAACATATTTAAACTAAATGAAGATCGTATGTGCCAGAATTAAGATATTCAACTTTCAAGGCTAAAATGAAGAGTGTAATAATTGAAATCATTTTCGAGATCTGTCTCAGGTTTCGTTTCATTTATGACTATTTATAAAGGACGCTCCTGGTATACGCTAGATGGTTTCTGACAGTGTTTTTTACGGCTAATAACATATTTAAACTAAATGAAGATCGTATGTGCCAGAATTAAGATATTCAACTTTCAAGGCTAAAATGAACAGTGTAATAATTGAAATCATTTTCGAGATCTGTCTCAGGTTTCGTTTCATTTATGACTATTTATAAAGGACGTTCCTGGTATACGCTAGATGGTTTCTGACAGTGTTTTATACGGATAATAACATATTTAAACTAAATGAAGATCGTATGTGCCAGAATTAAGATATTCAACTTTCAAGGCTAAAATGAAGAGTGTAATAATTGAAATCATTTTGGAGAATCTACTCAGGTTTCCTTTCATTTATGACAAATTTATATGGACGTTCCCGGTATACGCTAGATGGTTTCAGACAGTGTTTTATACGGCTAATAACATATTTAAACTAAATGAAGATCGTATGTGCCAGAATTAAGATATTCAACTTTCAAGGCTAAAATGAACAGTGTAATAATTGAAATCATTTTCGAGATCTGTCTCAGGTTTCGTTTCATTTATGACTATTTATAAAGGACGTTCCTGGTATACGCTAGATGGTTTCTGACAGTGTTTTATACGGATAATAACATATTTAAACTAAATGAAGATCGTATGTGCCAGAATTAAGATATTCAACTTTCAAGGCTAAAATGAAGAGTGTAATAATTGAAATCATTTTGGAGAATCTACTCAGGTTTCCTTTCAATTATGACAAATTTATATGGACGTTCCCGGTATACGCTAGATGGTTTCAGACAGTGTTTTATACGGCTAATAACATATTTAAACTAAATGAAGATCGTATGTGCCAGAATTAAGATATTCAACTTTCAAGGCTAAAATGAACAGTGTAATAATTGAAATCATTTTCGAGATCTGTCTCAGGTTTCGTTTCATTTATGACTATTTATAAAGGACGTTCCTGGTATACGCTAGATGGTTTCTGACAGTGTTTTATACGGATAATAACATATTTAAACTAAATGAAGATCGTATGTGCCAGAATTAAGATATTCAACTTTCAAGGCTAAAATGAAGAGTGTAATAATTGAAATCATTTTCGAGATCTGTCTCAGGTTTCGTTTCATTTATGACTATTTATAAAGGACGCTCCTGGTATACGCTAGATGGTTTCTGACAGTGTTTTTTACGGCTAATAACATATTTAAACTAAATGAAGATCGTATGTGCCAGAATTAAGATATTCAACTTTCAAGGCTAAAATGAACAGTGTAATAATTGAAATCATTTTCGAGATCTGTCTCAGGTTTCGTTTCATTTATGACTATTTATAAAGGACGCTCCTGGTATACGCTAGATGGTTTCTGACAGTGTTTTTTACGGCTAATAACATATTTAAACTAAATGAAGATCGTATGTGCCAGAATTAAGATATTCAACTTTCAAGGCTAAAATGAACAGTGTAATAATTGAAATCATTTTCGAGATCTGTCTCAGGTTTCGTTTCATTTATGACTATTTATAAAGGACGTTCCTGGTATACGCTAGATGGTTTCTGACAGTGTTTTATACGGATAATAACATACTTAAACTAAATGAAGATCGTATGTGCCAGAATTAAGATATTCAACTTTCAAGGCTAAAATGAAGAGTGTAATAATTGAAATCATTTTCGAGATCTGTCTCAGGTTTCGTTTCATTTATGACTATTTATAAAGGACGCTCCTGGTATACGCTAGATGGTTTCTGACAGTGTTTTTTACGGCTAATAACATATTTAAACTAAATGAAGATCGTATGTGCCAGAATTAAGATATTCAACTTTCAAGGCTAAAATGAACAGTGTAATAATTGAAATCATTTTCGAGATCTGTCTCAGGTTTCGTTTCATTTATGACTATTTATAAAGGACGTTCCTGGTATACGCTAGATGGTTTCTGACAGTGTTTTATACGGATAATAACATATTTAAACTAAATGAAGATCGTATGTGCCAGAATTAAGATATTCAACTTTCAAGGCTAAAATGAAGAGTGTAATAATTGAAATCATTTTGGAGAATCTACTCAGGTTTCCTTTCATTTATGACATTTTATATGGACGTTCCCGGTATACGCTAGATGGTTTCAGACAGTGTTTTATACGGCTAATAACATATTTAAACTAAATGAAGATCGTATGTGCCAGAATTAAGATATTCAACTTTCAAGGCTAAAATGAACAGTGTAATAATTGAAATCATTTTCGAGATCTGTCTCAGGTTTCGTTTCATTTATGACTATTTATAAAGGACGTTCCTGGTATACGCTAGATGGTTTCTGACAGTGTTTTATACGGATAATAACATATTTAAACTAAATGAAGATCGTATGTGCCAGAATTAAGATATTCAACTTTCAAGGCTAAAATGAAGAGTGTAATAATTGAAATCATTTTGGAGAATCTACTCAGGTTTCCTTTCATTTATGACAAATTTATATGGACGTTCCCGGTATACGCTAGATGGTTTCAGACAGTGTTTTATACGGCTAATAACATATTTAAACTATATGAAGATCGTATGTGCCAGAATTAAGATATTCAACTTTCAAGGCTAAAATGAACAGTGTAATAATTGAAATCATTTTCGAGATCTGTCTCAGGTTTCGTTTCATTTATGACTATTTATAAAGGACGTTCCTGGTATACGCTAGATGGTTTCTGACAGTGTTTTATACGGATAATAACATATTTAAACTAAATGAAGATCGTATGTGCCAGAATTAAGATATTCAACTTTCAAGGCTAAAATGAAGAGTGTAATAATTGAAATCATTTTCGAGATCTGTCTCAGGTTTCGTTTCATTTATGACTATTTATAAAGGACGCTCCTGGTATACGCTAGATGGTTTCTGACAGTGTTTTTTACGGCTAATAACATATTTAAACTAAATGAAGATCGTATGTGCCAGAATTAAGATATTCAACTTTCAAGGCTAAAATGAACAGTGTAATAATTGAAATCATTTTCGAGATCTGTCTCAGGTTTCGTTTCATTTATGACTATTTATAAAGGACGTTCCTGGTATACGCTAGATGGTTTCTGACAGTGTTTTATACGGATAATAACATATTTAAACTAAATGAAGATCGTATGTGCCAGAATTAAGATATTCAACTTTCAAGGCTAAAATGAAGAGTGTAATAATTGAAATCATTTTGGAGAATCTACTCAGGTTTCCTTTCATTTATGACAAATTTATATGGACGTTCCCGGTATACGCTAGATGGTTTCAGACAGTGTTTTATACGGCTAATAACATATTTAAACTAAATGAAGATCGTATGTGCCAGAATTAAGATATTCAACTTTCAAGGCTAAAATGAACAGTGTAATAATTGAAATCATTTTCGAGATCTGTCTCAGGTTTCGTTTCATTTATGACTATTTATAAAGGACGTTCCTGGTATACGCTAGAAGGTTTCTGACAGTGTTTTATACGGATAATAACATATTTAAACTAAATGAAGATCGTATGTGCCAGAATTAAGATATTCAACTTTCAAGGCTAAAATGAAGAGTGTAATAATTGAAATCATTTTCGAGATCTGTCTCAGGTTTCGTTTCATTTATGACTATTTATAAAGGACGTTCCTGGTATACGCTAGATGGTTTCTGACAGTGTTTTTTACGGCTAATAACATATTTAAACTAAATGAAGATCGTATGTGCCAGAATTAAGATATTCAACTTTCAAGGCTAAAATGAACAGTGTAATAATTGAAATCATTTTCGAGATCTGTCTCAGGTTTCGTTTCATTTATGACTATTTATAAAGGACGTTCCTGGTATACGCTAGATGGTTTCTGACAGTGTTTTATACGGATAATAACATATTTAAACTAAATGAAGATCGTATGTGCCAGAATTAAGATATTCAACTTTCAAGGCTAAAATGAAGAGTGTAATAATTGAAATCATTTTCGAGATCTGTCTCAGGTTTCGTTTCATTTATGACTATTTATAAAGGACGCTCCTGGTATACGCTAGATGGTTTCTGACAGTGTTTTTTACGGCTAATAACATATTTAAACTAAATGAAGATCGTATGTGCCAGAATTAAGATATTCAACTTTCAAGGCTAAAATGAACAGTGTAATAATTGAAATCATTTTCGAGATCTGTCTCAGGTTTCGTTTCATTTATGACTATTTATAAAGGACGTTCCTGGTATACGCTAGATGGTTTCTGACAGTGTTTTATACGGATAATAACATATTTAAACTAAATGAAGATCGTATGTGCCAGAATTAAGATATTCAACTTTCAAGGCTAAAATGAAGAGTGTAATAATTGAAATCATTTTGGAGAATCTACTCAGGTTTCCTATCATTTATGACAAATTTATATGGACGTTCCCGGTATACGCTAGATGGTTTCAGACAGTGTTTTATACGGCTAATAACATATTTAAACTAAATGAAGATCGTATGTGCCAGAATTAAGATATTCAACTTTCAAGGCTAAAATGAACAGTGTAATAATTGAAATCATTTTCGAGATCTGTCTCAGGTTTCGTTTCATTTATGACTATTTATAAAGGACGTTCCTGGTATACGCTAGATGGTTTCTGACAGTGTTTTATACGGATAATAACATATTTAAACTAAATGAAGATCGTATGTGCCAGAATTAAGATATTCAACTTTCAAGGCTAAAATGAAGAGTGTAATAATTGAAATCATTTTCGAGATCTGTCTCAGGTTTCGTTTCATTTATGACTATTTATAAAGGACGCTCCTGGTATACGCTAGATGGTTTCTGACAGTGTTTTTTACGGCTAATAACATATTTAAACTAAATGAAGATCGTATGTGCCAGAATTAAGATATTCAACTTTCAAGGCTAAAATGAACAGTGTAATAATTGAAATCATTTTCGAGATCTGTCTCAGGTTTCGTTTCATTTATGACTATTTATAAAGGACGTTCCTGGTATACGCTAGATGGTTTCTGACAGTGTTTTATACGGATAATAACATATTTAAACTAAATGAAGATCGTATGTGCCAGAATTAAGATATTCAACTTTCAAGGCTAAAATGAAGAGTGTAATAATTGAAATCATTTTCGAGATCTGTCTCAGGTTTCGTTTCATTTATGACTATTTATAAAGGACGCTCCTGGTATACGCTAGATGGTTTCTGACAGTGTTTTTTACGGCTAATAACATATTTAAACTAAATGAAGATCGTATGTGCCAGAATTAAGATATTCAACTTTCAAGGCTAAAATGAACAGTGTAATAATTGAAATCATTTTCGAGATCTGTCTCAGGTTTCGTTTCATTTATGACTATTTATAAAGGACGTTCCTGGTATACGCTAGATGGTTTCTGACAGTGTTTTATACGGATAATAACATATTTAAACTAAATGAAGATCGTATGTGCCAGAATTAAGATATTCAACTTTCAAGGCTAAAATGAAGAGTGTAATAATTGAAATCATTTTGGAGAATCTACTCAGGTTTCCTTTCATTTATGACAAATTTATATGGACGTTCCCGGTATACGCTAGATGGTTTCAGACAGTGTTTTATACGGCTAATAACATATTTAAACTAAATGAAGATCGTATGTGCCAGAATTAAGATATTCAACTTTCAAGGCTAAAATGAACAGTGTAATAATTGAAATCATTTTCGAGATCTGTCTCAGGTTTCGTTTCATTTATGACTATTTATAAAGGACGTTCCTGGTATACGCTAGAAGGTTTCTGACAGTGTTTTATACGGATAATAACATATTTAAACTAAATGAAGATCGTATGTGCCAGAATTAAGATATTCAACTTTCAAGGCTAAAATGAAGAGTGTAATAATTGAAATCATTTTCGAGATCTGTCTCAGGTTTCGTTTCATTTATGACTATTTATAAAGGACGCTCCTGGTATACGCTAGATGGTTTCTGGCAGTGTTTTTTACGGATAATAACATATTTAAACTAAATGAAGATCGTATGTGCCAGAATTAAGATATTCAACTTTCAAGGCTAAAATGAACAGTGTAATAATTGAAATCATTTTCGAGATCTGTCTCAGGTTTCGTTTCATTTATGACTATTTATAAAGGACGTTCCTGGTATACGCTAGATGGTTTCTGACAGTGTTTTATACGGATAATAACATATTTAAACTAAATGAAGATCGTATGTGCCAGAATTAAGATATTCAACTTTCAAGGCTAAAATGAAGAGTGTAATAATTGAAATCATTTTCGAGATCTGTCTCAGGTTTCGTTTCATTTATGACTATTTATAAAGGACGCTCCTGGTATACGCTAGATGGTTTCTGACAGTGTTTTTTACGGCTAATAACATATTTAAACTAAATGAAGATCGTATGTGCCAGAATTAAGATATTCAACTTTCAAGGCTAAAATGAACAGTGTAATAATTGAAATCATTTTCGAGATCTGTCTCAGGTTTCGTTTCATTTATGACTATTTATAAAGGACGTTCCTGGTATACGCTAGATGGTTTCTGACAGTGTTTTATACGGATAATAACATATTTAAACTAAATGAAGATCGTATGTGCCAGAATTAAGATATTCAACTTTCAAGGCTAAAATGAACAGTGTAATAATTGAAATCATTTTCGAGATCTGTCTCAGGTTTCGTTTCATTTATGACTATTTATAAAGGACGTTCCTGGTATACGCTAGATGGTTTCTGACAGTGTTTTTTACGGCTAATAACATATTTAAACTAAATGAAGATCGTATGTGCCAGAATTAAGATATTCAACTTTCAAGGCTAAAATGAACAGTGTAATAATTGAAATCATTTTCGAGATCTGTCTCAGGTTTCGTTTCATTTATGACTATTTATAAAGGACGTTCCTGGTATACGCTAGATGGTTTCTGACAGTGTTTTATACGGATAATAACATATTTAAACTAAATGAAGATCGTATGTGCCAGAATTAAGATATTCAACTTTCAAGGCTAAAATGAAGAGTGTAATAATTGAAATCATTTTCGAGATCTGTCTCAGGTTTCGTTTCATTTATGACTATTTATAAAGGACGTTCCTGGTATACGCTAGATGGTTTCTGACAGTGTTTTTTACGGCTAATAACATATTTAAACTAAATGAAGATCGTATGTGCCAGAATTAAGATATTCAACTTTCAAGGCTAAAATGAACAGTGTAATAATTGAAATCATTTTCGAGATCTGTCTCAGGTTTCGTTTCATTTATGACTATTTATAAAGGACGTTCCTGGTATACGCTAGATGGTTTCTGACAGTGTTTTATACGGATAATAACATATTTAAACTAAATGAAGATCGTATGTGCCAGAATTAAGATATTCAACTTTCAAGGCTAAAATGAAGAGTGTAATAATTGAAATCATTTTCGAGATCTGTCTCAGGTTTCGTTTCATTTATGACTATTTATAAAGGACGCTCCTGGTATACGCTAGATGGTTTCTGACAGTGTTTTTTACGGCTAATAACATATTTAAACTAAATGAAGATCGTATGTGCCAGAATTAAGATATTCAACTTTCAAGGCTAAAATGAACAGTGTAATAATTGAAATCATTTTCGAGATCTGTCTCAGGTTTCGTTTCATTTATGACTATTTATAAAGGACGTTCCTGGTATACGCTAGATGGTTTCTGACAGTGTTTTATACGGATAATAACATATTTAAACTAAATGAAGATCGTATGTGCCAGAATTAAGATATTCAACTTTCAAGGCTAAAATGAACAGTGTAATAATTGAAATCATTTTCGAGATCTGTCTCAGGTTTCGTTTCATTTATGACTATTTATAAAGGACGTTCCTGGTATACGCTAGATGGTTTCTGACAGTGTTTTTTACGGTTAATAACATATTTAAACTAAATGAAGATCGTATGTGCCAGAATTAAGATATTCAACTTTCAAGGCTAAAATGAACAGTGTAATAATTGAAATCATTTTCGAGATCTGTCTCAGGTTTCGTTTCATTTATGACTATTTATAAAGGACCTTCCTGGTATACGCTAGATGGTTTCTGACAGTGTTTTATACGGATAATAACATATTTAAACTAAATGAAGATCGTATGTGCCAGAATTAAGATATTCAACTTTCAAGGCTAAAATGAAGAGTGTAATAATTGAAATCATTTTCGAGATCTGTCTCAGGTTTCGTTTCATTTATGACTATTTATAAAGGACGCTCCTGGTATACGCTAGATGGTTTCTGACAGTGTTTTTTACGGCTAATAACATATTTAAACTAAATGAAGATCGTATGTGCCAGAATTAAGATATTCAACTTTCAAGGCTAAAATGAACAGTGTAATAATTGAAATCATTTTCGAGATCTGTCTCAGGTTTCGTTTCATTTATGACTATTTATAAAGGACGTTCCTGGTATACGCTAGATGGTTTCTGACAGTGTTTTATACGGATAATAACATATTTAAACTAAATGAAGATCGTATGTGCCAGAATTAAGATATTCAACTTTCAAGGCTAAAATGAACAGTGTAATAATTGAAATCATTTTCGAGATCTGTCTCAGGTTTCGTTTCATTTATGACTATTTATAAAGGACGTTCCTGGTATACGCTAGATGGTTTCTGACAGTGTTTTTTACGGTTAATAACATATTTAAACTAAATGAAGATCGTATGTGCCAGAATTAAGATATTCAACTTTCAAGGCTAAAATGAACAGTGTAATAATTGAAATCATTTTCGAGATCTGTCTCAGGTTTCGTTTCATTTATGACTATTTATAAAGGACCTTCCTGGTATACGCTAGATGGTTTCTGACAGTGTTTTATACGGATAATAACATATTTAAACTAAATGAAGATCGTATGTGCCAGAATTAAGATATTCAACTTTCAAGGCTAAAATGAAGAGTGTAATAATTGAAATCATTTTCGAGATCTGTCTCAGGTTTCGTTTCATTTATGACTATTTATAAAGGACGCTCCTGGTATACGCTAGATGGTTTCTGACAGTGTTTTTTACGGCTAATAACATATTTAAACTAAATGAAGATCGTATGTGCCAGAATTAAGATATTCAACTTTCAAGGCTAAAATGAACAGTGTAATAATTGAAATCATTTTCGAGATCTGTCTCAGGTTTCGTTTCATTTATGACTATTTATAAAGGACGTTCCTGGTATACGCTAGATGGTTTCTGACAGTGTTTTATACGGATAATAACATATTTAAACTAAATGAAGATCGTATGTGCCAGAATTAAGATATTCAACTTTCAAGGCTAAAATGAAGAGTGTAATAATTGAAATCATTTTGGAGAATCTACTCAGGTTTCCTTTCATTTATGACAAATTTATATGGACGTTCCCGGTATACGCTAGATGGTTTCAGACAGTGTTTTATACGGCTAATAACATATTTAAACTAAATGAAGATCGTATGTGCCAGAATTAAGATATTCAACTTTCAAGGCTAAAATGAACAGTGTAATAATTGAAATCATTTTCGAGATCTGTCTCAGGTTTCGTTTCATTTATGACTATTTATAAAGGACGTTCCTGGTATACGCTAGATGGTTTCTGACAGTGTTTTATACGGATAATAACATATTTAAACTAAATGAAGATCGTATGTGCCAGAATTAAGATATTCAACTTTCAAGGCTAAAATGAAGAGTGTAATAATTGAAATCATTTTGGAGAATCTACTCAGGTTTCCTTTCATTTATGACAAATTTATATGGACGTTCCCGGTATACGCTAGATGGTTTCAGACAGTGTTTTATACGGCTAATAACATATTTAAACTAAATGAAGATCGTATGTGCCAGAATTAAGATATTCAACTTTCAAGGCTAAAATGAACAGTGTAATAATTGAAATCATTTTCGAGATCTGTCTCAGGTTTCGTTTCATTTATGACTATTTATAAAGGACGCTCCTGGTATACGCTAGATGGTTTCTGACAGTGTTTTTTACGGCTAATAACATATTTAAACTAAATGAAGATCGTATGTGCCAGAATTAAGATATTCAACTTTCAAGGCTAAAATGAACAGTGTAATAATTGAAATCATTTTCGAGATCTGTCTCAGGTTTCGTTTCATTTATGACTATTTATAAAGGACGTTCCTGGTATACGCTAGATGGTTTCTGACAGTGTTTTATACGGATAATAACATATTTAAACTAAATGAAGATCGTATGTGCCAGAATTAAGATATTCAACTTTCAAGGCTAAAATGAAGAGTGTAATAATTGAAATCATTTTGGAGAATCTACTCAGGTTTCCTTTCATTTATGACAAATTTATATGGACGTTCCCGGTATACGCTAGATGGTTTCAGACAGTGTTTTTTACGGCTAATAACATATTTAAACTAAATGAAGATCGTATGTGCCAGAATTAAGATATTCAACTTTCAAGGCTAAAATGAACAGTGTAATAATTGAAATCATTTTCGAGATCTGTCTCAGGTTTCGTTTCATTTATGACTATTTATAAAGGACGTTCCTGGTATACGCTAGAAGGTTTCTGACAGTGTTTTATACGGATAATAACATATTTAAACTAAATGAAGATCGTATGTGCCAGAATTAAGATATTCAACTTTCAAGGCTAAAATGAAGAGTGTAATAATTGAAATCATTTTCGAGATCTGTCTCAGGTTTCGTTTCATTTATGACTATTTATAAAGGACGCTCCTGGTATACGCTAGATGGTTTCTGACAGTGTTTTTTACGGATAATAACATATTTAAACTAAATGAAGATCGTATGTGCCAGAATTAAGATATTCAACTTTCAAGGCTAAAATGAACAGTGTAATAATTGAAATCATTTTCGAGATCTGTCTCAGGTTTCGTTTCATTTATGACTATTTATAAAGGACGTTCCTGGTATACGCTAGATGGTTTCTGACAGTGTTTTATACGGATAATAACATATTTAAACTAAATGAAGATCGTATGTGCCAGAATTAAGATATTCAACTTTCAAGGCTAAAATGAAGAGTGTAATAATTGAAATCATTTTCGAGATCTGTCTCAGGTTTCGTTTCATTTATGACTATTTATAAAGGACGCTCCTGGTATACGCTAGATGGTTTCTGACAGTGTTTTTTACGGCTAATAACATATTTAAACTAAATGAAGATCGTATGTGCCAGAATTAAGATATTCAACTTTCAAGGCTAAAATGAACAGTGTAATAATTGAAATCATTTTCGAGATCTGTCTCAGGTTTCGTTTCATTTATGACTATTTATAAAGGACGTTCCTGGTATACGCTAGATGGTTTCTGACAGTGTTTTATACGGATAATAACATATTTAAACTAAATGAAGATCGTATGTGCCAGAATTAAGATATTCAACTTTCAAGGCTAAAATGAACAGTGTAATAATTGAAATCATTTTCGAGATCTGTCTCAGGTTTCGTTTCATTTATGACTATTTATAAAGGACGTTCCTGGTATACGCTAGATGGTTTCTGACAGTGTTTTTTACGGCTAATAACATATTTAAACTAAATGAAGATCGTATGTGCCAGAATTAAGATATTCAACTTTCAAGGCTAAAATGAACAGTGTAATAATTGAAATCATTTTCGAGATCTGTCTCAGGTTTCGTTTCATTTATGACTATTTATAAAGGACGTTCCTGGTATACGCTAGATGGTTTCTGACAGTGTTTTATACGGATAATAACATATTTAAACTAAATGAAGATCGTATGTGCCAGAATTAAGATATTCAACTTTCAAGGCTAAAATGAACAGTGTAATAATTGAAATCATTTTCGAGATCTGTCTCAGGTTTCGTTTCATTCATGACTATTTATAAAGGACGTTCCTGGTATACGCTAGATGGTTTCTGACAGTGTTTTTTACGGCTAATAACATATTTAAACTAAATGAAGATCGTATGTGCCAGAATTAAGATATTCAACTTTCAAGGCTAAAATGAACAGTGTAATAATTGAAATCATTTTCGAGATCTGTCTCAGGTTTCGTTTCATTTATGACTATTTATAAAGGACGTTCCTGGTATACGCTAGATGGTTTCTGACAGTGTTTTATACGGATAATAACATATTTAAACTAAATGAAGATCGTATGTGCCAGAATTAAGATATTCAACTTTCAAGGCTAAAATGAAGAGTGTAATAATTGAAATCATTTTCGAGATCTGTCTCAGGTTTCGTTTCATTTATGACTATTTATAAAGGACGCTCCTGGTATACGCTAGATGGTTTCTGACAGTGTTTTTTACGGCTAATAACATATTTAAACTAAATGAAGATCGTATGTGCCAGAATTAAGATATTCAACTTTCAAGGCTAAAATGAACAGTGTAATAATTGAAATCATTTTCGAGATCTGTCTCAGGTTTCGTTTCATTTATGACTATTTATAAAGGACGTTCCTGGTATACGCTAGATGGTTTCTGACAGTGTTTTATACGGATAATAACATATTTAAACTAAATGAAGATCGTATGTGCCAGAATTAAGATATTCAACTTTCAAGGCTAAAATGAAGAGTGTAATAATTGAAATCATTTTGGAGAATCTACTCAGGTTTCCTTTCATTTATGACAAATTTATATGGACGTTCCCGGTATACGCTAGATGGTTTCAGACAGTGTTTTATACGGATAATAACATATTTAAACTAAATGAAGATCGTATGTGCCAGAATTAAGATATTCAACTTTCAAGGCTAAAATGAACAGTGTAATAATTGAAATCATTTTCGAGATCTGTCTCAGGTTTCGTTTCATTTATGACTATTTATAAAGGACGCTCCTGGTATACGCTAGATGGTTTCTGACAGTGTTTTTTACGGCTAATAACATATTTAAACTAAATGAAGATCGTATGTGCCAGAATTAAGATATTCAACTTTCAAGGCTAAAATGAACAGTGTAATAATTGAAATCATTTTCGAGATCTGTCTCAGGTTTCGTTTCATTTATGACTATTTATAAAGGACGTTCCTGGTATACGCTAGATGGTTTCTGACAGTGTTTTATACGGATAATAACATATTTAAACTAAATGAAGATCGTATGTGCCAGAATTAAGATATTCAACTTTCAAGGCTAAAATGAAGAGTGTAATAATTGAAATCATTTTCGAGATCTGTCTCAGGTTTCGTTTCATTTATGACTATTTATAAAGGACGCTCCTGGTATACGCTAGATGGTTTCTGACAGTGTTTTTTACGGCTAATAACATATTTAAACTAAATGAAGATCGTATGTGCCAGAATTAAGATATTCAACTTTCAAGGCTAAAATGAACAGTGTAATAATTGAAATCATTTTCGAGATCTGTCTCAGGTTTCGTTTCATTTATGACTATTTATAAAGGACGTTCCTGGTATACGCTAGATGGTTTCTGACAGTGTTTTATACGGATAATAACATATTTAAACTAAATGAAGATCGTATGTGCCAGAATTAAGATATTCAACTTTCAAGGCTAAAATGAAGAGTGTAATAATTGAAATCATTTTGGAGAATCTACTCAGGTTTCCTTTCATTTATGACATTTTATATGGACGTTCCCGGTATACGCTAGATGGTTTCAGACAGTGTTTTATACGGCTAATAACATATTTAAACTAAATGAAGATCGTATGTGCCAGAATTAAGATATTCAACTTTCAAGGCTAAAATGAACAGTGTAATAATTGAAATCATTTTCGAGATCTGTCTCAGGTTTCGTTTCATTTATGACTATTTATAAAGGACGTTCCTGGTATACGCTAGATGGTTTCTGACAGTGTTTTTTACGGATAATAACATATTTAAACTAAATGAAGATCGTATGTGCCAGAATTAAGATATTCAACTTTCAAGGCTAAAATGAACAGTGTAATAATTGAAATCATTTTCGAGATCTGTCTCAGGTTTCGTTTCATTTATGACTATTTATAAAGGACGTTCCTGGTATACGCTAGATGGTTTCTGACA
This sequence comes from Phalangium opilio, assembly GCF_054372755.1. Classification (NCBI taxonomy): domain Eukaryota; kingdom Metazoa; phylum Arthropoda; class Arachnida; order Opiliones; family Phalangiidae; genus Phalangium; species Phalangium opilio. The sequence goes on from NW_028324255.1 coordinate 1,034,100, forward strand.
GTGTTTTATACGGATAATAACATATTTAAACTAAATGAAGATCGTATGTGCCAGAATTAAGATATTCAACTTTCAAGGCTAAAATGAAGAGTGTAATAATTGAAATCATTTTCGAGATCTGTCTCAGGTTTCGTTTCATTTATGACTATTTATAAAGGACGCTCCTGGTATACGCTAGATGGTTTCTGACAGTGTTTTTTACGGCTAATAACATATTTAAACTAAATGAAGATCGTATGTGCCAGAATTAAGATATTCAACTTTCAAGGCTAAAATGAACAGTGTAATAATTGAAATCATTTTCGAGATCTGTCTCAGGTTTCGTTTCATTTATGACTATTTATAAAGGACGTTCCTGGTATACGCTAGATGGTTTCTGACAGTGTTTTATACGGATAATAACATATTTAAACTAAATGAAGATCGTATGTGCCAGAATTAAGATATTCAACTTTCAAGGCTAAAATGAACAGTGTAATAATTGAAATCATTTTCGAGATCTGTCTCAGGTTTCGTTTCATTTATGACTATTTATAAAGGACGTTCCTGGTATACGCTAGATGGTTTCTGACAGTGTTTTATACGGATAATAACATATTTAAACTAAATGAAGATCGTATGTGCCAGAATTAAGATATTCAACTTTCAAGGCTAAAATGAACAGTGTAATAATTGAAATCATTTTCGAGATCTGTCTCAGGTTTCGTTTCATTTATGACTATTTATAAAGGACGTTCCTGGTATACGCTAGATGGTTTCTGACAGTGTTTTATACGGATAATAACATATTTAAACTAAATGAAGATCGTATGTGCCAGAATTAAGATATTCAACTTTCAAGGCTAAAATGAAGAGTGTAATAATTGAAATCATTTTGGAGAATCTACTCAGGTTTCCTTTCATTTATGACAAATTTATATGGACGTTCCCGGTATACGCTAGATGGTTTCAGACAGTGTTTTATACGGCTAATAACATATTTAAACTAAATGAAGATCGTATGTGCCAGAATTAAGATATTCAACTTTCAAGGCTAAAATGAACAGTGTAATAATTGAAATCATTTTCGAGATCTGTCTCAGGTTTCGTTTCATTTATGACTATTTATAAAGGACGCTCCTGGTATACGCTAGATGGTTTCTGACAGTGTTTTTTACGGCTAATAACATATTTAAACTAAATGAAGATCGTATGTGCCAGAATTAAGATATTCAACTTTCAAGGCTAAAATGAACAGTGTAATAATTGAAATCATTTTCGAGATCTGTCTCAGGTTTCGTTTCATTTATGACTATTTATAAAGGACGTTCCTGGTATACGCTAGATGGTTTCTGACAGTGTTTTATACGGATAATAACATATTTAAACTAAATGAAGATCGTATGTGCCAGAATTAAGATATTCAACTTTCAAGGCTAAAATGAAGAGTGTAATAATTGAAATCATTTTGGAGAATCTACTCAGGTTTCCTTTCATTTATGACAAATTTATATGGACGTTCCCGGTATACGCTAGATGGTTTCAGACAGTGTTTTTTACGGCTAATAACATATTTAAACTAAATGAAGATCGTATGTGCCAGAATTAAGATATTCAACTTTCAAGGCTAAAATGAACAGTGTAATAATTGAAATCATTTTCGAGATCTGTCTCAGGTTTCGTTTCATTTATGACTATTTATAAAGGACGTTCCTGGTATACGCTAGAAGGTTTCTGACAGTGTTTTATACGGATAATAACATATTTAAACTAAATGAAGATCGTATGTGCCAGAATTAAGATATTCAACTTTCAAGGCTAAAATGAAGAGTGTAATAATTGAAATCATTTTCGAGATCTGTCTCAGGTTTCGTTTCATTTATGACTATTTATAAAGGACGCTCCTGGTATACGCTAGATGGTTTCTGACAGTGTTTTTTACGGATAATAACATATTTAAACTAAATGAAGATCGTATGTGCCAGAATTAAGATATTCAACTTTCAAGGCTAAAATGAACAGTGTAATAATTGAAATCATTTTCGAGATCTGTCTCAGGTTTCGTTTCATTTATGACTATTTATAAAGGACGTTCCTGGTATACGCTAGATGGTTTCTGACAGTGTTTTATACGGATAATAACATATTTAAACTAAATGAAGATCGTATGTGCCAGAATTAAGATATTCAACTTTCAAGGCTAAAATGAAGAGTGTAATAATTGAAATCATTTTCGAGATCTGTCTCAGGTTTCGTTTCATTTATGACTATTTATAAAGGACGCTCCTGGTATACGCTAGATGGTTTCTGACAGTGTTTTTTACGGCTAATAACATATTTAAACTAAATGAAGATCGTATGTGCCAGAATTAAGATATTCAACTTTCAAGGCTAAAATGAACAGTGTAATAATTGAAATCATTTTCGAGATCTGTCTCAGGTTTCGTTTCATTTATGACTATTTATAAAGGACGTTCCTGGTATACGCTAGATGGTTTCTGACAGTGTTTTATACGGATAATAACATATTTAAACTAAATGAAGATCGTATGTGCCAGAATTAAGATATTCAACTTTCAAGGCTAAAATGAACAGTGTAATAATTGAAATCATTTTCGAGATCTGTCTCAGGTTTCGTTTCATTTATGACTATTTATAAAGGACGTTCCTGGTATACGCTAGATGGTTTCTGACAGTGTTTTTTACGGCTAATAACATATTTAAACTAAATGAAGATCGTATGTGCCAGAATTAAGATATTCAACTTTCAAGGCTAAAATGAACAGTGTAATAATTGAAATCATTTTCGAGATCTGTCTCAGGTTTCGTTTCATTTATGACTATTTATAAAGGACGTTCCTGGTATACGCTAGATGGTTTCTGACAGTGTTTTATACGGATAATAACATATTTAAACTAAATGAAGATCGTATGTGCCAGAATTAAGATATTCAACTTTCAAGGCTAAAATGAACAGTGTAATAATTGAAATCATTTTCGAGATCTGTCTCAGGTTTCGTTTCATTCATGACTATTTATAAAGGACGTTCCTGGTATACGCTAGATGGTTTCTGACAGTGTTTTTTACGGCTAATAACATATTTAAACTAAATGAAGATCGTATGTGCCAGAATTAAGATATTCAACTTTCAAGGCTAAAATGAACAGTGTAATAATTGAAATCATTTTCGAGATCTGTCTCAGGTTTCGTTTCATTTATGACTATTTATAAAGGACGTTCCTGGTATACGCTAGATGGTTTCTGACAGTGTTTTATACGGATAATAACATATTTAAACTAAATGAAGATCGTATGTGCCAGAATTAAGATATTCAACTTTCAAGGCTAAAATGAAGAGTGTAATAATTGAAATCATTTTCGAGATCTGTCTCAGGTTTCGTTTCATTTATGACTATTTATAAAGGACGCTCCTGGTATACGCTAGATGGTTTCTGACAGTGTTTTTTACGGCTAATAACATATTTAAACTAAATGAAGATCGTATGTGCCAGAATTAAGATATTCAACTTTCAAGGCTAAAATGAACAGTGTAATAATTGAAATCATTTTCGAGATCTGTCTCAGGTTTCGTTTCATTTATGACTATTTATAAAGGACGTTCCTGGTATACGCTAGATGGTTTCTGACAGTGTTTTATACGGATAATAACATATTTAAACTAAATGAAGATCGTATGTGCCAGAATTAAGATATTCAACTTTCAAGGCTAAAATGAAGAGTGTAATAATTGAAATCATTTTGGAGAATCTACTCAGGTTTCCTTTCATTTATGACAAATTTATATGGACGTTCCCGGTATACGCTAGATGGTTTCAGACAGTGTTTTATACGGATAATAACATATTTAAACTAAATGAAGATCGTATGTGCCAGAATTAAGATATTCAACTTTCAAGGCTAAAATGAACAGTGTAATAATTGAAATCATTTTCGAGATCTGTCTCAGGTTTCGTTTCATTTATGACTATTTATAAAGGACGCTCCTGGTATACGCTAGATGGTTTCTGACAGTGTTTTTTACGGCTAATAACATATTTAAACTAAATGAAGATCGTATGTGCCAGAATTAAGATATTCAACTTTCAAGGCTAAAATGAACAGTGTAATAATTGAAATCATTTTCGAGATCTGTCTCAGGTTTCGTTTCATTTATGACTATTTATAAAGGACGTTCCTGGTATACGCTAGATGGTTTCTGACAGTGTTTTATACGGATAATAACATATTTAAACTAAATGAAGATCGTATGTGCCAGAATTAAGATATTCAACTTTCAAGGCTAAAATGAAGAGTGTAATAATTGAAATCATTTTCGAGATCTGTCTCAGGTTTCGTTTCATTTATGACTATTTATAAAGGACGCTCCTGGTATACGCTAGATGGTTTCTGACAGTGTTTTTTACGGCTAATAACATATTTAAACTAAATGAAGATCGTATGTGCCAGAATTAAGATATTCAACTTTCAAGGCTAAAATGAACAGTGTAATAATTGAAATCATTTTCGAGATCTGTCTCAGGTTTCGTTTCATTTATGACTATTTATAAAGGACGTTCCTGGTATACGCTAGATGGTTTCTGACAGTGTTTTATACGGATAATAACATATTTAAACTAAATGAAGATCGTATGTGCCAGAATTAAGATATTCAACTTTCAAGGCTAAAATGAAGAGTGTAATAATTGAAATCATTTTGGAGAATCTACTCAGGTTTCCTTTCATTTATGACATTTTATATGGACGTTCCCGGTATACGCTAGATGGTTTCAGACAGTGTTTTATACGGCTAATAACATATTTAAACTAAATGAAGATCGTATGTGCCAGAATTAAGATATTCAACTTTCAAGGCTAAAATGAACAGTGTAATAATTGAAATCATTTTCGAGATCTGTCTCAGGTTTCGTTTCATTTATGACTATTTATAAAGGACGTTCCTGGTATACGCTAGATGGTTTCTGACAGTGTTTTATACGGATAATAACATATTTAAACTAAATGAAGATCGTATGTGCCAGAATTAAGATATTCAACTTTCAAGGCTAAAATGAAGAGTGTAATAATTGAAATCATTTTGGAGAATCTACTCAGGTTTCCTTTCATTTATGACAAATTTATATGGACGTTCCCGGTATACGCTAGATGGTTTCAGACAGTGTTTTATACGGCTAATAACATATTTAAACTAAATGAAGATCGTATGTGCCAGAATTAAGATATTCAACTTTCAAGGCTAAAATGAACAGTGTAATAATTGAAATCATTTTCGAGATCTGTCTCAGGTTTCGTTTCATTTATGACTATTTATAAAGGACGTTCCTGGTATACGCTAGATGGTTTCTGACAGTGTTTTATACGGATAATAACATATTTAAACTAAATGAAGATCGTATGTGCCAGAATTAAGATATTCAACTTTCAAGGCTAAAATGAAGAGTGTAATAATTGAAATCATTTTCGAGATCTGTCTCAGGTTTCGTTTCATTTATGACTATTTATAAAGGACGCTCCTGTTATACGCTAGATGGTTTCTGACAGTGTTTTTTACGGCTAATAACATATTTAAACTAAATGAAGATCGTATGTGCCAGAATTAAGATATTCAACTTTCAAGGCTAAAATGAACAGTGTAATCATTGAAATCATTTTCGAGATCTGTCTCAGGTTTCGTTTCATTTATGACTATTTATAAAGGACGCTCCTGGTATACGCTAGATGGTTTCTGACAGTGTTTTATACGGATAATAACATATTTAAACTAAATGAAGATCGTATGTGCCAGAATTAAGATATTCAACTTTCAAGGCTAAAATGAACAGTGTAATAATTGAAATCATTTTCGAGATCTGTCTCAGGTTTCGTTTCATTTATGACTATTTATAAAGGACGTTCCTGGTATACGCTAGATGGTTTCTGACAGTGTTTTATACGGATAATAACATATTTAAACTAAATGAAGATCGTATGTGCCAGAATTAAGATATTCAACTTTCAAGGCTAAAATGAAGAGTGTAATAATTGAAATCATTTTCGAGATCTGTCTCAGGTTTCGTTTCATTTATGACTATTTATAAAGGACGCTCCTGGTATACGCTAGATGGTTTCTGACAGTGTTTTTTACGGCTAATAACATATTTAAACTAAATGAAGATCGTATGTGCCAGAATTAAGATATTCAACTTTCAAGGCTAAAATGAACAGTGTAATAATTGAAATCATTTTCGAGATCTGTCTCAGGTTTCGTTTCATTTATGACTATTTATAAAGGACGTTCCTGGTATACGCTAGATGGTTTCTGACAGTGTTTTATACGGATAATAACATATTTAAACTAAATGAAGATCGTATGTGCCAGAATTAAGATATTCAACTTTCAAGGCTAAAATGAAGAGTGTAATAATTGAAATCATTTTGGAGAATCTACTCAGGTTTCCTTTCATTTATGACAAATTTATATGGACGTTCCCGGTATACGCTAGATGGTTTCAGACAGTGTTTTATACGGCTAATAACATATTTAAACTAAATGAAGATCGTATGTGCCAGAATTAAGATATTCAACTTTCAAGGCTAAAATGAACAGTGTAATAATTGAAATCATTTTCGAGATCTGTCTCAGGTTTCGTTTCATTTATGACTATTTATAAAGGACGTTCCTGGTATACGCTAGATGGTTTCTGACAGTGTTTTATACGGATAATTACATATTTAAACTAAATGAAGATCGTATGTGCCAGAATTAAGATATTCAACTTTCAAGGCTAAAATGAAGAGTGTAATAATTGAAATCATTTTGGAGAATCTACTCAGGTTTCCTTTCATTTATGACAAATTTATATGGACGTTCCCGGTATACGCTAGATGGTTTCAGACAGTGTTTTATACGGCTAATAACATATTTAAACTAAATGAAGATCGTATGTGCCAGAATTAAGATATTCAACTTTCAAGGCTAAAATGAACAGTGTAATAATTGAAATCATTTTCGAGATCTGTCTCAGGTTTCGTTTCATTTATGACTATTTATAAAGGACGTTCCTGGTATACGCTAGATGGTTTCTGACAGTGTTTTATACGGATAATAACATATTTAAACTAAATGAAGATCGTATGTGCCAGAATTAAGATATTCAACTTTCAAGGCTAAAATGAAGAGTGTAATAATTGAAATCATTTTCGAGATCTGTCTCAGGTTTCGTTTCATTTATGACTATTTATAAAGGACGCTCCTGGTATACGCTAGATGGTTTCTGACAGTGTTTTTTACGGCTAATAACATATTTAAACTAAATGAAGATCGTATGTGCCAGAATTAAGATATTCAACTTTCAAGGCTAAAATGAACAGTGTAATAATTGAAATCATTTTCGAGATCTGTCTCAGGTTTCGTTTCATTTATGACTATTTATAAAGGACGTTCCTGGTATACGCTAGATGGTTTCTGACAGTGTTTTATACGGATAATAACATATTTAAACTAAATGAAGATCGTATGTGCCAGAATTAAGATATTCAACTTTCAAGGCTAAAATGAAGAGTGTAATAATTGAAATCATTTTGGAGAATCTACTCAGGTTTCCTTTCATTTATGACAAATTTATATGGACGTTCCCGGTATACGCTAGATGGTTTCAGACAGTGTTTTATACGGCTAATAACATATTTAAACTAAATGAAGATCGTATGTGCCAGAATTAAGATATTCAACTTTCAAGGCTAAAATGAACAGTGTAATAATTGAAATCATTTTCGAGATCTGTCTCAGGTTTCGTTTCATTTATGACTATTTATAAAGGACGTTCCTGGTATACGCTAGAAGGTTTCTGACAGTGTTTTATACGGATAATAACATATTTAAACTAAATGAAGATCGTATGTGCCAGAATTAAGATATTCAACTTTCAAGGCTAAAATGAAGAGTGTAATAATTGAAATCATTTTCGAGATCTGTCTCAGGTTTCGTTTCATTTATGACTATTTATAAAGGACGTTCCTGGTATACGCTAGATGGTTTCTGACAGTGTTTTTTACGGCTAATAACATATTTAAACTAAATGAAGATCGTATGTGCCAGAATTAAGATATTCAACTTTCAAGGCTAAAATGAACAGTGTAATAATTGAAATCATTTTCGAGATCTGTCTCAGGTTTCGTTTCATTTATGACTATTTATAAAGGACGTTCCTGGTATACGCTAGATGGTTTCTGACAGTGTTTTATACGGATAATAACATATTTAAACTAAATGAAGATCGTATGTGCCAGAATTAAGATATTCAACTTTCAAGGCTAAAATGAAGAGTGTAATAATTGAAATCATTTTCGAGATCTGTCTCAGGTTTCGTTTCATTTATGACTATTTATAAAGGACGCTCCTGGTATACGCTAGATGGTTTCTGACAGTGTTTTTTACGGCTAATAACATATTTAAACTAAATGAAGATCGTATGTGCCAGAATTAAGATATTCAACTTTCAAGGCTAAAATGAACAGTGTAATAATTGAAATCATTTTCGAGATCTGTCTCAGGTTTCGTTTCATTTATGACTATTTATAAAGGACGCTCCTGGTATACGCTAGATGGTTTCTGACAGTGTTTTATACGGATAATAACATATTTAAACTAAATGAAGATCGTATGTGCCAGAATTAAGATATTCAACTTTCAAGGCTAAAATGAACAGTGTAATAATTGAAATCATTTTCGAGATCTGTCTCAGGTTTCGTTTCATTTATGACTATTTATAAAGGACGTTCCTGGTATACGCTAGATGGTTTCTGACAGTGTTTTATACGGATAATAACATATTTAAACTAAATGAAGATCGTATGTGCCAGAATTAAGATATTCAACTTTCAAGGCTAAAATGAAGAGTGTAATAATTGAAATCATTTTCGAGATCTGTCTCAGGTTTCGTTTCATTTATGACTATTTATAAAGGACGCTCCTGGTATACGCTAGATGGTTTCTGACAGTGTTTTTTACGGCTAATAACATATTTAAACTAAATGAAGATCGTATGTGCCAGAATTAAGATATTCAACTTTCAAGGCTAAAATGAACAGTGTAATAATTGAAATCATTTTCGAGATCTGTCTCAGGTTTCGTTTCATTTATGACTATTTATAAAGGACGTTCCTGGTATACGCTAGATGGTTTCTGACAGTGTTTTATACGGATAATAACATATTTAAACTAAATGAAGATCGTATGTGCCAGAATTAAGATATTCAACTTTCAAGGCTAAAATGAAGAGTGTAATAATTGAAATCATTTTCGAGATCTGTCTCAGGTTTCGTTTCATTTATGACTATTTATAAAGGACGCTCCTGGTATACGCTAGATGGTTTCTGACAGTGTTTTTTACGGCTAATAACATATTTAAACTAAATGAAGATCGTATGTGCCAGAATTAAGATATTCAACTTTCAAGGCTAAAATGAACAGTGTAATAATTGAAATCATTTTCGAGATCTGTCTCAGGTTTCGTTTCATTTATGACTATTTATAAAGGACGTTCCTGGTATACGCTAGAAGGTTTCTGACAGTGTTTTATACGGATAATAACATATTTAAACTAAATGAAGATCGTATGTGCCAGAATTAAGATATTCAACTTTCAAGGCTAAAATGAAGAGTGTAATAATTGAAATCATTTTCGAGATCTGTCTCAGGTTTCGTTTCATTTATGACTATTTATAAAGGACGTTCCTGGTATACGCTAGATGGTTTCTGACAGTGTTTTTTACGGCTAATAACATATTTAAACTAAATGAAGATCGTATGTGCCAGAATTAAGATATTCAACTTTCAAGGCTAAAATGAACAGTGTAATAATTGAAATCATTTTCGAGATCTGTCTCAGGTTTCGTTTCATTTATGACTATTTATAAAGGACGTTCCTGGTATACGCTAGATGGTTTCTGACAGTGTTTTATACGGATAATAACATATTTAAACTAAATGAAGATCGTATGTGCCAGAATTAAGATATTCAACTTTCAAGGCTAAAATGAAGAGTGTAATAATTGAAATCATTTTCGAGATCTGTCTCAGGTTTCGTTTCATTTATGACTATTTATAAAGGACGCTCCTGGTATACGCTAGATGGTTTCTGACAGTGTTTTTTACGGCTAATAACATATTTAAACTAAATGAAGATCGTATGTGCCAGAATTAAGATATTCAACTTTCAAGGCTAAAATGAACAGTGTAATAATTGAAATCATTTTCGAGATCTGTCTCAGGTTTCGTTTCATTTATGACTATTTATAAAGGACGCTCCTGGTATACGCTAGATGGTTTCTGACAGTGTTTTATACGGATAATAACATATTTAAACTAAATGAAGATCGTATGTGCCAGAATTAAGATATTCAACTTTCAAGGCTAAAATGAACAGTGTAATAATTGAAATCATTTTCGAGATCTGTCTCAGGTTTCGTTTCATTTATGACTATTTATAAAGGACGTTCCTGGTATACGCTAGATGGTTTCTGACAGTGTTTTATACGGATAATAACATATTTAAACTAAATGAAGATCGTATGTGCCAGAATTAAGATATTCAACTTTCAAGGCTAAAATGAAGAGTGTAATAATTGAAATCATTTTCGAGATCTGTCTCAGGTTTCGTTTCATTTATGACTATTTATAAAGGACGCTCCTGGTATACGCTAGATGGTTTCTGACAGTGTTTTTTACGGCTAATAACATATTTAAACTAAATGAAGATCGTATGTGCCAGAATTAAGATATTCAACTTTCAAGGCTAAAATGAACAGTGTAATAATTGAAATCATTTTCGAGATCTGTCTCAGGTTTCGTTTCATTTATGACTATTTATAAAGGACGTTCCTGGTATACGCTAGATGGTTTCTGACAGTGTTTTATACGGCTAATAACATATTTAAACTAAATGAAGATCGTATGTGCCAGAATTAAGATATTCAACTTTCAAGGCTAAAATGAACAGTGTAATAATTGAAATCATTTTCGAGATCTGTCTCAGGTTTCGTTTCATTTATGACTATTTATAAAGGACGTTCCTGGTATACGCTAGATGGTTTCTGACAGTGTTTTATACGGATAATAACATATTTAAACTAAATGAAGATCGTATGTGCCAGAATTAAGATATTCAACTTTCAAGGCTAAAATGAAGAGTGTAATAATTGAAATCATTTTGGAGAATCTACTCAGGTTTCCTTTCATTTATGACAAATTTATATGGACGTTCCCGGTATACGCTAGATGGTTTCAGACAGTGTTTTATACGGCTAATAACATATTTAAACTAAATGAAGATCGTATGTGCCAGAATTAAGATATTCAACTTTCAAGGCTAAAATGAACAGTGTAATAATTGAAATCATTTTCGAGATCTGTCTCAGGTTTCGTTTCATTTATGACTATTTATAAAGGACGTTCCTGGTATACGCTAGATGGTTTCTGACAGTGTTTTATACGGATAATAACATATTTAAACTAAATGAAGATCGTATGTGCCAGAATTAAGATATTCAACTTTCAAGGCTAAAATGAAGAGTGTAATAATTGAAATCATTTTGGAGAATCTACTCAGGTTTCCTTTCATTTATGACAAATTTATATGGACGTTCCCGGTATACGCTAGATGGTTTCAGACAGTGTTTTATACGGCTAATAACATATTTAAACTAAATGAAGATCGTATGTGCCAGAATTAAGATATTCAACTTTCAAGGCTAATATGAACAGTGTAATAATTGAAATCATTTTCGAGATCTGTCTCAGGTTTCGTTTCATTTATGACTATTTATAAAGGACGTTCCTGGTATACGCTAGATGGTTTCTGACAGTGTTTTATACGGATAATAACATATTTAAACTAAATGAAGATCGTATGTGCCAGAATTAAGATATTCAACTTTCAAGGCTAAAATGAAGAGTGTAATAATTGAAATCATTTTCGAGATCTGTCTCAGGTTTCGTTTCATTTATGACTATTTATAAAGGACGCTCCTGGTATACGCTAGATGGTTTCTGACAGTGTTTTTTACGGCTAATAACATATTTAAACTAAATGAAGATCGTATGTGCCAGAATTAAGATATTCAACTTTCAAGGCTAAAATGAACAGTGTAATAATTGAAATCATTTTCGAGATCTGTCTCAGGTTTCGTTTCATTTATGACTATTTATAAAGGACGTTCCTGGTATACGCTAGATGGTTTCTGACAGTGTTTTATACGGATAATAACATATTTAAACTAAATGAAGATCGTATGTGCCAGAATTAAGATATTCAACTTTCAAGGCTAAAATGAAGAGTGTAATAATTGAAATCATTTTGGAGAATCTACTCAGGTTTCCTTTCATTTATGACAAATTTATATGGACGTTCCCGGTATACGCTAGATGGTTTCAGACAGTGTTTTATACGGCTAATAACATATTTAAACTAAATGAAGATCGTATGTGCCAGAATTAAGATATTCAACTTTCAAGGCTAAAATGAACAGTGTAATAATTGAAATCATTTTCGAGATCTGTCTCAGGTTTCGTTTCATTTATGACTATTTATAAAGGACGTTCCTGGTATACGCTAGAAGGTTTCTGACAGTGTTTTATACGGATAATAACATATTTAAACTAAATGAAGATCGTATGTGCCAGAATTAAGATATTCAACTTTCAAGGCTAAAATGAAGAGTGTAATAATTGAAATCATTTTCGAGATCTGTCTCAGGTTTCGTTTCATTTATGACTATTTATAAAGGACGTTCCTGGTATACGCTAGATGGTTTCTGACAGTGTTTTTTACGGCTAATAACATATTTAAACTAAATGAAGATCGTATGTGCCAGAATTAAGATATTCAACTTTCAAGGCTAAAATGAACAGTGTAATAATTGAAATCATTTTCGAGATCTGTCTCAGGTTTCGTTTCATTTATGACTATTTATAAAGGACGTTCCTGGTATACGCTAGATGGTTTCTGACAGTGTTTTATACGGATAATAACATATTTAAACTAAATGAAGATCGTATGTGCCAGAATTAAGATATTCAACTTTCAAGGCTAAAATGAAGAGTGTAATAATTGAAATCATTTTCGAGATCTGTCTCAGGTTTCGTTTCATTTATGACTATTTATAAAGGACGCTCCTGGTATACGCTAGATGGTTTCTGACAGTGTTTTTTACGGCTAATAACATATTTAAACTAAATGAAGATCGTATGTGCCAGAATTAAGATATTCAACTTTCAAGGCTAAAATGAACAGTGTAATAATTGAAATCATTTTCGAGATCTGTCTCAGGTTTCGTTTCATTTATGACTATTTATAAAGGACGTTCCTGGTATACGCTAGATGGTTTCTGACAGTGTTTTATACGGATAATAACATATTTAAACTAAATGAAGATCGTATGTGCCAGAATTAAGATATTCAACTTTCAAGGCTAAAATGAAGAGTGTAATAATTGAAATCATTTTGGAGAATCTACTCAGGTTTCCTTTCATTTATGACAAATTTATATGGACGTTCCCGGTATACGCTAGATGGTTTCAGACAGTGTTTTATACGGCTAATAACATATTTAAACTAAATGAAGATCGTATGTGCCAGAATTAAGATATTCAACTTTCAAGGCTAAAATGAACAGTGTAATAATTGAAATCATTTTCGAGATCTGTCTCAGGTTTCGTTTCATTTATGACTATTTATAAAGGACGTTCCTGGTATACGCTAGATGGTTTCTGACAGTGTTTTATACGGATAATAACATATTTAAACTAAATGAAGATCGTATGTGCCAGAATTAAGATATTCAACTTTCAAGGCTAAAATGAAGAGTGTAATAATTGAAATCATTTTGGAGAATCTACTCAGGTTTCCTTTCATTTATGACAAATTTATATGGACGTTCCCGGTATACGCTAGATGGTTTCAGACAGTGTTTTATACGGCTAATAACATATTTAATCTAAATGAAGATCGTATGTGCCAGAATTAAGATATTCAACTTTCAAGGCTAAAATGAACAGTGTAATAATTGAAATCATTTTCGAGATCTGTCTCAGGTTTCGTTTCATTTATGACTATTTATAAAGGACGTTCCTGGTATACGCTAGATGGTTTCTGACAGTGTTTTATACGGATAATAACATATTTAAACTAAATGAAGATCGCATGTGCCAGAATTAAGATATTCAACTTTCAAGGCTAAAATGAAGAGTGTAATAATTGAAATCATTTTCGAGATCTGTCTCAGGTTTCGTTTCATTTATGACTATTTATAAAGGACGCTCCTGGTATACGCTAGATGGTTTCTGACAGTGTTTTTTACGGCTAATAACATATTTAAACTAAATGAAGATCGTATGTGCCAGAATTAAGATATTCAACTTTCAAGGCTAAAATGAACAGTGTAATAATTGAAATCATTTTCGAGATCTGTCTCAGGTTTCGTTTCATTTATGACTATTTATAAAGGACGTTCCTGGTATACGCTAGATGGTTTCTGACAGTGTTTTATACGGATAATAACATATTTAAACTAAATGAAGATCGTATGTGCCAGAATTAAGATATTCAACTTTCAAGGCTAAAATGAAGAGTGTAATAATTGAAATCATTTTGGAGAATCTACTCAGGTTTCCTTTCATTTATGACAAATTTATATGGACGTTCCCGGTATACGCTAGATGGTTTCAGACAGTGTTTTATACGGCTAATAACATATTTAAACTAAATGAAGATCGTATGTGCCAGAATTAAGATATTCAACTTTCAAGGCTAAAATGAACAGTGTAATAATTGAAATCATTTTCGAGATCTGTCTCAGGTTTCGTTTCATTTATGACTATTTATAAAGGACGTTCCTGGTATACGCTAGAAGGTTTCTGACAGTGTTTTATACGGATAATAACATATTTAAACTAAATGAAGATCGTATGTGCCAGAATTAAGATATTCAACTTTCAAGGCTAAAATGAAGAGTGTAATAATTGAAATCATTTTCGAGATCTGTCTCAGGTTTCGTTTCATTTATGACTATTTATAAAGGACGCTCCTGGTATACGCTAGATGGTTTCTGGCAGTGTTTTTTACGGATAATAACATATTTAAACTAAATGAAGATCGTATGTGCCAGAATTAAGATATTCAACTTTCAAGGCTAAAATGAACAGTGTAATAATTGAAATCATTTTCGAGATCTGTCTCAGGTTTCGTTTCATTTATGACTATTTATAAAGGACGTTCCTGGTATACGCTAGATGGTTTCTGACAGTGTTTTATACGGATAATAACATATTTAAACTAAATGAAGATCGTATGTGCCAGAATTAAGATATTCAACTTTCAAGGCTAAAATGAAGAGTGTAATAATTGAAATCATTTTCGAGATCTGTCTCAGGTTTCGTTTCATTTATGACTATTTATAAAGGACGCTCCTGGTATACGCTAGATGGTTTCTGACAGTGTTTTTTACGGCTAATAACATATTTAAACTAAATGAAGATCGTATGTGCCAGAATTAAGATATTCAACTTTCAAGGCTAAAATGAACAGTGTAATAATTGAAATCATTTTCGAGATCTGTCTCAGGTTTCGTTTCATTTATGACTATTTATAAAGGACGTTCCTGGTATACGCTAGATGGTTTCTGACAGTGTTTTATACGGATAATAACATATTTAAACTAAATGAAGATCGTATGTGCCAGAATTAAGATATTCAACTTTCAAGGCTAAAATGAAGAGTGTAATAATTGAAATCATTTTGGAGAATCTACTCAGGTTTCCTTTCATTTATGACAAATTTATATGGACGTTCCCGGTATACGCTAGATGGTTTCAGACAGTGTTTTATACGGCTAATAACATATTTAAACTAAATGAAGATCGTATGTGCCAGAATTAAGATATTCAACTTTCAAGGCTAAAATGAACAGTGTAATAATTGAAATCATTTTCGAGATCTGTCTCAGGTTTCGTTTCATTTATGACTATTTATAAAGGACGTTCCTGGTATACGCTAGAAGGTTTCTGACAGTGTTTTATACGGATAATAACATATTTAAACTAAATGAAGATCGTATGTGCCAGAATTAAGATATTCAACTTTCAAGGCTAAAATGAAGAGTGTAATAATTGAAATCATTTTCGAGATCTGTCTCAGGTTTCGTTTCATTTATGACTATTTATAAAGGACGTTCCTGGTATACGCTAGATGGTTTCTGACAGTGTTTTTTACGGCTAATAACATATTTAAACTAAATGAAGATCGTATGTGCCAGAATTAAGATATTCAACTTTCAAGGCTAAAATGAACAGTGTAATAATTGAAATCATTTTCGAGATCTGTCTCAGGTTTCGTTTCATTTATGACTATTTATAAAGGACGTTCCTGGTATACGCTAGATGGTTTCTGACAGTGTTTTATACGGATAATAACATATTTAAACTAAATGAAGATCGTATGTGCCAGAATTAAGATATTCAACTTTCAAGGCTAAAATGAAGAGTGTAATAATTGAAATCATTTTCGAGATCTGTCTCAGGTTTCGTTTCATTTATGACTATTTATAAAGGACGCTCCTGGTATACGCTAGATGGTTTCTGACAGTGTTTTTTACGGCTAATAACATATTTAAACTAAATGAAGATCGTATGTGCCAGAATTAAGATATTCAACTTTCAAGGCTAAAATGAACAGTGTAATAATTGAAATCATTTTCGAGATCTGTCTCAGGTTTCGTTTCATTTATGACTATTTATAAAGGACGTTCCTGGTATACGCTAGATGGTTTCTGACAGTGTTTTATACGGATAATAACATATTTAAACTAAATGAAGATCGTATGTGCCAGAATTAAGATATTCAACTTTCAAGGCTAAAATGAAGAGTGTAATAATTGAAATCATTTTGGAGAATCTACTCAGGTTTCCTTTCATTTATGACAAATTTATATGGACGTTCCCGGTATACGCTAGATGGTTTCAGACAGTGTTTTATACGGCTAATAACATATTTAAACTAAATGAAGATCGTATGTGCCAGAATTAAGATATTCAACTTTCAAGGCTAAAATGAACAGTGTAATAATTGAAATCATTTTCGAGATCTGTCTCAGGTTTCGTTTCATTTATGACTATTTATAAAGGACGTTCCTGGTATACGCTAGATGGTTTCTGACAGTGTTTTATACGGATAATAACATATTTAAACTAAATGAAGATCGTATGTGCCAGAATTAAGATATTCAACTTTCAAGGCTAAAATGAAGAGTGTAATAATTGAAATCATTTTGGAGAATCTACTCAGGTTTCCTTTCAATTATGACAAATTTATATGGACGTTCCCGGTATACGCTAGATGGTTTCAGACAGTGTTTTATACGGCTAATAACATATTTAAACTAAATGAAGATCGTATGTGCCAGAATTAAGATATTCAACTTTCAAGGCTAAAATGAACAGTGTAATAATTGAAATCATTTTCGAGATCTGTCTCAGGTTTCGTTTCATTTATGACTATTTATAAAGGACGTTCCTGGTATACGCTAGATGGTTTCTGACAGTGTTTTATACGGATAATAACATATTTAAACTAAATGAAGATCGTATGTGCCAGAATTAAGATATTCAACTTTCAAGGCTAAAATGAAGAGTGTAATAATTGAAATCATTTTCGAGATCTGTCTCAGGTTTCGTTTCATTTATGACTATTTATAAAGGACGCTCCTGGTATACGCTAGATGGTTTCTGACAGTGTTTTTTACGGCTAATAACATATTTAAACTAAATGAAGATCGTATGTGCCAGAATTAAGATATTCAACTTTCAAGGCTAAAATGAACAGTGTAATAATTGAAATCATTTTCGAGATCTGTCTCAGGTTTCGTTTCATTTATGACTATTTATAAAGGACGTTCCTGGTATACGCTAGATGGTTTCTGACAGTGTTTTATACGGATAATAACATATTTAAACTAAATGAAGATCGTATGTGCCAGAATTAAGATATTCAACTTTCAAGGCTAAAATGAAGAGTGTAATAATTGAAATCATTTTGGAGAATCTACTCAGGTTTCCTTTCATTTATGACAAATTTATATGGACGTTCCCGGTATACGCTAGATGGTTTCAGACAGTGTTTTATACGGCTAATAACATATTTAAACTAAATGAAGATCGTATGTGCCAGAATTAAGATATTCAACTTTCAAGGCTAAAATGAACAGTGTAATAATTGAAATCATTTTCGAGATCTGTCTCAGGTTTCGTTTCATTTATGACTATTTATAAAGGACGTTCCTGGTATACGCTAGAAGGTTTCTGACAGTGTTTTATACGGATAATAACATATTTAAACTAAATGAAGATCGTATGTGCCAGAATTAAGATATTCAACTTTCAAGGCTAAAATGAAGAGTGTAATAATTGAAATCATTTTCGAGATCTGTCTCAGGTTTCGTTTCATTTATGACTATTTATAAAGGACGCTCCTGGTATACGCTAGATGGTTTCTGGCAGTGTTTTTTACGGATAATAACATATTTAAACTAAATGAAGATCGTATGTGCCAGAATTAAGATATTCAACTTTCAAGGCTAAAATGAACAGTGTAATAATTGAAATCATTTTCGAGATCTGTCTCAGGTTTCGTTTCATTTATGACTATTTATAAAGGACGTTCCTGGTATACGCTAGATGGTTTCTGACAGTGTTTTATACGGATAATAACATATTTAAACTAAATGAAGATCGTATGTGCCAGAATTAAGATATTCAACTTTCAAGGCTAAAATGAAGAGTGTAATAATTGAAATCATTTTCGAGATCTGTCTCAGGTTTCGTTTCATTTATGACTATTTATAAAGGACGCTCCTGGTATACGCTAGATGGTTTCTGACAGTGTTTTTTACGGCTAATAACATATTTAAACTAAATGAAGATCGTATGTGCCAGAATTAAGATATTCAACTTTCAAGGCTAAAATGAACAGTGTAATAATTGAAATCATTTTCGAGATCTGTCTCAGGTTTCGTTTCATTTATGACTATTTATAAAGGACGTTCCTGGTATACGCTAGATGGTTTCTGACAGTGTTTTATACGGATAATAACATATTTAAACTAAATGAAGATCGTATGTGCCAGAATTAAGATATTCAACTTTCAAGGCTAAAATGAACAGTGTAATAATTGAAATCATTTTCGAGATCTGTCTCAGGTTTCGTTTCATTTATGACTATTTATAAAGGACGTTCCTGGTATACGCTAGATGGTTTCTGACAGTGTTTTTTACGGCTAATAACATATTTAAACTAAATGAAGATCGTATGTGCCAGAATTAAGATATTCAACTTTCAAGGCTAAAATGAACAGTGTAATAATTGAAATCATTTTCGAGATCTGTCTCAGGTTTCGTTTCATTTATGACTATTTATAAAGGACGTTCCTGGTATACGCTAGATGGTTTCTGACAGTGTTTTATACGGATAATAACATATTTAAACTAAATGAAGATCGTATGTGCCAGAATTAAGATATTCAACTTTCAAGGCTAAAATGAACAGTGTAATAATTGAAATCATTTTCGAGATCTGTCTCAGGTTTCGTTTCATTTATGACTATTTATAAAGGACGTTCCTGGTATACGCTAGATGGTTTCTGACAGTGTTTTTTACGGCTAATAACATATTTAAACTAAATGAAGATCGTATGTGCCAGAATTAAGATATTCAACTTTCAAGGCTAAAATGAACAGTGTAATAATTGAAATCATTTTCGAGATCTGTCTCAGGTTTCGTTTCATTTATGACTATTTATAAAGGACGTTCCTGGTATACGCTAGATGGTTTCTGACAGTGTTTTATACGGATAATAACATATTTAAACTAAATGAAGATCGTATGTGCCAGAATTAAGATATTCAACTTTCAAGGCTAAAATGAAGAGTGTAATAATTGAAATCATTTTCGAGATCTGTCTCAGGTTTCGTTTCATTTATGACTATTTATAAAGGACGCTCCTGGTATACGCTAGATGGTTTCTGACAGTGTTTTTTACGGCTAATAACATATTTAAACTAAATGAAGATCGTATGTGCCAGAATTAAGATATTCAACTTTCAAGGCTAAAATGAACAGTGTAATAATTGAAATCATTTTCGAGATCTGTCTCAGGTTTCGTTTCATTTATGACTATTTATAAAGGACGTTCCTGGTATACGCTAGATGGTTTCTGACAGTGTTTTATACGGATAATAACATATTTAAACTAAATGAAGATCGTATGTGCCAGAATTAAGATATTCAACTTTCAAGGCTAAAATGAAGAGTGTAATAATTGAAATCATTTTGGAGAATCTACTCAGGTTTCCTTTCATTTATGGCAAATTTATATGGACGTTCCCGGTATACGCTAGATGGTTTCAGACAGTGTTTTATACGGCTAATAACATATTTAAACTAAATGAAGATCGTATGTGCCAGAATTAAGATATTCAACTTTCAAGGCTAAAATGAACAGTGTAATAATTGAAATCATTTTCGAGATCTGTCTCAGGTTTCGTTTCATTTATGACTATTTATAAAGGACGTTCCTGGTATACGCTAGAAGGTTTCTGACAGTGTTTTATACGGATAATAACATATTTAAACTAAATGAAGATCGTATGTGCCAGAATTAAGATATTCAACTTTCAAGGCTAAAATGAAGAGTGTAATAATTGAAATCATTTTCGAGATCTGTCTCAGGTTTCGTTTCATTTATGACTATTTATAAAGAACGCTCCTGGTATACGCTAGATGGTTTCTGACAGTGTTTTTTACGGATAATAACATATTTAAACTAAATGAAGATCGTATGTGCCAGAATTAAGATATTCAACTTTCAAGGCTAAAATGAACAGTGTAATAATTGAAATCATTTTCGAGATCTGTCTCAGGTTTCGTTTCATTTATGACTATTTATAAAGGACGTTCCTGGTATACGCTAGATGGTTTCTGACAGTGTTTTATACGGATAATAACATATTTAAACTAAATGAAGATCGTATGTGCCAGAATTAAGATATTCAACTTTCAAGGCTAAAATGAAGAGTGTAATAATTGAAATCATTTTCGAGATCTGTCTCAGGTTTCGTTTCATTTATGACTATTTATAAAGGACGCTCCTGGTATACGCTAGATGGTTTCTGACAGTGTTTTTTACGGCTAATAACATATTTAAACTAAATGAAGATCGTATGTGCCAGAATTAAGATATTCAACTTTCAAGGCTAAAATGAACAGTGTAATAATTGAAATCATTTTCGAGATCTGTCTCAGGTTTCGTTTCATTTATGACTATTTATAAAGGACGTTCCTGGTATACGCTAGATGGTTTCTGACAGTGTTTTATACGGATAATAACATATTTAAACTAAATGAAGATCGTATGTGCCAGAATTAAGATATTCAACTTTCAAGGCTAAAATGAAGAGTGTAATAATTGAAATCATTTTCGAGATCTGTCTCAGGTTTCGTTTCATTTATGACTATTTATAAAGGACGTTCCTGGTATACGCTAGATGGTTTCTGACAGTGTTTTATACGGATAATAACATATTTAAACTAAATGAAGATCGTATGTGCCAGAATTAAGATATTCAACTTTCAAGGCTAAAATGAACAGTGTAATAATTGAAATCATTTTCGAGATCTGTCTCAGGTTTCGTTTCATTTATGACTATTTATAAAGGACGTTCCTGGTATACGCTAGATGGTTTCTGACAGTGTTTTATACGGATAATAACATATTTAAACTAAATGAAGATCGTATGTGCCAGAATTAAGATATTCAACTTTCAAGGCTAAAATGAAGAGTGTAATAATTGAAATCATTTTCGAGATCTATCTCAGGTTTCGTTTCATTTATGACTATTTATAAAGGACGCTCCTGGTTATACGCTAGATGGTTTCTGACAGTGTTTTTTACGGATAATAACATATTTAAACTAAATGAAGATCGTATGTGCCAGAATTAAGATATTCAACTTTCATGGCTAAAATGAACAGTGTAATAATTGAAATCATTTTCGAGATCTGTCTCAGGTTTCGTTTCATTTATGACTATTTATAAAGGACGTTCCTGGTATACGCTAGATGGTTTCTGACAGTGTTTTATACGGATAATAACATATTTAAACTAAATGAAGATCGTATGTGCCAGAATTAAGATATTCAACTTTCAAGGCTAAAATGAAGAGTGTAATAATTGAAATCATTTTCGAGATCTGTCTCAGGTTTCGTTTCATTTATGACTATTTATAAAGGACGCTCCTGGTTATACGCTAGATGGTTTCTGACAGTGTTTTTTACGGATAATA
Source organism: Phalangium opilio (assembly GCF_054372755.1). Taxonomy (NCBI): domain Eukaryota; kingdom Metazoa; phylum Arthropoda; class Arachnida; order Opiliones; family Phalangiidae; genus Phalangium; species Phalangium opilio. The sequence goes on from NW_028324255.1 coordinate 1,056,467, forward strand.
ACATATTTAAACTAAATGAAGATCGTATGTGCCAGAATTAAGATATTCAACTTTCAAGGCTAAAATGAACAGTGTAATAATTGAAATCATTTTCGAGATCTGTCTCAGGTTTCGTTTCATTTATGACTATTTATAAAGGACGTTCCTGGTATACGCTAGATGGTTTCTGACAGTGTTTTTTACGGCTAATAACATATTTAAACTAAATGAAGATCGTATGTGCCAGAATTAAGATATTCAACTTTCAAGGCTAAAATGAACAGTGTAATAATTGAAATCATTTTCGAGATCTGTCTCAGGTTTCGTTTCATTTATGACTATTTATAAAGGACGTTCCTGGTATACGCCAGATGGTTTCTGACAGTGTTTTATACGGATAATAACATATTTAAACTAAATGAAGATCGTATGTGCCAGAATTAAGATATTCAACTTTCAAGGCTAAAATGAAGAGTGTAATAATTGAAATCATTTTCGAGATCTGTCTCAGGTTTCGTTTCATTTATGACTATTTATAAAGGACGCTCCTGGTATACGCTAGATGGTTTCTGACAGTGTTTTTTACGGCTAATAACATATTTAAACTAAATGAAGATCGTATGTGCCAGAATTAAGATATTCAACTTTCAAGGCTAAAATGAACAGTGTAATAATTGAAATCATTTTCGAGATCTGTCTCAGGTTTCGTTTCATTTATGACTATTTATAAAGGACGTTCCTGGTATACGCTAGATGGTTTCTGACAGTGTTTTATACGGATAATAACATATTTAAACTAAATGAAGATCGTATGTGCCAGAATTAAGATATTCAACTTTCAAGGCTAAAATGAACAGTGTAATAATTGAAATCATTTTCGAGATCTGTCTCAGGTTTCGTTTCATTTATGACTATTTATAAAGGACGCTCCTGGTATACGCTAGATGGTTTCTGACAGTGTTTTTTACGGATAATAACATATTTAAACTAAATGAAGATCGTATGTGCCAGAATTAAGATATTCAACTTTCAAGGCTAAAATGAACAGTGTAATAATTGAAATCATTTTCGAGATCTGTCTCAGGTTTCGTTTCATTTATGACTATTTATAAAGGACGTTCCTGGTATACGCTAGATGGTTTCTGACAGTGTTTTATACGGATAATAACATATTTAAACTAAATGAAGATCGTATGTGCCAGAATTAAGATATTCAACTTTCAAGGCTAAAATGAACAGTGTAATAATTGAAATCATTTTCGAGATCTGTCTCAGGTTTCGTTTCATTTATGACTATTTATAAAGGACGCTCCTGGTATACGCTAGATGGTTTCTGACAGTGTTTTTTACGGATAATAACATATTTAAACTAAATGAAGATCGTATGTGCCAGAATTAAGATATTCAACTTTCAAGGCTAAAATGAACAGTGTAATAATTGAAATCATTTTCGAGATCTGTCTCAGGTTTCGTTTCATTTATGACTATTTATAAAGGACGTTCCTGGTATACGCTAGATGGTTTCTGACAGTGTTTTATACGGATAATAACATATTTAAACTAAATGAAGATCGTATGTGCCAGAATTAAGATATTCAACTTTCAAGGCTAAAATGAACAGTGTAATAATTGAAATCATTTTCGAGATCTGTCTCAGGTTTCGTTTCATTTATGACTATTTATAAAGGACGCTCCTGGTATACGCTAGATGGTTTCTGACAGTGTTTTTTACGGATAATAACATATTTAAACTAAATGAAGATCGTATGTGCCAGAATTAAGATATTCAACTTTCAAGGCTAAAATGAACAGTGTAATAATTGAAATCATTTTCGAGATCTGTCTCAGGTTTCGTTTCATTTATGACTATTTATAAAGGACGTTCCTGGTATACGCTAGATGGTTTCTGACAGTGTTTTATACGGATAATAACATATTTAAACTAAATGAAGATCGTATGTGCCAGAATTAAGATATTCAACTTTCAAGGCTAAAATGAAGAGTGTAATAATTGAAATCATTTTCGAGATCTGTCTCAGGTTTCGTTTCATTTATGACTATTTATAAAGGACGCTCCTGGTATACGCTAGATGGTTTCTGACAGTGTTTTTTACGGATAATAACATATTTAAACTAAATGAAGATCGTATGTGCCAGAATTAAGATATTCAACTTTCAAGGCTAAAATGAACAGTGTAATAATTGAAATCATTTTCGAGATCTGTCTCAGGTTTCGTTTCATTTATGACTATTTATAAAGGACGTTCCTGGTATACGCTAGATGGTTTCTGACAGTGTTTTATACGGGTAATAACATATTTAAACTAAATGAAGATCGTATGTGCCAGAATTAAGATATTCAACTTTCAAGGCTAAAATGAAGAGTGTAATAATTGAAATCATTTTCGAGATCTGTCTCAGGTTTCGTTTCATTTATGACTATTTATAAAGGACGTTCCTGGTATACGCTAGATGGTTTCTGACAGTGTTTTTTACGGATAATAACATATTTAAACTAAATGAAGATCGTATGTGCCAGAATTAAGATATTCAACTTTCAAGGCTAAAATGAACAGTGTAATAATTGAAATCATTTTCGAGATCTGTCTCAGGTTTCGTTTCATTTATGACTATTTATAAAGGACATTCCTGGTATACGCTAGATGGTTTCTGACAGTGTTTTATACGGATAATAACATATTTAAACTAAATGAAGATCGTATGTGCCAGAATTAAGATATTCAACTTTCAAGGCTAAAATGAACAGTGTAATAATTGAAATCATTTTCGAGATCTGTCTCAGGTTTCGTTTCATTTATGACTATTTATAAAGGACGTTCCTGGTATACGCTAGATGGTTTCTGACAGTGTTTTATACGGATAATAACATATTTAAACTAAATGAAGATCGTATGTGCCAGAATTAAGATATTCAACTTTCAAGGCTAAAATGAAGAGTGTAATAATTGAAATCATTTTCGAGATCTGTCTCAGGTTTCGTTTCATTTATGACTATTTATAAAGGACGTTCCTGGTATACGCTAGATGGTTTCTGACAGTGTTTTTTACGGCTAATAACATATTTAAACTAAATGAAGATCGTATGTGCCAGAATTAAGATATTCAACTTTCAAGGCTAAAATGAACAGTGTAATAATTGAAATCATTTTCGAGATCTGTCTCAGGTTTCGTTTCATTTATGACTATTTATAAAGGACGTTCCTGGTATACGCTAGATGGTTTCTGACAGTGTTTTATACGGATAATAACATATTTAAACTAAATGAAGATCGTATGTGCCAGAATTAAGATATTCAACTTTCAAGGCTAAAATGAAGAGTGTAATAATTGAAATCATTTTCGAGATCTGTCTCAGGTTTCGTTTCATTTATGACTATTTATAAAGGACGCTCCTGGTATACGCTAGATGGTTTCTGACAGTGTTTTTTACGGCTAATAACATATTTAAACTAAATGAAGATCGTATGTGCCAGAATTAAGATATTCAACTTTCAAGGCTAAAATGAACAGTGTAATAATTGAAATCATTTTCGAGATCTGTCTCAGGTTTCGTTTCATTTATGACTATTTATAAAGGACGTTCCTGGTATACGCTAGAAGGTTTCTGACAGTGTTTTATACGGATAATAACATATTTAAACTAAATGAAGATCGTATGTGCCAGAATTAAGATATTCAACTTTCAAGGCTAAAATGAAGAGTGTAATAATTGAAATCATTTTCGAGATCTGTCTCAGGTTTCGTTTCATTTATGACTATTTATAAAAGACGCTCCTGGTATACGCTAGATGGTTTCTGACAGTGTTTTTTACGGATAATAACATATTTAAACTAAATGAAGATCGTATGTGCCAGAATTAAGATATTCAACTTTCAAGGCTAAAATGAACAGTGTAATAATTGAAATCATTTTCGAGATCTGTCTCAGGTTTCGTTTCATTTATGACTATTTATAAAGGACGTTCCTGGTATACGCTAGATGGATTCTGACAGTGTTTTATACGGATAATAACATATTTAAACTAAATGAAGATCGTATGTGCCAGAATTAAGATATTCAACTTTCAAGGCTAAAATGAAGAGTGTAATAATTGAAATCATTTTCGAAATCTGTCTCAGGTTTCGTTTCATTTATGACTATTTATAAAGGACGCTCCTGGTATACGCTAGATGGTTTCTGACAGTGTTTTTTACGGCTAATAACATATTTAAACTAAATGAAGATCGTATGTGCCAGAATTAAGATATTCAACTTTCAAGGCTAAAATGAACAGTGTAATAATTGAAATCATTTTCGAGATCTGTCTCAGGTTTCGTTTCATTTATGACTATTTATAAAGGACGTTCCTGGTATACGCTAGATGGTTTCTGACAGTGTTTTATACGGATAATAACATATTTAAACTAAATGAAGATCGTATGTGCCAGAATTAAGATATTCAACTTTCAAGGCTAAAATGAAGAGTGTAATAATTGAAATCATTTTCGAGATCTGTCTCAGGTTTCGTTTCATTTATGACTATTTATAAAGGACGTTCCTGGTATACGCTAGATGGTTTCTGACAGTGTTTTATACGGATAATAACATATTTAAACTAAATGAAGATCGTATGTGCCAGAATTAAGATATTCAACTTTCAAGGCTAAAATGAACAGTGTAATAATTGAAATCATTTTCGAGATCTGTCTCAGGTTTCGTTTCATTTATGACTATTTATAAAGGACGTTCCTGGTATACGCTAGATGGTTTCTGACAGTGTTTTATACGGATAATAACATATTTAAACTAAATGAAGATCGTATGTGCCAGAATTAAGATATTCAACTTTCAAGGCTAAAATGAAGAGTGTAATAATTGAAATCATTTTCGAGATCTGTCTCAGGTTTCGTTTCATTTATGACTATTTATAAAGGACGCTCCTGGTTATACGCTAGATGGTTTCTGACAGTGTTTTTTACGGATAATAACATATTTAAACTAAATGAAGATCGTATGTGCCAGAATTAAGATATTCAACTTTCAAGGCTAAAATGAACAGTGTAATAATTGAAATCATTTTCGAGATCTGTCTCAGGTTTCGTTTCATTTATGACTATTTATAAAGGACGTTCCTGGTATACGCTAGATGGTTTCTGACAGTGTTTTATACGGATAATAACATATTTAAACTAAATGAAGATCGTATGTGCCAGAATTAAGATATTCAACTTTCAAGGCTAAAATGAAGAGTGTAATAATTGAAATCATTTTCGAGATCTGTCTCAGGTTTCGTTTCATTTATGACTATTTATAAAGGACGCTCCTGGTATACGCTAGATGGTTTCTGACAGTGTTTTTTACGGCTAATAACATATTTAAACTAAATGAAGATCGTATGTGCCAGAATTAAGATATTCAACTTTCAAGGCTAAAATGAACAGTGTAATAATTGAAATCATTTTCGAGATCTGTCTCAGGTTTCGTTTCATTTATGACTATTTATAAAGGACGTTCCTGGTATACGCTAGAAGGTTTCTGACAGTGTTTTATACGGATAATAACATATTTAAACTAAATGAAGATCGTATGTGCCAGAATTAAGATATTCAACTTTCAAGGCTAAAATGAAGAGTGTAATAATTGAAATCATTTTCGAGATCTGTCTCAGGTTTCGTTTCATTTATGACTATTTATAAAAGACGCTCCTGGTATACGCTAGATGGTTTCTGACAGTGTTTTTTACGGATAATAACATATTTAAACTAAATGAAGATCGTATGTGCCAGAATTAAGATATTCAACTTTCAAGGCTAAAATGAACAGTGTAATAATTGAAATCATTTTCGAGATCTGTCTCAGGTTTCGTTTCATTTATGACTATTTATAAAGGACGTTCCTGGTATACGCTAGATGGATTCTGACAGTGTTTTATACGGATAATAACATATTTAAACTAAATGAAGATCGTATGTGCCAGAATTAAGATATTCAACTTTCAAGGCTAAAATGAAGAGTGTAATAATTGAAATCATTTTCGAAATCTGTCTCAGGTTTCGTTTCATTTATGACTATTTATAAAGGACGCTCCTGGTATACGCTAGATGGTTTCTGACAGTGTTTTTTACGGCTAATAACATATTTAAACTAAATGAAGATCGTATGTGCCAGAATTAAGATATTCAACTTTCAAGGCTAAAATGAACAGTGTAATAATTGAAATCATTTTCGAGATCTGTCTCAGGTTTCGTTTCATTTATGACTATTTATAAAGGACGTTCCTGGTATACGCTAGATGGTTTCTGACAGTGTTTTATACGGATAATAACATATTTAAACTAAATGAAGATCGTATGTGCCAGAATTAAGATATTCAACTTTCAAGGCTAAAATGAAGAGTGTAATAATTGAAATCATTTTCGAGATCTGTCTCAGGTTTCGTTTCATTTATGACTATTTATAAAGGACGTTCCTGGTATACGCTAGATGGTTTCTGACAGTGTTTTATACGGATAATAACATATTTAAACTAAATGAAGATCGTATGTGCCAGAATTAAGATATTCAACTTTCAAGGCTAAAATGAACAGTGTAATAATTGAAATCATTTTCGAGATCTGTCTCAGGTTTCGTTTCATTTATGACTATTTATAAAGGACGTTCCTGGTATACGCTAGATGGTTTCTGACAGTGTTTTATACGGATAATAACATATTTAAACTAAATGAAGATCGTATGTGCCAGAATTAAGATATTCAACTTTCAAGGCTAAAATGAAGAGTGTAATAATTGAAATCATTTTCGAGATCTGTCTCAGGTTTCGTTTCATTTATGACTATTTATAAAGGACGCTCCTGGTTATACGCTAGATGGTTTCTGACAGTGTTTTTTACGGATAATAACATATTTAAACTAAATGAAGATCGTATGTGCCAGAATTAAGATATTCAACTTTCAAGGCTAAAATGAACAGTGTAATAATTGAAATCATTTTCGAGATCTGTCTCAGGTTTCGTTTCATTTATGACTATTTATAAAGGACGTTCCTGGTATACGCTAGATGGTTTCTGACAGTGTTTTATACGGATAATAACATATTTAAACTAAATGAAGATCGTATGTGCCAGAATTAAGATATTCAACTTTCAAGGCTAAAATGAAGAGTGTAATAATTGAAATCATTTTCGAGATCTGTCTCAGGTTTCGTTTCATTTATGACTATTTATAAAGAACGCTCCTGGTATACGCTAGATGGTTTCTGACAGTGTTTTTTACGGATAATAACATATTTAAACTAAATGAAGATCGTATGTGCCAGAATTAAGATATTCAACTTTCAAGGCTAAAATGAACAGTGTAATAATTGAAATCATTTTCGAGATCTGTCTCAGGTTTCGTTTCATTTATGACTATTTATAAAGGACGTTCCTGGTATACGCTAGATGGTTTCTGACAGTGTTTTATACGGATAATAACATATTTAAACTAAATGAAGATCGTATGTGCCAGAATTAAGATATTCAACTTTCAAGGCTAAAATGAAGAGTGTAATAATTGAAATCATTTTCGAGATCTGTCTCAGGTTTCGTTTCATTTATGACTATTTATAAAGGACGCTCCTGGTATACGCTAGATGGTTTCTGACAGTGTTTTTTACGGCTAATAACATATTTAAACTAAATGAAGATCGTATGTGCCAGAATTAACATATTCAACTTTCAAGGCTAAAATGAACAGTGTAATAATTGAAATCATTTTCGAGATCTGTCTCAGGTTTCGTTTCATTTATGACTATTTATAAAGGACGTTCCTGGTATACGCTAGATGGTTTCTGACAGTGTTTTATACGGATAATAACATATTTAAACTAAATGAAGATCGTATGTGCCAGAATTAAGATATTCAACTTTCAAGGCTAAAATGAAGAGTGTAATAATTGAAATCATTTTCGAGATCTGTCTCAGGTTTCGTTTCATTTATGACTATTTATAAAGGACGTTCCTGGTATACGCTAGATGGTTTCTGACAGTGTTTTATACGGATAATAACATATTTAAACTAAATGAAGATCGTATGTGCCAGAATTAAGATATTCAACTTTCAAGGCTAAAATGAACAGTGTAATAATTGAAATCATTTTCGAGATCTGTCTCAGGTTTCGTTTCATTTATGACTATTTATAAAGGACGTTCCTGGTATACGCTAGATGGTTTCTGACAGTGTTTTATACGGATAATAACATATTTAAACTAAATGAAGATCGTATGTGCCAGAATTAAGATATTCAACTTTCAAGGCTAAAATGAAGAGTGTAATAATTGAAATCATTTTCGAGATCTGTCTCAGGTTTCGTTTCATTTATGACTATTTATAAAGGACGCTCCTGGTTATACGCTAGATGGTTTCTGACAGTGTTTTTTACGGATAATAACATATTTAAACTAAATGAAGATCGTATGTGCCAGAATTAAGATATTCAACTTTCAAGGCTAAAATGAACAGTGTAATAATTGAAATCATTTTCGAGATCTGTCTCAGGTTTCGTTTCATTTATGACTATTTATAAAGGACGTTCCTGGTATACGCTAGATGGTTTCTGACAGTGTTTTATACGGATAATAACATATTTAAACTAAATGAAGATCGTATGTGCCAGAATTAAGATATTCAACTTTCAAGGCTAAAATGAAGAGTGTAATAATTGAAATCATTTTCGAGATCTGTCTCAGGTTTCGTTTCATTTATGACTATTTATAAAGGACGCTCCTGGTTATACGCTAGATGGTTTCTGACAGTGTTTTTTACGGATAATAACATATTTAAACTAAATGAAGATCGTATGTGCCAGAATTAAGATATTCAACTTTCAAGGCTAAAATGAACAGTGTAATAATTGAAATCATTTTCGAGATCTGTCTCAGGTTTCGTTTCATTTATGACTATTTATAAAGGACGTTCCTGGTATACGCTAGATGGTTTCTGACAGTGTTTTATACGGATAATAACATATTTAAACTAAATGAAGATCGTATATGCCAGAATTAAGATATTCAACTTTCAAGGCTAAAATGAACAGTGTAATAATTGAAATCATTTTCGAGATCTGTCTCAGGTTTCGTTTCATTTATGACTATTTATAAAGGACGTTCCTGGTTATACGCTAGATGGTTTCTGACAGTGTTTTTTACGGATAATAACATATTTAAACTAAATGAAGATCGTATGTGCCAGAATTAAGATATTCAACTTTCAAGGCTAAAATGAACAGTGTAATAATTGAAATCATTTTCGAGATCTGTCTCAGGTTTCGTTTCATTTATGACTATTTATAAAGGACGTTCCTGGTATACGCTAGATGGTTTCTGACAGTGTTTTATACGGATAATAACATATTTAAACTAAATGAAGATCGTATGTGCCAGAATTAAGATATTCAACTTTCAAGGCTAAAATGAAGAGTGTAATAATTGAAATCATTTTCGAGATCTGTCTCAGGTTTCGTTTCATTTATGACTATTTATAAAGGACGCTCCTGGTTATACGCTAGATGGTTTCTGACAGTGTTTTTTACGGATAATAACATATTTAAACTAAATGAAGATCGTATGTGCCAGAATTAAGATATTCAACTTTCAAGGCTAAAATGAAGAGTGTAATAATTGAAATCATTTTCGAGATCTGTCTCAGGTTTCGTTTCATTTATGACTATTTATAAAGGACGTTCCTGGTATACGCTAGATGGTTTCTGACAGTGTTTTTTACGGCTAATAACATATTTAAACTAAATGAAGATCGTATGTGCCAGAATTAAGATATTCAACTTTCAAGGCTAAAATGAACAGTGTAATAATTGAAATCATTTTCGAGATCTGTCTCAGGTTTCGTTTCATTTATGACTATTTATAAAGGACGTTCCTGGTATACGCTAGATGGTTTCTGACAGTGTTTTATACGGATAATAACATATTTAAACTAAATGAAGATCGTATGTGCCAGAATTAAGATATTCAACTTTCAAGGCTAAAATGAAGAGTGTAATAATTGAAATCATTTTCGAGATCTGTCTCAGGTTTCGTTTCATTTATGACTATTTATAAAGGACGCTCCTGGTATACGCTAGATGGTTTCTGACAGTGTTTTTTACGGCTAATAACATATTTAAACTAAATGAAGATCGTATGTGCCAGAATTAAGATATTCAACTTTCAAGGCTAAAATGAACAGTGTAATAATTGAAATCATTTTCGAGATCTGTCTCAGGTTTCGTTTCATTTATGACTATTTATAAAGGACGTTCCTGGTATACGCTAGATGGTTTCTGACAGTGTTTTATACGGATAATAACATATTTAAACTAAATGAAGATCGTATGTGCCAGAATTAAGATATTCAACTTTCAAGGCTAAAATGAAGAGTGTAATAATTGAAATCATTTTCGAGATCTGTCTCAGGTTTCGTTTCATTTATGACTATTTATAAAGGACGTTCCTGGTATACGCTAGATGGTTTCTGACAGTGTTTTATACGGATAATAACATATTTAAACTAAATGAAGATCGTATGTGCCAGAATTAAGATATTCAACTTTCAAGGCTAAAATGAACAGTGTAATAATTGAAATCATTTTCGAGATCTGTCTCAGGTTTCGTTTCATTTATGACTATTTATAAAGGACGTTCCTGGTATACGCTAGATGGTTTCTGACAGTGTTTTATACGGATAATAACATATTTAAACTAAATGAAGATCGTATGTGCCAGAATTAAGATATTCAACTTTCAAGGCTAAAATGAAGAGTGTAATAATTGAAATCATTTTCGAGATCTGTCTCAGGTTTCGTTTCATTTATGACTATTTATAAAGGACGCTCCTGGTTATACGCTAGATGGTTTCTGACAGTGTTTTTTACGGATAATAACATATTTAAACTAAATGAAGATCGTATGTGCCAGAATTAAGATATTCAACTTTCAAGGCTAAAATGAACAGTGTAATAATTGAAATCATTTTCGAGATCTGTCTCAGGTTTCGTTTCATTTATGACTATTTATAAAGGACGTTCCTGGTATACGCTAGATGGTTTCTGACAGTGTTTTATACGGATAATAACATATTTAAACTAAATGAAGATCGTATGTGCCAGAATTAAGATATTCAACTTTCAAGGCTAAAAATGAAGAGTGTAATAATTGAAATCATTTTCGAGATCTGTCTCAGGTTTCGTTTCATTTATGACTATTTATAAAGGACGCTCCTGGTTATACGCTAGATGGTTTCTGACAGTGTTTTTTACGGATAATAACATATTTAAACTAAATGAAGATCGTATGTGCCAGAATTAAGATATTCAACTTTCAAGGCTAAAATGAACAGTGTAATAATTGAAATCATTTTCGAGATCTGTCTCAGGTTTCGTTTCATTTATGACTATTTATAAAGGACGTTCCTGGTATACGCTAGATGGTTTCTGACAGTGTTTTATACGGATAATAACATATTTAAACTAAATGAAGATCGTATGTGCCAGAATTAAGATATTCAACTTTCAAGGCTAAAATGAACAGTGTAATAATTGAAATCATTTTCGAGATCTGTCTCAGGTTTCGTTTCATTTATGACTATTTATAAAGGACGTTCCTGGTTATACGCTAGATGGTTTCTGACAGTGTTTTTTACGGATAATAACATATTTAAACTAAATGAAGATCGTATGTGCCAGAATTAAGATATTCAACTTTCAAGGCTAAAATGAAGAGTGTAATAATTGAAATCATTTTCGAGATCTGTCTCAGGTTTCGTTTCATTTATGACTATTTATAAAGGACGCTCCTGGTTATACGCTAGATGGTTTCTGACAGTGTTTTTTACGGATAATAACATATTTAAACTAAATGAAGATCGTATGTGCCAGAATTAAGATATTCAACTTTCAAGGCTAAAATGAAGAGTGTAATAATTGAAATCATTTTCGAGATCTGTCTCAGGTTTCGTTTCATTTATGACTATTTATAAAGGACGTTCCTGGTATACGCTAGATGGTTTCTGACAGTGTTTTTTACGGCTAATAACATATTTAAACTAAATGAAGATCGTATGTGCCAGAATTAAGATATTCAACTTTCAAGGCTAAAATGAACAGTGTAATAATTGAAATCATTTTCGAGATCTGTCTCAGGTTTCGTTTCATTTATGACTATTTATAAAGGACGTTCCTGGTATACGCTAGATGGTTTCTGACAGTGTTTTATACGGATAATAACATATTTAAACTAAATGAAGATCGTATGTGCCAGAATTAAGATATTCAACTTTCAAGGCTAAAATGAAGAGTGTAATAATTGAAATCATTTTCGAGATCTGTCTCAGGTTTCGTTTCATTTATGACTATTTATAAAGGACGCTCCTGGTATACGCTAGATGGTTTCTGACAGTGTTTTTTACGGCTAATAACATATTTAAACTAAATGAAGATCGTATGTGCCAGAATTAAGATATTCAACTTTCAAGGCTAAAATGAACAGTGTAATAATTGAAATCATTTTCGAGATCTGTCTCAGGTTTCGTTTCATTTATGACTATTTATAAAGGACGTTCCTGGTATACGCTAGATGGTTTCTGACAGTGTTTTATACGGATAATAACATATTTAAACTAAATGAAGATCGTATGTGCCAGAATTAAGATATTCAACTTTCAAGGCTAAAATGAACAGTGTAATAATTGAAATCATTTTCGAGATCTGTCTCAGGTTTCGTTTCATTTATGACTATTTATAAAGGACGCTCCTGGTATACGCTAGATGGTTTCTGACAGTGTTTTTTACGGATAATAACATATTTAAACTAAATGAAGATCGTATGTGCCAGAATTAAGATATTCAACTTTCAAGGCTAAAATGAACAGTGTAATAATTGAAATCATTTTCGAGATCTGTCTCAGGTTTCGTTTCATTTATGACTATTTATAAAGGACGTTCCTGGTATACGCTAGATGGTTTCTGACAGTGTTTTATACGGATAATAACATATTTAAACTAAATGAAGATCGTATGTGCCAGAATTAAGATATTCAACTTTCAAGGCTAAAATGAAGAGTGTAATAATTGAAATCATTTTCGAGATCTGTCTCAGGTTTCGTTTCATTTATGACTATTTATAAAGGACGCTCCTGGTATACGCTAGATGGTTTCTGACAGTGTTTTTTACGGATAATAACATATTTAAACTAAATGAAGATCGTATGTGCCAGAATTAAGATATTCAACTTTCAAGGCTAAAATGAACAGTGTAATAATTGAAATCATTTTCGAGATCTGTCTCAGGTTTCGTTTCATTTATGACTATTTATAAAGGACGTTCCTGGTATACGCTAGATGGTTTCTGACAGTGTTTTATACGGGTAATAACATATTTAAACTAAATGAAGATCGTATGTGCCAGAATTAAGATATTCAACTTTCAAGGCTAAAATGAAGAGTGTAATAATTGAAATCATTTTCGAGATCTGTCTCAGGTTTCGTTTCATTTATGACTATTTATAAAGGACGCTCCTGGTATACGCTAGATGGTTTCTGACAGTGTTTTTTACGGATAATAACATATTTAAACTAAATGAAGATCGTATGTGCCAGAATTAAGATATTCAACTTTCAAGGCTAAAATGAACAGTGTAATAATTGAAATCATTTTCGAGATCTGTCTCAGGTTTCGTTTCATTTATGACTATTTATAAAGGACGTTCCTGGTATACGCTAGATGGTTTCTGACAGTGTTTTATACGGATAATAACATATTTAAACTAAATGAAGATCGTATGTGCCAGAATTAAGATATTCAACTTTCAAGGCTAAAATGAACAGTGTAATAATTGAAATCATTTTCGAGATCTGTCTCAGGTTTCGTTTCATTTATGACTATTTATAAAGGACGTTCCTGGTATACGCTAGATGGTTTCTGACAGTGTTTTATACGGATAATAACATATTTAAACTAAATGAAGATCGTATGTGCCAGAATTAAGATATTCAACTTTCAAGGCTAAAATGAACAGTGTAATAATTGAAATCATTTTCGAGATCTGTCTCAGGTTTCGTTTCATTTATGACTATTTATAAAGGACGTTCCTGGTATACGCTAGATGGTTTCTGACAGTGTTTTATACGGATAATAACATATTTAAACTAAATGAAGATCGTATGTGCCAGAATTAAGATATTCAACTTTCAAGGCTAAAATGAAGAGTGTAATAATTGAAATCATTTTCGAGATCTGTCTCAGGTTTCGTTTCATTTATGACTATTTATAAAGGACGCTCCTGGTTATACGCTAGATGGTTTCTGACAGTGTTTTTTACGGATAATAACATATTTAAACTAAATGAAGATCGTATGTGCCAGAATTAAGATATTCAACTTTCAAGGCTAAAATGAACAGTGTAATAATTGAAATCATTTTCGAGATCTGTCTCAGGTTTCGTTTCATTTATGACTATTTATAAAGGACGTTCCTGGTATACGCTAGATGGTTTCTGACAGTGTTTTATACGGATAATAACATATTTAAACTAAATGAAGATCGTATGTGCCAGAATTAAGATATTCAACTTTCAAGGCTAAAATGAAGAGTGTAATAATTGAAATCATTTTCGAGATCTGTCTCAGGTTTCGTTTCATTTATGACTATTTATAAAGGACGCTCCTGGTTATACGCTAGATGGTTTCTGACAGTGTTTTTTACGGATAATAACATATTTAAACTAAATGAAGATCGTATGTGCCAGAATTAAGATATTCAACTTTCAAGGCTAAAATGAACAGTGTAATAATTGAAATCATTTTCGAGATCTGTCTCAGGTTTCGTTTCATTTATGACTATTTATAAAGGACGTTCCTGGTATACGCTAGATGGTTTCTGACAGTGTTTTATACGGATAATAACATATTTAAACTAAATGAAGATCGTATGTGCCAGAATTAAGATATTCAACTTTCAAGGCTAAAATGAACAGTGTAATAATTGAAATCATTTTCGAGATCTGTCTCAGGTTTCGTTTCATTTATGACTATTTATAAAGGACGTTCCTGGTTATACGCTAGATGGTTTCTGACAGTGTTTTTTACGGATAATAACATATTTAAACTAAATGAAGATCGTATGTGCCAGAATTAAGATATTCAACTTTCAAGGCTAAAATGAAGAGTGTAATAATTGAAATCATTTTCGAGATCTGTCTCAGGTTTCGTTTCATTTATGACTATTTATAAAGGACGCTCCTGGTTATACGCTAGATGGTTTCTGACAGTGTTTTTTACGGATAATAACATATTTAAACTAAATGAAGATCGTATGTGCCAGAATTAAGATATTCAACTTTCAAGGCTAAAATGAAGAGTGTAATAATTGAAATCATTTTCGAGATCTGTCTCAGGTTTCGTTTCATTTATGACTATTTATAAAGGACGTTCCTGGTATACGCTAGATGGTTTCTGACAGTGTTTTTTACGGCTAATAACATATTTAAACTAAATGAAGATCGTATGTGCCAGAATTAAGATATTCAACTTTCAAGGCTAAAATGAACAGTGTAATAATTGAAATCATTTTCGAGATCTGTCTCAGGTTTCGTTTCATTTATGACTATTTATAAAGGACGTTCCTGGTATACGCTAGATGGTTTCTGACAGTGTTTTATACGGATAATAACATATTTAAACTAAATGAAGATCGTATGTGCCAGAATTAAGATATTCAACTTTCAAGGCTAAAATGAAGAGTGTAATAATTGAAATCATTTTCGAGATCTGTCTCAGGTTTCGTTTCATTTATGACTATTTATAAAGGACGCTCCTGGTATACGCTAGATGGTTTCTGACAGTGTTTTTTACGGCTAATAACATATTTAAACTAAATGAAGATCGTATGTGCCAGAATTAAGATATTCAACTTTCAAGGCTAAAATGAACAGTGTAATAATTGAAATCATTTTCGAGATCTGTCTCAGGTTTCGTTTCATTTATGACTATTTATAAAGGACGTTCCTGGTATACGCTAGATGGTTTCTGACAGTGTTTTATACGGATAATAACATATTTAAACTAAATGAAGATCGTATGTGCCAGAATTAAGATATTCAACTTTCAAGGCTAAAATGAACAGTGTAATAATTGAAATCATTTTCGAGATCTGTCTCAGGTTTCGTTTCATTTATGACTATTTATAAAGGACGCTCCTGGTATACGCTAGATGGTTTCTGACAGTGTTTTTTACGGATAATAACATATTTAAACTAAATGAAGATCGTATGTGCCAGAATTAAGATATTCAACTTTCAAGGCTAAAATGAACAGTGTAATAATTGAAATCATTTTCGAGATCTGTCTCAGGTTTCGTTTCATTTATGACTATTTATAAAGGACGTTCCTGGTATACGCTAGATGGTTTCTGACAGTGTTTTATACGGATAATAACATATTTAAACTAAATGAAGATCGTATGTGCCAGAATTAAGATATTCAACTTTCAAGGCTAAAATGAAGAGTGTAATAATTGAAATCATTTTCGAGATCTGTCTCAGGTTTCGTTTCATTTATGACTATTTATAAAGGACGCTCCTGGTATACGCTAGATGGTTTCTGACAGTGTTTTTTACGGATAATAACATATTTAAACTAAATGAAGATCGTATGTGCCAGAATTAAGATATTCAACTTTCAAGGCTAAAATGAAGAGTGTAATAATTGAAATCATTTTCGAGATCTGTCTCAGGTTTCGTTTCATTTATGACTATTTATAAAGGACGCTCCTGGTATACGCTAGATGGTTTCTGACAGTGTTTTTTACGGATAATAACATATTTAAACTAAATGAAGATCGTATGTGCCAGAATTAAGATATTCAACTTTCAAGGCTAAAATGAACAGTGTAATAATTGAAATCATTTTCGAGATCTGTCTCAGGTTTCGTTTCATTTATGACTATTTATAAAGGACATTCCTGGTATACGCTAGATGGTTTCTGACAGTGTTTTATACGGATAATAACATATTTAAACTAAATGAAGATCGTATGTGCCAGAATTAAGATATTCAACTTTCAAGGCTAAAATGAACAGTGTAATAATTGAAATCATTTTCGA
This sequence comes from Phalangium opilio, assembly GCF_054372755.1. Taxonomy (NCBI): domain Eukaryota; kingdom Metazoa; phylum Arthropoda; class Arachnida; order Opiliones; family Phalangiidae; genus Phalangium; species Phalangium opilio. The sequence continues at coordinate 1,073,577 of NW_028324255.1, forward strand.
GATCTGTCTCAGGTTTCGTTTCATTTATGACTATTTATAAAGGACGTTCCTGGTATACGCTAGATGGTTTCTGACAGTGTTTTATACGGATAATAACATATTTAAACTAAATGAAGATCGTATGTGCCAGAATTAAGATATTCAACTTTCAAGGCTAAAATGAACAGTGTAATAATTGAAATCATTTTCGAGATCTGTCTCAGGTTTCGTTTCATTTATGACTATTTATAAAGGACGTTCCTGGTATACGCTAGATGGTTTCTGACAGTGTTTTTTACGGCTAATAACATATTTAAACTAAATGAAGATCGTATGTGCCAGAATTAAGATATTCAACTTTCAAGGCTAAAATGAACAGTGTAATAATTGAAATCATTTTCGAGATCTGTCTCAGGTTTCGTTTCATTTATGACTATTTATAAAGGACGTTCCTGGTATACGCTAGATGGTTTCTGACAGTGTTTTATACGGATAATAACATATTTAAACTAAATGAAGATCGTATGTGCCAGAATTAAGATATTCAACTTTCAAGGCTAAAATGAACAGTGTAATAATTGAAATCATTTTCGAGATCTGTCTCAGGTTTCGTTTCATTTATGACTATTTATAAAGGACGCTCCTGGTATACGCTAGATGGTTTCTGACAGTGTTTTTTACGGCTAATAACATATTTAAACTAAATGAAGATCGTATGTGCCAGAATTAAGATATTCAACTTTCAAGGCTAAAATGAACAGTGTAATAATTGAAATCATTTTCGAGATCTGTCTCAGGTTTCGTTTCATTTATGACTATTTATAAAGGACGTTCCTGGTATACGCTAGAAGGTTTCTGACAGTGTTTTATACGGATAATAACATATTTAAACTAAATGAAGATCGTATGTGCCAGAATTAAGATATTCAACTTTCAAGGCTAAAATGAAGAGTGTAATAATTGAAATCATTTTCGAGATCTGTCTCAGGTTTCGTTTCATTTATGACTATTTATAAAGGACGCTCCTGGTATACGCTAGATGGTTTCTGACAGTGTTTTTTACGGATAATAACATATTTAAACTAAATGAAGATCGTATGTGCCAGAATTAAGATATTCAACTTTCAAGGCTAAAATGAACAGTGTAATAATTGAAATCATTTTCGAGATCTGTCTCAGGTTTCGTTTCATTTATGACTATTTATAAAGGACGTTCCTGGTATACGCTAGATGGATTCTGACAGTGTTTTATACGGATAATAACATATTTAAACTAAATGAAGATCGTATGTGCCAGAATTAAGATATTCAACTTTCAAGGCTAAAATGAAGAGTGTAATAATTGAAATCATTTTCGAGATCTGTCTCAGGTTTCGTTTCATTTATGACTATTTATAAAGGACGCTCCTGGTATACGCTAGATGGTTTCTGACAGTGTTTTTTACGGCTAATAACATATTTAAACTAAATGAAGATCGTATGTGCCAGAATTAAGATATTCAACTTTCAAGGCTAAAATGAACAGTGTAATAATTGAAATCATTTTCGAGATCTGTCTCAGGTTTCGTTTCATTTATGACTATTTATAAAGGACGTTCCTGGTATACGCTAGATGGTTTCTGACAGTGTTTTATACGGATAATAACATATTTAAACTAAATGAAGATCGTATGTGCCAGAATTAAGATATTCAACTTTCAAGGCTAAAATGAAGAGTGTAATAATTGAAATCATTTTCGAGATCTGTCTCAGGTTTCGTTTCATTTATGACTATTTATAAAGGACGTTCCTGGTATACGCTAGATGGTTTCTGACAGTGTTTTATACGGATAATAACATATTTAAACTAAATGAAGATCGTATGTGCCAGAATTAAGATATTCAACTTTCAAGGCTAAAATGAACAGTGTAATAATTGAAATCATTTTCGAGATCTGTCTCAGGTTTCGTTTCATTTATGACTATTTATAAAGGACGTTCCTGGTATACGCTAGATGGTTTCTGACAGTGTTTTATACGGATAATAACATATTTAAACTAAATGAAGATCGTATGTGCCAGAATTAAGATATTCAACTTTCAAGGCTAAAATGAAGAGTGTAATAATTGAAATCATTTTCGAGATCTGTCTCAGGTTTCGTTTCATTTATGACTATTTATAAAGGACGCTCCTGGTTATACGCTAGATGGTTTCTGACAGTGTTTTTTACGGATAATAACATATTTAAACTAAATGAAGATCGTATGTGCCAGAATTAAGATATTCAACTTTCAAGGCTAAAATGAACAGTGTAATAATTGAAATCATTTTCGAGATCTGTCTCAGGTTTCGTTTCATTTATGACTATTTATAAAGGACGTTCCTGGTATACGCTAGATGGTTTCTGACAGTGTTTTATACGGATAATAACATATTTAAACTAAATGAAGATCGTATGTGCCAGAATTAAGATATTCAACTTTCAAGGCTAAAATGAAGAGTGTAATAATTGAAATCATTTTCGAGATCTGTCTCAGGTTTCGTTTCATTTATGACTATTTATAAAGGACGCTCCTGGTTATACGCTAGATGGTTTCTGACAGTGTTTTTTACGGATAATAACATATTTAAACTAAATGAAGATCGTATGTGCCAGAATTAAGATATTCAACTTTCAAGGCTAAAATGAACAGTGTAATAATTGAAATCATTTTCGAGATCTGTCTCAGGTTTCGTTTCATTTATGACTATTTATAAAGGACGTTCCTGGTATACGCTAGATGGTTTCTGACAGTGTTTTATACGGATAATAACATATTTAAACTAAATGAAGATCGTATGTGCCAGAATTAAGATATTCAACTTTCAAGGCTAAAATGAACAGTGTAATAATTGAAATCATTTTCGAGATCTGTCTCAGGTTTCGTTTCATTTATGACTATTTATAAAGGACGTTCCTGGTATACGCTAGAAGGTTTCTGACAGTGTTTTATACGGATAATAACATATTTAAACTAAATGAAGATCGTATGTGCCAGAATTAAGATATTCAACTTTCAAGGCTAAAATGAAGAGTGTAATAATTGAAATCATTTTCGAGATCTGTCTCAGGTTTCATTTCATTTATGACTATTTATAAAGGACGCTCCTGGTATACGCTAGATGGTTTCTGACAGTGTTTTTTACGGATAATAACATATTTAAACTAAATGAAGATCGTATGTGCCAGAATTAAGATATTCAACTTTCAAGGCTAAAATAAACAGTGTAATAATTGAAATCATTTTCGAGATCTGTCTCAGGTTTCGTTTCATTTATGACTATTTATAAAGGACGTTCCTGGTATACGCTAGATGGTTTCTGACAGTGTTTTATACGGGTAATAACATATTTAAACTAAATGAAGATCGTATGTGCCAGAATTAAGATATTCAACTTTCAAGGCTAAAATGAAGAGTGTAATAATTGAAATCATTTTCGAGATCTGTCTCAGGTTTCGTTTCATTTATGACTATTTATAAAGGACGCTCCTGGTATACGCTAGATGGTTTCTGACAGTGTTTTTTACGGATAATAACATATTTAAACTAAATGAAGATCGTATGTGCCAGAATTAAGATATTCAACTTTCAAGGCTAAAATGAACAGTGTAATAATTGAAATCATTTTCGAGATCTGTCTCAGGTTTCGTTTCATTTATGACTATTTATAAAGGACATTCCTGGTATACGCTAGATGGTTTCTGACAGTGTTTTATACGGATAATAACATATTTAAACTAAATGAAGATCGTATGTGCCAGAATTAAGATATTCAACTTTCAAGGCTAAAATGAACAGTGTAATAATTGAAATCATTTTCGAGATCTGTCTCAGGTTTCGTTTCATTTATGACTATTTATAAAGGACGTTCCTGGTATACGCTAGATGGTTTCTGACAGTGTTTTATACGGATAATAACATATTTAAACTAAATGAAGATCGTATGTGCCAGAATTAAGATATTCAACTTTCAAGGCTAAAATGAACAGTGTAATAATTGAAATCATTTTCGAGATCTGTCTCAGGTTTCGTTTCATTTATGACTATTTATAAAGGACGTTCCTGGTATACGCTAGATGGTTTCTGACAGTGTTTTATACGGATAATAACATATTTAAACTAAATGAAGATCGTATGTGCCAGAATTAAGATATTCAACTTTCAAGGCTAAAATGAAGAGTGTAATAATTGAAATCATTTTCGAGATCTGTCTCAGGTTTCGTTTCATTTATGACTATTTATAAAGGACGCTCCTGGTTATACGCTAGATGGTTTCTGACAGTGTTTTTTACGGATAATAACATATTTAAACTAAATGAAGATCGTATGTGCCAGAATTAAGATATTCAACTTTCAAGGCTAAAATGAACAGTGTAATAATTGAAATCATTTTCGAGATCTGTCTCAGGTTTCGTTTCATTTATGACTATTTATAAAGGACGTTCCTGGTATACGCTAGATGGTTTCTGACAGTGTTTTATACGGATAATAACATATTTAAACTAAATGAAGATCGTATGTGCCAGAATTAAGATATTCAACTTTCAAGGCTAAAATGAACAGTGTAATAATTGAAATCATTTTCGAGATCTGTCTCAGGTTTCGTTTCATTTATGACTATTTATAAAGGACGTTCCTGGTATACGCTAGAAGGTTTCTGACAGTGTTTTATACGGATAATAACATATTTAAACTAAATGAAGATCGTATGTGCCAGAATTAAGATATTCAACTTTCAAGGCTAAAATGAAGAGTGTAATAATTGAAATCATTTTCGAGATCTGTCTCAGGTTTCATTTCATTTATGACTATTTATAAAGGACGCTCCTGGTATACGCTAGATGGTTTCTGACAGTGTTTTTTACGGATAATAACATATTTAAACTAAATGAAGATCGTATGTGCCAGAATTAAGATATTCAACTTTCAAGGCTAAAATGAACAGTGTAATAATTGAAATCATTTTCGAGATCTGTCTCAGGTTTCGTTTCATTTATGACTATTTATAAAGGACGTTCCTGGTATACGCTAGATGGTTTCTGACAGTGTTTTATACGGGTAATAACATATTTAAACTAAATGAAGATCGTATGTGCCAGAATTAAGATATTCAACTTTCAAGGCTAAAATGAAGAGTGTAATAATTGAAATCATTTTCGAGATCTGTCTCAGGTTTCGTTTCATTTATGACTATTTATAAAGGACGCTCCTGGTATACGCTAGATGGTTTCTGACAGTGTTTTTTACGGATAATAACATATTTAAACTAAATGAAGATCGTATGTGCCAGAATTAAGATATTCAACTTTCAAGGCTAAAATGAACAGTGTAATAATTGAAATCATTTTCGAGATCTGTCTCAGGTTTCGTTTCATTTATGACTATTTATAAAGGACATTCCTGGTATACGCTAGATGGTTTCTGACAGTGTTTTATACGGATAATAACATATTTAAACTAAATGAAGATCGTATGTGCCAGAATTAAGATATTCAACTTTCAAGGCTAAAATGAACAGTGTAATAATTGAAATCATTTTCGAGATCTGTCTCAGGTTTCGTTTCATTTATGACTATTTATAAAGGACGTTCCTGGTATACGCTAGATGGTTTCTGACAGTGTTTTATACGGATAATAACATATTTAAACTAAATGAAGATCGTATGTGCCAGAATTAAGATATTCAACTTTCAAGGCTAAAATGAAGAGTGTAATAATTGAAATCATTTTCGAGATCTGTCTCAGGTTTCGTTTCATTTATGACTATTTATAAAGGACGTTCCTGGTATACGCTAGATGGTTTCTGACAGTGTTTTTTACGGCTAATAACATATTTAAACTAAATGAAGATCGTATGTGCCAGAATTAAGATATTCAACTTTCAAGGCTAAAATGAACAGTGTAATAATTGAAATCATTTTCGAGATCTGTCTCAGGTTTCGTTTCATTTATGACTATTTATAAAGGACGTTCCTGGTATACGCTAGATGGTTTCTGACAGTGTTTTATACGGATAATAACATATTTAAACTAAATGAAGATCGTATGTGCCAGAATTAAGATATTCAACTTTCAAGGCTAAAATGAAGAGTGTAATAATTGAAATCATTTTCGAGATCTGTCTCAGGTTTCGTTTCATTTATGACTATTTATAAAGGACGCTCCTGGTATACGCTAGATGGTTTCTGACAGTGTTTTTTACGGCTAATAACATATTTAAACTAAATGAAGATCGTATGTGCCAGAATTAAGATATTCAACTTTCAAGGCTAAAATGAACAGTGTAATAATTGAAATCATTTTCGAGATCTGTCTCAGGTTTCGTTTCATTTATGACTATTTATAAAGGACGTTCCTGGTATACGCTAGATGGTTTCTGACAGTGTTTTATACGGATAATAACATATTTAAACTAAATGAAGATCGTATGTGCCAGAATTAAGATATTCAACTTTCAAGGCTAATATGAACAGTGTAATAATTGAAATCATTTTCGAGATCTGTCTCAGGTTTCGTTTCATTTATGACTATTTATAAAGGACGCTCCTGGTATACGCTAGATGGTTTCTGACAGTGTTTTTTACGGATAATAACATATTTAAACTAAATGAAGATCGTATGTGCCAGAATTAAGATATTCAACTTTCAAGGCTAAAATGAACAGTGTAATAATTGAAATCATTTTCGAGATCTGTCTCAGGTTTCGTTTCATTTATGACTATTTATAAAGGACGTTCCTGGTATACGCTAGATGGTTTCTGACAGTGTTTTATACGGGTAATAACATATTTAAACTAAATGAAGATCGTATGTGCCAGAATTAAGATATTCAACTTTCAAGGCTAAAATGAAGAGTGTAATAATTGAAATCATTTTCAAGATCTGTCTCAGGTTTCGTTTCATTTATGACTATTTATAAAGGACGCTCCTGGTATACGCTAGATGGTTTCTGACAGTGTTTTTTACGGATAATAACATATTTAAACTAAATGAAGATCGTATGTGCCAGAATTAAGATATTCAACTTTCAAGGCTAAAATGAACAGTGTAATAATTGAAATCATTTTCGAGATCTGTCTCAGGTTTCGTTTCATTTATGACTATTTATAAAGGACATTCCTGGTATACGCTAGATGGTTTCTGACAGTGTTTTATACGGATAATAACATATTTAAACTAAATGAAGATCGTATGTGCCAGAATTAAGATATTCAACTTTCAAGGCTAAAATGAACAGTGTAATAATTGAAATCATTTTCGAGATCTGTCTCAGGTTTCGTTTCATTTATGACTATTTATAAAGGACGTTCCTGGTATACGCTAGATGGTTTCTGACAGTGTTTTATACGGATAATAACATATTTAAACTAAATGAAGATCGTATGTGCCAGAATTAAGATATTCAACTTTCAAGGCTAAAATGAAGAGTGTAATAATTGAAATCATTTTCGAGATCTGTCTCAGGTTTCGTTTCATTTATGACTATTTATAAAGGACGTTCCTGGTATACGCTAGATGGTTTCTGACAGTGTTTTTTACGGCTAATAACATATTTAAACTAAATGAAGATCGTATGTGCCAGAATTAAGATATTCAACTTTCAAGGCTAAAATGAACAGTGTAATAATTGAAATCATTTTCGAGATCTGTCTCAGGTTTCGTTTCATTTATGACTATTTATAAAGGACGTTCCTGGTATACGCTAGATGGTTTCTGACAGTGTTTTATACGGATAATAACATATTTAAACTAAATGAAGATCGTATGTGCCAGAATTAAGATATTCAACTTTCAAGGCTAAAATGAAGAGTGTAATAATTGAAATCATTTTCGAGATCTGTCTCAGGTTTCGTTTCATTTATGACTATTTATAAAGGACGTTCCTGGTATACGCTAGATGGTTTCTGACAGTGTTTTATACGGGTAATAACATATTTAAACTAAATGAAGATCGTATGTGCCAGAATTAAGATATTCAACTTTCAAGGCTAAAATGAAGAGTGTAATAATTGAAATCATTTTCGAGATCTGTCTCAGGTTTCGTTTCATTTATGACTATTTATAAAGGACGCTCCTGGTATACGCTAGATGGTTTCTGACAGTGTTTTTTACGGATAATAACATATTTAAACTAAATGAAGATCGTATGTGCCAGAATTAAGATATTCAACTTTCAAGGCTAAAATGAACAGTGTAATAATTGAAATCATTTTCGAGATCTGTCTCAGGTTTCGTTTCATTTATGACTATTTATAAAGGACATTCCTGGTATACGCTAGATGGTTTCTGACAGTGTTTTATACGGATAATAACATATTTAAACTAAATGAAGATCGTATGTGCCAGAATTAAGATATTCAACTTTCAAGGCTAAAATGAACAGTGTAATAATTGAAATCATTTTCGAGATCTGTCTCAGGTTTCGTTTCATTTATGACTATTTATAAAGGACGTTCCTGGTATACGCTAGATGGTTTCTGACAGTGTTTTATACGGATAATAACATATTTAAACTAAATGAAGATCGTATGTGCCAGAATTAAGATATTCAACTTTCAAGGCTAAAATGAACAGTGTAATAATTGAAATCATTTTCGAGATCTGTCTCAGGTTTCGTTTCATTTATGACTATTTATAAAGGACGTTCCTGGTATACGCTAGATGGTTTCTGACAGTGTTTTATACGGATAATAACATATTTAAACTAAATGAAGATCGTATGTGCCAGAATTAAGATATTCAACTTTCAAGGCTAAAATGAAGAGTGTAATAATTGAAATCATTTTCGAGATCTGTCTCAGGTTTCGTTTCATTTATGACTATTTATAAAGGACGTTCCTGGTATACGCTAGATGGTTTCTGACAGTGTTTTATACGGATAATAACATATTTAAACTAAATGAAGATCGTATGTGCCAGAATTAAGATATTCAACTTTCAAGGCTAAAATGAAGAGTGTAATAATTGAAATCATTTTCGAGATCTGTCTCAGGTTTCGTTTCATTTATGACTATTTATAAAGGACGTTCCTGGTATACGCTAGATGGTTTCTGACAGTGTTTTTTACGGCTAATAACATATTTAAACTAAATGAAGATCGTATGTGCCAGAATTAAGATATTCAACTTTCAAGGCTAAAATGAACAGTGTAATAATTGAAATCATTTTCGAGATCTGTCTCAGGTTTCGTTTCATTTATGACTATTTATAAAGGACGTTCCTGGTATACGCTAGATGGTTTCTGACAGTGTTTTATACGGATAATAACATATTTAAACTAAATGAAGATCGTATGTGCCAGAATTAAGATATTCAACTTTCAAGGCTAAAATGAAGAGTGTAATAATTGAAATCATTTTCGAGATCTGTCTCAGGTTTCGTTTCATTTATGACTATTTATAAAGGACGTTCCTGGTATACGCTAGATGGTTTCTGACAGTGTTTTATACGGGTAATAACATATTTAAACTAAATGAAGATCGTATGTGCCAGAATTAAGATATTCAACTTTCAAGGCTAAAATGAAGAGTGTAATAATTGAAATCATTTTCGAGATCTGTCTCAGGTTTCGTTTCATTTATGACTATTTATAAAGGACGCTCCTGGTATACGCTAGATGGTTTCTGACAGTGTTTTTTACGGATAATAACATATTTAAACTAAATGAAGATCGTATGTGCCAGAATTAAGATATTCAACTTTCAAGGCTAAAATGAACAGTGTAATAATTGAAATCATTTTCGAGATCTGTCTCAGGTTTCGTTTCATTTATGACTATTTATAAAGGACATTCCTGGTATACGCTAGATGGTTTCTGACAGTGTTTTATACGGATAATAACATATTTAAACTAAATGAAGATCGTATGTGCCAGAATTAAGATATTCAACTTTCAAGGCTAAAATGAACAGTGTAATAATTGAAATCATTTTCGAGATCTGTCTCAGGTTTCGTTTCATTTATGACTATTTATAAAGGACGTTCCTGGTATACGCTAGATGGTTTCTGACAGTGTTTTATACGGATAATAACATATTTAAACTAAATGAAGATCGTATGTGCCAGAATTAAGATATTCAACTTTCAAGGCTAAAATGAACAGTGTAATAATTGAAATCATTTTCGAGATCTGTCTCAGGTTTCGTTTCATTTATGACTATTTATAAAGGACGTTCCTGGTATACGCTAGATGGTTTCTGACAGTGTTTTATACGGATAATAACATATTTAAACTAAATGAAGATCGTATGTGCCAGAATTAAGATATTCAACTTTCAAGGCTAAAATGAAGAGTGTAATAATTGAAATCATTTTCGAGATCTGTCTCAGGTTTCGTTTCATTTATGACTATTTATAAAGGACGCTCCTGGTTATACGCTAGATGGTTTCTGACAGTGTTTTTTACGGATAATAACATATTTAAACTAAATGAAGATCGTATGTGCCAGAATTAAGATATTCAACTTTCAAGGCTAAAATGAACAGTGTAATAATTGAAATCATTTTCGAGATCTGTCTCAGGTTTCGTTTCATTTATGACTATTTATAAAGGACGTTCCTGGTATACGCTAGATGGTTTCTGACAGTGTTTTATACGGATAATAACATATTTAAACTAAATGAAGATCGTATGTGCCAGAATTAAGATATTCAACTTTCAAGGCTAAAATGAACAGTGTAATAATTGAAATCATTTTCGAGATCTGTCTCAGGTTTCGTTTCATTTATGACTATTTATAAAGGACGTTCCTGGTATACGCTAGAAGGTTTCTGACAGTGTTTTATACGGATAATAACATATTTAAACTAAATGAAGATCGTATGTGCCAGAATTAAGATATTCAACTTTCAAGGCTAAAATGAAGAGTGTAATAATTGAAATCATTTTCGAGATCTGTCTCAGGTTTCATTTCATTTATGACTATTTATAAAGGACGCTCCTGGTATACGCTAGATGGTTTCTGACAGTGTTTTTTACGGATAATAACATATTTAAACTAAATGAAGATCGTATGTGCCAGAATTAAGATATTCAACTTTCAAGGCTAAAATGAACAGTGTAATAATTGAAATCATTTTCGAGATCTGTCTCAGGTTTCGTTTCATTTATGACTATTTATAAAGGACGTTCCTGGTATACGCTAGATGGTTTCTGACAGTGTTTTATACGGGTAATAACATATTTAAACTAAATGAAGATCGTATGTGCCAGAATTAAGATATTCAACTTTCAAGGCTAAAATGAAGAGTGTAATAATTGAAATCATTTTCGAGATCTGTCTCAGGTTTCGTTTCATTTATGACTATTTATAAAGGACGCTCCTGGTATACGCTAGATGGTTTCTGACAGTGTTTTTTACGGATAATAACATATTTAAACTAAATGAAGATCGTATGTGCCAGAATTAAGATATTCAACTTTCAAGGCTAAAATGAACAGTGTAATAATTGAAATCATTTTCGAGATCTGTCTCAGGTTTCGTTTCATTTATGACTATTTATAAAGGACGTTCCTGGTATACGCTAGATGGTTTCTGACAGTGTTTTATACGGATAATAACATATTTAAACTAAATGAAGATCGTATGTGCCAGAATTAAGATATTCAACTTTCAAGGCTAAAATGAAGAGTGTAATAATTGAAATCATTTTCGAGATCTGTCTCAGGTTTCGTTTCATTTATGACTATTTATAAAGGACGTTCCTGGTATACGCTAGATGGTTTCTGACAGTGTTTTTTACGGCTAATAACATATTTAAACTAAATGAAGATCGTATGTGCCAGAATTAAGATATTCAACTTTCAAGGCTAAAATGAACAGTGTAATAATTGAAATCATTTTCGAGATCTGTCTCAGGTTTCGTTTCATTTATGACTATTTATAAAGGACGTTCCTGGTATACGCTAGATGGTTTCTGACAGTGTTTTATACGGATAATAACATATTTAAACTAAATGAAGATGGTATGTGCCAGAATTAAGATATTCAACTTTCAAGGCTAAAATGAAGAGTGTAATAATTGAAATCATTTTCGAGATCTGTCTCAGGTTTCGTTTCATTTATGACTATTTATAAAGGACGCTCCTGGTATACGCTAGATGGTTTCTGACAGTGTTTTTTACGGCTAATAACATATTTAAACTAAATGAAGATCGTATGTGCCAGAATTAAGATATTCAACTTTCAAGGCTAAAATGAACAGTGTAATAATTGAAATCATTTTCGAGATCTGTCTCAGGTTTCGTTTCATTTATGACTATTTATAAAGGACGTTCCTGGTATACGCTAGATGGTTTCTGACAGTGTTTTATACGGATAATAACATATTTAAACTAAATGAAGATCGTATGTGCCAGAATTAAGATATTCAACTTTCAAGGCTAATATGAACAGTGTAATAATTGAAATCATTTTCGAGATCTGTCTCAGGTTTCGTTTCATTTATGACTATTTATAAAGGACGCTCCTGGTATACGCTAGATGGTTTCTGACAGTGTTTTTTACGGATAATAACATATTTAAACTAAATGAAGATCGTATGTGCCAGAATTAAGATATTCAACTTTCAAGGCTAAAATGAACAGTGTAATAATTGAAATCATTTTCGAGATCTGTCTCAGGTTTCGTTTCATTTATGACTATTTATAAAGGACGTTCCTGGTATACGCTAGATGGTTTCTGACAGTGTTTTATACGGGTAATAACATATTTAAACTAAATGAAGATCGTATGTGCCAGAATTAAGATATTCAACTTTCAAGGCTAAAATGAAGAGTGTAATAATTGAAATCATTTTCAAGATCTGTCTCAGGTTTCGTTTCATTTATGACTATTTATAAAGGACGCTCCTGGTATACGCTAGATGGTTTCTGACAGTGTTTTTTACGGATAATAACATATTTAAACTAAATGAAGATCGTATGTGCCAGAATTAAGATATTCAACTTTCAAGGCTAAAATGAACAGTGTAATAATTGAAATCATTTTCGAGATCTGTCTCAGGTTTCGTTTCATTTATGACTATTTATAAAGGACATTCCTGGTATACGCTAGATGGTTTCTGACAGTGTTTTATACGGATAATAACATATTTAAACTAAATGAAGATCGTATGTGCCAGAATTAAGATATTCAACTTTCAAGGCTAAAATGAACAGTGTAATAATTGAAATCATTTTCGAGATCTGTCTCAGGTTTCGTTTCATTTATGACTATTTATAAAGGACGTTCCTGGTATACGCTAGATGGTTTCTGACAGTGTTTTATACGGATAATAACATATTTAAACTAAATGAAGATCGTATGTGCCAGAATTAAGATATTCAACTTTCAAGGCTAAAATGAAGAGTGTAATAATTGAAATCATTTTCGAGATCTGTCTCAGGTTTCGTTTCATTTATGACTATTTATAAAGGACGTTCCTGGTATACGCTAGATGGTTTCTGACAGTGTTTTTTACGGCTAATAACATATTTAAACTAAATGAAGATCGTATGTGCCAGAATTAAGATATTCAACTTTCAAGGCTAAAATGAACAGTGTAATAATTGAAATCATTTTCGAGATCTGTCTCAGGTTTCGTTTCATTTATGACTATTTATAAAGGACGTTCCTGGTATACGCTAGATGGTTTCTGACAGTGTTTTATACGGATAATAACATATTTAAACTAAATGAAGATCGTATGTGCCAGAATTAAGATATTCAACTTTCAAGGCTAAAATGAAGAGTGTAATAATTGAAATCATTTTCGAGATCTGTCTCAGGTTTCGTTTCATTTATGACTATTTATAAAGGACGCTCCTGGTATACGCTAGATGGTTTCTGACAGTGTTTTTTACGGCTAATAACATATTTAAACTAAATGAAGATCGTATGTGCCAGAATTAAGATATTCAACTTTCAAGGCTAAAATGAACAGTGTAATAATTGAAATCATTTTCGAGATCTGTCTCAGGTTTCGTTTCATTTATGACTATTTATAAAGGACGTTCCTGGTATACGCTAGATGGTTTCTGACAGTGTTTTATACGGATAATAACATATTTAAACTAAATGAAGATCGTATGTGCCAGAATTAAGATATTCAACTTTCAAGGCTAATATGAACAGTGTAATAATTGAAATCATTTTCGAGATCTGTCTCAGGTTTCGTTTCATTTATGACTATTTATAAAGGACGCTCCTGGTATACGCTAGATGGTTTCTGACAGTGTTTTTTACGGATAATAACATATTTAAACTAAATGAAGATCGTATGTGCCAGAATTAAGATATTCAACTTTCAAGGCTAAAATGAACAGTGTAATAATTGAAATCATTTTCGAGATCTGTCTCAGGTTTCGTTTCATTTATGACTATTTATAAAGGACGTTCCTGGTATACGCTAGATGGTTTCTGACAGTGTTTTATACGGGTAATAACATATTTAAACTAAATGAAGATCGTATGTGCCAGAATTAAGATATTCAACTTTCAAGGCTAAAATGAAGAGTGTAATAATTGAAATCATTTTCAAGATCTGTCTCAGGTTTCGTTTCATTTATGACTATTTATAAAGGACGCTCCTGGTATACGCTAGATGGTTTCTGACAGTGTTTTTTACGGATAATAACATATTTAAACTAAATGAAGATCGTATGTGCCAGAATTAAGATATTCAACTTTCAAGGCTAAAATGAACAGTGTAATAATTGAAATCATTTTCGAGATCTGTCTCAGGTTTCGTTTCATTTATGACTATTTATAAAGGACATTCCTGGTATACGCTAGATGGTTTCTGACAGTGTTTTATACGGATAATAACATATTTAAACTAAATGAAGATCGTATGTGCCAGAATTAAGATATTCAACTTTCAAGGCTAAAATGAACAGTGTAATAATTGAAATCATTTTCGAGATCTGTCTCAGGTTTCGTTTCATTTATGACTATTTATAAAGGACGTTCCTGGTATACGCTAGATGGTTTCTGACAGTGTTTTATACGGATAATAACATATTTAAACTAAATGAAGATCGTATGTGCCAGAATTAAGATATTCAACTTTCAAGGCTAAAATGAAGAGTGTAATAATTGAAATCATTTTCGAGATCTGTCTCAGGTTTCGTTTCATTTATGACTATTTATAAAGGACGTTCCTGGTATACGCTAGATGGTTTCTGACAGTGTTTTTTACGGCTAATAACATATTTAAACTAAATGAAGATCGTATGTGCCAGAATTAAGATATTCAACTTTCAAGGCTAAAATGAACAGTGTAATAATTGAAATCATTTTCGAGATCTGTCTCAGGTTTCGTTTCATTTATGACTATTTATAAAGGACGTTCCTGGTATACGCTAGATGGTTTCTGACAGTGTTTTATACGGATAATAACATATTTAAACTAAATGAAGATCGTATGTGCCAGAATTAAGATATTCAACTTTCAAGGCTAAAATGAAGAGTGTAATAATTGAAATCATTTTCGAGATCTGTCTCAGGTTTCGTTTCATTTATGACTATTTATAAAGGACGCTCCTGGTATACGCTAGATGGTTTCTGACAGTGTTTTTTACGGCTAATAACATATTTAAACTAAATGAAGATCGTATGTGCCAGAATTAAGATATTCAACTTTCAAGGCTAAAATGAACAGTGTAATAATTGAAATCATTTTCGAGATCTGTCTCAGGTTTCGTTTCATTTATGACTATTTATAAAGGACGTTCCTGGTATACGCTAGATGGTTTCTGACAGTGTTTTATACGGATAATAACATATTTAAACTAAATGAAGATCGTATGTGCCAGAATTAAGATATTCAACTTTCAAGGCTAAAATGAACAGTGTAATAATTGAAATCATTTTCGAGATCTGTCTCAGATTTCGTTTCATTTATGACTATTTATAAAGGACGCTCCTGGTATACGCTAGATGGTTTCTGACAGTGTTTTTTACGGATAATAACATATTTAAACTAAATGAAGATCGTATGTGCCAGAATTAAGATATTCAACTTTCAAGGCTAAAATGAACAGTGTAATAATTGAAATCATTTTCGAGATCTGTCTCAGGTTTCGTTTCATTTATGACTATTTATAAAGGACGTTCCTGGTATACGCTAGATGGTTTCTGACAGTGTTTTATACGGGTAATAACATATTTAAACTAAATGAAGATCGTATGTGCCAGAATTAAGATATTCAACTTTCAAGGCTAAAATGAAGAGTGTAATAATTGAAATCATTTTCGAGATCTGTCTCAGGTTTCGTTTCATTTATGACTATTTATAAAGGACGTTCCTGGTATACGCTAGATGGTTTCTGACAGTGTTTTTTACGGCTAATAACATATTTAAACTAAATGAAGATCGTATGTGCCAGAATTAAGATATTCAACTTTCAAGGCTAAAATGAAGAGTGTAATAATTGAAATCATTTTCGAGATCTGTCTCAGGTTTCGTTTCATTTATGACTATTTATAAAGGACGTTCCTGGTATACGCTAGATGGTTTCTGACAGTGTTTTTTACGGATAATAACATATTTAAACTAAATGAAGATCGTATGTGCCAGAATTAAGATATTCAACTTTCAAGGCTAAAATGAAGAGTGTAATAATTGAAATCATTTTCGAGATCTGTCTCAGGTTTCGTTTCATTTATGACTATTTATAAAGGACGCTCCTGGTTATACGCTAGATGGTTTCTGACAGTGTTTTTTACGGATAATAACATATTTAAACTAAATGAAGATCGTATGTGCCAGAATTAAGATATTCAACTTTCAAGGCTAAAATGAACAGTGTAATAATTGAAATCATTTTCGAGATCTGTCTCAGGTTTCGTTTCATTTATGACTATTTATAAAGGACGTTCCTGGTATACGCTAGATGGTTTCTGACAGTGTTTTATACGGATAATAACATATTTAAACTAAATGAAGATCGTATGTGCCAGAATTAAGATATTCAACTTTCAAGGCTAAAATGAAGAGTGTAATAATTGAAATCATTTTCGAGATCTGTCTCAGGTTTCGTTTCATTTATGACTATTTATAAAGGACGTTCCTGGTATACGCTAGATGGTTTCTGACAGTGTTTTTTACGGCTAATAACATATTTAAACTAAATGAAGATCGTATGTGCCAGAATTAAGATATTCAACTTTCAAGGCTAAAATGAACAGTGTAATAATTGAAATCATTTTCGAGATCTGTCTCAGGTTTCGTTTCATTTATGACTATTTATAAAGGACGTTCCTGGTATACGCTAGATGGTTTTTGACAGTGTTTTATACGGATAATAACATATTTAAACTAAATGAAGATCGTATGTGCCAGAATTAAGATATTCAACTTTCAAGGCTAAAATGAAGAGTGTAATAATTGAAATCATTTTCGAGATCTGTCTCAGGTTTCGTTTCATTTATGACTATTTATAAAGGACGCTCCTGGTATACGCTAGATGGTTTCTGACAGTGTTTTTTACGGCTAATAACATATTTAAACTAAATGAAGATCGTATGTGCCAGAATTAAGATATTCAACTTTCAAGGCTAAAATGAACAGTGTAATAATTGAAATCATTTTCGAGATCTGTCTCAGGTTTCGTTTCATTTATGACTATTTATAAAGGACGTTCCTGGTATACGCTAGATGGTTTCTGACAGTGTTTTATACGGATAATAACATATTTAAACTAAATGAAGATCGTATGTGCCAGAATTAAGATATTCAACTTTCAAGGCTAAAATGAACAGTGTAATAATTGAAATCATTTTCGAGATCTGTCTCAGATTTCGTTTCATTTATGACTATTTATAAAGGACGCTCCTGGTATACGCTAGATGGTTTCTGACAGTGTTTTTTACGGATAATAACATATTTAAACTAAATGAAGATCGTATGTGCCAGAATTAAGATATTCAACTTTCAAGGCTAAAATGAACAGTGTAATAATTGAAATCATTTTCGAGATCTGTCTCAGGTTTCGTTTCATTTATGACTATTTATAAAGGACGTTCCTGGTATACGCTAGATGGTTTCTGACAGTGTTTTATACGGGTAATAACATATTTAAACTAAATGAAGATCGTATGTGCCAGAATTAAGATATTCAACTTTCAAGGCTAAAATGAAGAGTGTAATAATTGAAATCATTTTCGAGATCTGTCTCAGGTTTCGTTTCATTTATGACTATTTATAAAGGACGTTCCTGGTATATGCTAGATGGTTTCTGACAGTGTTTTTTACGGCTAATAACATATTTAAACTAAATGAAGATCGTATGTGCCAGAATTAAGATATTCAACTTTCAAGGCTAAAATGAAGAGTGTAATAATTGAAATCATTTTCGAGATCTGTCTCAGGTTTCGTTTCATTTATGACTATTTATAAAGGACGTTCCTGGTTATACGCTAGATGGTTTCTGACAGTGTTTTTTACGGATAATAACATATTTAAACTAAATGAAGATCGTATGTGCCAGAATTAAGATATTCAACTTTCAAGGCTAAAATGAAGAGTGTAATAATTGAAATCATTTTCGAGATCTGTCTCAGGTTTCGTTTCATTTATGACTATTTATAAAGGACGTTCCTGGTATATGCTAGATGGTTTCTGACAGTGTTTTTTACGGCTAATAACATATTTAAACTAAATGAAGATCGTATGTGCCAGAATTAAGATATTCAACTTTCAAGGCTAAAATGAAGAGTGTAATAATTGAAATCATTTTCGAGATCTGTCTCAGGTTTCGTTTCATTTATGACTATTTATAAAGGACGTTCCTGGTTATACGCTAGATGGTTTCTGACAGTGTTTTTTACGGATAATAACATATTTAAACTAAATGAAGATCGTATGTGCCAGAATTAAGATATTCAACTTTCAAGGCTAAAATGAACAGTGTAATAATTGAAATCATTTTCGAGATCTGTCTCAGGTTTCGTTTCATTTATGACTATTTATAAAGGACGTTCCTGGTATACGCTAGATGGTTTCTGACAGTGTTTTATACGGATAATAACATATTTAAACTAAATGAAGATCGTATGTGCCAGAATTAAGATATTCAACTTTCAAGGCTAAAATGAACAGTGTAATAATTGAAATCATTTTCGAGATCTGTCTCAGGTTTCGTTTCATTTATGACTATTTATAAAGGACGTTCCTGGTATACGCTAGATGGTTTCTGACAGTGTTTTTTACGGCTAATAACATATTTAAACTAAATGAAGATCGTATGTGCCAGAATTAAGATATTCAACTTTCAAGGCTAAAATGAACAGTGTAATAATTGAAATCATTTTCGAGATCTGTCTCAGGTTTCGTTTCATTTATGACTATTTATAAAGGACGTTCCTGGTATACGCTAGATGGTTTCTGACAGTGTTTTTTACGGATAATAACATATTTAAACTAAATGAAGATCGTATGTGCCAGAATTAAGATATTCAACTTTCAAGGCTAAAATGAAGAGTGTAATAATTGAAATCATTTTCGAGATCTGTCTCAGGTTTCGTTTCATTTATGACTATTTATAAAGGACGCTCCTGGTATACGCTAGATGGTTTCTGACAGTGTTTTTTACGGCTAATAACATATTTAAACTAAATGAAGATCGTATGTGCCAGAATTAAGATATTCAACTTTCAAGGCTAAAATGAACAGTGTAATAATTGAAATCATTTTCGAGATCTGTCTCAGGTTTCGTTTCATTTATGACTATTTATAAAGGACGTTCCTGGTATACGCTAGATGGTTTCTGACAGTGTTTTATACGGATAATAACATATTTAAACTAAATGAAGATCGTATGTGCCAGAATTAAGATATTCAACTTTCAAGGCTAAAATGAACAGTGTAATAATTGAAATCATTTTCGAGATCTGTCTCAGATTTCGTTTCATTTATGACTATTTATAAAGGACGCTCCTGGTATACGCTAGATGGTTTCTGACAGTGTTTTTTACGGATAATAACATATTTAAACTAAATGAAGATCGTATGTGCCAGAATTAAGATATTCAACTTTCAAGGCTAAAATGAACAGTGTAATAATTGAAATCATTTTCGAGATCTGTCTCAGGTTTCGTTTCATTTATGACTATTTATAAAGGACGTTCCTGGTATACGCTAGATGGTTTCTGACAGTGTTTTATACGGGTAATAACATATTTAAACTAAATGAAGATCGTATGTGCCAGAATTAAGATATTCAACTTTCAAGGCTAAAATGAAGAGTGTAATAATTGAAATCATTTTCGAGATCTGTCTCAGGTTTCGTTTCATTTATGACTATTTATAAAGGACGTTCCTGGTATATGCTAGATGGTTTCTGACAGTGTTTTTTACGGCTAATAACATATTTAAACTAAATGAAGATCGTATGTGCCAGAATTAAGATATTCAACTTTCAAGGCTAAAATGAAGAGTGTAATAATTGAAATCATTTTCGAGATCTGTCTCAGGTTTCGTTTCATTTATGACTATTTATAAAGGACGTTCCTGGTATACGCTAGATGGTTTCTGACAGTGTTTTTTACGGATAATAACATATTTAAACTAAATGAAGATCGTATGTGCCAGAATTAAGATATTCAACTTTCAAGGCTAAAATGAAGAGTGTAATAATTGTAATCATTTTCGAGATCTGTCTCAGGTTTCGTTTCATTTATGACTATTTATAAAGGACGCTCCTGGTTATACGCTAGATGGTTTCTGACAGTGTTTTTTACGGATAATAACATATTTAAACTAAATGAAGATCGTATGTGCCAGAATTAAGATATTCAACTTTCAAGGCTAAAATGAACAGTGTAATAATTGAAATCATTTTCGAGATCTGTCTCAGGTTTCGTTTCATTTATGACTATTTATAAAGGACGTTCCTGGTATACGCTAGATGGTTTCTGACAGTGTTTTATACGGATAATAACATATTTAAACTAAATGAAGATCGTATGTGCCAGAATTAAGATATTCAACTTTCAAGGCTAAAATGAACAGTGTAATAATTGAAATCATTTTCGAGATCTGTCTCAGGTTTCGTTTCATTTATGACTATTTATAAAGGACGTTCCTGGTATACGCTAGAAGGTTTCTGACAGTGTTTTATACGGATAATAACATATTTAAACTAAATGAAGATCGTATGTGCCAGAATTAAGATATTCAACTTTCAAGGCTAAAATGAAGAGTGTAATAATTGAAATCATTTTCGAGATCTGTCTCAGGTTTCGTTTCATTTATGACTATTTATAAAGGACGCTCCTGGTATACGCTAGATGGTTTCTGACAGTGTTTTTTACGGATAATAACATATTTAAACTAAATGAAGATCGTATGTGCCAGAATTAAGATATTCAACTTTCAAGGCTAAAATGAACAGTGTAATAATTGAAATCATTTTCGAGATCTGTCTCAGGTTTCGTTTCATTTATGACTATTTATAAAGGACGTTCCTGGTATACGCTAGATGGTTTCTGACAGTGTTTTATACGGGTAATAACATATTTAAACTAAATGAAGATCGTATGTGCCAGAATTAAGATATTCAACTTTCAAGGCTAAAATGAAGAGTGTAATAATTGAAATCATTTTCGAGATCTGTCTCAGGTTTCGTTTCATTTATGACTATTTATAAAGGACGCTCCTGGTATACGCTAGATGGTTTCTGACAGTGTTTTTTACGGATAATAACATATTTAAACTAAATGAAGATCGTATGTGCCAGAATTAAGATATTCAACTTTCAAGGCTAAAATGAACAGTGTAATAATTGAAATCATTTTCGAGATCTGTCTCAGGTTTCGTTTCATTTATGACTATTTATAAAGGACGTTCCTGGTATACGCTAGATGGTTTCTGACAGTGTTTTATACGGATAATAACATATTTAAACTAAATGAAGATCGTATGTGCCAGAATTAAGATATTCAACTTTCAAGGCTAAAATGAAGAGTGTAATAATTGAAATTATTTTCGAGATCTGTCTCAGGTTTCGTTTCATTTATGACTATTTATAAAGGACGCTCCTGGTATACGCTAGATGGTTTCTGACAGTGTTTTTTACGGCTAATAACATATTTAAACTAAATGAAGATCGTATGTGCCAGAATTAAGATATTCAACTTTCAAGGCTAAAATGAACAGTGTAATAATTGAAATCATTTTCGAGATCTGTCTCAGGTTTCGTTTCATTTATGACTATTTATAAAGGACGTTCCTGGTATACGCTAGATGGTTTCTGACAGTGTTTTATACGGATAATAACATATTTAAACTAAATGAAGATCGTATGTGCCAGAATTAAGATATTCAACTTTCAAGGCTAAAATGAACAGTGTAATAATTGAAATCATTTTCGAGATCTGTCTCAGATTTCGTTTCATTTATGACTATTTATAAAGGACGCTCCTGGTATACGCTAGATGGTTTCTGACAGTGTTTTTTACGGATAATAACATATTTAAACTAAATGAAGATCGTATGTGCCAGAATTAAGATATTCAACTTTCAAGGCTAAAATGAACAGTGTAATAATTGAAATCATTTTCGAGATCTGTCTCAGGTTTCGTTTCATTTATGACTATTTATAAAGGACGTTCCTGGTATACGCTAGATGGTTTCTGACAGTGTTTTATACGGGTAATAACATATTTAAACTAAATGAAGATCGTATGTGCCAGAATTAAGATATTCAACTTTCAAGGCTAAAATGAAGAGTGTAATAATTGAAATCATTTTCGAGATCTGTCTCAGGTTTCGTTTCATTTATGACTATTTATAAAGGACGTTCCTGGTATACGCTAGATGGTTTCTGACAGTGTTTTTTACGGCTAATAACATATTTAAACTAAATGAAGATCGTATGTGCCAGAATTAAGATATTCAACTTTCAAGGCTAAAATGAAGAGTGTAATAATTGAAATCATTTTCGAGATCTGTCTCAGGTTTCGTTTCATTTATGACTATTTATAAAGGACGTTCCTGGTATACGCTAGATGGTTTCTGACAGTGTTTTTTACGGCTAATAACATATTTAAACTAAATAAAGATCGTATGTGCCAGAATTAAGATATTCAACTTTCAAGGCTAAAATGAAGAGTGTAATAATTGAAATCATTTTCGAGATCTGTCTCAGGTTTCCTTTCATTTATGACTATTTATAAAGGACGTTCCTGGTATACGCTAGATGGTTTCTGACAGTGTTTTTTACGGCTAATAACATATTTAAACTAAATGAAGATCGTATGTGCCAGAATTAAGATATTCAACTTTCAAGGCTAAAATGAAGAGTGTAATAATTGAAATCATTTTCGAGATCTGTCTCAGGTTTCCTTTCATTTATGACTATTTATAAAGGACGTTCCTGGTATACGCTAGATGGTTTCTGACAGTATTTTATACGGATAATAACATATTTAAACTAAATGAAGATCGTATGTGCCAGAATTAAGATATTCAACTTTCAAGATTAAAATGAACAGTGTAATAATTGAAATCATTTTCGAGATCTGTCTCAGGTTTCGTTTCATTTATGACTATTTATAAAGGACGTTCCTGGTATACGCTAGATGGTTTCTGACAGTGTTTTATACGGATAATAACATATTTAAACTAAATGAAGATCGTATGTGCCAGAATTAAGATATTCAACTTTCAAGGCTAAAATGAAGAGTGTAATAATTGAAATCATTTTCGAGATCTGTCTCAGGTTTCCTTTCATTTATGACTATTTATAAAGGACGCTCCTGGTATACGCTAGATGGTTTCTGACAGTGTTTTTTACGGCTAATAACATATTTAAACTAAATGAAGATCGTATGTGCCAGAATTAAGATATTCAACTTTCAAGGCTAAAATGAAGAGTGTAATAATTGAAATCATTTTCGAGATCTGTCTCAGGTTTCCTTTCATTTATGACTATTTATAAAGGACGTTCCTGGTATACGCTAGATGGTTTCTGACAGTGTTTTATACGGATAATAACATATTTAAACTAAATGAAGATCGTATGTGCCAGAATTAAGATATTCAACTTTCAAGGCTAAAATGAAGAGTGTAATAATTGAAATCATTTTCGAGATCTGTCTCAGGTTTCCTTTCATTTATGACTATTTATAAAGGACGCTCCTGGTATACGCTAGATGGTTTCTGACAGTGTTTTTTACGGCTAATAACATATTTAAACTAAATGAAGATCGTATGTGCCAGAATTAAGATATTCAACTTTCAAGGCTAAAATGAAGAGTGTAATAATTGAAATCATTTTCGAGATCTGTCTCAGGTTTCCTTTCATTTATGACTATTTATAAAGGACGTTCCTGGTATACGCTAGATGGTTTCTGACAGTGTTTTATACGGATAATAACATATTTAAACTAAATGAAGATCGTATGTGCCAGAATTAAGATATTCAACTTTCAAGGCTAAAATGAAGAGTGTAATAATTGAAATCATTTTCGAGATCTGTCTCAGGTTTCGTTTCATTTATGACTATTTATAAAGGACGCTCCTGGTATACGCTAGATGGTTTCTGACAGTGTTTTTTACGGATAATAACATATTTAAACTAAATGAAGATCGTATGTGCCAGAATTAAGATATTCAACTTTCAAGGCTAAAATGAACAGTGTAATAATTGAAATCATTTTCGAGATCTGTCTCAGGTTTCGTTTCATTTATGACTATTTATAAAGGACGTTCCTGGTATACGCTAGATGGTTTCTGACAGTGTTTTATACGGGTAATAACATATTTAAACTAAATGAAGATCGTATGTGCCAGAATTAAGATATTCAACTTTCAAGGCTAAAATGAAGAGTGTAATAATTGAAATCATTTTCGAGATCTGTCTCAGGTTTCGTTTCATTTATGACTATTTATAAAGGACGCTCCTGGTATACGCTAGATGGTTTCTGACAGTGTTTTTTACGGATAATAACATATTTAAACTAAATGAAGATCGTATGTGCCAGAATTAAGATATTCAACTTTCAAGGCTAAAATGAACAGTGTAATAATTGAAATCATTTTCGAGATCTGTCTCAGGTTTCGTTTCATTTATGACTATTTATAAAGGACGTTCCTGGTATACGCTAGAAGGTTTCTGACAGTGTTTTATACGGATAATAACATATTTAAACTAAATGAAGATCGTATGTGCCAGAATTAAGATATTCAACTTTCAAGGCTAAAATGAAGAGTGTAATAATTGAAATCATTTTCGAGATCTGTCTCAGGTTTCGTTTCATTTATGACTATTTATAAAGGACGCTCCTGGTATACGCTAGATGGTTTCTGACAGTGTTTTTTACGGATAATAACATATTTAAACTAAATGAAGATCGTATGTGCCAGAATTAAGATATTCAACTTTCAAGGCTAAAATGAACAGTGTAATAATTGAAATCATTTTCGAGATCTGTCTCAGGTTTCGTTTCATTTATGACTATTTATAAAGGACGTTCCTGGTATACGCTAGATGGTTTCTGACAGTGTTTTATACGGGTAATAACATATTTAAACTAAATGAAGATCGTATGTCCCAGAATTAAGATATTCAACTTTCAAGGCTAAAATGAAGAGTGTAATAATTGAAATCATTTTCGAGATCTGTCTCAGGTTTCGTTTCATTTATGACTATTTATAAAGGACGCTCCTGGTATACGCTAGATGGTTTCTGACAGTGTTTTTTACGGATAATAACATATTTAAACTAAATGAAGATCGTATGTGCCAGAATTAAGATATTCAACTTTCAAGGCTAAAATGAACAGTGTAATAATTGAAATCATTTTCGAGATCTGTCTCAGGTTTCGTTTCATTTATGACTATTTATAAAGGACGTTCCTGGTATACGCTAGATGGTTTCTGACAGTGTTTTATACGGATAATAACATATTTAAACTAAATGAAGATCGTATGTGCCAGAATTAAGATATTCAACTTTCAAGGCTAAAATGAAGAGTGTAATAATTGAAATTATTTTCGAGATCTGTCTCAGGTTTCGTTTCATTTATGACTATTTATAAAGGACGCTCCTGGTATACGCTAGATGGTTTCTGACAGTGTTTTTTACGGCTAATAACATATTTAAACTAAATGAAGATCGTATGTGCCAGAATTAAGATATTCAACTTTCAAGGCTAAAATGAACAGTGTAATAATTGAAATCATTTTCGAGATCTGTCTCAGGTTTCGTTTCATTTATGACTATTTATAAAGGACGTTCCTGGTATACGCTAGATGGTTTCTGACAGTGTTTTATACGGATAATAACATATTTAAACTAAATGAAGATCGTATGTGCCAGAATTAAGATATTCAACTTTCAAGGCTAAAATGAACAGTGTAATAATTGAAATCATTTTCGAGATCTGTCTCAGATTTCGTTTCATTTATGACTATTTATAAAGGACGCTCCTGGTATACGCTAGATGGTTTCTGACAGTGTTTTTTACGGATAATAACATATTTAAACTAAATGAAGATCGTATGTGCCAGAATTAAGATATTCAACTTTCAAGGCTAAAATGAACAGTGTAATAATTGAAATCATTTTCGAGATCTGTCTCAGGTTTCGTTTCATTTATGACTATTTATAAAGGACGTTCCTGGTATACGCTAGATGGTTTCTGACAGTGTTTTATACGGGTAATAACATATTTAAACTAAATGAAGATCGTATGTGCCAGAATTAAGATATTCAACTTTCAAGGCTAAAATGAAGAGTGTAATAATTGAAATCATTTTCGAGATCTGTCTCAGGTTTCGTTTCATTTATGACTATTTATAAAGGACGTTCCTGGTATACGCTAGATGGTTTCTGACAGTGTTTTTTACGGCTAATAACATATTTAAACTAAATGAAGATCGTATGTGCCAGAATTAAGATATTCAACTTTCAAGGCTAAAATGAAGAGTGTAATAATTGAAATCATTTTCGAGATCTGTCTCAGGTTTCGTTTCATTTATGACTATTTATAAAGGACGTTCCTGGTATACGCTAGATGGTTTCTGACAGTGTTTTTTACGGCTAATAACATATTTAAACTAAATAAAGATCGTATGTGCCAGAATTAAGATATTCAACTTTCAAGGCTAAAATGAAGAGTGTAATAATTGAAATCATTTTCGAGATCTGTCTCAGGTTTCCTTTCATTTATGACTATTTATAAAGGACGTTCCTGGTATACGCTAGATGGTTTCTGACAGTGTTTTTTACGGCTAATAACATATTTAAACTAAATGAAGATCGTATGTGCCAGAATTAAGATATTCAACTTTCAAGGCTAAAATGAAGAGTGTAATAATTGAAATCATTTTCGAGATCTGTCTCAGGTTTCCTTTCATTTATGACTATTTATAAAGGACGTTCCTGGTATACGCTAGATGGTTTCTGACAGTATTTTATACGGATAATAACATATTTAAACTAAATGAAGATCGTATGTGCCAGAATTAAGATATTCAACTTTCAAGATTAAAATGAACAGTGTAATAATTGAAATCATTTTCGAGATCTGTCTCAGGTTTCGTTTCATTTATGACTATTTATAAAGGACGTTCCTGGTATACGCTAGATGGTTTCTGACAGTGTTTTATACGGATAATAACATATTTAAACTAAATGAAGATCGTATGTGCCAGAATTAAGATATTCAACTTTCAAGGCTAAAATGAAGAGTGTAATAATTGAAATCATTTTCGAGATCTGTCTCAGGTTTCCTTTCATTTATGACTATTTATAAAAGACGCTCCTGGTATACGCTAGATGGTTTCTGACAGTGTTTTTTACGGCTAATAACATATTTAAACTAAATGAAGATCGTATGTGCCAGAATTAAGATATTCAACTTTCAAGGCTAAAATGAAGAGTGTAATAATTGAAATCATTTTCGAGATCTGTCTCAGGTTTCCTTTCATTTATGACTATTTATAAAGGACGTTCCTGGTATACGCTAGATGGTTTCTGACAGTGTTTTATACGGATAATAACATATTTAAACTAAATGAAGATCGTATGTGCCAGAATTAAGATATTCAACTTTCAAGGCTAAAATGAAGAGTGTAATAATTGAAATCATTTTCGAGATCTGTCTCAGGTTTCCTTTCATTTATGACTATTTATAAAGGACGCTCCTGGTATACGCTAGATGGTTTCTGACAGTGTTTTTTACGGCTAATAACATATTTAAACTAAATGAAGATCGTATGTGCCAGAATTAAGATATTCAACTTTCAAGGCTAAAATGAAGAGTGTAATAATTGAAATCATTTTCGAGATCTGTCTCAGGTTTCCTTTCATTTATGACTATTTATAAAGGACGTTCCTGGTATACGCTAGATGGTTTCTGACAGTGTTTTATACGGATAATAACATATTTAAACTAAATGAAGATCGTATGTGCCAGAATTAAGATATTCAACTTTCAAGGCTAAAATGAAGAGTGTAATAATTGAAATCATTTTCGAGATCTGTCTCAGGTTTCGTTTCATTTATGACTATTTATAAAGGACGCTCCTGGTATACGCTAGATGGTTTCTGACAGTGTTTTTTACGGATAATAACATATTTAAACTAAATGAAGATCGTATGTGCCAGAATTAAGATATTCAACTTTCAAGGCTAAAATGAACAGTGTAATAATTGAAATCATTTTCGAGATCTGTCTCAGGTTTCGTTTCATTTATGACTATTTATAAAGGACGTTCCTGGTATACGCTAGATGGTTTCTGACAGTGTTTTATACGGGTAATAACATATTTAAACTAAATGAAGATCGTATGTGCCAGAATTAAGATATTCAACTTTCAAGGCTAAAATGAAGAGTGTAATAATTGAAATCATTTTCGAGATCTGTCTCAGGTTTCGTTTCATTTATGACTATTTATAAAGGACGCTCCTGGTATACGCTAGATGGTTTCTGACAGTGTTTTTTACGGATAATAACATATTTAAACTAAATGAAGATCGTATGTGCCAGAATTAAGATATTCAACTTTCAAGGCTAAAATGAACAGTGTAATAATTGAAATCATTTTCGAGATCTGTCTCAGGTTTCGTTTCATTTATGACTATTTATAAAGGACGTTCCTGGTATACGCTAGATGGTTTCTGACAGTGTTTTATACGGATAATAACATATTTAAACTAAATGAAGATCGTATGTGCCAGAATTAAGATATTCAACTTTCAAGGCTAAAATGAAGAGTGTAATAATTGAAATTATTTTCGAGATCTGTCTCAGGTTTCGTTTCATTTATGACTATTTATAAAGGACGCTCCTGGTATACGCTAGATGGTTTCTGACAGTGTTTTTTACGGCTAATAACATATTTAAACTAAATGAAGATCGTATGTGCCAGAATTAAGATATTCAACTTTCAAGGCTAAAATGAACAGTGTAATAATTGAAATCATTTTCGAGATCTGTCTCAGGTTTCGTTTCATTTATGACTATTTATAAAGGACGTTCCTGGTATACGCTAGATGGTTTCTGACAGTGTTTTATACGGATAATAACATATTTAAACTAAATGAAGATCGTATGTGCCAGAATTAAGATATTCAACTTTCAAGGCTAAAATGAACAGTGTAATAATTGAAATCATTTTCGAGATCTGTCTCAGATTTCGTTTCATTTATGACTATTTATAAAGGACGCTCCTGGTATACGCTAGATGGTTTCTGACAGTGTTTTTTACGGATAATAACATATTTAAACTAAATGAAGATCGTATGTGCCAGAATTAAGATATTCAACTTTCAAGGCTAAAATGAACAGTGTAATAATTGAAATCATTTTCGAGATCTGTCTCAGGTTTCGTTTCATTTATGACTATTTATAAAGGACGTTCCTGGTATACGCTAGATGGTTTCTGACAGTGTTTTATACGGGTAATAACATATTTAAACTAAATGAAGATCGTATGTGCCAGAATTAAGATATTCAACTTTCAAGGCTAAAATGAAGAGTGTAATAATTGAAATCATTTTCGAGATCTGTCTCAGGTTTCGTTTCATTTATGACTATTTATAAAGGACGTTCCTGGTATACGCTAGATGGTTTCTGACAGTGTTTTTTACGGCTAATAACATATTTAAACTAAATGAAGATCGTATGTGCCAGAATTAAGATATTCAACTTTCAAGGCTAAAATGAAGAGTGTAATAATTGAAATCATTTTCGAGATCTGTCTCAGGTTTCCTTTCATTTATGACTATTTATAAAGGACGTTCCTGGTATACGCTAGATGGTTTCTGACAGTGTTTTTTACGGCTAATAACATATTTAAACTAAATAAAGATCGTATGTGCCAGAATTAAGATATTCAACTTTCAAGGCTAAAATGAAGAGTGTAATAATTGAAATCATTTTCGAGATCTGTCTCAGGTTTCCTTTCATTTATGACTATTTATAAAGGACGTTCCTGGTATACGCTAGATGGTTTCTGACAGTGTTTTTTACGGCTAATAACATATTTAAACTAAATGAAGATCGTATGTGCCAGAATTAAGATATTCAACTTTCAAGGCTAAAATGAAGAGTGTAATAATTGAAATCATTTTCGAGATCTGTCTCAGGTTTCCTTTCATTTATGACTATTTATAAAGGACGTTCCTGGTATACGCTAGATGGTTTCTGACAGTATTTTATACGGATAATAACATATTTAAACTAAATGAAGATCGTATGTGCCAGAATTAAGATATTCAACTTTCAAGATTAAAATGAACAGTGTAATAATTGAAATCATTTTCGAGATCTGTCTCAGGTTTCGTTTCATTTATGACTATTTATAAAGGACGTTCCTGGTATACGCTAGATGGTTTCTGACAGTGTTTTATACGGATAATAACATATTTAAACTAAATGAAGATCGTATGTGCCAGAATTAAGATATTCAACTTTCAAGGCTAAAATGAAGAGTGTAATAATTGAAATCATTTTCGAGATCTGTCTCAGGTTTCCTTTCATTTATGACTATTTATAAAGGACGCTCCTGGTATACGCTAGATGGTTTCTGACAGTGTTTTTTACGGCTAATAACATATTTAAACTAAATGAAGATCGTATGTGCCAGAATTAAGATATTCAACTTTCAAGGCTAAAATGAAGAGTG
The DNA here is from genome assembly GCF_054372755.1 of Phalangium opilio. Taxonomy (NCBI): domain Eukaryota; kingdom Metazoa; phylum Arthropoda; class Arachnida; order Opiliones; family Phalangiidae; genus Phalangium; species Phalangium opilio. The sequence continues at coordinate 1,104,696 of NW_028324255.1, forward strand.
TAATAATTGAAATCATTTTCGAGATCTGTCTCAGGTTTCCTTTCATTTATGACTATTTATAAAGGACGTTCCTGGTATACGCTAGATGGTTTCTGACAGTGTTTTATACGGATAATAACATATTTAAACTAAATGAAGATCGTATGTGCCAGAATTAAGATATTCAACTTTCAAGGCTAAAATGAAGAGTGTAATAATTGAAATCATTTTCGAGATCTGTCTCAGGTTTCGTTTCATTTATGACTATTTATAAAGGACGCTCCTGGTATACGCTAGATGGTTTCTGACAGTGTTTTTTACGGCTAATAACATATTTAAACTAAATGAAGATCGTATGTGCCAGAATTAAGATATTCAACTTTCAAGGCTAAAATGAACAGTGTAATAATTGAAATCATTTTCGAGATCTGTCTCAGGTTTCGTTTCATTTATGACTATTTATAAAGGACGTTCCTGGTATACGCTAGATGGTTTCTGACAGTGTTTTATACGGATAATAACATATTTAAACTAAATGAAGATCGTATGTGCCAGAATTAAGATATTCAACTTTCAAGGCTAAAATGAACAGTGTAATAATTGAAATCATTTTCGAGATCTGTCTCAGGTTTCGTTTCATTTATGACTATTTATAAAGGACGTTCCTGGTATACGCTAGATGGTTTCTGACAGTGTTTTATACGGATAATAACATATTTAAACTAAATGAAGATCGTATGTGCCAGAATTAAGATATTCAACTTTCAAGGCTAAAATGAACAGTGTAATAATTGAAATCATTTTCGAGATCTGTCTCAGGTTTCGTTTCATTTATGACTATTTATAAAGGACGTTCCTGGTATACGCTAGATGGTTTCTGACAGTGTTTTATACGGATAATAACATATTTAAACTAAATGAAGATCGTATGTGCCAGAATTAAGATATTCAACTTTCAAGGCTAAAATGAAGAGTGTAATAATTGAAATCATTTTCGAGATCTGTCTCAGGTTTCGTTTCATTTATGACTATTTATAAAGGACGCTCCTGGTTATACGCTAGATGGTTTCTGACAGTGTTTTTTACGGATAATAACATATTTAAACTAAATGAAGATCGTATGTGCCAGAATTAAGATATTCAACTTTCAAGGCTAAAATGAACAGTGTAATAATTGAAATCATTTTCGAGATCTGTCTCAGGTTTCGTTTCATTTATGACTATTTATAAAGGACGTTCCTGGTATACGCTAGATGGTTTCTGACAGTGTTTTATACGGATAATAACATATTTAAACTAAATGAAGATCGTATGTGCCAGAATTAAGATATTCAACTTTCAAGGCTAAAATGAAGAGTGTAATAATTGAAATCATTTTCGAGATCTGTCTCAGGTTTCGTTTCATTTATGACTATTTATAAAGGACGCTCCTGGTTATACGCTAGATGGTTTCTGACAGTGTTTTTTACGGATAATAACATATTTAAACTAAATGAAGATCGTATGTGCCAGAATTAAGATATTCAACTTTCAAGGCTAAAATGAACAGTGTAATAATTGAAATCATTTTCGAGATCTGTCTCAGGTTTCGTTTCATTTATGACTATTTATAAAGGACGTTCCTGGTATACGCTAGATGGTTTCTGACAGTGTTTTATACGGATAATAACATATTTAAACTAAATGAAGATCGTATGTGCCAGAATTAAGATATTCAACTTTCAAGGCTAAAATGAAGAGTGTAATAATTGAAATCATTTTCGAGATCTGTCTCAGGTTTCGTTTCATTTATGACTATTTATAAAGGACGCTCCTGGTATACGCTAGATGGTTTCTGACAGTGTTTTTTACGGCTAATAACATATTTAAACTAAATGAAGATCGTATGTGCCAGAATTAAGATATTCAACTTTCAAGGCTAAAATGAACAGTGTAATAATTGAAATCATTTTCGAGATCTGTCTCAGGTTTAGTTTCATTTATGACTATTTATAAAGGACGTTCCTGGTATACGCTAGATGGTTTCTGACAGTGTTTTATACGGATAATAACATATTTAAACTAAATGAAGATCGTATGTGCCAGAATTAAGATATTCAACTTTCAAGGCTAAAATGAACAGTGTAATAATTGAAATCATTTTCGAGATCTGTCTCAGGTTTCGTTTCATTTATGACTATTTATAAAGGACGTTCCTGGTATACGCTAGATGGTTTCTGACAGTGTTTTTTACGGCTAATAACATATTTAAACTAAATGAAGATCGTATGTGCCAGAATTAAGATATTCAACTTTCAAGGCTAAAATGAAGAGTGTAATAATTGAAATCATTTTCGAGATCTGTCTCAGGTTTCCTTTCATTTATGACTATTTATAAAGGACGTTCCTGGTATACGCTAGATGGTTTCTGACAGTGTTTTATACGGATAATAACATATTTAAACTAAATGAAGATCGTATGTGCCAGAATTAAGATATTCAACTTTCAAGGCTAAAATGAAGAGTGTAATAATTGAAATCATTTTCGAGATCTGTCTCAGGTTTCGTTTCATTTATGACTATTTATAAAGGACGCTCCTGGTATACGCTAGATGGTTTCTGACAGTGTTTTTTACGGCTAATAACATATTTAAACTAAATGAAGATCGTATGTGCCAGAATTAAGATATTCAACTTTCAAGGCTAAAATGAAGAGTGTAATAATTGAAATCATTTTCGAGATCTGTCTCAGGTTTCCTTTCATTTATGACTATTTATAAAGGACGTTCCTGGTATACGCTAGATGGTTTCTGACAGTGTTTTATACGGATAATAACATATTTAAACTAAATGAAGATCGTATGTGCCAGAATTAAGATATTCAACTTTCAAGGCTAAAATGAAGAGTGTAATAATTGAAATCATTTTCGAGATCTGTCTCAGGTTTCGTTTCATTTATGACTATTTATAAAGGACGCTCCTGGTATACGCTAGATGGTTTCTGACAGTGTTTTTTACGGCTAATAACATATTTAAACTAAATGAAGATCGTATGTGCCAGAATTAAGATATTCAACTTTCAAGGCTAAAATGAACAGTGTAATAATTGAAATCATTTTCGAGATCTGTCTCAGGTTTCGTTTCATTTATGACTATTTATAAAGGACGTTCCTGGTATACGCTAGATGGTTTCTGACAGTGTTTTATACGGATAATAACATATTTAAACTAAATGAAGATCGTATGTGCCAGAATTAAGATATTCAACTTTCAAGGCTAAAATGAACAGTGTAATAATTGAAATCATTTTCGAGATCTGTCTCAGGTTTCGTTTCATTTATGACTATTTATAAAGGACGTTCCTGGTATACGCTAGATGGTTTCTGACAGTGTTTTATACGGATAATAACATATTTAAACTAAATGAAGATCGTATGTGCCAGAATTAAGATATTCAACTTCCAAGGCTAAAATGAACAGTGTAATAATTGAAATCATTTTCGAGATCTGTCTCAGGTTTCGTTTCATTTATGACTATTTATAAAGGACGTTCCTGGTATACGCTAGATGGTTTCTGACAGTGTTTTATACGGATAATAACATATTTAAACTAAATGAAGATCGTATGTGCCAGAATTAAGATATTCAACTTTCAAGGCTAAAATGAAGAGTGTAATAATTGAAATCATTTTCGAGATCTGTCTCAGGTTTCGTTTCATTTATGACTATTTATAAAGGACGCTCCTGGTTATACGCTAGATGGTTTCTGACAGTGTTTTTTACGGATAATAACATATTTAAACTAAATGAAGATCGTATGTGCCAGAATTAAGATATTCAACTTTCAAGGCTAAAATGAACAGTGTAATAATTGAAATCATTTTCGAGATCTGTCTCAGGTTTCGTTTCATTTATGACTATTTATAAAGGACGTTCCTGGTATACGCTAGATGGTTTCTGACAGTGTTTTATACGGATAATAACATATTTAAACTAAATGAAGATCGTATGTGCCAGAATTAAGATATTCAACTTTCAAGGCTAAAATGAAGAGTGTAATAATTGAAATCATTTTCGAGATCTGTCTCAGGTTTCGTTTCATTTATGACTATTTATAAAGGACGCTCCTGGTTATACGCTAGATGGTTTCTGACAGTGTTTTTTACGGATAATAACATATTTAAACTAAATGAAGATCGTATGTGCCAGAATTAAGATATTCAACTTTCAAGGCTAAAATGAACAGTGTAATAATTGAAATCATTTTCGAGATCTGTCTCAGGTTTCGTTTCATTTATGACTATTTATAAAGGACGTTCCTGGTATACGCTAGATGGTTTCTGACAGTGTTTTATACGGATAATAACATATTTAAACTAAATGAAGATCGTATGTGCCAGAATTAAGATATTCAACTTTCAAGGCTAAAATGAAGAGTGTAATAATTGAAATCATTTTCGAGATCTGTCTCAGGTTTCGTTTCATTTATGACTATTTATAAAGGACGCTCCTGGTATACGCTAGATGGTTTCTGACAGTGTTTTTTACGGCTAATAACATATTTAAACTAAATGAAGATCGTATGTGCCAGAATTAAGATATTCAACTTTCAAGGCTAAAATGAACAGTGTAATAATTGAAATCATTTTCGAGATCTGTCTCAGGTTTAGTTTCATTTATGACTATTTATAAAGGACGTTCCTGGTATACGCTAGATGGTTTCTGACAGTGTTTTATACGGATAATAACATATTTAAACTAAATGAAGATCGTATGTGCCAGAATTAAGATATTCAACTTTCAAGGCTAAAATGAACAGTGTAATAATTGAAATCATTTTCGAGATCTGTCTCAGGTTTCGTTTCATTTATGACTATTTATAAAGGACGTTCCTGGTATACGCTAGATGGTTTCTGACAGTGTTTTTTACGGCTAATAACATATTTAAACTAAATGAAGATCGTATGTGCCAGAATTAAGATATTCAACTTTCAAGGCTAAAATGAAGAGTGTAATAATTGAAATCATTTTCGAGATCTGTCTCAGGTTTCCTTTCATTTATGACTATTTATAAAGGACGTTCCTGGTATACGCTAGATGGTTTCTGACAGTGTTTTATACGGATAATAACATATTTAAACTAAATGAAGATCGTATGTGCCAGAATTAAGATATTCAACTTTCAAGGCTAAAATGAAGAGTGTAATAATTGAAATCATTTTCGAGATCTGTCTCAGGTTTCGTTTCATTTATGACTATTTATAAAGGACGCTCCTGGTATACGCTAGATGGTTTCTGACAGTGTTTTTTACGGCTAATAACATATTTAAACTAAATGAAGATCGTATGTGCCAGAATTAAGATATTCAACTTTCAAGGCTAAAATGAAGAGTGTAATAATTGAAATCATTTTCGAGATCTGTCTCAGGTTTCCTTTCATTTATGACTATTTATAAAGGACGTTCCTGGTATACGCTAGATGGTTTCTGACAGTGTTTTATACGGATAATAACATATTTAAACTAAATGAAGATCGTATGTGCCAGAATTAAGATATTCAACTTTCAAGGCTAAAATGAAGAGTGTAATAATTGAAATCATTTTCGAGATCTGTCTCAGGTTTCGTTTCATTTATGACTATTTATAAAGGACGCTCCTGGTATACGCTAGATGGTTTCTGACAGTGTTTTTTACGGCTAATAACATATTTAAACTAAATGAAGATCGTATGTGCCAGAATTAAGATATTCAACTTTCAAGGCTAAAATGAACAGTGTAATAATTGAAATCATTTTCGAGATCTGTCTCAGGTTTCGTTTCATTTATGACTATTTATAAAGGACGTTCCTGGTATACGCTAGATGGTTTCTGACAGTGTTTTATACGGATAATAACATATTTAAACTAAATGAAGATCGTATGTGCCAGAATTAAGATATTCAACTTTCAAGGCTAAAATGAAGAGTGTAATAATTGAAATCATTTTCGAGATCTGTCTCAGGTTTCGTTTCATTTATGACTATTTATAAAGGACGCTCCTGGTATACGCTAGATGGTTTCTGACAGTGTTTTTTACGGCTAATAACATATTTAAACTAAATGAAGATCGTATGTGCCAGAATTAAGATATTCAACTTTCAAGGCTAAAATGAAGAGTGTAATAATTGAAATCATTTTCGAGATCTGTCTCAGGTTTCCTTTCATTTATGACTATTTATAAAGGACGTTCCTGGTATACGCTAGATGGTTTCTGACAGTGTTTTATACGGATAATAACATATTTAAACTAAATGAAGATCGTATGTGCCAGAATTAAGATATTCAACTTTCAAGGCTAAAATGAAGAGTGTAATAATTGAAATCATTTTCGAGATCTGTCTCAGGTTTCGTTTCATTTATGACTATTTATAAAGGACGCTCCTGGTATACGCTAGATGGTTTCTGACAGTGTTTTTTACGGCTAATAACATATTTAAACTAAATGAAGATCGTATGTGCCAGAATTAAGATATTCAACTTTCAAGGCTAAAATGAACAGTGTAATAATTGAAATCATTTTCGAGATCTGTCTCAGGTTTCGTTTCATTTATGACTATTTATAAAGGACGTTCCTGGTATACGCTAGATGGTTTCTGACAGTGTTTTATACGGATAATAACATATTTAAACTAAATGAAGATCGTATGTGCCAGAATTAAGATATTCAACTTTCAAGGCTAAAATGAACAGTGTAATAATTGAAATCATTTTCGAGATCTGTCTCAGGTTTCGTTTCATTTATGACTATTTATAAAGGACGTTCCTGGTATACGCTAGATGGTTTCTGACAGTGTTTTTTACGGCTAATAACATATTTAAACTAAATGAAGATCGTATGTGCCAGAATTAAGATATTCAACTTTCAAGGCTAAAATGAAGAGTGTAATAATTGAAATCATTTTCGAGATCTGTCTCAGGTTTCCTTTCATTTATGACTATTTATAAAGGACGTTCCTGGTATACGCTAGATGGTTTCTGACAGTGTTTTATACGGATAATAACATATTTAAACTAAATGAAGATCGTATGTGCCAGAATTAAGATATTCAACTTTCAAGGCTAAAAGGAAGAGTGTAATAATTGAAATCATTTTCGAGATCTGTCTCAGGTTTCGTTTCATTTATGACTATTTATAAAGGACGCTCCTGGTATACGCTAGATGGTTTCTGACAGTGTTTTTTACGGCTAATAACATATTTAAACTAAATGAAGATCGTATGTGCCAGAATTAAGATATTCAACTTTCAAGGCTAAAATGAAGAGTGTAATAATTGAAATCATTTTCGAGATCTGTCTCAGGTTTCCTTTCATTTATGACTATTTATAAAGGACGTTCCTGGTATACGCTAGATGGTTTCTGACAGTGTTTTATACGGATAATAACATATTTAAACTAAATGAAGATCGTATGTGCCAGAATTAAGATATTCAACTTTCAAGGCTAAAATGAAGAGTGTAATAATTGAAATCATTTTCGAGATCTGTCTCAGGTTTCGTTTCATTTATGACTATTTATAAAGGACGCTCCTGGTATACGCTAGATGGTTTCTGACAGTGTTTTTTACGGCTAATAACATATTTAAACTAAATGAAGATCGTATGTGCCAGAATTAAGATATTCAACTTTCAAGGCTAAAATGAAGAGTGTAATAATTGAAATCATTTTCGAGATCTGTCTCAGGTTTCCTTTCATTTATGACTATTTATAAAGGACGTTCCTGGTATACGCTAGATGGTTTCTGACAGTGTTTTATACGGATAATAACATATTTAAACTAAATGAAGATCGTATGTGCCAGAATTAAGATATTCAACTTTCAAGGCTAAAATGAAGAGTGTAATAATTGAAATCATTTTCGAGATCTGTCTCAGGTTTCGTTTCATTTATGACTATTTATAAAGGACGCTCCTGGTATACGCTAGATGGTTTCTGACAGTGTTTTTTACGGCTAATAACATATTTAAACTAAATGAAGATCGTATGTGCCAGAATTAAGATATTCAACTTTCAAGGCTAAAATGAACAGTGTAATAATTGAAATCATTTTCGAGATCTGTCTCAGGTTTCCTTTCATTTATGACTATTTATAAAGGACGTTCCTGGTATACGCTAGATGGTTTCTGACAGTGTTTTATACGGATAATAACATATTTAAACTAAATGAAGATCGTATGTGCCAGAATTAAGATATTCAACTTTCAAGGCTAAAAGGAAGAGTGTAATAATTGAAATCATTTTCGAGATCTGTCTCAGGTTTCGTTTCATTTATGACTATTTATAAAGGACGCTCCTGGTATACGCTAGATGGTTTCTGACAGTGTTTTTTACGGCTAATAACATATTTAAACTAAATGAAGATCGTATGTGCCAGAATTAAGATATTCAACTTTCAAGGCTAAAATGAAGAGTGTAATAATTGAAATCATTTTCGAGATCTGTCTCAGGTTTCCTTTCATTTATGACTATTTATAAAGGACGTTCCTGGTATACGCTAGATGGTTTCTGACAGTGTTTTATACGGATAATAACATATTTAAACTAAATGAAGATCGTATGTGCCAGAATTAAGATATTCAACTTTCAAGGCTAAAATGAAGAGTGTAATAATTGAAATCATTTTCGAGATCTGTCTCAGGTTTCGTTTCATTTATGACTATTTATAAAGGACGCTCCTGGTATACGCTAGATGGTTTCTGACAGTGTTTTTTACGGCTAATAACATATTTAAACTAAATGAAGATCGTATGTGCCAGAATTAAGATATTCAACTTTCAAGGCTAAAATGAACAGTGTAATAATTGAAATCATTTTCGAGATCTGTCTCAGGTTTCGTTTCATTTATGACTATTTATAAAGGACGTTCCTGGTATACGCTAGATGGTTTCTGACAGTGTTTTATACGGATAATAACATATTTAAACTAAATGAAGATCGTATGTGCCAGAATTAAGATATTCAACTTTCAAGGCTAAAATGAACAGTGTAATAATTGAAATCATTTTCGAGATCTGTCTCAGGTTTCGTTTCATTTATGACTATTTATAAAGGACGTTCCTGGTATACGCTAGATGGTTTCTGACAGTGTTTTTTACGGCTAATAACATATTTAAACTAAATGAAGATCGTATGTGCCAGAATTAAGATATTCAACTTTCAAGGCTAAAATGAACAGTGTAATAATTGAAATCATTTTCGAGATCTGTCTCAGGTTTCGTTTCATTTATGACTATTTATAAAGGACGTTCCTGGTATACGCTAGATGGTTTCTGACAGTGTTTTATACGGATAATAACATATTTAAACTAAATGAAGATCGTATGTGCCAGAATTAAGATATTCAACTTTCAAGGCTAAAATGAACAGTGTAATAATTGAAATCATTTTCGAGATCTGTCTCAGGTTTCGTTTCATTTATGACTATTTATAAAGGACGTTCCTGGTATACGCTAGATGGTTTCTGACAGTGTTTTTTACGGCTAATAACATATTTAAACTAAATGAAGATCGTATGTGCCAGAATTAAGATATTCAACTTTCAAGGCTAAAATGAAGAGTGTAATAATTGAAATCATTTTCGAGATCTGTCTCAGGTTTCCTTTCATTTATGACTATTTATAAAGGACGTTCCTGGTATACGCTAGATGGTTTCTGACAGTGTTTTATACGGATAATAACATATTTAAACTAAATGAAGATCGTATGTGCCAGAATTAAGATATTCAACTTTCAAGGCTAAAATGAAGAGTGTAATAATTGAAATCATTTTCGATATCTGTCTCAGGTTTCGTTTCATTTATGACTATTTATAAAGGACGCTCCTGGTATACGCTAGATGGTTTCTGACAGTGTTTTTTACGGCTAATAACATATTTAAACTAAATGAAGATCGTATGTGCCAGAATTAAGATATTCAACTTTCAAGGCTAAAATGAAGAGTGTAATAATTGAAATCATTTTCGAGATCTGTCTCAGGTTTCCTTTCATTTATGACTATTTATAAAGGACGTTCCTGGTATACGCTAGATGGTTTCTGAAAGTGTTTTATACGGATAATAACATATTTAAACTAAATGAAGATCGTATGTGCCAGAATTAAGATATTCAACTTTCAAGGCTAAAATGAAGAGTGTAATAATTGAAATCATTTTCGAGATCTGTCTCAGGTTTCGTTTCATTTATGACTATTTATAAAGGACGCTCCTGGTATACGCTAGATGGTTTCTGACAGTGTTTTTTACGGCTAATAACATATTTAAACTAAATGAAGATCGTATGTGCCAGAATTAAGATATTCAACTTTCAAGGCTAAAATGAACAGTGTAATAATTGAAATCATTTTCGAGATCTGTCTCAGGTTTCGTTTCATTTATGACTATTTATAAAGGACGTTCCTGGTATACGCTAGATGGTTTCTGACAGTGTTTTATACGGATAATAACATATTTAAACTAAATGAAGATCGTATGTGCCAGAATTAAGATATTCAACTTTCAAGGCTAAAATGAACAGTGTAATAATTGAAATCATTTTCGAGATCTGTCTCAGGTTTCGTTTCATTTATGACTATTTATAAAGGACGTTCCTGGTATACGCTAGATGGTTTCTGACAGTGTTTTATACGGATAATAACATATTTAAACTAAATGAAGATCGTATGTGCCAGAATTAAGATATTCAACTTTCAAGGCTAAAATGAACAGTGTAATAATTGAAATCATTTTCGAGATCTGTCTCAGGTTTCGTTTCATTTATGACTATTTATAAAGGACGTTCCTGGTATACGCTAGATGGTTTCTGACAGTGTTTTATACGGATAATAACATATTTAAACTAAATGAAGATCGTATGTGCCAGAATTAAGATATTCAACTTTCAAGGCTAAAATGAAGAGTGTAATAATTGAAATCATTTTCGAGATCTGTCTCAGGTTTCGTTTCATTTATGACTATTTATAAAGGACGCTCCTGGTATACGCTAGATGGTTTCTGACAGTGTTTTTTACGGCTAATAACATATTTAAACTAAATGAAGATCGTATGTGCCAGAATTAAGATATTCAACTTTCAAGGCTAAAATGAACAGTGTAATAATTGAAATCATTTTCGAGATCTGTCTCAGGTTTCGTTTCATTTATGACTATTTATAAAGGACGTTCCTGGTATACGCTAGATGGTTTCTGACAGTGTTTTATACGGATAATAACATATTTAAACTAAATGAAGATCGTATGTGCCAGAATTAAGATATTCAACTTTCAAGGCTAAAATGAACAGTGTAATAATTGAAATCATTTTCGAGATCTGTCTCAGGTTTCGTTTCATTTATGACTATTTATAAAGGACGTTCCTGGTATACGCTAGATGGTTTCTGACAGTGTTTTATACGGATAATAACATATTTAAACTAAATGAAGATCGTATGTGCCAGAATTAAGATATTCAACTTTCAAGGCTAAAATGAACAGTGTAATAATTGAAATCATTTTCGAGATCTGTCTCAGGTTTCGTTTCATTTATGACTATTTATAAAGGACGTTCCTGGTATACGCTAGATGGTTTCTGACAGTGTTTTATACGGATAATAACATATTTAAACTAAATGAAGATCGTATGTGCCAGAATTAAGATATTCAACTTTCAAGGCTAAAATGAAGAGTGTAATAATTGAAATCATTTTCGAGATCTGTCTCAGGTTTCGTTTCATTTATGACTATTTATAAAGGACGCTCCTGGTTATACGCTAGATGGTTTCTGACAGTGTTTTTTACGGATAATAACATATTTAAACTAAATGAAGATCGTATGTGCCAGAATTAAGATATTCAACTTTCAAGGCTAAAATGAACAGTGTAATAATTGAAATCATTTTCGAGATCTGTCTCAGGTTTCGTTTCATTTATGACTATTTATAAAGGACGTTCCTGGTATACGCTAGATGGTTTCTGACAGTGTTTTATACGGATAATAACATATTTAAACTAAATGAAGATCGTATGTGCCAGAATTAAGATATTCAACTTTCAAGGCTAAAATGAAGAGTGTAATAATTGAAATCATTTTCGAGATCTGTCTCAGGTTTCGTTTCATTTATGACTATTTATAAAGGACGCTCCTGGTATACGCTAGATGGTTTCTGACAGTGTTTTTTACGGCTAATAACATATTTAAACTAAATGAAGATCGTATGTGCCAGAATTAAGATATTCAACTTTCAAGGCTAAAATGAACAGTGTAATAATTGAAATCATTTTCGAGATCTGTCTCAGGTTTCGTTTCATTTATGACTATTTATAAAGGACGTTCCTGGTATACGCTAGATGGTTTCTGACAGTGTTTTATACGGATAATAACATATTTAAACTAAATGAAGATCGTATGTGCCAGAATTAAGATATTCAACTTTCAAGGCTAAAATGAACAGTGTAATAATTGAAATCATTTTCGAGATCTGTCTCAGGTTTCGTTTCATTTATGACTATTTATAAAGGACGCTCCTGGTATACGCTAGATGGTTTCTGACAGTGTTTTTTACGGCTAATAACATATTTAAACTAAATGAAGATCGTATGTGCCAGAATTAAGATATTCAACTTTCAAGGCTAAAATGAACAGTGTAATAATTGAAATCATTTTCGAGATCTGTCTCAGGTTTCGTTTCATTTATGACTATTTATAAAGGACGTTCCTGGTATACGCTAGATGGTTTCTGACAGTGTTTTATACGGATAATAACATATTTAAACTAAATGAAGATCGTATGTGCCAGAATTAAGATATTCAACTTTCAAGGCTAAAATGAACAGTGTAATAATTGAAATCATTTTCGAGATCTGTCTCAGGTTTCGTTTCATTTATGACTATTTATAAAGGACGTTCCTGGTATACGCTAGATGGTTTCTGACAGTGTTTTATACGGATAATAACATATTTAAACTAAATGAAGATCGTATGTGCCAGAATTAAGATATTCAACTTTCAAGGCTAAAATGAAGAGTGTAATAATTGAAATCATTTTCGAGATCTGTCTCAGGTTTCGTTTCATTTATGACTATTTATAAAGGACGCTCCTGGTTATACGCTAGATGGTTTCTGACAGTGTTTTTTACGGCTAATAACATATTTAAACTAAATGAAGATCGTATGTGCCAGAATTAAGATATTCAACTTTCAAGGCTAAAATGAACAGTGTAATAATTGAAATCATTTTCGAGATCTGTCTCAGGTTTCGTTTCATTTATGACTATTTATAAAGGACGTTCCTGGTATACGCTAGATGGTTTCTGACAGTGTTTTATACGGATAATAACATATTTAAACTAAATGAAGATCGTATGTGCCAGAATTAAGATATTCAACTTTCAAGGCTAAAATGAACAGTGTAATAATTGAAATCATTTTCGAGATCTGTCTCAGGTTTCGTTTCATTTATGACTATTTATAAAGGACGTTCCTGGTATACGCTAGATGGTTTCTGACAGTGTTTTATACGGATAATAACATATTTAAACTAAATGAAGATCGTATGTGCCAGAATTAAGATATTCAACTTTCAAGGCTAAAATGAACAGTGTAATAATTGAAATCATTTTCGAGATCTGTCTCAGGTTTCGTTTCATTTATGACTATTTATAAAGGACGTTCCTGGTATACGCTAGATGGTTTCTGACAGTGTTTTATACGGATAATAACATATTTAAACTAAATGAAGATCGTATGTGCCAGAATTAAGATATTCAACTTTCAAGGCTAAAATGAAGAGTGTAATAATTGAAATCATTTTCGAGATCTGTCTCAGGTTTCGTTTCATTTATGACTATTTATAAAGGACGCTCCTGGTTATACGCTAGATGGTTTCTGACAGTGTTTTTTACGGATAATAACATATTTAAACTAAATGAAGATCGTATGTGCCAGAATTAAGATATTCAACTTTCAAGGCTAAAATGAACAGTGTAATAATTGAAATCATTTTCGAGATCTGTCTCAGGTTTCGTTTCATTTATGACTATTTATAAAGGACGTTCCTGGTATACGCTAGATGGTTTCTGACAGTGTTTTATACGGATAATAACATATTTAAACTAAATGAAGATCGTATGTGCCAGAATTAAGATATTCAACTTTCAAGGCTAAAATGAACAGTGTAATAATTGAAATCATTTTCGAGATCTGTCTCAGGTTTCGTTTCATTTATGACTATTTATAAAGGACGTTCCTGGTATACGCTAGATGGTTTCTGACAGTGTTTTATACGGATAATAACATATTTAAACTAAATGAAGATCGTATGTGCCAGAATTAAGATATTCAACTTTCAAGGCTAAAATGAACAGTGTAATAATTGAAATCATTTTCGAGATCTGTCTCAGGTTTCGTTTCATTTATGACTATTTATAAAGGACGTTCCTGGTATACGCTAGATGGTTTCTGACAGTGTTTTATACGGATAATAACATATTTAAACTAAATGAAGATCGTATGTGCCAGAATTAAGATATTCAACTTTCAAGGCTAAAATGAAGAGTGTAATAATTGAAATCATTTTCGAGATCTGTCTCAGGTTTCGTTTCATTTATGACTATTTATAAAGGACGCTCCTGGTTATACGCTAGATGGTTTCTGACAGTGTTTTTTACGGATAATAACATATTTAAACTAAATGAAGATCGTATGTGCCAGAATTAAGATATTCAACTTTCAAGGCTAAAATGAACAGTGTAATAATTGAAATCATTTTCGAGATCTGTCTCAGGTTTCGTTTCATTTATGACTATTTATAAAGGACGTTCCTGGTATACGCTAGATGGTTTCTGACAGTGTTTTATACGGATAATAACATATTTAAACTAAATGAAGATCGTATGTGCCAGAATTAAGATATTCAACTTTCAAGGCTAAAATGAAGAGTGTAATAATTGTTATCATTTTCGAGATCTGTCTCAGGTTTCGTTTCATTTATGACTATTTATAAAGGACGCTCCTGGTTATACGCTAGATGGTTTCTGAAAGTGTTTTTTACGGATAATAACATATTTAAACTAAATGAAGATCGTATGTGCCAGAATTAAGATATTCAACTTTCAAGGCTAAAATGAACAGTGTAATAATTGAAATCATTTTCGAGATCTGTCTCAGGTTTCGTTTCATTTATGACTATTTATAAAGGACGTTCCTGGTATACGCTAGATGGTTTCTGACAGTGTTTTATACGGATAATAACATATTTAAACTAAATGAAGATCGTATGTGCCAGAATTAAGATATTCAACTTTCAAGGCTAAAATGAAGAGTGTAATAATTGAAATCATTTTCGAGATCTGTCTCAGGTTTCGTTTCATTTATGACTATTTATAAAGGACGTTCCTGGTATACGCTAGATGGTTTCTGACAGTGTTTTATACGGATAATAACATATTTAAACTAAATGAAGATCGTATGTGCCAGAATTAAGATATTCAACTTTCAAGGCTAAAATGAAGAGTGTAATAATTGAAATCATTTTCGAGATCTGTCTCAGGTTTCGTTTCATTTATGACTATTTATAAAGGACGCTCCTGGTATACGCTAGATGGTTTCTGACAGTGTTTTTTACGGCTAATAACATATTTAAACTAAATGAAGATCGTATGTGCCAGAATTAAGATATTCAACTTTCAAGGCTAAAATGAACAGTGTAATAATTGAAATCATTTTCGAGATCTGTCTCAGGTTTCGTTTCATTTATGACTATTTATAAAGGACGTTCCTGGTATACGCTAGATGGTTTCTGACAGTGTTTTATACGGATAATAACATATTTAAACTAAATGAAGATCGTATGTGCCAGAATTAAGATATTCAACTTTCAAGGCTAAAATGAACAGTGTAATAATTGAAATCATTTTCGAGATCTGTCTCAGGTTTCGTTTCATTTATGACTATTTATAAAGGACGTTCCTGGTATACGCTAGATGGTTTCTGACAGTGTTTTATACGGATAATAACATATTTAAACTAAATGAAGATCGTATGTGCCAGAATTAAGATATTCAACTTTCAAGGCTAAAATGAAGAGTGTAATAATTGAAATCATTTTCGAGATCTGTCTCAGGTTTCGTTTCATTTATGACTATTTATAAAGGACGTTCCTGGTATACGCTAGATGGTTTCTGACAGTGTTTTTTACGGCTAATAACATATTTAAACTAAATGAAGATCGTATGTGCCAGAATTAAGATATTCAACTTTCAAGGCTAAAATGAACAGTGTAATAATTGAAATCATTTTCGAGATCTGTCTCAGGTTTCGTTTCATTTATGACTATTTATAAAGGACGTTCCTGGTATACGCTAGATGGTTTCTGACAGTGTTTTATACGGATAATAACATATTTAAACTAAATGAAGATCGTATGTGCCAGAATTAAGATATTCAACTTTCAAGGCTAAAATGAAGAGTGTAATAATTGAAATCATTTTCGAGATCTGTCTCAGGTTTCGTTTCATTTATGACTATTTATAAAGGACGTTCCTGGTATACGCTAGATGGTTTCTGACAGTGTTTTTTACGGCTAATAACATATTTAAACTAAATGAAGATCGTATGTGCCAGAATTAAGATATTCAACTTTCAAGGCTAAAATGAACAGTGTAATAATTGAAATCATTTTCGAGATCTGTCTCAGGTTTCGTTTCATTTATGACTATTTATAAAGGACGTTCCTGGTATACGCTAGATGGTTTCTGACAGTGTTTTATACGGATAATAACATATTTAAACTAAATGAAGATCGTATGTGCCAGAATTAAGATATTCAACTTTCAAGGCTAAAATGAAGAGTGTAATAATTGAAATCATTTTCGAGATCTGTCTCAGGTTTCGTTTCATTTATGACTATTTATAAAGGACGTTCCTGGTATACGCTAGATGGTTTCTGACAGTGTTTTTTACGGCTAATAACATATTTAAACTAAATGAAGATCGTATGTGCCAGAATTAAGATATTCAACTTTCAAGGCTAAAATGAACAGTGTAATAATTGAAATCATTTTCGAGATCTGTCTCAGGTTTCGTTTCATTTATGACTATTTATAAAGGACGTTCCTGGTATACGCTAGATGGTTTCTG
This sequence comes from Phalangium opilio, assembly GCF_054372755.1. NCBI lineage: Eukaryota > Metazoa > Arthropoda > Arachnida > Opiliones > Phalangiidae > Phalangium > Phalangium opilio. The sequence continues at coordinate 1,121,799 of NW_028324255.1, forward strand.
ACAGTGTTTTTTACGGCTAATAACATATTTAAACTAAATGAAGATCGTATGTGCCAGAATTAAGATATTCAACTTTCAAGGCTAAAATGAACAGTGTAATAATTGAAATCATTTTCGAGATCTGTCTCAGGTTTCGTTTCATTTATGACTATTTATAAAGGACGTTCCTGGTATACGCTAGATGGTTTCTGACAGTGTTTTATACGGATAATAACATATTTAAACTAAATGAAGATCGTATGTGCCAGAATTAAGATATTCAACTTTCAAGGCTAAAATGAAGAGTGTAATAATTGAAATCATTTTCGAGATCTGTCTCAGGTTTCGTTTCATTTATGACTATTTATAAAGGACGCTCCTGGTATACGCTAGATGGTTTCTGACAGTGTTTTTTACGGCTAATAACATATTTAAACTAAATGAAGATCATATGTGCCAGAATTAAGATATTCAACTTTCAAGGCTAAAATGAACAGTGTAATAATTGAAATCATTTTCGAGATCTGTCTCAGGTTTCGTTTCATTTATGACTATTTATAAAGGACGTTCCTGGTATACGCTAGATGGTTTCTGACAGTGTTTTATACGGATAATAACATATTTAAACTAAATGAAGATCGTATGTGCCAGAATTAAGATATTCAACTTTCAAGGCTAAAATGAACAGTGTAATAACTGAAATCATTTTCGAGATCTGTCTCAGGTTTCGTTTCATTTATGACTATTTATAAAGGACGTTCCTGGTATACGCTAGATGGTTTCTGACAGTGTTTTATACGGATAATAACATATTTAAACTAAATGAAGATCGTATGTGCCAGAATTAAGATATTCAACTTTCAAGGCTAAAATGAACAGTGTAATAATTGAAATCATTTTCGAGATCTGTCTCAGGTTTCGTTTCATTTATGACTATTTATAAAGGACGTTCCTGGTATACGCTAGATGGTTTCTGACAGTGTTTTATACGGATAATAACATATTTAAACTAAATGAAGATCGTATGTGCCAGAATTAAGATATTCAACTTTCAAGGCTAAAATGAAGAGTGTAATAATTGAAATCATTTTCGAGATCTGTCTCAGGTTTCGTTTCATTTATGACTATTTATAAAGGACGCTCCTGGTATACGCTAGATGGTTTCTGACAGTGTTTTTTACGGCTAATAACATATTTAAACTAAATGAAGATCGTATGTGCCAGAATTAAGATATTCAACTTTCAAGGCTAAAATGAACAGTGTAATAATTGAAATCATTTTCGAGATCTGTCTCAGGTTTCGTTTCATTTATGACTATTTATAAAGGACGTTCCTGGTATACGCTAGATGGTTTCTGACAGTGTTTTATACGGATAATAACATATTTAAACTAAATGAAGATCGTATGTGCCAGAATTAAGATATTCAACTTTCAAGGCTAAAATGAAGAGTGTAATAATTGAAATCATTTTCGAGATCTGTCTCAGGTTTCGTTTCATTTATGACTATTTATAAAGGACGTTCCTGGTATACGCTAGATGGTTTCTGACAGTGTTTTTTACGGCTAATAACATATTTAAACTAAATGAAGATCGTATGTGCCAGAATTAAGATATTCAACTTTCAAGGCTAAAATGAACAGTGTAATAATTGAAATCATTTTCGAGATCTGTCTCAGGTTTCGTTTCATTTATGACTATTTATAAAGGACGTTCCTGGTATACGCTAGATGGTTTCTGACAGTGTTTTATACGGATAATAACATATTTAAACTAAATGAAGATCGTATGTGCCAGAATTAAGATATTCAACTTTCAAGGCTAAAATGAAGAGTGTAATAATTGAAATCATTTTCGAGATCTGTCTCAGGTTTCGTTTCATTTATGACTATTTATAAAGGACGCTCCTGGTATACGCTAGATGGTTTCTGACAGTGTTTTTTACGGCTAATAACATATTTAAACTAAATGAAGATCGTATGTGCCAGAATTAAGATATTCAACTTTCAAGGCTAAAATGAACAGTGTAATAATTGAAATCATTTTCGAGATCTGTCTCAGGTTTCGTTTCATTTATGACTATTTATAAAGGACGTTCCTGGTATACGCTAGATGGTTTCTGACAGTGTTTTATACGGATAATAACATATTTAAACTAAATGAAGATCGTATGTGCCAGAATTAAGATATTCAACTTTCAAGGCTAAAATGAAGAGTGTAATAATTGAAATCATTTTCGAGATCTGTCTCAGGTTTCGTTTCATTTATGACTATTTATAAAGGACGCTCCTGGTATACGCTAGATGGTTTCTGACAGTGTTTTTTACGGCTAATAACATATTTAAACTAAATGAAGATCGTATGTGCCAGAATTAAGATATTCAACTTTCAAGGCTAAAATGAACAGTGTAATAATTGAAATCATTTTCGAGATCTGTCTCAGGTTTCGTTTCATTTATGACTATTTATAAAGGACGTTCCTGGTATACGCTAGATGGTTTCTGACAGTGTTTTATACGGATAATAACATATTTAAACTAAATGAAGATCGTATGTGCCAGAATTAAGATATTCAACTTTCAAGGCTAAAATGAAGAGTGTAATAATTGAAATCATTTTCGAGATCTGTCTCAGGTTTCGTTTCATTTATGACTATTTATAAAGGACGCTCCTGGTATACGCTAGATGGTTTCTGACAGTGTTTTTTACGGCTAATAACATATTTAAACTAAATGAAGATCGTATGTGCCAGAATTAAGATATTCAACTTTCAAGGCTAAAATGAACAGTGTAATAATTGAAATCATTTTCGAGATCTGTCTCAGGTTTCGTTTCATTTATGACTATTTATAAAGGACGTTCCTGGTATACGCTAGATGGTTTCTGACAGTGTTTTATACGGATAATAACATATTTAAACTAAATGAAGATCGTATGTGCCAGAATTAAGATATTCAACTTTCAAGGCTAAAATGAACAGTGTAATAATTGAAATCATTTTCGAGATCTGTCTCAGGTTTCGTTTCATTTATGACTATTTATAAAGGACGTTCCTGGTATACGCTAGATGGTTTCTGACAGTGTTTTATACGGATAATAACATATTTAAACTAAATGAAGATCGTATGTGCCAGAATTAAGATATTCAACTTTCAAGGCTAAAATGAACAGTGTAATAATTGAAATCATTTTCGAGATCTGTCTCAGGTTTCGTTTCATTTATGACTATTTATAAAGGACGTTCCTGGTATACGCTAGATGGTTTCTGACAGTGTTTTATACGGATAATAACATATTTAAACTAAATGAAGATCGTATGTGCCAGAATTAAGATATTCAACTTTCAAGGCTAAAATGAAGAGTGTAATAATTGAAATCATTTTCGAGATCTGTCTCAGGTTTCGTTTCATTTATGACTATTTATAAAGGACGCTCCTGGTATACGCTAGATGGTTTCTGACAGTGTTTTTTACGGCTAATAACATATTTAAACTAAATGAAGATCGTATGTGCCAGAATTAAGATATTCAACTTTCAAGGCTAAAATGAACAGTGTAATAATTGAAATCATTTTCGAGATCTGTCTCAGGTTTCGTTTCATTTATGACTATTTATAAAGGACGTTCCTGGTATACGCTAGATGGTTTCTGACAGTGTTTTATACGGATAATAACATATTTAAACTAAATGAAGATCGTATGTGCCAGAATTAAGATATTCAACTTTCAAGGCTAAAATGAAGAGTGTAATAATTGAAATCATTTTCGAGATCTGTCTCAGGTTTCGTTTCATTTATGACTATTTATAAAGGACGCTCCTGGTATACGCTAGATGGTTTCTGACAGTGTTTTTTACGGCTAATAACATATTTAAACTAAATGAAGATCGTATGTGCCAGAATTAAGATATTCAACTTTCAAGGCTAAAATGAACAGTGTAATAATTGAAATCATTTTCGAGATCTGTCTCAGGTTTCGTTTCATTTATGACTATTTATAAAGGACGTTCCTGGTATACGCTAGATGGTTTCTGACAGTGTTTTATACGGATAATAACATATTTAAACTAAATGAAGATCGTATGTGCCAGAATTAAGATATTCAACTTTCAAGGCTAAAATGAAGAGTGTAATAATTGAAATCATTTTCGAGATCTGTCTCAGGTTTCGTTTCATTTATGACTATTTATAAAGGACGCTCCTGGTATACGCTAGATGGTTTCTGACAGTGTTTTTTACGGCTAATAACATATTTAAACTAAATGAAGATCGTATGTGCCAGAATTAAGATATTCAACTTTTAAGGCTAAAATGAACAGTGTAATAATTGAAATCATTTTCGAGATCTGTCTCAGGTTTCGTTTCATTTATGACTATTTATAAAGGACGTTCCTGGTATACGCTAGATGGTTTCTGACAGTGTTTTATACGGATAATAACATATTTAAACTAAATGAAGATCGTATGTGCCAGAATTAAGATATTCAACTTTCAAGGCTAAAATGAACAGTGTAATAATTGAAATCATTTTCGAGATCTGTCTCAGGTTTCGTTTCATTTATGACTATTTATAAAGGACGTTCCTGGTATACGCTAGATGGTTTCTGACAGTGTTTTATACGGATAATAACATATTTAAACTAAATGAAGATCGTATGTGCCAGAATTAAGATATTCAACTTTCAAGGCTAAAATGAAGAGTGTAATAATTGAAATCATTTTCGAGATCTGTCTCAGGTTTCGTTTCATTTATGACTATTTATAAAGGACGCTCCTGGTATACGCTAGATGGTTTCTGACAGTGTTTTTTACGGCTAATAACATATTTAAACTAAATGAAGATCGTATGTGCCAGAATTAAGATATTCAACTTTCAAGGCTAAAATGAACAGTGTAATAATTGAAATCATTTTCGAGATCTGTCTCAGGTTTCGTTTCATTTATGACTATTTATAAAGGACGTTCCTGGTATACGCTAGATGGTTTCTGACAGTGTTTTATACGGATAATAACATATTTAAACTAAATGAAGATCGTATGTGCCAGAATTAAGATATTCAACTTTCAAGGCTAAAATGAACAGTGTAATAATTGAAATCATTTTCGAGATCTGTCTCAGGTTTCGTTTCATTTATGACTATTTATAAAGGACGTTCCTGGTATACGCTAGATGGTTTCTGACAGTGTTTTATACGGATAATAACATATTTAAACTAAATGAAGATCGTATGTGCCAGAATTAAGATATTCAACTTTCAAGGCTAAAATGAACAGTGTAATAATTGAAATCATTTTCGAGATCTGTCTCAGGTTTCGTTTCATTTATGACTATTTATAAAGGACGTTCCTGGTATACGCTAGATGGTTTCTGACAGTGTTTTATACGGATAATAACATATTTAAACTAAATGAAGATCGTATGTGCCAGAATTAAGATATTCAACTTTCAAGGCTAAAATGAAGAGTGTAATAATTGAAATCATTTTCGAGATCTGTCTCAGGTTTCGTTTCATTTATGACTATTTATAAAGGACGCTCCTGGTATACGCTAGATGGTTTCTGACAGTGTTTTTTACGGCTAATAACATATTTAAACTAAATGAAGATCGTATGTGCCAGAATTAAGATATTCAACTTTCAAGGCTAAAATGAACAGTGTAATAATTGAAATCATTTTCGAGATCTGTCTCAGGTTTCGTTTCATTTATGACTATTTATAAAGGACGTTCCTGGTATACGCTAGATGGTTTCTGACAGTGTTTTATACGGATAATAACATATTTAAACTAAATGAAGATCGTATGTGCCAGAATTAAGATATTCAACTTTCAAGGCTAAAATGAAGAGTGTAATAATTGAAATCATTTTCGAGATCTGTCTCAGGTTTCGTTTCATTTATGACTATTTATAAAGGACGCTCCTGGTATACGCTAGATGGTTTCTGACAGTGTTTTTTACGGCTAATAACATATTTAAACTAAATGAAGATCGTATGTGCCAGAATTAAGATATTCAACTTTCAAGGCTAAAATGAACAGTGTAATAATTGAAATCATTTTCGAGATCTGTCTCAGGTTTCGTTTCATTTATGACTATTTATAAAGGACGTTCCTGGTATACGCTAGATGGTTTCTGACAGTGTTTTATACGGATAATAACATATTTAAACTAAATGAAGATCGTATGTGCCAGAATTAAGATATTCAACTTTCAAGGCTAAAATGAAGAGTGTAATAATTGAAATCATTTTCGAGATCTGTCTCAGGTTTCGTTTCATTTATGACTATTTATAAAGGACGCTCCTGGTATACGCTAGATGGTTTCTGACAGTGTTTTTTACGGCTAATAACATATTTAAACTAAATGAAGATCGTATGTGCCAGAATTAAGATATTCAACTTTCAAGGCTAAAATGAACAGTGTAATAATTGAAATCATTTTCGAGATCTGTCTCAGGTTTCGTTTCATTTATGACTATTTATAAAGGACGTTCCTGGTATACGCTAGATGGTTTCTGACAGTGTTTTATACGGATAATAACATATTTAAACTAAATGAAGATCGTATGTGCCAGAATTAAGATATTCAACTTTCAAGGCTAAAATGAACAGTGTAATAATTGAAATCATTTTCGAGATCTGTCTCAGGTTTCGTTTCATTTATGACTATTTATAAAGGACGTTCCTGGTATACGCTAGATGGTTTCTGACAGTGTTTTATACGGATAATAACATATTTAAACTAAATGAAGATCGTATGTGCCAGAATTAAGATATTCAACTTTCAAGGCTAAAATGAAGAGTGTAATAATTGAAATCATTTTCGAGATCTGTCTCAGGTTTCGTTTCATTTATGACTATTTATAAAGGACGTTCCTGGTATACGCTAGATGGTTTCTGACAGTGTTTTATACGGATAATAACATATTTAAACTAAATGAAGATCGTATGTGCCAGAATTAAGATATTCAACTTTCAAGGCTAAAATGAAGAGTGTAATAATTGAAATCATTTTCGAGATCTGTCTCAGGTTTCGTTTCATTTATGACTATTTATAAAGGACGCTCCTGGTATACGCTAGATGGTTTCTGACAGTGTTTTTTACGGCTAATAACATATTTAAACTAAATGAAGATCGTATGTGCCAGAATTAAGATATTCAACTTTCAAGGCTAAAATGAACAGTGTAATAATTGAAATCATTTTCGAGATCTGTCTCAGGTTTCGTTTCATTTATGACTATTTATAAAGGACGTTCCTGGTATACGCTAGATGGTTTCTGACAGTGTTTTATACGGATAATAACATATTTAAACTAAATGAAGATCGTATGTGCCAGAATTAAGATATTCAACTTTCAAGGCTAAAATGAAGAGTGTAATAATTGAAATCATTTTCGAGATCTGTCTCAGGTTTCGTTTCATTTATGACTATTTATAAAGGACGTTCCTGGTATACGCTAGATGGTTTCTGACAGTGTTTTTTACGGCTAATAACATATTTAAACTAAATGAAGATCGTATGTGCCAGAATTAAGATATTCAACTTTCAAGGCTAAAATGAACAGTGTAATAATTGAAATCATTTTCGAGATCTGTCTCAGGTTTCGTTTCATTTATGACTATTTATAAAGGACGTTCCTGGTATACGCTAGATGGTTTCTGACAGTGTTTTATACGGATAATAACATATTTAAACTAAATGAAGATCGTATGTGCCAGAATTAAGATATTCAACTTTCAAGGCTAAAATGAAGAGTGTAATAATTGAAATCATTTTCGAGATCTGTCTCAGGTTTCGTTTCATTTATGACTATTTATAAAGGACGCTCCTGGTATACGCTAGATGGTTTCTGACAGTGTTTTTTACGGCTAATAACATATTTAAACTAAATGAAGATCGTATGTGCCAGAATTAAGATATTCAACTTTCAAGGCTAAAATGAACAGTGTAATAATTGAAATCATTTTCGAGATCTGTCTCAGGTTTCGTTTCATTTATGACTATTTATAAAGGACGTTCCTGGTATACGCTAGATGGTTTCTGACAGTGTTTTATACGGATAATAACATATTTAAACTAAATGAAGATCGTATGTGCCAGAATTAAGATATTCAACTTTCAAGGCTAAAATGAAGAGTGTAATAATTGAAATCATTTTCGAGATCTGTCTCAGGTTTCGTTTCATTTATGACTATTTATAAAGGACGCTCCTGGTATACGCTAGATGGTTTCTGACAGTGTTTTTTACGGCTAATAACATATTTAAACTAAATGAAGATCGTATGTGCCAGAATTAAGATATTCAACTTTCAAGGCTAAAATGAACAGTGTAATAATTGAAATCATTTTCGAGATCTGTCTCAGGTTTCGTTTCATTTATGACTATTTATAAAGGACGTTCCTGGTATACGCTAGATGGTTTCTGACAGTGTTTTATACGGATAATAACATATTTAAACTAAATGAAGATCGTATGTGCCAGAATTAAGATATTCAACTTTCAAGGCTAAAATGAAGAGTGTAATAATTGAAATCATTTTCGAGATCTGTCTCAGGTTTCGTTTCATTTATGACTATTTATAAAGGACGCTCCTGGTATACGCTAGATGGTTTCTGACAGTGTTTTTTACGGCTAATAACATATTTAAACTAAATGAAGATCGTATGTGCCAGAATTAAGATATTCAACTTTCAAGGCTAAAATGAACAGTGTAATAATTGAAATCATTTTCGAGATCTGTCTCAGGTTTCGTTTCATTTATGACTATTTATAAAGGACGTTCCTGGTATACGCTAGATGGTTTCTGACAGTGTTTTATACGGATAATAACATATTTAAACTAAATGAAGATCGTATGTGCCAGAATTAAGATATTCAACTTTCAAGGCTAAAATGAAGAGTGTAATAATTGAAATCATTTTCGAGATCTGTCTCAGGTTTCGTTTCATTTATGACTATTTATAAAGGACGTTCCTGGTATACGCTAGATGGTTTCTGACAGTGTTTTATACGGATAATAACATATTTAAACTAAATGAAGATCGTATGTGCCAGAATTAAGATATTCAACTTTCAAGGCTAAAATGAAGAGTGTAATAATTGAAATCATTTTCGAGATCTGTCTCAGGTTTCGTTTCATTTATGACTATTTATAAAGGACGCTCCTGGTATACGCTAGATGGTTTCTGACAGTGTTTTTTACGGCTAATAACATATTTAAACTAAATGAAGATCGTATGTGCCAGAATTAAGATATTCAACTTTCAAGGCTAAAATGAACAGTGTAATAATTGAAATCATTTTCGAGATCTGTCTCAGGTTTCGTTTCATTTATGACTATTTATAAAGGACGTTCCTGGTATACGCTAGATGGTTTCTGACAGTGTTTTATACGGATAATAACATATTTAAACTAAATGAAGATCGTATGTGCCAGAATTAAGATATTCAACTTTCAAGGCTAAAATGAACAGTGTAATAATTGAAATCATTTTCGAGATCTGTCTCAGGTTTCGTTTCATTTATGACTATTTATAAAGGACGTTCCTGGTATACGCTAGATGGTTTCTGACAGTGTTTTATACGGATAATAACATATTTAAACTAAATGAAGATCGTATGTGCCAGAATTAAGATATTCAACTTTCAAGGCTAAAATGAAGAGTGTAATAATTGAAATCATTTTCGAGATCTGTCTCAGGTTTCGTTTCATTTATGACTATTTATAAAGGACGTTCCTGTTATACGCTAGATGGTTTCTGACAGTGTTTTTTACGGCTAATAACATATTTAAACTAAATGAAGATCGTATGTGCCAGAATTAAGATATTCAACTTTCAAGGCTAAAATGAACAGTGTAATAATTGAAATCATTTTCGAGATCTGTCTCAGGTTTCGTTTCATTTATGACTATTTATAAAGGACGTTCCTGGTATACGCTAGATGGTTTCTGACAGTGTTTTATACGGATAATAACATATTTAAACTAAATGAAGATCGTATGTGCCAGAATTAAGATATTCAACTTTCAAGGCTAAAATGAAAAGTGTAATAATTGAAATCATTTTCGAGATCTGTCTCAGGTTTCGTTTCATTTATGACTATTTATAAAGGACGTTCCTGGTATACGCTAGATGGTTTCTGACAGTGTTTTTTACGGCTAATAACATATTTAAACTAAATGAAGATCGTATGTGCCAGAATTAAGATATTCAACTTTCAAGGCTAAAATGAACAGTGTAATAATTGAAATCATTTTCGAGATCTGTCTCAGGTTTCGTTTCATTTATGACTATTTATAAAGGACGTTCCTGGTATACGCTAGATGGTTTCTGACAGTGTTTTTTACGGCTAATAACATATTTAAACTAAATGAAGATCGTATGTGCCAGAATTAAGATATTCAACTTTCAAGGCTAAAATGAACAGTGTAATAATTGAAATCATTTTCGAGATCTGTCTCAGGTTTCGTTTCATTTATGACTATTTATAAAGGACGTTCCTGGTATACGCTAGATGGTTTCTGACAGTGTTTTATACGGATAATAACATATTTAAACTAAATGAAGATCGTATGTGCCAGAATTAAGATATTCAACTTTCAAGGCTAAAATGAAGAGTGTAATAATTGAAATCATTTTCGAGATCTGTCTCAGGTTTCGTTTCATTTATGACTATTTATAAAGGACGCTCCTGGTATACGCTAGATGGTTTCTGACAGTGTTTTTTACGGCTAATAACATATTTAAACTAAATGAAGATCGTATGTGCCAGAATTAAGATATTCAACTTTCAAGGCTAAAATGAACAGTGTAATAATTGAAATCATTTTCGAGATCTGTCTCAGGTTTCGTTTCATTTATGACTATTTATAAAGGACGTTCCTGGTATACGCTAGATGGTTTCTGACAGTGTTTTATACGGATAATAACATATTTAAACTAAATGAAGATCGTATGTGCCAGAATTAAGATATTCAACTTTCAAGGCTAAAATGAACAGTGTAATAACTGAAATCATTTTCGAGATCTGTCTCAGGTTTCGTTTCATTTATGACTATTTATAAAGGACGTTCCTGGTATACGCTAGATGGTTTCTGACAGTGTTTTATACGGATAATAACATATTTAAACTAAATGAAGATCGTATGTGCCAGAATTAAGATATTCAACTTTCAAGGCTAAAATGAACAGTGTAATAATTGAAATCATTTTCGAGATCTGTCTCAGGTTTCGTTTCATTTATGACTATTTATAAAGGACGTTCCTGGTATACGCTAGATGGTTTCTGACAGTGTTTTATACGGATAATAACATATTTAAACTAAATGAAGATCGTATGTGCCAGAATTAAGATATTCAACTTTCAAGGCTAAAATGAAGAGTGTAATAATTGAAATCATTTTCGAGATCTGTCTCAGGTTTCGTTTCATTTATGACTATTTATAAAGGACGCTCCTGGTATACGCTAGATGGTTTCTGACAGTGTTTTTTACGGCTAATAACATATTTAAACTAAATGAAGATCGTATGTGCCAGAATTAAGATATTCAACTTTCAAGGCTAAAATGAACAGTGTAATAATTGAAATCATTTTCGAGATCTGTCTCAGGTTTCGTTTCATTTATGACTATTTATAAAGGACGTTCCTGGTATACGCTAGATGGTTTCTGACAGTGTTTTATACGGATAATAACATATTTAAACTAAATGAAGATCGTATGTGCCAGAATTAAGATATTCAACTTTCAAGGCTAAAATGAACAGTGTAATAATTGAAATCATTTTCGAGATCTGTCTCAGGTTTCGTTTCATTTATGACTATTTATAAAGGACGTTCCTGGTATACGCTAGATGGTTTCTGACAGTGTTTTATACGGATAATAACATATTTAAACTAAATGAAGATCGTATGTGCCAGAATTAAGATATTCAACTTTCAAGGCTAAAATGAAGAGTGTAATAATTGAAATCATTTTCGAGATCTGTCTCAGGTTTCGTTTCATTTATGACTATTTATAAAGGACGCTCCTGGTATACGCTAGATGGTTTCTGACAGTGTTTTTTACGGCTAATAACATATTTAAACTAAATGAAGATCGTATGTGCCAGAATTAAGATATTCAACTTTCAAGGCTAAAATGAACAGTGTAATAATTGAAATCATTTTCGAGATCTGTCTCAGGTTTCGTTTCATTTATGACTATTTATAAAGGACGTTCCTGGTATACGCTAGATGGTTTCTGACAGTGTTTTATACGGATAATAACATATTTAAACTAAATGAAGATCGTATGTGCCAGAATTAAGATATTCAACTTTCAAGGCTAAAATGAACAGTGTAATAATTGAAATCATTTTCGAGATCTGTCTCAGGTTTCGTTTCATTTATGACTATTTATAAAGGACGTTCCTGGTATACGCTAGATGGTTTCTGACAGTGTTTTATACGGATAATAACATATTTAAACTAAATGAAGATCGTATGTGCCAGAATTAAGATATTCAACTTTCAAGGCTAAAATGAAGAGTGTAATAATTGAAATCATTTTCGAGATCTGTCTCAGGTTTCGTTTCATTTATGACTATTTATAAAGGACGCTCCTGGTATACGCTAGATGGTTTCTGACAGTGTTTTATACGGATAATAACATATTTAAACTAAATGAAGATCGTATGTGCCAGAATTAAGATATTCAACTTTCAAGGCTAAAATGAAGAGTGTAATAATTGAAATCATTTTCGAGATCTGTCTCAGGTTTCGTTTCATTTATGACTATTTATAAAGGACGCTCCTGGTATACGCTAGATGGTTTCTGACAGTGTTTTTTACGGCTAATAACATATTTAAACTAAATGAAGATCGTATGTGCCAGAATTAAGATATTCAACTTTCAAGGCTAAAATGAACAGTGTAATAATTGAAATCATTTTCGAGATCTGTCTCAGGTTTCGTTTCATTTATGACTATTTATAAAGGACGTTCCTGGTATACGCTAGATGGTTTCTGACAGTGTTTTATACGGATAATAACATATTTAAACTAAATGAAGATCGTATGTGCCAGAATTAAGATATTCAACTTTCAAGGCTAAAATGAAGAGTGTAATAATTGAAATCATTTTCGAGATCTGTCTCAGGTTTCGTTTCATTTATGACTATTTATAAAGGACGCTCCTGGTATACGCTAGATGGTTTCTGACAGTGTTTTATACGGATAATAACATATTTAAACTAAATGAAGATCGTATGTGCCAGAATTAAGATATTCAACTTTCAAGGCTAAAATGAAGAGTGTAATAATTGAAATCATTTTCGAGATCTGTCTCAGGTTTCGTTTCATTTATGACTATTTATAAAGGACGCTCCTGGTATACGCTAGATGGTTTCTGACAGTGTTTTTTACGGCTAATAACATATTTAAACTAAATGAAGATCGTATGTGCCAGAATTAAGATATTCAACTTTCAAGGCTAAAATGAACAGTGTAATAATTGAAATCATTTTCGAGATCTGTCTCAGGTTTCGTTTCATTTATGACTATTTATAAAGGACGTTCCTGGTATACGCTAGATGGTTTCTGACAGTGTTTTATACGGATAATAACATATTTAAACTAAATGAAGATCGTATGTGCCAGAATTAAGATATTCAACTTTCAAGGCTAAAATGAACAGTGTAATAATTGAAATCATTTTCGAGATCTGTCTCAGGTTTCGTTTCATTTATGACTATTTATAAAGGACGTTCCTGGTATACGCTAGATGGTTTCTGACAGTGTTTTATACGGATAATAACATATTTAAACTAAATGAAGATCGTATGTGCCAGAATTAAGATATTCAACTTTCAAGGCTAAAATGAAGAGTGTAATAATTGAAATCATTTTCGAGATCTGTCTCAGGTTTCGTTTCATTTATGACTATTTATAAAGGACGCTCCTGGTATACGCTAGATGGTTTCTGACAGTGTTTTTTACGGCTAATAACATATTTAAACTAAATGAAGATCGTATGTGCCAGAATTAAGATATTCAACTTTCAAGGCTAAAATGAACAGTGTAATAATTGAAATCATTTTCGAGATCTGTCTCAGGTTTCGTTTCATTTATGACTATTTATAAAGGACGTTCCTGGTATACGCTAGATGGTTTCTGACAGTGTTTTATACGGATAATAACATATTTAAACTAAATGAAGATCGTATGTGCCAGAATTAAGATATTCAACTTTCAAGGCTAAAATGAACAGTGTAATAATTGAAATCATTTTCGAGATCTGTCTCAGGTTTCGTTTCATTTATGACTATTTATAAAGGACGTTCCTGGTATACGCTAGATGGTTTCTGACAGTGTTTTATACGGATAATAACATATTTAAACTAAATGAAGATCGTATGTGCCAGAATTAAGATATTCAACTTTCAAGGCTAAAATGAAGAGTGTAATAATTGAAATCATTTTGGAGAATCTACTCAGGATTCCATTCATTTATGACAAATTTATATGGACGTTCCCGGTATACGCTAGATGGTTTCAGACAGTGTTTTATACGGCTAATAACATATTTAAACTAAATGAAGATCGTATGTGCCAGAATTAAGATATTCAACTTTCAAGGCTAAAATGAAGAGTGTAATAATTGAAATCATTTTCGAGATCTGTCTCAGGTTTCGTTTCATTTATGACTATTTATAAAGGACGCTCCTGGTATACGCTAGATGGTTTCTGACAGTGTTTTTTACGTCTAATAACATATTTAAACTAAATGAAGATAGTATGTGCCAGAATTAAGATATTCAACTTTCAAGGCTAAAATGAACAGTGTAATAATTGAAATCATTTTCGAGATCTGTCTCAGGTTTCGTTTCATTTATGACTATTTATAAAGGACGTTCCTGGTATACGCTAGATGGTTTCTGACAGCGTTTTTTACGGCTAATAACATATTTAAACTAAATGAAGATCGTATGTGCCAGAATTAAGATATTCAACTTTCAAGGCTAAAATGAACAGTGTAATAATTGAAATCATTTTCGAGATCTGTCTCAGGTTTCGTTTCATTTATGACTATTTATAAAGGACGTTCCTGGTATACGCTAGATGGTTTCTGACAGTGTTTTATACGGATAATAACATATTTAAACTAAATGAAGATCGTATGTGCCAGAATTAAGATATTCAACTTTCAAGGCTAAAATGAAGAGTGTAATAATTGAAATCATTTTCGAGATCTGTCTCAGGTTTCGTTTCATTTATGACTATTTATAAAGGACGCTCCTGGTATACGCTAGATGGTTTCTGACAGTGTTTTTTACGTCTAATAACATATTTAAACTAAATGAAGATCGTATGTGCCAGAATTAAGATATTCAACTTTCAAGGCTAAAATGAACAGTGTAATAATTGAAATCATTTTCGAGATCTGTCTCAGGTTTCGTTTCATTTATGACTATTTATAAAGGACGTTCCTGGTATACGCTAGATGGTTTCTGACAGCGTTTTTTACGGCTAATAACATATTTAAACTAAATGAAGATCGTATGTGCCAGAATTAAGATATTCAACTTTCAAGGCTAAAATGAACAGTGTAATAATTGAAATCATTTTCGAGATCTGTCTCAGGTTTCGTTTCATTTATGACTATTTATAAAGGACGTTCCTGGTATACGCTAGATGGTTTCTGACAGTGTTTTATACGGATAATAACATATTTAAACTAAATGAAGATCGTATGTGCCAGAATTAAGATATTCAACTTTCAAGGCTAAAATGAAGAGTGTAATAATTGAAATCATTTTCGAGATCTGTCTCAGGTTTCGTTTCATTTATGACTATTTATAAAGGACGCTCCTGGTATACGCTAGATGGTTTCTGACAGTGTTTTTTACGTCTAATAACATATTTAAACTAAATGAAGATCGTATGTGCCAGAATTAAGATATTCAACTTTCAAGGCTAAAATGAACAGTGTAATAATTGAAATCATTTTCGAGATCTGTCTCAGGTTTCGTTTCATTTATGACTATTTATAAAGGACGTTCCTGGTATACGCTAGATGGTTTCTGACAGCGTTTTTTACGGCTAATAACATATTTAAACTAAATGAAGATCGTATGTGCCAGAATTAAGATATTCAACTTTCAAGGCTAAAATGAACAGTGTAATAATTGAAATCATTTTCGAGATCTGTCTCAGGTTTCGTTTCATTTATGACTATTTATAAAGGACGTTCCTGGTATACGCTAGATGGTTTCTGACAGTGTTTTATACGGATAATAACATATTTAAACTAAATGAAGATCGTATGTGCCAGAATTAAGATATTCAACTTTCAAGGCTAAAATGAAGAGTGTAATAATTGAAATCATTTTCGAGATCTGTCTCAGGTTTCGTTTCATTTATGACTATTTATAAAGGACGCTCCTGGTATACGCTAGATGGTTTCTGACAGTGTTTTTTACGGCTAATAACATATTTAAACTAAATGAAGATCGTATGTGCCAGAATTAAGATATTCAACTTTCAAGGCTAAAATGAACAGTGTAATAATTGAAATCATTTTCGAGATCTGTCTCAGGTTTCGTTTCATTTATGACTATTTATAAAGGACGTTCCTGGTATACGCTAGATGGTTTCTGACAGTGTTTTATACGGATAATAACATATTTAAACTAAATGAAGATCGTATGTGCCAGAATTAAGATATTCAACTTTCAAGGCTAAAATGAAGAGTGTAATAATTGAAATCATTTTGGAGAATCTACTCAGGTTTCCATTCATTTATGACAAATTTATATGGACGTTCCCGGTATACGCTAGATGGTTTCAGACAGTGTTTTATACGGCTAATAACATATTTAAACTAAATGAAGATCGTATGTGCCAGAATTAAGATATTCAACTTTCAAGGCTAAAATGAAGAGTGTAATAATTGAAATCATTTTCGAGATCTGTCTCAGGTTTCGTTTCATTTATGACTATTTATAAAGGACGCTCCTGGTATACGCTAGATGGTTTCTGACAGTGTTTTTTACGTCTAATAACATATTTAAACTAAATGAAGATCGTATGTGCCAGAATTAAGATATTCAACTTTCAAGGCTAAAATGAACAGTGTAATAATTGAAATCATTTTCGAGATCTGTCTCAGGTTTCGTTTCATTTATGACTATTTATAAAGGACGTTCCTGGTATACGCTAGATGGTTTCTGACAGCGTTTTTTACGGCTAATAACATATTTAAACTAAATGAAGATCGTATGTGCCAGAATTAAGATATTCAACTTTCAATTCTAAAATGAACAGTGTAATAATTGAAATCATTTTCGAGATCTGTCTCAGGTTTCGTTTCATTTATGACTATTTATAAAGGACGTTCCTGGTATACGCTAGATGGTTTCTGACAGTGTTTTATACGGATAATAACATATTTAAACTAAATGAAGATCGTATGTGCCAGAATTAAGATATTCAACTTTCAAGGCTAAAATGAAGAGTGTAATAATTGAAATCATTTTCGAGATCTGTCTCAGGTTTCGTTTCATTTATGACTATTTATAAAGGACGCTCCTGGTATACGCTAGATGGTTTCTGACAGTGTTTTTTACGTCTAATAACATATTTAAACTAAATGAAGATCGTATGTGCCAGAATTAAGATATTCAACTTTCAAGGCTAAAATGAACAGTGTAATAATTGAAATCATTTTCGAGATCTGTCTCAGGTTTCGTTTCATTTATGACTATTTATAAAGGACGTTCCTGGTATACGCTAGATGGTTTCTGACAGCGTTTTTTACGGCTAATAACATATTTAAACTAAATGAAGATCGTATGTGCCAGAATTAAGATATTCAACTTTCAAGGCTAAAATGAACAGTGTAATAATTGAAATCATTTTCGAGATCTGTCTCAGGTTTCGTTTCATTTATGACTATTTATAAAGGACGTTCCTGGTATACGCTAGATGGTTTCTGACAGTGTTTTATACGGATAATAACATATTTAAACTAAATGAAGATCGTATGTGCCAGAATTAAGATATTCAACTTTCAAGGCTAAAATGAAGAGTGTAATAATTGAAATCATTTTCGAGATCTGTCTCAGGTTTCGTTTCATTTATGACTATTTATAAAGGACGCTCCTGGTATACGCTAGATGGTTTCTGACAGTGTTTTTTACGGCTAATAACATATTTAAACTAAATGAAGATCGTATGTGCCAGAATTAAGATATTCAACTTTCAAGGCTAAAATGAACAGTGTAATAATTGAAATCATTTTCGAGATCTGTCTCAGGTTTCGTTTCATTTATGACTATTTATAAAGGACGTTCCTGGTATACGCTAGATGGTTTCTGACAGTGTTTTATACGGATAATAACATATTTAAACTAAATGAAGATCGTATGTGCCAGAATTAAGATATTCAACTTTCAAGGCTAAAATGAACAGTGTAATAATTGAAATCATTTTCGAGATCTGTCTCAGGTTTCGTTTCATTTATGACTATTTATAAAGGACGTTCCTGGTATACGCTAGATGGTTTCTGACAGTGTTTTATACGGATAATAACATATTTAAACTAAATGAAGATCGTATGTGCCAGAATTAAGATATTCAACTTTCAAGGCTAAAATGAAGAGTGTAATAATTGAAATCATTTTGGAGAATCTACTCAGGTTTCCTTTCATTTATGACAAATTTATATGGACGTTCCCGGTATACGCTAGATGGTTTCAGACAGTGTTTTATACGGCTAATAACATATTTAAACTAAATGAAGATCGTATGTGCCAGAATTAAGATATTCAACTTTCAAGGCTAAAATGAACAGTGTAATAATTGAAATCATTTTCGAGATCTGTCTCAGGTTTCGTTTCATTTATGACTATTTATAAAGGACGTTCCTGGTATACGCTAGATGGTTTCTGACAGTGTTTTATACGGATAATAACATATTTAAACTAAATGAAGATCGTATGTGCCAGAATTAAGATATTCAACTTTCAAGGCTAAAATGAAGAGTGTAATAATTGAAATCATTATCGAGATCTGTCTCAGGTTTCGTTTCATTTATGACTATTTATAAAGGACGCTCCTGGTATACGCTAGATGGTTTCTGACAGTGTTTTTTACGTCTAATAACATATTTAAACTAAATGAAGATCGTGTGTGCCAGAATTAAGATATTCAACTTTCAAGGCTAAAATGAACAGTGTAATAATTGAAATCATTTTCGAGATCTGTCTCAGGTTTCGTTTCATTTATGACTATTTATAAAGGACGTTCCTGGTATACGCTAGATGGTTTCTGACAGCGTTTTTTACGGCTAATAACATATTTAAACTAAATGAAGATCGTATGTGCCAGAATTAAGATATTCAACTTTCAAGGCTAAAATGAACAGTGTAATAATTGAAATCATTTTCGAGATCTGTCTCAGGTTTCGTTTCATTTATGACTATTTATAAAGGACGTTCCTGGTATACGCTAGATGGTTTCTGACAGTGTTTTATACGGATAATAACATATTTAAACTAAATGAAGATCGTATGTGCCAGAATTAAGATATTCAACTTTCAAGGCTAAAATGAAGAGTGTAATAATTGAAATCATTTTCGAGATCTGTCTCAGGTTTCGTTTCATTTATGACTATTTATAAAGGACGCTCCTGGTATACGCTAGATGGTTTCTGACAGTGTTTTTTACGGCTAATAACATATTTAAACTAAATGAAGATCGTATGTGCCAGAATTAAGATATTCAACTTTCAAGGCTAAAATGAACAGTGTAATAATTGAAATCATTTTCGAGATCTGTCTCAGGTTTCGTTTCATTTATGACTATTTATAAAGGACGTTCCTGGTATACGCTAGATGGTTTCTGACAGTGTTTTATACGGCTAATAACATATTTAAACTAAATGAAGATCGTATGTGCCAGAATTAGGATATTCAACTTTCAAGGCTAAAATGAACAGTGTAATAATTGAAATCATTTTCGAGATCTGTCTCCGGTTTCGTTTCATTTATGACTATTTATAAAGGACGTTCCTGGTATACGCTAGATGGTTTCTGACAGTGTTTTATACGGATAATAACATATTTAAACTAAATGAAGATCGTATGTGCCAGAATTAAGATATTCAACTTTCAAGGCTAAAATGAAGAGTGTAATAATTGAAATCATTTTCGAGATCTGTCTCAGGTTTCGTTTCATTTATGACTATTTATAAAGGACGCTCCTGGTATACGCTAGATGGTTTCTGACAGTGTTTTTTACGTCTAATAACATATTTAAACTAAATGAAGATCGTATGTGCCAGAATTAAGATATTCAACTTTCAAGGCTAAAATGAACAGTGTAATAATTGAAATCATTTTCGAGATCTGTCTCAGGTTTCGTTTCATTTATGACTATTTATAAAGGACGTTCCTGGTATACGCTAGATGGTTTCTGACAGCGTTTTTTACGGCTAATAACATATTTAAACTAAATGAAGATCGTATGTGCCAGAATTAAGATATTCAACTTTCAAGGCTAAAATGAACAGTGTAATAATTGAAATCATTTTCGAGATCTGTCTCAGGTTTCGTTTCATTTATGACTATTTATAAAGGACGTTCCTGGTATACGCTAGATGGTTTCTGACAGTGTTTTATACGGATAATAACATATTTAAACTAAATGAAGATCGTATGTGCCAGAATTAAGATATTCAACTTTCAAGGCTAAAATGAAGAGTGTAATAATTGAAATCATTTTCGAGATCTGTCTCAGGTTTCGTTTCATTTATGACTATTTATAAAGGACGCTCCTGGTATACGCTAGATGGTTTCTGACAGTGTTTTTTACGGCTAATAACATATTTAAACTAAATGAAGATCGTATGTGCCAGAATTAAGATATTCAACTTTCAAGGCTAAAATGAACAGTGTAATAATTGAAATCATTTTCGAGATCTGTCTCAGGTTTCGTTTCATTTATGACTATTTATAAAGGACGTTCCTGGTATACGCTAGATGGTTTCTGACAGTGTTTTATACGGATAATAACATATTTAAACTAAATGAAGATCGTATGTGCCAGAATTAAGATATTCAACTTTCAAGGCTAAAATGAACAGTGTAATAATTGAAATCATTTTCGAGATCTGTCTCAGGTTTCGTTTCATTTATGACTATTTATAAAGGACGTTCCTGGTATACGCTAGATGGTTTCTGACAGTGTTTTATACGGATAATAACATATTTAAACTAAATGAAGATCGTATGTGCCAGAATTAAGATATTCAACTTTCAAGGCTAAAATGAAGAGTGTAATAATTGAAATCATTTTGGAGAATCTACTCAGGTTTCCTTTCATTTATGACAAATTTATATGGACGTTCCCGGTATACGCTAGATGGTTTCAGACAGTGTTTTATACGGCTAATAACATATTTAAACTAAATGAAGATCGTATGTGCCAGAATTAAGATATTCAACTTTCAAGGCTAAAATGAACAGTGTAATAATTGAAATCATTTTCGAGATCTGTCTCAGGTTTCGTTTCATTTATGACTATTTATAAAGGACGTTCCTGGTATACGCTAGATGGTTTCTGACAGTGTTTTATACGGATAATAACATATTTAAACTAAATGAAGATCGTATGTGCCAGAATTAAGATATTCAACTTTCAAGGCTAAAATGAACAGTGTAATAATTGAAATCATTTTCGAGATCTGTCTCAGGTTTCGTTTCATTTATGACTATTTATAAAGGACGCTCCTGGTATACGCTAGATGGTTTCTGACAGTGTTTTTTACGGATAATAACATATTTAAACTAAATGAAGATCGTATGTGCCAGAATTAAGATATTCAACTTTCAAGGCTAAAATGAACAGTGTAATAATTGAAATCATTTTCGAGATCTGTCTCAGGTTTCGTTTCATTTATGACTATTTATAAAGGACGTTCCTGGTATACGCTAGATGGTTTCTGACAGTGTTTTATACGGATAATAACATATTTAAACTAAATGAAGATCGTATGTGCCAGAATTAAGATATTCAACTTTCAAGGCTAAAATGAAGAGTGTAATAATTGAAATCATTTTCGAGATCTGTCTCAGGTTTCGTTTCATTTATGACTATTTATAAAGGACGTTCCTGGTATACGCTAGATGGTTTCTGACAGTGTTTTATACGGATAATAACATATTTAAACTAAATGAAGATCGTATGTGCCAGAATTAAGATATTCAACTTTCAAGGCTAAAATGAAGAGTGTAATAATTGAAATCATTTTCGAGATCTGTCTCAGGTTTCGTTTCATTTATGACTATTTATAAAGGACGTTCCTGGTATACGCTAGATGGTTTCTGACAGTGTTTTTTACGGCTAATAACATATTTAAACTAAATGAAGATCGTATGTGCCAGAATTAAGATATTCAACTTTCAAGGCTAAAATGAACAGTGTAATAATTGAAATCATTTTCGAGATCTGTCTCAGGTTTCGTTTCATTTATGACTATTTATAAAGGACGTTCCTGGTATACGCTAGATGGTTTCTGACAGTGTTTTATACGGATAATAACATATTTAAACTAAATGATGATCGTATGTGCCAGAATTAAGATATTCAACTTTCAAGGCTAAAATGAAGAGTGTAATAATTGAAATCATTTTCGAGATCTGTCTCAGGTTTCGTTTCATTTATGACTATTTATAAAGGACGCTCCTGGTATACGCTAGATGGTTTCTGACAGTGTTTTTTACGGCTAATAACATATTTAAACTAAATGAAGATCGTATGTGCCAGAATTAAGATATTCAACTTTCAAGGCTAAAATGAACAGTGTAATAATTGAAATCATTTTCGAGATCTGTCTCAGGTTTCGTTTCATTTATGACTATTTATAAAGGACGTTCCTGGTATACGCTAGATGGTTTCTGACAGTGTTTTATACGGATAATAACATATTTAAACTAAATGAAGATCGTATGTGCCAGAATTAAGATATTCAACTTTCAAGGCTAAAATGAAGAGTGTAATAATTGAAATCATTTTCGAGATCTGTCTCAGGTTTCGTTTCATTTATGACTATTTATAAAGGACGCTCCTGGTATACGCTAGATGGTTTCTGACAGTGTTTTTTACGGCTAATAACATATTTAAACTAAATGAAGATCGTATGTGCCAGAATTAAGATATTCAACTTTCAAGGCTAAAATGAACAGTGTAATAATTGAAATCATTTTCGAGATCTGTCTCAGGTTTCGTTTCATTTATGACTATTTATAAAGGACGTTCCTGGTATACGCTAGATGGTTTCTGACAGTGTTTTATACGGATAATAACATATTTAAACTAAATGAAGATCGTATGTGCCAGAATTAAGATATTCAACTTTCAAGGCTAAAATGAACAGTGTAATAATTGAAATCATTTTCGAGATCTGTCTCAGGTTTCGTTTCATTTATGACTATTTATAAAGGACGTTCCTGGTATACGCTAGATGGTTTCTGACAGTGTTTTATACGGATAATAACATATTTAAACTAAATGAAGATCGTATGTGCCAGAATTAAGATATTCAACTTTCAAGGCTAAAATGAAGAGTGTAATAATTGAAATCATTTTGGAGAATCTACTCAGGTTTCCTTTCATTTATGACAAATTTATATGGACGTTCCCGGTATACGCTAGATGGTTTCAGACAGTGTTTTATACGGCTAATAACATATTTAAACTAAATGAAGATCGTATGTGCCAGAATTAAGATATTCAACTTTCAAGGCTAAAATGAACAGTGTAATAATTGAAATCATTTTCGAGATCTGTCTCAGGTTTCGTTTCATTTATGACTATTTATAAAGGACGTTCCTGGTATACGCTAGATGGTTTCTGACAGTGTTTTATACGGATAATAACATATTTAAACTAAATGAAGATCGTATGTGCCAGAATTAAGATATTCAACTTTCAAGGCTAAAATGAACAGTGTAATAATTGAAATCATTTTCGAGATCTGTCTCAGGTTTCGTTTCATTTATGACTATTTATAAAGGACGCTCCTGGTATACGCTAGATGGTTTCTGACAGTGTTTTTTACGGATAATAACATATTTAAACTAAATGAAGATCGTATGTGCCAGAATTAAGATATTCAACTTTCAAGGCTAAAATGAACAGTGTAATAATTGAAATCATTTTCGAGATCTGTCTCAGGTTTCGTTTCATTTATGACTATTTATAAAGGACGTTCCTGGTATACGCTAGATGGTTTCTGACAGTGTTTTATACGGATAATAACATATTTAAACTAAATGAAGATCGTATGTGCCAGAATTAAGATATTCAACTTTCAAGGCTAAAATGAAGAGTGTAATAATTGAAATCATTTTCGAGATCTGTCTCAGGTTTCGTTTCATTTATGACTATTTATAAAGGACGTTCCTGGTATACGCTAGATGGTTTCTGACAGTGTTTTATACGGATAATAACATATTTAAACTAAATGAAGATCGTATGTGCCAGAATTAAGATATTCAACTTTCAAGGCTAAAATGAAGAGTGTAATAATTGAAATCATTTTCGAGATCTGTCTCAGGTTTCGTTTCATTTATGACTATTTATAAAGGACGTTCCTGGTATACGCTAGATGGTTTCTGACAGTGTTTTTTACGGCTAATAACATATTTAAACTAAATGAAGATCGTATGTGCCAGAATTAAGATATTCAACTTTCAAGGCTAAAATGAACAGTGTAATAATTGAAATCATTTTCGAGATCTGTCTCAGGTTTCGTTTCATTTATGACTATTTATAAAGGACGTTCCTGGTATACGCTAGATGGTTTCTGACAGTGTTTTATACGGATAATAACATATTTAAACTAAATGAAGATCGTATGTGCCAGAATTAAGATATTCAACTTTCAAGGCTAAAATGAACAGTGTAATAATTGAAATCATTTTCGAGATCTGTCTCAGGTTTCGTTTCATTTATGACTATTTATAAAGGACGCTCCTGGTATACGCTAGATGGTTTCTGACAGTGTTTTTTACGGATAATAACATATTTAAACTAAATGAAGATCGTATGTGCCAGAATTAAGATATTCAACTTTCAAGGCTAAAATGAACAGTGTAATAATTGAAATCATTTTCGAGATCTGTCTCAGGTTTCGTTTCATTTATGACTATTTATAAAGGACGTTCCTGGTATACGCTAGATGGTTTCTGACAGTGTTTTATACGGATAATAACATATTTAAACTAAATGAAGATCGTATGTGCCAGAATTAAGATATTCAACTTTCAAGGCTAAAATGAAGAGTGTAATAATTGAAATCATTTTCGAGATCTGTCTCAGGTTTCGTTTCATTTATGACTATTTATAAAGGACGTTCCTGGTATACGCTAGATGGTTTCTGACAGTGTTTTATACGGATAATAACATATTTAAACTAAATGAAGATCGTATGTGCCAGAATTAAGATATTCAACTTTCAAGGCTAAAATGAAGAGTGTAATAATTGAAATCATTTTCGAGATCTGTCTCAGGTTTCGTTTCATTTATGACTATTTATAAAGGACGTTCCTGGTATACGCTAGATGGTTTCTGACAGTGTTTTTTACGGCTAATAACATATTTAAACTAAATGAAGATCGTATGTGCCAGAATTAAGATATTCAACTTTCAAGGCTAAAATGAACAGTGTAATAATTGAAATCATTTTCGAGATCTGTCTCAGGTTTCGTTTCATTTATGACTATTTATAAAGGACGTTCCTGGTATACGCTAGATGGTTTCTGACAGTGTTTTATACGGATAATAACATATTTAAACTAAATGAAGATCGTATGTGCCAGAATTAAGATATTCAACTTTCAAGGCTAAAATGAAGAGTGTAATAATTGAAATCATTTTCGAGATCTGTCTCAGGTTTCGTTTCATTTATGACTATTTATAAAGGACGCTCCTGGTATACGCTAGATGGTTTCTGACAGTGTTTTTTACGGCTAATAACATATTTAAACTAAATGAAGATCGTATGTGCCAGAATTAAGATATTCAACTTTCAAGGCTAAAATGAACAGTGTAATAATTGAAATCATTTTCGAGATCTGTCTCAGGTTTCGTTTCATTTATGA
This sequence comes from Phalangium opilio, assembly GCF_054372755.1. Lineage (NCBI taxonomy): Eukaryota > Metazoa > Arthropoda > Arachnida > Opiliones > Phalangiidae > Phalangium > Phalangium opilio. Next base: position 1,147,923 of record NW_028324255.1, read on the forward strand.
CTATTTATAAAGGACGTTCCTGGTATACGCTAGATGGTTTCTGACAGTGTTTTATACGGATAATAACATATTTAAACTAAATGAAGATCGTATGTGCCAGAATTAAGATATTCAACTTTCAAGGCTAAAATGAAGAGTGTAATAATTGAAATCATTTTCGAGATCTGTCTCAGGTTTCGTTTCATTTATGACTATTTATAAAGGACGCTCCTGGTATACGCTAGATGGTTTCTGACAGTGTTTTTTACGGCTAATAACATATTTAAACTAAATGAAGATCGTATGTGCCAGAATTAAGATATTCAACTTTCAAGGCTAAAATGAACAGTGTAATAATTGAAATCATTTTCGAGATCTGTCTCAGGTTTCGTTTCATTTATGACTATTTATAAAGGACGTTCCTGGTATACGCTAGATGGTTTCTGACAGTGTTTTATACGGATAATAACATATTTAAACTAAATGAAGATCGTATGTGCCAGAATTAAGATATTCAACTTTCAAGGCTAAAATGAAGAGTGTAATAATTGAAATCATTTTCGAGATCTGTCTCAGGTTTCGTTTCATTTATGACTATTTATAAAGGACGTTCCTGGTATACGCTAGATGGTTTCTGACGGTGTTTTATACGGATAATAACATATTTAAACTAAATGAAGATCGTATGTGCCAGAATTAAGATATTCAACTTTCAAGGCTAAAATGAAGAGTGTAATAATTGAAATCATTTTCGAGATCTGTCTCAGGTTTCGTTTCATTTATGACTATTTATAAAGGACGTTCCTGGTATACGCTAGATGGTTTCTGACAGTGTTTTTTACGGCTAATAACATATTTAAACTAAATGAAGATCGTATGTGCCAGAATTAAGATATTCAACTTTCAAGGCTAAAATGAACAGTGTAATAATTGAAATCATTTTCGAGATCTGTCTCAGGTTTCGTTTCATTTATGACTATTTATAAAGGACGTTCCTGGTATACGCTAGATGGTTTCTGACAGTGTTTTATACGGATAATAACATATTTAAACTAAATGAAGATCGTATGTGCCAGAATTAAGATATTCAACTTTCAAGGCTAAAATGAAGAGTGTAATAATTGAAATCATTTTCGAGATCTGTCTCAGGTTTCGTTTCATTTATGACTATTTATAAAGGACGCTCCTGGTATACGCTAGATGGTTTCTGACAGTGTTTTTTACGTCTAATAACATATTTAAACTAAATGAAGATCGTATGTGCCAGAATTAAGATATTCAACTTTCAAGGCTAAAATGAACAGTGTAATAATTGAAATCATTTTCGAGATCTGTCTCAGGTTTCGTTTCATTTATGACTATTTATAAAGGACGTTCCTGGTATACGCTAGATGGTTTCTGACAGCGTTTTTTACGGCTAATAACATATTTAAACTAAATGAAGATCGTATGTGCCAGAATTAAGATATTCAACTTTCAAGGCTAAAATGAACAGTGTAATAATTGAAATCATTTTCGAGATCTGTCTCAGGTTTCGTTTCATTTATGACTATTTATAAAGGACGTTCCTGGTATACGCTAGATGGTTTCTGACAGTGTTTTATACGGATAATAACATATTTAAACTAAATGAAGATCGTATGTGCCAGAATTAAGATATTCAACTTTCAAGGCTAAAATGAAGAGTGTAATAATTGAAATCATTTTCGAGATCTGTCTCAGGTTTCGTTTCATTTATGACTATTTATAAAGGACGCTCCTGGTATACGCTAGATGGTTTCTGACAGTGTTTTTTACGGCTAATAACATATTTAAACTAAATGAAGATCGTATGTGCCAGAATTAAGATATTCAACTTTCAAGGCTAAAATGAACAGTGTAATAATTGAAATCATTTTCGAGATCTGTCTCAGGTTTCGTTTCATTTATGACTATTTATAAAGGACGTTCCTGGTATACGCTAGATGGTTTCTGACAGTGTTTTATACGGATAATAACATATTTAAACTAAATGAAGATCGTATGTGCCAGAATTAAGATATTCAACTTTCAAGGCTAAAATGAACAGTGTAATAATTGAAATCATTCTCGAGATCTGTCTCAGGTTTCGTTTCATTTATGACTATTTATAAAGGACGTTCCTGGTATACGCTAGATGGTTTCTGACAGCGTTTTTTACGGCTAATAACATATTTAAACTAAATGAAGATCGTATGTGCCAGAATTAAGATATTCAACTTTCAAGGCTAAAATGAACAGTGTAATAATTGAAATCATTTTCGAGATCTGTCTCAGGTTTCGTTTCATTTATGACTATTTATAAAGGACGTTCCTGGTATACGCTAGATGGTTTCTGACAGTGTTTTATACGGATAATAACATATTTAAACTAAATGAAGATCGTATGTGCCAGAATTAAGATATTCAACTTTCAAGGCTAAAATGAAGAGTGTAATAATTGAAATCATTTTCGAGATCTGTCTCAGGTTTCGTTTCATTTATGACTATTTATAAAGGACGCTCCTGGTATACGCTAGATGGTTTCTGACAGTGTTTTTTACGGCTAATAACATATTTAAACTAAATGAAGATCGTATGTGCCAGAATTAAGATATTCAACTTTCAAGGCTAAAATGAACAGTGTAATAATTGAAATCATTTTCGAGATCTGTCTCAGGTTTCGTTTCATTTATGACTATTTATAAAGGACGTTCCTGGTATACGCTAGATGGTTTCTGACAGTGTTTTATACGGATAATAACATATTTAAACTAAATGAAGATCGTATGTGCCAGAATTAAGATATTCAACTTTCAAGGCTAAAATGAAGAGTGTAATAATTGAAATCATTTTCGAGATCTGTCTCAGGTTTCGTTTCATTTATGACTATTTATAAAGGACGTTCCTGGTATACGCTAGATGGTTTCTGACAGTGTTTTATACGGATAATAACATATTTAAACTAAATGAAGATCGTATGTGCCAGAATTAAGATATTCAACTTTCAAGGCTAAAATGAAGAGTGTAATAATTGAAATCATTTTCGAGATCTGTCTCAGGTTTCGTTTCATTTATGACTATTTATAAAGGACGTTCCTGGTATACGCTAGATGGTTTCTGACAGTGTTTTTTACGGCTAATAACATATTTAAACTAAATGAAGATCGTATGTGCCAGAATTAAGATATTCAACTTTCAAGGCTAAAATGAACAGTGTAATAATTGAAATCATTTTCGAGATCTGTCTCAGGTTTCGTTTCATTTATGACTATTTATAAAGGACGTTCCTGGTATACGCTAGATGGTTTCTGACAGTGTTTTATACGGATAATAACATATTTAAACTAAATGAAGATCGTATGTGCCAGAATTAAGATATTCAACTTTCAAGGCTAAAATGAACAGTGTAATAATTGAAATCATTCTCGAGATCTGTCTCAGGTTTCGTTTCATTTATGACTATTTATAAAGGACGTTCCTGGTATACGCTAGATGGTTTCTGACAGCGTTTTTTACGGCTAATAACATATTTAAACTAAATGAAGATCGTATGTGCCAGAATTAAGATATTCAACTTTCAAGGCTAAAATGAACAGTGTAATAATTGAAATCATTTTCGAGATCTGTCTCAGGTTTCGTTTCATTTATGACTATTTATAAAGGACGTTCCTGGTATACGCTAGATGGTTTCTGACAGTGTTTTATACGGATAATAACATATTTAAACTAAATGAAGATCGTATGTGCCAGAATTAAGATATTCAACTTTCAAGGCTAAAATGAAGAGTGTAATAATTGAAATCATTTTCGAGATCTGTCTCAGGTTTCGTTTCATTTATGACTATTTATAAAGGACGCTCCTGGTATACGCTAGATGGTTTCTGACAGTGTTTTTTACGGCTAATAACATATTTAAACTAAATGAAGATCGTATGTGCCAGAATTAAGATATTCAACTTTCAAGGCTAAAATGAACAGTGTAATAATTGAAATCATTTTCGAGATCTGTCTCAGGTTTCGTTTCATTTATGACTATTTATAAAGGACGTTCCTGGTATACGCTAGATGGTTTCTGACAGTGTTTTATACGGATAATAACATATTTAAACTAAATGAAGATCGTATGTGCCAGAATTAAGATATTCAACTTTCAAGGCTAAAATGAAGAGTGTAATAATTGAAATCATTTTCGAGATCTGTCTCAGGTTTCGTTTCATTTATGACTATTTATAAAGGACGTTCCTGGTATACGCTAGATGGTTTCTGACAGTGTTTTATACGGATAATAACATATTTAAACTAAATGAAGATCGTATGTGCCAGAATTAAGATATTCAACTTTCAAGGCTAAAATGAAGAGTGTAATAATTGAAATCATTTTCGAGATCTGTCTCAGGTTTCGTTTCATTTATGACTATTTATAAAGGACGTTCCTGGTATACGCTAGATGGTTTCTGACAGTGTTTTTTACGGCTAATAACATATTTAAACTAAATGAAGATCGTATGTGCCAGAATTAAGATATTCAACTTTCAAGGCTAAAATGAACAGTGTAATAATTGAAATCATTTTCGAGATCTGTCTCAGGTTTCGTTTCATTTATGACTATTTATAAAGGACGTTCCTGGTATACGCTAGATGGTTTCTGACAGTGTTTTATACGGATAATAACATATTTAAACTAAATGAAGATCGTATGTGCCAGAATTAAGATATTCAACTTTCAAGGCTAAAATGAAGAGTGTAATAATTGAAATCATTTTCGAGATCTGTCTCAGGTTTCGTTTCATTTATGACTATTTATAAAGGACGTTCCTGGTATACGCTAGATGGTTTCTGACAGTGTTTTATACGGATAATAACATATTTAAACTAAATGAAGATCGTATGTGCCAGAATTAAGATATTCAACTTTCAAGGCTAAAATGAAGAGTGTAATAATTGAAATCATTTTCGAGATCTGTCTCAGGTTTCGTTTAATTTATGACTATTTATAAAGGACGTTCCTGGTATACGCTAGATGGTTTCTGACAGTGTTTTTTACGGCTAATAACATATTTAAACTAAATGAAGATCGTATGTGCCAGAATTAAGATATTCAACTTTCAAGGCTAAAATGAACAGTGTAATAATTGAAATCATTTTCGAGATCTGTCTCAGGTTTCGTTTCATTTATGACTATTTATAAAGGACGTTCCTGGTATACGCTAGATGGTTTCTGACAGTGTTTTATACGGATAATAACATATTTAAACTAAATGAAGATCGTATGTGCCAGAATTAAGATATTCAACTTTCAAGGCTAAAATGAACAGTGTAATAATTGAAATCATTCTCGAGATCTGTCTCAGGTTTCGTTTCATTTATGACTATTTATAAAGGACGTTCCTGGTATACGCTAGATGGTTTCTGACAGTGTTTTATACGGATAATAACATATTTAAACTAAATGAAGATCGTATGTGCCAGAATTAAGATATTCAACTTTCAAGGCTAAAATGAAGAGTGTAATAATTGAAATCATTTTCGAGATCTGTCTCAGGTTTCGTTTCATTTATGACTATTTATAAAGGACGTTCCTGGTATACGCTAGATGGTTTCTGACAGTGTTTTTTACGGCTAATAACATATTTAAACTAAATGAAGATCGTATGTGCCAGAATTAAGATATTCAACTTTCAAGGCTAAAATGAACAGTGTAATAATTGAAATCATTTTCGAGATCTGTCTCAGGTTTCGTTTCATTTATGACTATTTATAAAGGACGTTCCTGGTATACGCTAGATGGTTTCTGACAGTGTTTTATACGGATAATAACATATTTAAACTAAATGAAGATCGTATGTGCCAGAATTAAGATATTCAACTTTCAAGGCTAAAATGAAGAGTGTAATAATTGAAATCATTTTCGAGATCTGTCTCAGGTTTCGTTTCATTTATGACTATTTATAAAGGACGTTCCTGGTATACGCTAGATGGTTTCTGACAGTGTTTTATACGGATAATAACATATTTAAACTAAATGAAGATCGTATGTGCCAGAATTAAGATATTCAACTTTCAAGGCTAAAATGAAGAGTGTAATAATTGAAATCATTTTCGAGATCTGTCTCAGGTTTCGTTTCATTTATGACTATTTATAAAGGACGTTCCTGGTATACGCTAGATGGTTTCTGACAGTGTTTTTTACGGCTAATAACATATTTAAACTAAATGAAGATCGTATGTGCCAGAATTAAGATATTCAACTTTCAAGGCTAAAATGAACAGTGTAATAATTGAAATCATTTTCGAGATCTGTCTCAGGTTTCGTTTCATTTATGACTATTTATAAAGGACGTTCCTGGTATACGCTAGATGGTTTCTGACAGTGTTTTATACGGATAATAACATATTTAAACTAAATGAAGATCGTATGTGCCAGAATTAAGATATTCAACTTTCAAGGCTAAAATGAAGAGTGTAATAATTGAAATCATTTTCGAGATCTGTCTCAGGTTTCGTTTCATTTATGACTATTTATAAAGGACGTTCCTGGTATACGCTAGATGGTTTCTGACAGTGTTTTTTACGGCTAATAACATATTTAAACTAAATGAAGATCGTATGTGCCAGAATTAAGATATTCAACTTTCAAGGCTAAAATGAACAGTGTAATAATTGAAATCATTTTCGAGATCTGTCTCAGGTTTCGTTTCATTTATGACTATTTATAAAGGACGTTCCTGGTATACGCTAGATGGTTTCTGACAGTGTTTTATACGGATAATAACATATTTAAACTAAATGAAGATCGTATGTGCCAGAATTAAGATATTCAACTTTCAAGGCTAAAATGAAGAGTGTAATAATTGAAATCATTTTCGAGATCTGTCTCAGGTTTCGTTTCATTTATGACTATTTATAAAGGACGCTCCTGGTATACGCTAGATGGTTTCTGACAGTGTTTTTTACGGCTAATAACATATTTAAACTAAATGAAGATCGTATGTGCCAGAATTAAGATATTCAACTTTCAAGGCTAAAATGAACAGTGTAATAATTGAAATCATTTTCGAGATGTCTCAGGTTTCGTTTCATTTATGACTATTTATAAAGGACGTTCCTGGTATACGCTAGATGGTTTCTGACAGTGTTTTATACGGATAATAACATATTTAAACTAAATGAAGATCGTATGTGCCAGAATTAAGATATTCAACTTTCAAGGCTAAAATGAAGAGTGTAATAATTGAAATCATTTTCGAGATCTGTCTCAGGTTTCGTTTCATTTATGACTATTTATAAAGGACGCTCCTGGTATACGCTAGATGGTTTCTGACAGTGTTTTTTACGGCTAATAACATATTTAAACTAAATGAAGATCGTATGTGCCAGAATTAAGATATTCAACTTTCAAGGCTAAAATGAACAGTGTAATAATTGAAATCATTTTCGAGATCTGTCTCAGGTTTCGTTTCATTTATGACTATTTATAAAGGACGTTCCTGGTATACGCTAGATGGTTTCTGACAGTGTTTTATACGGATAATAACATATTTAAACTAAATGAAGATCGTATGTGCCAGAATTAAGATATTCAACTTTCAAGGCTAAAATGAAGAGTGTAATAATTGAAATCATTTTCGAGATCTGTCTCAGGTTTCGTTTCATTTATGACTATTTATAAAGGACGTTCCTGGTATACGCTAGATGGTTTCTGACAGTGTTTTATACGGATAATAACATATTTAAACTAAATGAAGATCGTATGTGCCAGAATTAAGATATTCAACTTTCAAGGCTAAAATGAAGAGTGTAATAATTGAAATCATTTTCGAGATCTGTCTCAGGTTTCGTTTCATTTATGACTATTTATAAAGGACGTTCCTGGTATACGCTAGATGGTTTCTGACAGTGTTTTTTACGGCTAATAACATATTTAAACTAAATGAAGATCGTATGTGCCAGAATTAAGATATTCAACTTTCAAGGCTAAAATGAACAGTGTAATAATTGAAATCATTTTCGAGATCTGTCTCAGGTTTCGTTTCATTTATGACTATTTATAAAGGACGTTCCTGGTATACGCTAGATGGTTTCTGACAGTGTTTTATACGGATAATAACATATTTAAACTAAATGAAGATCGTATGTGCCAGAATTAAGATATTCAACTTTCAAGGCTAAAATGAAGAGTGTAATAATTGAAATCATTTTCGAGATCTGTCTCAGGTTTCGTTTCATTTATGACTATTTATAAAGGACGCTCCTGGTATACGCTAGATGGTTTCTGACAGTGTTTTTTACGGCTAATAACATATTTAAACTAAATGAAGATCGTATGTGCCAGAATTAAGATATTCAACTTTCAAGGCTAAAATGAACAGTGTAATAATTGAAATCATTTTCGAGATCTGTCTCAGGTTTCGTTTCATTTATGACTATTTATAAAGGACGTTCCTGGTATACGCTAGATGGTTTCTGACAGTGTTTTATACGGATAATAACATATTTAAACTAAATGAAGATCGTATGTGCCAGAATTAAGATATTCAACTTTCAAGGCTAAAATGAAGAGTGTAATAATTGAAATCATTTTCGAGATCTGTCTCAGGTTTCGTTTCATTTATGACTATTTATAAAGGACGCTCCTGGTATACGCTAGATGGTTTCTGACAGTGTTTTTTACGGCTAATAACATATTTAAACTAAATGAAGATCGTATGTGCCAGAATTAAGATATTCAACTTTCAAGGCTAAAATGAACAGTGTAATAATTGAAATCATTTTCGAGATCTGTCTCAGGTTTCGTTTCATTTATGACTATTTATAAAGGACGTTCCTGGTATACGCTAGATGGTTTCTGACAGTGTTTTATACGGATAATAACATATTTAAACTAAATGAAGATCGTATGTGCCAGAATTAAGATATTCAACTTTCAAGGCTAAAATGAACAGTGTAATAATTGAAATCATTTTCGAGATCTGTCTCAGGTTTCGTTTCATTTATGACTATTTATAAAGGACGTTCCTGGTATACGCTAGATGGTTTCTGACAGTGTTTTATACGGATAATAACATATTTAAACTAAATGAAGATCGTATGTGCCAGAATTAAGATATTCAACTTTCAAGGCTAAAATGAAGAGTGTAATAATTGAAATCATTTTCGAGATCTGTCTCAGGTTTCGTTTCATTTATGACTATTTATAAAGGACGCTCCTGGTATACGCTAGATGGTTTCTGACAGTGTTTTTTACGGCTAATAACATATTTAAACTAAATGAAGATCGTATGTGCCAGAATTAAGATATTCAACTTTCAAGGCTAAAATGAACAGTGTAATAATTGAAATCATTTTCGAGATCTGTCTCAGGTTTCGTTTCATTTATGACTATTTATAAAGGACGTTCCTGGTATACGCTAGATGGTTTCTGACAGTGTTTTATACGGATAATAACATATTTAAACTAAATGAAGATCGTATGTGCCAGAATTAAGATATTCAACTTTCAAGGCTAAAATGAAGAGTGTAATAATTGAAATCATTTTCGAGATCTGTCTCAGGTTTCGTTTCATTTATGACTATTTATAAAGGACGCTCCTGGTATACGCTAGATGGTTTCTGACAGTGTTTTTTACGGCTAATAACATATTTAAACTAAATGAAGATCGTATGTGCCAGAATTAAGATATTCAACTTTCAAGGCTAAAATGAACAGTGTAATAATTGAAATCATTTTCGAGATCTGTCTCAGGTTTCGTTTCATTTATGACTATTTATAAAGGACGTTCCTGGTATACGCTAGATGGTTTCTGACAGTGTTTTATACGGATAATAACATATTTAAACTAAATGAAGATCGTATGTGCCAGAATTAAGATATTCAACTTTCAAGGCTAAAATGAAGAGTGTAATAATTGAAATCATTTTCGAGATCTGTCTCAGGTTTCGTTTCATTTATGACTATTTATAAAGGACGTTCCTGGTATACGCTAGATGGTTTCTGACAGTGTTTTATACGGATAATAACATATTTAAACTAAATGAAGATCGTATGTGCCAGAATTAAGATATTCAACTTTCAAGGCTAAAATGAAGAGTGTAATAATTGAAATCATTTTCGAGATCTGTCTCAGGTTTCGTTTCATTTATGACTATTTATAAAGGACGTTCCTGGTATACGCTAGATGGTTTCTGACAGTGTTTTTTACGGCTAATAACATATTTAAACTAAATGAAGATCGTATGTGCCAGAATTAAGATATTCAACTTTCAAGGCTAAAATGAAGAGTGTAATAATTGAAATCATTTTCGAGATCTGTCTCAGGTTTCGTTTCATTTATGACTATTTATAAAGGACGTTCCTGGTATACGCTAGATGGTTTCTGACAGTGTTTTTTACGGCTAATAACATATTTAAACTAAATGAAGATCGTATGTGCCAGAATTAAGATATTCAACTTTCAAGGCTAAAATGAACAGTGTAATAATTGAAATCATTTTCGAGATCTGTCTCAGGTTTCGTTTCATTTATGACTATTTATAAAGGACGTTCCTGGTATACGCTAGATGGTTTCTGACAGTGTTTTATACGGATAATAACATATTTAAACTAAATGAAGATCGTATGTGCCAGAATTAAGATATTCAACTTTCAAGGCTAAAATGAAGAGTGTAATAATTGAAATCATTTTCGAGATCTGTCTCAGGTTTCGTTTCATTTATGACTATTTATAAAGGACGCTCCTGGTATACGCTAGATGGTTTCTGACAGTGTTTTTTACGGCTAATAACATATTTAAACTAAATGAAGATCGTATGTGCCAGAATTAAGATATTCAACTTTCAAGGCTAAAATGAACAGTGTAATAATTGAAATCATTTTCGAGATCTGTCTCAGGTTTCGTTTCATTTATGACTATTTATAAAGGACGTTCCTGGTATACGCTAGATGGTTTCTGACAGTGTTTTATACGGATAATAACATATTTAAACTAAATGAAGATCGTATGTGCCAGAATTAAGATATTCAACTTTCAAGGCTAAAATGAAGAGTGTAATAATTGAAATCATTTTCGAGATCTGTCTCAGGTTTCGTTTCATTTATGACTATTTATAAAGGACGCTCCTGGTATACGCTAGATGGTTTCTGACAGTGTTTTTTACGGCTAATAACATATTTAAACTAAATGAAGATCGTATGTGCCAGAATTAAGATATTCAACTTTCAAGGCTAAAATGAACAGTGTAATAATTGAAATCATTTTCGAGATCTGTCTCAGGTTTCGTTTCATTTATGACTATTTATAAAGGACGTTCCTGGTATACGCTAGATGGTTTCTGACAGTGTTTTATACGGATAATAACATATTTAAACTAAATGAAGATCGTATGTGCCAGAATTAAGATATTCAACTTTCAAGGCTAAAATGAAGAGTGTAATAATTGAAATCATTTTCGAGATCTGTCTCAGGTTTCGTTTCATTTATGACTATTTATAAAGGACGCTCCTGGTATACGCTAGATGGTTTCTGACAGTGTTTTTTACGGCTAATAACATATTTAAACTAAATGAAGATCGTATGTGCCAGAATTAAGATATTCAACTTTCAAGGCTAAAATGAACAGTGTAATAATTGAAATCATTTTCGAGATCTGTCTCAGGTTTCGTTTCATTTATGACTATTTATAAAGGACGTTCCTGGTATACGCTAGATGGTTTCTGACAGTGTTTTATACGGATAATAACATATTTAAACTAAATGAAGATCGTATGTGCCAGAATTAAGATATTCAACTTTCAAGGCTAAAATGAAGAGTGTAATAATTGAAATCATTTTCGAGATCTGTCTCAGGTTTCGTTTCATTTATGACTATTTATAAAGGACGCTCCTGGTATACGCTAGATGGTTTCTGACAGTGTTTTTTACGGCTAATAACATATTTAAACTAAATGAAGATCGTATGTGCCAGAATTAAGATATTCAACTTTCAAGGCTAAAATGAACAGTGTAATAATTGAAATCATTTTCGAGATCTGTCTCAGGTTTCGTTTCATTTATGACTATTTATAAAGGACGTTCCTGGTATACGCTAGATGGTTTCTGACAGTGTTTTATACGGATAATAACATATTTAAACTAAATGAAGATCGTATGTGCCAGAATTAAGATATTCAACTTTCAAGGCTAAAATGAAGAGTGTAATAATTGAAATCATTTTCGAGATCTGTCTCAGGTTTCGTTTCATTTATGACTATTTATAAAGGACGTTCCTGGTATACGCTAGATGGTTTCTGACAGTGTTTTATACGGATAATAACATATTTAAACTAAATGAAGATCGTATGTGCCAGAATTAAGATATTCAACTTTCAAGGCTAAAATGAAGAGTGTAATAATTGAAATCATTTTCGAGATCTGTCTCAGGTTTCGTTTCATTTATGACTATTTATAAAGGACGTTCCTGGTATACGCTAGATGGTTTCTGACAGTGTTTTTTACGGCTAATAACATATTTAAACTAAATGAAGATCGTATGTGCCAGAATTAAGATATTCAACTTTCAAGGCTAAAATGAAGAGTGTAATAATTGAAATCATTTTCGAGATCTGTCTCAGGTTTCGTTTCATTTATGACTATTTATAAAGGACGTTCCTGGTATACGCTAGATGGTTTCTGACAGTGTTTTTTACGGCTAATAACATATTTAAACTAAATGAAGATCGTATGTGCCAGAATTAAGATATTCAACTTTCAAGGCTAAAATGAACAGTGTAATAATTGAAATCATTTTCGAGATCTGTCTCAGGTTTCGTTTCATTTATGACTATTTATAAAGGACGTTCCTGGTATACGCTAGATGGTTTCTGACAGTGTTTTATACGGATAATAACATATTTAAACTAAATGAAGATCGTATGTGCCAGAATTAAGATATTCAACTTTCAAGGCTAAAATGAAGAGTGTAATAATTGAAATCATTTTCGAGATCTGTCTCAGGTTTCGTTTCATTTATGACTATTTATAAAGGACGCTCCTGGTATACGCTAGATGGTTTCTGACAGTGTTTTTTACGGCTAATAACATATTTAAACTAAATGAAGATCGTATGTGCCAGAATTAAGATATTCAACTTTCAAGGCTAAAATGAACAGTGTAATAATTGAAATCATTTTCGAGATCTGTCTCAGGTTTCGTTTCATTTATGACTATTTATAAAGGACGTTCCTGGTATACGCTAGATGGTTTCTGACAGTGTTTTATACGGATAATAACATATTTAAACTAAATGAAGATCGTATGTGCCAGAATTAAGATATTCAACTTTCAAGGCTAAAATGAAGAGTGTAATAATTGAAATCATTTTCGAGATCTGTCTCAGGTTTCGTTTCATTTATGACTATTTATAAAGGACGCTCCTGGTATACGCTAGATGGTTTCTGACAGTGTTTTTTACGGCTAATAACATATTTAAACTAAATGAAGATCGTATGTGCCAGAATTAAGATATTCAACTTTCAAGGCTAAAATGAACAGTGTAATAATTGAAATCATTTTCGAGATCTGTCTCAGGTTTCGTTTCATTTATGACTATTTATAAAGGACGTTCCTGGTATACGCTAGATGGTTTCTGACAGTGTTTTATACGGATAATAACATATTTAAACTAAATGAAGATCGTATGTGCCAGAATTAAGATATTCAACTTTCAAGGCTAAAATGAAGAGTGTAATAATTGAAATCATTTTCGAGATCTGTCTCAGGTTTCGTTTCATTTATGACTATTTATAAAGGACGCTCCTGGTATACGCTAGATGGTTTCTGACAGTGTTTTTTACGGCTAATAACATATTTAAACTAAATGAAGATCGTATGTGCCAGAATTAAGATATTCAACTTTCAAGGCTAAAATGAACAGTGTAATAATTGAAATCATTTTCGAGATCTGTCTCAGGTTTCGATTCATTTATGACTATTTATAAAGGACGTTCCTGGTATACGCTAGATGGTTTCTGACAGTGTTTTATACGGATAATAACATATTTAAACTAAATGAAGATCGTATGTGCCAGAATTAAGATATTCAACTTTCAAGGCTAAAATGAAGAGTGTAATAATTGAAATCATTTTCGAGATCTGTCTCAGGTTTCGTTTCATTTATGACTATTTATAAAGGACGTTCCTGGTATACGCTAGATGGTTTCTGACAGTGTTTTATACGGATAATAACATATTTAAACTAAATGAAGATCGTATGTGCCAGAATTAAGATATTCAACTTTCAAGGCTAAAATGAAGAGTGTAATAATTGAAATCATTTTCGAGATCTGTCTCAGGTTTCGTTTCATTTATGACTATTTATAAAGGACGTTCCTGGTATACGCTAGATGGTTTCTGACAGTGTTTTTTACGGCTAATAACATATTTAAACTAAATGAAGATCGTATGTGCCAGAATTAAGATATTCAACTTTCAAGGCTAAAATGAAGAGTGTAATAATTGAAATCATTTTCGAGATCTGTCTCAGGTTTCGTTTCATTTATGACTATTTATAAAGGACGTTCCTGGTATACGCTAGATGGTTTCTGACAGTGTTTTATACGGATAATAACATATTTAAACTAAATGAAGATCGTATGTGCCAGAATTAAGATATTCAACTTTCAAGGCTAAAATGAAGAGTGTAATAATTGAAATCATTTTCGAGATCTGTCTCAGGTTTCGTTTCATTTATGACTATTTATAAAGGACGTTCCTGGTATACGCTAGATGGTTTCTGACAGTGTTTTTTACGGCTAATAACATATTTAAACTAAATGAAGATCGTATGTGCCAGAATTAAGATATTCAACTTTCAAGGCTAAAATGAACAGTGTAATAATTGAAATCATTTTCGAGATCTGTCTCAGGTTTCGTTTCATTTATGACTATTTATAAAGGACGTTCCTGGTATACGCTAGATGGTTTCTGACAGTGTTTTATACGGATAATAACATATTTAAACTAAATGAAGATCGTATGTGCCAGAATTAAGATATTCAACTTTCAAGGCTAAAATGAAGAGTGTAATAATTGAAATCATTTTCGAGATCTGTCTCAGGTTTCGTTTCATTTATGACTATTTATAAAGGACGCTCCTGGTATACGCTAGATGGTTTCTGACAGTGTTTTTTACGGCTAATAACATATTTAAACTAAATGAAGATCGTATGTGCCAGAATTAAGATATTCAACTTTCAAGGCTAAAATGAACAGTGTAATAATTGAAATCATTTTCGAGATCTGTCTCAGGTTTCGTTTCATTTATGACTATTTATAAAGGACGTTCCTGGTATACGCTAGATGGTTTCTGACAGTGTTTTATACGGATAATAACATATTTAAACTAAATGAAGATCGTATGTGCCAGAATTAAGATATTCAACTTTCAAGGCTAAAATGAAGAGTGTAATAATTGAAATCATTTTCGAGATCTGTCTCAGGTTTCGTTTCATTTATGACTATTTATAAAGGACGTTCCTGGTATACGCTAGATGGTTTCTGACAGTGTTTTATACGGATAATAACATATTTAAACTAAATGAAGATCGTATGTGCCAGAATTAAGATATTCAACTTTCAAGGCTAAAATGAAGAGTGTAATAATTGAAATCATTTTCGAGATCTGTCTCAGGTTTCGTTTCATTTATGACTATTTATAAAGGACGTTCCTGGTATACGCTAGATGGTTTCTGACAGTGTTTTTTACGGCTAATAACATATTTAAACTAAATGAAGATCGTATGTGCCAGAATTAAGATATTCAACTTTCAAGGCTAAAATGAACAGTGTAATAATTGAAATCATTTTCGAGATCTGTCTCAGGTTTCGTTTCATTTATGACTATTTATAAAGGACGTTCCTGGTATACGCTAGATGGTTTCTGACAGTGTTTTATACGGATAATAACATATTTAAACTAAATGAAGATCGTATGTGCCAGAATTAAGATATTCAACTTTCAAGGCTAAAATGAAGAGTGTAATAATTGAAATCATTTTCGAGATCTGTCTCAGGTTTCGTTTCATTTATGACTATTTATAAAGGACGTTCCTGGTATACGCTAGATGGTTTCTGACAGTGTTTTATACGGATAATAACATATTTAAACTAAATGAAGATCGTATGTGCCAGAATTAAGATATTCAACTTTCAAGGCTAAAATGAAGAGTGTAATAATTGAAATCATTTTCGAGATCTGTCTCAGGTTTCGTTTCATTTATGACTATTTATAAAGGACGTTCCTGGTATACGCTAGATGGTTTCTGACAGTGTTTTTTACGGCTAATAACATATTTAAACTAAATGAAGATCGTATGTGCCAGAATTAAGATATTCAACTTTCAAGGCTAAAATGAACAGTGTAATAATTGAAATCATTTTCGAGATCTGTCTCAGGTTTCGTTTCATTTATGACTATTTATAAAGGACGTTCCTGGTATACGCTAGATGGTTTCTGACAGTGTTTTATACGGATAATAACATATTTAAACTAAATGAAGATCGTATGTGCCAGAATTAAGATATTCAACTTTCAAGGCTAAAATGAAGAGTGTAATAATTGAAATCATTTTCGAGATCTGTCTCAGGTTTCGTTTCATTTATGACTATTTATAAAGGACGCTCCTGGTATACGCTAGATGGTTTCTGACAGTGTTTTTTACGGCTAATAACATATTTAAACTAAATGAAGATCGTATGTGCCAGAATTAAGATATTCAACTTTCAAGGCTAAAATGAACAGTGTAATAATTGAAATCATTTTCGAGATCTGTCTCAGGTTTCGTTTCATTTATGACTATTTATAAAGGACGTTCCTGGTATACGCTAGATGGTTTCTGACAGTGTTTTATACGGATAATAACATATTTAAACTAAATGAAGATCGTATGTGCCAGAATTAAGATATTCAACTTTCAAGGCTAAAATGAAGAGTGTAATAATTGAAATCATTTTCGAGATCTGTCTCAGGTTTCGTTTCATTTATGACTATTTATAAAGGACGCTCCTGGTATACGCTAGATGGTTTCTGACAGTGTTTTTTACGGCTAATAACATATTTAAACTAAATGAAGATCGTATGTGCCAGAATTAAGATATTCAACTTTCAAGGCTAAAATGAACAGTGTAATAATTGAAATCATTTTCGAGATCTGTCTCAGGTTTCGTTTCATTTATGACTATTTATAAAGGACGTTCCTGGTATACGCTAGATGGTTTCTGACAGTGTTTTATACGGATAATAACATATTTAAACTAAATGAAGATCGTATGTGCCAGAATTAAGATATTCAACTTTCAAGGCTAAAATGAAGAGTGTAATAATTGAAATCATTTTCGAGATCTGTCTCAGGTTTCGTTTCATTTATGACTATTTATAAAGGACGTTCCTGGTATACGCTAGATGGTTTCTGACAGTGTTTTATACGGATAATAACATATTTAAACTAAATGAAGATCGTATGTGCCAGAATTAAGATATTCAACTTTCAAGGCTAAAATGAACAGTGTAATAATTGAAATCATTTTCGAGATCTGTCTCAGGTTTCGTTTCATTTATGACTATTTATAAAGGACGTTCCTGGTATACGCTAGATGGTTTCTGACAGTGTTTTATACGGATAATAACATATTTAAACTAAATGAAGATCGTATGTGCCAGAATTAAGATATTCAACTTTCAAGGCTAAAATGAAGAGTGTAATAATTGAAATCATTTTCGAGATCTGTCTCAGGTTTCGTTTCATTTATGACTATTTATAAAGGACGCTCCTGGTATACGCTAGATGGTTTCTGACAGTGTTTTTTACGGCTAATAACATATTTAAACTAAATGAAGATCGTATGTGCCAGAATTAAGATATTCAACTTTCAAGGCTAAAATGAACAGTGTAATAATTGAAATCATTTTCGAGATCTGTCTCAGGTTTCGTTTCATTTATGACTATTTATAAAGGACGTTCCTGGTATACGCTAGATGGTTTCTGACAGTGTTTTATACGGATAATAACATATTTAAACTAAATGAAGATCGTATGTGCCAGAATTAAGATATTCAACTTTCAAGGCTAAAATGAAGAGTGTAATAATTGAAATCATTTTCGAGATCTGTCTCAGGTTTCGTTTCATTTATGACTATTTATAAAGGACGCTCCTGGTATACGCTAGATGGTTTCTGACAGTGTTTTTTACGGCTAATAACATATTTAAACTAAATGAAGATCGTATGTGCCAGAATTAAGATATTCAACTTTCAAGGCTAAAATGAACAGTGTAATAATTGAAATCATTTTCGAGATCTGTCTCAGGTTTCGTTTCATTTATGACTATTTATAAAGGACGTTCCTGGTATACGCTAGATGGTTTCTGACAGTGTTTTATACGGATAATAACATATTTAAACTAAATGAAGATCGTATGTGCCAGAATTAAGATATTCAACTTTCAAGGCTAAAATGAAGAGTGTAATAATTGAAATCATTTTCGAGATCTGTCTCAGGTTTCGTTTCATTTATGACTATTTATAAAGGACGCTCCTGGTATACGCTAGATCATTTCTGACAGTGTTTTTTACGGCTAATAACATATTTAAACTAAATGAAGATCGTATGTGCCAGAATTAAGATATTCAACTTTCAAGGCTAAAATGAACAGTGTAATAATTGAAATCATTTTCGAGATCTGTCTCAGGTTTCGTTTCATTTATGACTATTTATAAAGGACGTTCCTGGTATACGCTAGATGGTTTCTGACAGTGTTTTATACGGATAATAACATATTTAAACTAAATGAAGATCGTATGTGCCAGAATTAAGATATTCAACTTTCAAGGCTAAAATGAAGAGTGTAATAATTGAAATCATTTTCGAGATCTGTCTCAGGTTTCGTTTCATTTATGACTATTTATAAAGGACGCTCCTGGTATACGCTAGATGGTTTCTGACAGTGTTTTTTACGGCTAATAACATATTTAAACTAAATGAAGATCGTATGTGCCAGAATTAAGATATTCAACTTTCAAGGCTAAAATGAACAGTGTAATAATTGAAATCATTTTCGAGATCTGTCTCAGGTTTCGTTTCATTTATGACTATTTATAAAGGACGTTCCTGGTATACGCTAGATGGTTTCTGACAGTGTTTTATACGGATAATAACATATTTAAACTAAATGAAGATCGTATGTGCCAGAATTAAGATATTCAACTTTCAAGGCTAAAATGAAGAGTGTAATAATTGAAATCATTTTCGAGATCTGTCTCAGGTTTCGTTTCATTTATGACTATTTATAAAGGACGCTCCTGGTATACGCTAGATGGTTTCTGACAGTGTTTTTTACGGCTAATAACATATTTAAACTAAATGAAGATCGTATGTGCCAGAATTAAGATATTCAACTTTTAAGGCTAAAATGAACAGTGTAATAATTGAAATCATTTTCGAGATCTGTCTCAGGTTTCGTTTCATTTATGACTATTTATAAAGGACGTTCCTGGTATACGCTAGATGGTTTCTGACAGTTTTTTATACGGATAATAACATATTTAAACTAAATGAAGATCGTATGTGCCAGAATTAAGATATTCAACTTTCAAGGCTAAAATGAACAGTGTAATAATTGAAATCATTTTCGAGATCTGTCTCAGGTTTCGTTTCATTTATGACTATTTATAAAGGACGTTCCTGGTATACTCTAGATGGTTTCTGACAGTGTTTTATACGGATAATAACATATTTAAACTAAATGAAGATCGTATGTGCCAGAATTAAGATATTCAACTTTCAAGGCTAAAATGAAGAGTGTAATAATTGAAATCATTTTCGAGATCTGTCTCAGGTTTCGTTTCATTTATGACTATTTATAAAGGACGCTCCTGGTATACGCTAGATGGTTTCTGACAGTGTTTTTTACGTCTAATAACATATTTAAACTAAATGAAGATCGTATGTGCCAGAATTAAGATATTCAACTTTCAAGGCTAAAATGAACAGTGTAATAATTGAAATCATTTTCGAGATCTGTCTCAGGTTTCGTTTCATTTATGACTATTTATAAAGGACGTTCCTGGTATACGCTAGATGGTTTCTGACAGCGTTTTTTACGGCTAATAACATATTTAAACTAAATGAAGATCGTATGTGCCAGAATTAAGATATTCAACTTTCAAGGCTAAAATGAAGAGTGTAATAATTGAAATCATTTTCGAGATCTGTCTCAGGTTTCGTTTCATTTATGACTATTTATAAAGGACGCTCCTGGTATACGCTAGATGGTTTCTGACAGTGTTTTTTACGTCTAATAACATATTTAAACTAAATGAAGATCGTATGTGCCAGAATTAAGATATTCAACTTTCAAGGCTAAAATGAACAGTGTAATAATTGAAATCATTTTCGAGATCTGTCTCAGGTTTCGTTTCATTTATGACTATTTATAAAGGACGCTCCTGGTATACGCTAGATGGTTTCTGACAGTGTTTTTTACGTCTAATAACATATTTAAACTAAATGAAGATCGTATGTGCCAGAATTAAGATATTCAACTTTCAAGGCTAAAATGAACAGTGTAATAATTGAAATCATTTTCGAGATCTGTCTCAGGTTTCGTTTCATTTATGACTATTTATAAAGGACGTTCCTGGTATACGCTAGATGGTTTCTGACAGCGTTTTTTACGGCTAATAACATATTTAAACTAAATGAAGATCGTATGTGCCAGAATTAAGATATTCAACTTTCAAGGCTAAAATGAACAGTGTAATAATTGAAATCATTTTCGAGATCTGTCTCAGGTTTCGTTTCATTTATGACTATTTATAAAGGACGTTCCTGGTATACGCTAGATGGTTTCTGACAGTGTTTTATACGGATAATAACATATTTAAACTAAATGAAGATCGTATGTGCCAGAATTAAGATATTCAACTTTCAAGGCTAAAATGAAGAGTGTAATAATTGAAATCATTTTCGAGATCTGTCTCAGTTTTCGTTTCATTTATGACTATTTATAAAGGACGCTCCTGGTATACGCTAGATGGTTTCTGACAGTGTTTTTTACGGCTAATAACATATTTAAACTAAATGAAGATCGTATGTGCCAGAATTAAGATATTCAACTTTCAAGGCTAAAATGAACAGTGTAATAATTGAAATCATTTTCGAGATCTGTCTCAGGTTTCGTTTCATTTATGACTATTTATAAAGGACGTTCCTGGTATACGCTAGATGGTTTCTGACAGTGTTTTATACGGATAATAACATATTTAAACTAAATGAAGATCGTATGTGCCAGAATTAAGATATTCAACTTTCAAGGCTAAAATGAACAGTGTAATAATTGAAATCATTTTCGAGATCTGTCTCAGGTTTCGTTTCATTTATGACTATTTATAAAGGACGTTCCTGGTATACGCTAGATGGTTTCTGACAGTGTTTTATACGGATAATAACATATTTAAACTAAATGAAGATCGTATGTGCCAGAATTAAGATATTCAACTTTCAAGGCTAAAATGAACAGTGTAATAATTGAAATCATTTTCGAGATCTGTCTCAGGTTTCGTTTCATTTATGACTATTTATAAAGGACGTTCCTGGTATACGCTAGATGGTTTCTGACAGTGTTTTATACGGATAATAACATATTTAAACTAAATGAAGATCGTATGTGCCAGAATTAAGATATTCAACTTTCAAGGCTAAAATGAACAGTGTAATAATTGAAATCATTTTCGAGATCTGTCTCAGGTTTCGTTTCATTTATGACTATTTATAAAGGACGCTCCTGGTATACGCTAGATGGTTTCTGACAGTGTTTTTTACGTCTAATAACATATTTAAACTAAATGAAGATCGTATGTGCCAGAATTAAGATATTCAACTTTCAAGGCTAAAATGAACAGTGTAATAATTGAAATCATTTTCGAGATCTGTCTCAGGTTTCGTTTCATTTATGACTATTTATAAAGGACGTTCCTGGTATACGCTAGATGGTTTCTGACAGTGTTTTATACGGATAATAACATATTTAAACTAAATGAAGATCGTATGTGCCAGAATTAAGATATTCAACTTTCAAGGCTAAAATGAAGAGTGTAATAATTGAAATCATTTTCGAGATCTGTCTCAGGTTTCGTTTCATTTATGACTATTTATAAAGGACGCTCCTGGTATACGCTAGATGGTTTCTGACAGTGTTTTTTACGGCTAATAACATATTTAAACTAAATGAAGATCGTATGTGCCAGAATTAAGATATTCAACTTTCAAGGCTAAAATGAACAGTGTAATAATTGAAATCATTTTCGAGATCTGTCTCAGGTTTCGTTTCATTTATGACTATTTATAAAGGACGTTCCTGGTATACGCTAGATGGTTTCTGACAGTGTTTTATACGGATAATAACATATTTAAACTAAATGAAGATCGTATGTGCCAGAATTAAGATATTCAACTTTCAAGGCTAAAATGAACAGTGTAATAATTGAAATCATTTTCGAGATCTGTCTCAGGTTTCGTTTCATTTATGACTATTTATAAAGGACGTTCCTGGTATACGCTAGATGGTTTCTGACAGTGTTTTATACGGATAATAACATATTTAAACTAAATGAAGATCGTATGTGCCAGAATTAAGATATTCAACTTTCAAGGCTAAAATGAACAGTGTAATAATTGAAATCATTTTCGAGATCTGTCTCAGGTTTCGTTTCATTTATGACTATTTATAAAGGACGTTCCTGGTATACGCTAGATGGTTTCTGACAGTGTTTTATACGGATAATAACATATTTAAACTAAATGAAGATCGTATGTGCCAGAATTAAGATATTCAACTTTCAAGGCTAAAATGAACAGTGTAATAATTGAAATCATTTTCGAGATCTGTCTCAGGTTTCGTTTCATTTATGACTATTTATAAAGGACGCTCCTGGTATACGCTAGATGGTTTCTGACAGTGTTTTTTACGTCTAATAACATATTTAAACTAAATGAAGATCGTATGTGCCAGAATTAAGATATTCAACTTTCAAGGCTAAAATGAACAGTGTAATAATTGAAATCATTTTCGAGATCTGTCTCAGGTTTCGTTTCATTTATGACTATTTATAAAGGACGTTCCTGGTATACGCTAGATGGTTTCTGACAGTGTTTTATACGGATAATAACATATTTAAACTAAATGAAGATCGTATGTGCCAGAATTAAGATATTCAACTTTCAAGGCTAAAATGAAGAGTGTAATAATTGAAATCATTTTCGAGATCTGTCTCAGGTTTCGTTTCATTTATGACTATTTATAAAGGACGCTCCTGGTATACGCTAGATGGTTTCTGACAGTGTTTTTTACGGCTAATAACATATTTAAACTAAATGAAGATCGTATGTGCCAGAATTAAGATATTCAACTTTCAAGGCTAAAATGAACAGTGTAATAATTGAAATCATTTTCGAGATCTGTCTCAGGTTTCGTTTCATTTATGACTATTTATAAAGGACGTTCCTGGTATACGCTAGATGGTTTCTGACAGTGTTTTATACGGATAATAACATATTTAAACTAAATGAAGATCGTATGTGCCAGAATTAAGATATTCAACTTTCAAGGCTAAAATGAACAGTGTAATAATTGAAATCATTTTCGAGATCTGTCTCAGGTTTCGTTTCATTTATGACTATTTATAAAGGACGTTCCTGGTATACGCTAGATGGTTTCTGACAGTGTTTTATACGGATAATAACATATTTAAACTAAATGAAGATCGTATGTGCCAGAATTAAGATATTCAACTTTCAAGGCTAAAATGAACAGTGTAATAATTGAAATCATTTTCGAGATCTGTCTCAGGTTTCGTTTCATTTATGACTATTTATAAAGGACGTTCCTGGTATACGCTAGATGGTTTCTGACAGTGTTTTATACGGATAATAACATATTTAAACTAAATGAAGATCGTATGTGCCAGAATTAAGATATTCAACTTTCAAGGCTAAAATGAAGAGTGTAATAATTGAAATCATTTTCGAGATCTGTCTCAGGTTTCGTTTCATTTATGACTATTTATAAAGGACGTTCCTGGTATACGCTAGATGGTTTCTGACAGTGTTTTTTACGGCTAATAACATATTTAAACTAAATGAAGATCGTATGTGCCAGAATTAAGATATTCAACTTTCAAGGCTAAAATGAAGAGTGTAATAATTGAAATCATTTTCGAGATCTGTCTCAGGTTTCGTTTCATTTATGACTATTTATAAAGGACGCTCCTGGTATACGCTAGATGGTTTCTGACAGTGTTTTTTACGGCTAATAACATATTTAAACTAAATGAAGATCGTATGTGCCAGAATTAAGATATTCAACTTTCAAGGCTAAAATGAACAGTGTAATAATTGAAATCATTTTCGAGATCTGTCTCAGGTTTCGTTTCATTTATGACTATTTATAAAGGACGCTCCTGGTATACGCTAGATGGTTTCTGACAGTGTTTTTTACGGCTAATAACATATTTAAACTAAATGAAGATCGTATGTGCCAGAATTAAGATATTCAACTTTCAAGGCTAAAATGAACAGTGTAATAATTGAAATCATTTTCGAGATCTGTCTCAGGTTTCGTTTCATTTATGACTATTTATAAAGGACGTTCCTGGTATACGCTAGATGGTTTCTGACAGTGTTTTATACGGATAATAACATATTTAAACTAAATGAAGATCGTATAAGCCAGAATTAAGATATTCAACTTTCAAGGCTAAAATTCAGAGTGTAATAATTGAAATCATTTTCGAGATCTGTCTCAGGTTTCGTTTCATTTATGACTATTTATAAAGGACGCTCCTGGTATACGCTAGATGGTTTCTGACAGTGTTTTTTACGGCTAATAACATATTTAAACTAAATGAAGATCGTATGTGCCAGAATTAAGATATTCAACTTTCAAGGCTAAAATGAACAGTGTAATAATTGAAATCATTTTCGAGATCTGTCTCAGGTTTCGTTTCATTTATGACTATTTATAAAGGACGTTCCTGGTATACGCTAGATGGTTTCTGACAGTGTTTTATACGGATAATAACATATTTAAACTAAATGAAGATCGTATGTGCCAGAATTAAGATATTCAACTTTCAAGGCTAAAATGAACAGTGTAATAATTGAAATCATTTTCGAGATCTGTCTCAGGTTTCGTTTCATTTATGACTATTTATAAAGGACGTTCCTGGTATACGCTAGATGGTTTCTGACAGTGTTTTATACGGATAATAACATATTTAAACTAAATGAAGATCGTATGTGCCAGAATTAAGATATTCAACTTTCAAGGCTAAAATGAACAGTGTAATAATTGAAATCATTTTCGAGATCTGTCTCAGGTTTCGTTTCATTTATGACTATTTATAAAGGACGCTCCTGGTATACGCTAGATGGTTTCTGACAGTGTTTTTTACGTCTAATAACATATTTAAACTAAATGAAGATCGTATGTGCCAGAATTAAGATATTCAACTTTCAAGGCTAAAATGAACAGTGTAATAATTGAAATCATTTTCGAGATCTGTCTCAGGTTTCGTTTCATTTATGACTATTTATAAAGGACGTTCCTGGTATACGCTAGATGGTTTCTGACAGTGTTTTATACGGATAATAACATATTTAAACTAAATGAAGATCGTATGTGCCAGAATTAAGATATTCAACTTTCAAGGCTAAAATGAAGAGTGTAATAATTGAAATCATTTTCGAGATCTGTCTCAGGTTTCGTTTCATTTATGACTATTTATAAAGGACGCTCCTGGTATACGCTAGATGGTTTCTGACAGTGTTTTTTACGGCTAATAACATATTTAAACTAAATGAAGATCGTATGTGCCAGAATTAAGATATTCAACTTTCAAGGCTAAAATGAACAGTGTAATAATTGAAATCATTTTCGAGATCTGTCTCAGGTTTCGTTTCATTTATGACTATTTATAAAGGACGTTCCTGGTATACGCTAGATGGTTTCTGACAGTGTTTTATACGGATAATAACATATTTAAACTAAATGAAGATCGTATGTGCCAGAATTAAGATATTCAACTTTCAAGGCTAAAATGAACAGTGTAATAATTGAAATCATTTTCGAGATCTGTCTCAGGTTTCGTTTCATTTATGACTATTTATAAAGGACGTTCCTGGTATACGCTAGATGGTTTCTGACAGTGTTTTATACGGATAATAACATATTTAAACTAAATGAAGATCGTATGTGCCAGAATTAAGATATTCAACTTTCAAGGCTAAAATGAACAGTGTAATAATTGAAATCATTTTCGAGATCTGTCTCAGGTTTCGTTTCATTTATGACTATTTATAAAGGACGCTCCTGGTATACGCTAGATGGTTTCTGACAGTGTTTTTTACGGCTAATAACATATTTAAACTAAATGAAGATCGTATGTGCCAGAATTAAGATATTCAACTTTCAAGGCTAAAATGAACAGTGTAATAATTGAAATCATTTTCGAGATCTGTCTCAGGTTTCGTTTCATTTATGACTATTTATAAAGGACGTTCCTGGTATACGCTAGATGGTTTCTGACAGTGTTTTATACGGATAATAACATATTTAAACTAAATGAAGATCGTATGTGCCAGAATTAAGATATTCAACTTTCAAGGCTAAAATGAACAGTGTAATAATTGAAATCATTTTCGAGATCTGTCTCAGGTTTCGTTTCATTTATGACTATTTATAAAGGACGTTCCTGGTATACGCTAGATGGTTTCTGACAGTGTTTTATACGGATAATAACATATTTAAACTAAATGAAGATCGTATGTGCCAGAATTAAGATATTCAACTTTCAAGGCTAAAATGAAGAGTGTAATAATTGAAATCATTTTCGAGATCTGTCTCAGGTTTCGTTTCATTTATGACTATTTATAAAGGACGCTCCTGGTATACGCTAGATGGTTTCTGACAGTGTTTTTTACGGCTAATAACATATTTAAACTAAATGAAGATCGTATGTGCCAGAATTAAGATATTCAACTTTCAAGGCTAAAATGAACAGTGTAATAATTGAAATCATTTTCGAGATCTGTCTCAGGTTTCGTTTCATTTATGACTATTTATAAAGGACGTTCCTGGTATACGCTAGATGGTTTCTGACAGTGTTTTATACGGATAATAACATATTTAAACTAAATGAAGATCGTATGTGCCAGAATTAAGATATTCAACTTTCAAGGCTAAAATGAACAGTGTAATAATTGAAATCATTTTCGAGATCTGTCTCAGGTTTCGTTTCATTTATGACTATTTATAAAGGACGTTCCTGGTATACGCTAGATGGTTTCTGACAGTGTTTTATACGGATAATAACATATTTAAACTAAATGAAGATCGTATGTGCCAGAATTAAGATATTCAACTTTCAAGGCTAAAATGAACAGTGTAATAATTGAAATCATTTTCGAGATCTGTCTCAGGTTTCGTTTCATTTATGACTATTTATAAAGGACGTTCCTGGTATACGCTAGATGGTTTCTGACAGTGTTTTTTACGGCTAATAACATATTTAAACTAAATGAAGATCGTATGTGCCAGAATTAAGATATTCAACTTTCAAGGCTAAAATGAACAGTGTAATAATTGAAATCATTTTCGAGATCTGTCTCAGGTTTCGTTTCATTTATGACTATTTATAAAGGACGTTCCTGGTATACGCTAGATGGTTTCTGACAGTGTTTTATACGGATAATAACATATTTAAACTAAATGAAGATCGTATGTGCCAGAATTAAGATATTCAACTTTCAAGGCTAAAATGAAGAGTGTAATAATTGAAATCATTTTCGAGATCTGTCTCAGGTTTCGTTTCATTTATGACTATTTATAAAGGACGCTCCTGGTATACGCTAGATGGTTTCTGACAGTGTTTTTTACGGCTAATAACATATTTAAACTAAATGAAGATCGTATGTGCCAGAATTAAGATATTCAACTTTCAAGGCTAAAATGAACAGTGTAATAATTGAAATCATTTTCGAGATCTGTCTCAGGTTTCGTTTCATTTATGACTATTTATAAAGGACGTTCCTGGTATACGCTAGATGGTTTCTGACAGTGTTTTATACGGATAATAACATATTTAAACTAAATGAAGATCGTATGTGCCAGAATTAAGATATTCAACTTTCAAGGCTAAAATTCAGAGTGTAATAATTGAAATCATTTTCGAGATCTGTCTCAGGTTTCGTTTCATTTATGACTATTTATAAAGGACGCTCCTGGTATACGCTAGATGGTTTCTGACAGTGTTTTTTACGGCTAATAACATATTTAAACTAAATGAAGATCGTATGTGCCAGAATTAAGATATTCAACTTTCAAGGCTAAAATGAACAGTGTAATAATTGAAATCATTTTCGAGATCTGTCTCAGGTTTCGTTTCATTTATGACTATTTATAAAGGACGTTCCTGGTATACGCTAGATGGTTTCTGACAGCGTTTTTTACGGCTAATAACATATTTAAACTAAATGAAGATCGTATGTGCCAGAATTAAGATATTCAACTTTCAAGGCTAAAATGAACAGTGTAATAATTGAAATCATTTTCGAGATCTGTCTCAGGTTTCGTTTCATTTATGACTATTTATAAAGGACGTTCCTGGTATACGCTAGATGGTTTCTGACAGTGTTTTATACGGATAATAACATATTTAAACTAAATGAAGATCGTATGTGCCAGAATTAAGATATTCAACTTTCAAGGCTAAAATGAAGAGTGTAATAATTGAAATCATTTTCGAGATCTGTCTCAGGTTTCGTTTCATTTATGACTATTTATAAAGGACGCTCCTGGTATACGCTAGATGGTTTCTGACAGTGTTTTTTACGGCTAATAACATATTTAAACTAAATGAAGATCGTATGTGCCAGAATTAAGATATTCAACTTTCAAGGCTAAAATGAACAGTGTAATAATTGAAATCATTTTCGAGATCTGTCTCAGGTTTCGTTTCATTTATGACTATTTATAAAGGACGTTCCTGGTATACGCTAGATGGTTTCTGACAGTGTTTTATACGGATAATAACATATATAAACTAAATGAAGATCGTATGTGCCAGAATTAAGATATTCAACTTTCAAGGCTAAAATGAACAGTGTAATAATTGAAATCATTTTCGAGATCTGTCTCAGGTTTCGTTTCATTTATGACTATTTATAAAGGACGTTCCTGGTATACGCTAGATGGTTTCTGACAGTGTTTTATACGGATAATAACATATTTAAACTAAATGAAGATCGTATGTGCCAGAATTAAGATATTCAACTTTCAAGGCTAAAATGAACAGTGTAATAATTGAAATCATTTTCGAGATCTGTCTCAGGTTTCGTTTCATTTATGACTATTTATAAAGGACGTTCCTGGTATACGCTAGATGGTTTCTGACAGTGTTTTATACGGATAATAACATATTTAAACTAAATGAAGATCGTATGTGCCAGAATTAAGATATTCAACTTTCAAGGCTAAAATGAAGAGTGTAATAATTGAAATCATTTTCGAGATCTGTCTCAGGTTTCGTTTCATTTATGACTATTTATAAAGGACGTTCCTGGTATACGCTAGATGGTTTCTGACAGTGTTTTTTACGGCTAATAACATATTTAAACTAAATGAAGATCGTATGTGCCAGAATTAAGATATTCAACTTTCAAGGCTAAAATGAACAGTGTAATAATTGAAATCATTTTCGAGATCTGTCTCAGGTTTCGTTTCATTTATGACTATTTATAAAGGACGTTCCTGGTATACGCTAGATGGTTTCTGACAGTGTTTTATACGGATAATAACATATTTAAACTAAATGAAGATCGTATGTGCCAGAATTAAGATATTCAACTTTCAAGGCTAAAATGAAGAGTGTAATAATTGAAATCATTTTCGAGATCTGTCTCAGGTTTCGTTTCATTTATGACTATTTATAAAGGACGCTCCTGGTATACGCTAGATGGTTTCTGACAGTGTTTTTTACGGCTAATAACATATTTAAACTAAATGAAGATCGTATGTGCCAGAATTAAGATATTCAACTTTCAAGGCTAAAATGAACAGTGTAATAATTGAAATCATTTTCGAGATCTGTCTCAGGTTTCGTTTCATTTATGACTATTTATAAAGGACGTTCCTGGTATACGCTAGATGGTTTCTGACAGTGTTTTATACGGATAATAACATATTTAAACTAAATGAAGATCGTATGTGCCAGAATTAAGATATTCAACTTTCAAGGCTAAAATTCAGAGTGTAATAATTGAAATCATTTTCGAGATCTGTCTCAGGTTTCGTTTCATTTATGACTATTTATAAAGGACGCTCCTGGTATACGCTAGATGGTTTCTGACAGTGTTTTTTACGGCTAATAACATATTTAAACTAAATGAAGATCGTATGTGCCAGAATTAAGATATTCAACTTTCAAGGCTAAAATGAACAGTGTAATAATTGAAATCATTTTCGAGATCTGTCTCAGGTTTCGTTTCATTTATGACTATTTATAAAGGACGTTCCTGGTATACGCTAGATGGTTTCTGACAGTGTTTTATACGGATAATAACATATTTAAACTAAATGAAGATCGTATGTGCCAGAATTAAGATATTCAACTTTCAAGGCTAAAATGAACAGTGTAATAATTGAAATCATTTTCGAGATCTGTCTCAGGTTTCGTTTCATTTATGACTATTTATAAAGGACGTTCCTGGTATACGCTAGATGGTTTCTGACAGTGTTTTATACGGATAATAACATATTTAAACTAAATGAAGATCGTATGTGCCAGAATTAAGATATTCAACTTTCAAGGCTAAAATGAAGAGTGTAATAATTGAAATCATTTTCGAGATCTGTCTCAGGTTTCGTTTCATTTATGACTATTTATAAAGGACGCTCCTGGTATACGCTAGATGGTTTCTGACAGTGTTTTTTACGGCTAATAACATATTTAAACTAAATGAAGATCGTATGTGCCAGAATTAAGATATTCAGCTTTCAAGGCTAAAATGAAGAGTGTAATAATTGAAATCATTTTCGAGATCTGTCTCAGGTTTCGTTTCATTTATGACTATTTATAAAGGACGCTCCAGGTATACGCTAGATGGTTTCTGACAGTGTTTTTTACGGCTAATAACATATTTAAACTAAATGAAGATCGTATGTGCCAGAATTAAGATATTCAACTTTCAAGGCTAAAATGAACAGTGTAATAATTGAAATCATTTTCGAGATCTGTCTCAGGTTTCGTTTCATTTATGACTATTTATAAAGGACGTTCCTGGTATACGCTAGATGGTTTCTGACAGTTTTTTATACGGATAATAACATATTTAAACTAAATGAAGATCGTATGTGCCAGAATTAAGATATTCAACTTTCAAGGCTAAAATGAACAGTGTAATAATTGAAATCATTTTCGAGATCTGTCTCAGGTTTCGTTTCATTTATGACTATTTATAAAGGACGTTCCTGGTATACGCTAGATGGTTTCTGACAGTGTTTTATACGGATAATAACATATTTAAACTAAATGAAGATCGTATGTGCCAGAATTAAGATATTCAACTTTCAAGGCTAAAATGAAGAGTGTAATAATTGAAATCATTTTCGAGATCTGTCTCAGGTTTCGTTTCATTTATGACTATTTATAAAGGACGCTCCTGGTATACGCTAGATGGTTTCTGACAGTGTTTTTTACGTCTAATAACATATTTAAACTAAATGAAGATCGTATGTGCCAGAATTAAGATATTCAACTTTCAATGCTAAAATGAACAGTGTAATAATTGAAATCATTTTCGAGATCTGTCTCAGGTTTCGTTTCATTTATGACTATTTATAAAGGACGTTCCTGGTATACGCTAGATGGTTTCTGACAGTGTTTTATACGGATAATAACATATTTAAACTAAATGAAGATCGTATGTGCCAGAATTAAGATATTCAACTTTCAAGGCTAAAATGAAGAGTGTAATAATTGAAATCATTTTCGAGATCTGTCTCAGGTTTCGTTTCATTTATGACTATTTATAAAGGACGCTCCTGGTATACGCTAGATGGTTTCTGACAGTGTTTTTTACGGCTAATAACATATTTAAACTAAATGAAGATCGTATGTGCCAGAATTAAGATATTCAACTTTCAAGGCTAAAATGAACAGTGTAATAATTAAAATCATTTTCGAGATCTGTCTCAGGTTTCGTTTCATTTATGACTATTTATAAATTACGTTCCTGGTATACGCTAGATGGTTTCTGACAGTGTTTTTTACGGCTAATAACATATTTAAACTAAATGAAGATCGTATGTGCCAGAATTAAGATATTCAACTTTCAAGGCTAAAATGAACAGTGTAATAATTGAAATCATTTTCGAGATCTGTCTCAGGTTTCGTTTCATTTATGACTATTTATAAAGGACGTTCCTGGTATACGCTAGATGGTTTCTGACAGTTTTTTATACGGATAATAACATATTTAAACTAAATGAAGATCGTATGTGCCAGAATTAAGATATTCAACTTTCAAGGCTAAAATGAACAGTGTAATAATTGAAATCATTTTCGAGATCTGTCTCAGGTTTCGTTTCATTTATGACTATTTATAAAGGACGTTCCTGGTATACGCTAGATGGTTTCTGACAGTGTTTTATACGGATAATAACATATTTAAACTAAATGAAGATCGTATGTGCCAGAATTAAGATATTCAACTTTCAAGGCTAAAATGAAGAGTGTAATAATTGAAATCATTTTCGAGATCTGTCTCAGGTTTCGTTTCATTTATGACTATTTATAAAGGACGCTCCTGGTATACGCTAGATGGTTTCTGACAGTGTTTTTTACGTCTAATAACATATTTAAACTAAATGAAGATCGTATGTGCCAGAATTAAGATATTCAACTTTCAAGGCTAAAATGAACAGTGTAATAATTGAAATCATTTTCGAGATCTGTCTCAGGTTTCGTTTCATTTATGACTATTTATAAAGGACGTTCCTGGTATACGCTAGATGGTTTCTGACAGTGTTTTATACGGATAATAACATATTTAAACTAAATGAAGATCGTATGTGCCAGAATTAAGATATTCAACTTTCAAGGCTAAAATGAAGAGTGTAATAATTGAAATCATTTTCGAGATCTGTCTCAGGTTTCGTTTCATTTATGACTATTTATAAAGGACGCTCCTGGTATACGCTAGATGGTTTCTGACAGTGTTTTTTACGGCTAATAACATATTTAAACTAAATGAAGATCGTATGTGCCAGAATTAAGATATTCAACTTTCAAGGCTAAAATGAACAGTGTAATAATTGAAATCATTTTCGAGATCTGTCTCAGGTTTCGTTTCATTTATGACTATTTATAAAGGACGTTCCTGGTATACGCTAGATGGTTTCTGACAGTGTTTTATACGGATAATAACATATTTAAACTAAATGAAGATCGTATGTGCCAGAATTAAGATATTCAACTTTCAAGGCTAAAATGAACAGTGTAATAATTGAAATCATTTTCGAGATCTGTCTCAGGTTTCGTTTCATTTATGACTATTTATAAAGGACGTTCCTGGTATACGCTAGATTGTTTCTGACAGTGTTTTATACGGATAATAACATATTTAAACTAAATGAAGATCGTATGTGCCAGAATTAAGATATTCAACTTTCAAGGCTAAAATGAAGAGTGTAATAATTGAAATCATTTTCGAGATCTGTCTCAGGTTTCGTTTCATTTATGACTATTTATAAAGGACGCTCCTGGTATACGCTAGATGGTTTCTGACAGTGTTTTTTACGGCTAATAACATATTTAAACTAAATGAAGATCGTATGTGCCAGAATTAAGATATTCAGCTTTCAAGGCTAAAATGAAGAGTGTAATAATTGAAATCATTTTCGAGATCTGTCTCAGGTTTCGTTTCATTTATGACTATTTATAAAGGACGCTCCAGGTATACGCTAGATGGTTTCTGACAGTGTTTTTTACGGCTAATAACATATTTAAACTAAATGAAGATCGTATGTGCCAGAATTAAGATATTCAACTTTCAAGGCTAAAATGAACAGTGTAATAATTGAAATCATTTTCGAGATCTGTCTCAGGTTTCGTTTCATTTATGACTATTTATAAAGGACGCTCCTGGTATACGCTAGATGGTTTCTGACAGTGTTTTTTACGGCTAATAACATATTTAAATTAAATGAAGATCGTATGTGCCAGAATTAAGATATTCAACTTTCAAGGCTAAAATGAACAGTGTAATAATTGAAATCATTTTCGAGATCTGTCTCAGGTTTCGTTTCATTTATGACTATTTATAAAGGACGTTCCTGGTATACGCTAGATGGTTTCTGACAGTGTTTTTTACGGCTAATAACATATTTAAACTAAATGAAGATCGTATGTGCCAGAATTAAGATATTCAACTTTCAAGGCTAAAATGAACAGTGTAATAATTGAAATCATTTTCGAGATCTGTCTCAGGTTTCGTTTCATTTATGACTATTTATAAAGGACGTTCCTGGTATACGCTAGATGGTTTCTGACAGTTTTTTATACGGATAATAACATATTTAAACTAAATGAAGATCGTATGTGCCAGAATTAAGATATTCAACTTTCAAGGCTAAAATGAACAGTGTAATAATTGAAATCATTTTCGAGATCTGTCTCAGGTTTCGTTTCATTTATGACTATTTATAAAGGACGTTCCTGGTATACGCTAGATGGTTTCTGACAGTGTTTTATACGGATAATAACATATTTAAACTAAATGAAGATCGTATGTGCCAGAATTAAGATATTCAACTTTCAAGGCTAAAATGAAGAGTGTAATAATTGAAATCATTTTCGAGATCTGTCTCAGGTTTCGTTTCATTTATGACTATTTATAAAGGACGCTCCTGGTATACGCTAGATGGTTTCTGACAGTGTTTTTTACGTCTAATAACATATTTAAACTAAATGAAGATCGTATGTGCCAGAATTAAGATATTCAACTTTCAAGGCTAAAATGAACAGTGTAATAATTGAAATCATTTTCGAGATCTGTCTCAGGTTTCGTTTCATTTATGACTATTTATAAAGGACGTTCCTGGTATACGCTAGATGGTTTCTGACAGTGTTTTATACGGATAATAACATATTTAAACTAAATGAAGATCGTATGTGCCAGAATTAAGATATTCAACTTTCAAGGCTAAAATGAAGAGTGTAATAATTGAAATCATTTTCGAGATCTGTCTCAGGTTTCGTTTCATTTATGACTATTTATAAAGGACGCTCCTGGTATACGCTAGATGGTTTCTGACAGTGTTTTTTACGGCTAATAACATATTTAAACTAAATGAAGATCGTATGTGCCAGAATTAAGATATTCAACTTTCAAGGCTAAAATGAACAGTGTAATAATTGAAATCATTTTCGAGATCTGTCTCAGGTTTCGTTTCATTTATGACTATTTATAAAGGACGTTCCTGGTATACGCTAGATGGTTTCTGACAGTGTTTTTTACGGCTAATAACATATTTAAACTAAATGAAGATCGTATGTGCCAGAATTAAGATATTCAACTTTCAAGGCTAAAATGAACAGTGTAATAATTGAAATCATTTTCGAGATCTGTCTCAGGTTTCGTTTCATTTATGACTATTTATAAAGGACGTTCCTGGTATACGCTAGATGGTTTCTGACAGTTTTTTATACGGATAATAACATATTTAAACTAAATGAAGATCGTATGTGCCAGAATTAAGATATTCAACTTTCAAGGCTAAAATGAACAGTGTAATAATTGAAATCATTTTCGAGATCTGTCTCAGGTTTCGTTTCATTTATGACTATTTATAAAGGACGTTCCTGGTATACGCTAGATGGTTTCTGACAGTGTTTTATACGGATAATAACATATTTAAACTAAATGAAGATCGTATGTGCCAGAATTAAGATATTCAACTTTCAAGGCTAAAATGAAGAGTGTAATAATTGAAATCATTTTCGAGATCTGTCTCAGGTTTCGTTTCATTTATGACTATTTATAAAGGACGCTCCTGGTATACGCTAGATGGTTTCTGACAGTGTTTTTTACGTCTAATAACATATTTAAACTAAATGAAGATCGTATGTGCCAGAATTAAGATATTCAACTTTCAAGGCTAAAATGAACAGTTGTAATGATTTAAATCATTTTCGAGATCTGTCTCAGGTTTCGTTTCATTTATGACTAGTTATAAAGGACGTTCCTGGTATACGCTAGATGGTTTCTGACAGTGTTTTATACGGATAATAACATATTTAAACTAAATGAAGATCGTATGTGCCAGAATTAAGATATTCAACTTTCAAGGCTAAAATGAAGAGTGTAATAATTGAAATCATTTTCGAGATCTGTCTCAGGTTTCGTTTCATTTATGACTATTTATAAAGGACGCTCCTGGTATACGCTAGATGGTTTCTGACAGTGTTTTTTACGGCTAATAACATATTTAAACTAAATGAAGATCGTATGTGCCAGAATTAAGATATTCAACTTTCAAGGCTAAAATGAACAGTGTAATAATTGAAATCATTTTCGAGATCTGTCTCAGGTTTCGTTTCATTTATGACTATTTATAAAGGACGTTCCTGGTATACGCTAGATGGTTCTGACAGTGTTTTATACGGATAATAACATATTTAAACTAAATGAAGATCGTATGTGCCAGAATTAAGATATTCAACTTTCAAGGCTAAAATGAACAGTGTAATAATTGAAATCATTTTCGAGATCTGTCTCAGGTTTCGTTTCATTTATGACTATTTATAAAGGACGTTCCTGGTATACGCTAGATGGTTTCTGACAGTGTTTTATACGGATAATAACATATTTAAACTAAATGAAGATCGTATGTGCCAGAATTAAGATATTCAACTTTCAAGGCTAAAATGAAGAGTGTAATAATTGAAATCATTTTCGAGATCTGTCTCAGGTTTCGTTTCATTTATGACTATTTATAAAGGACGCTCCTGGTATACGCTAGATGGTTTCTGACAGTGTTTTTTACGGCTAATAACATATTTAAACTAAATGAAGATCGTATGTGCCAGAATTAAGATATTCAGCTTTCAAGGCTAAAATGAAGAGTGTAATAATTGAAATCATTTTCGAGATCTGTCTCAGGTTTCGTTTCATTTATGACTATTTATAAAGGACGCTCCAGGTATACGCTAGATGGTTTCTGACAGTGTTTTTTACGGCTAATAACATATTTAAACTAAATGAAGATCGTATGTGCCAGAATTAAGATATTCAACTTTCAAGGCTAAAATGAACAGTGTAATAATTGAAATCATTTTCGAGATCTGTCTCAGGTTTCGTTTCATTTATGACTATTTATAAAGGACGCTCCTGGTATACGCTAGATGGTTTCTGACAGTGTTTTTTACGGCTAATAACATATTTAAACTAAATGAAGATCGTATGTGCCAGAATTAAGATATTCAACTTTCAAGGCTAAAATGAACAGTGTAATAATTGAAATCATTTTCGAGATCTGTCTCAGGTTTCGTTTCATTTATGACTATTTATAAAGGACGTTCCTGGTATACGCTAGATGGTTTCTGACAGTGTTTTTTACGGCTAATAACATATTTAAACTAAATGAAGATCGTATGTGCCAGAATTAAGATATTCAACTTTCAAGGCTAAAATGAACAGTGTAATAATTGAAATCATTTTCGAGATCTGTCTCAGGTTTCGTTTCATTTATGACTATTTATAAAGGACGTTCCTGGTATACGCTAGATGGTTTCTGACAGTTTTTTATACGGATAATAACATATTTAAACTAAATGAAGATCGTATGTGCCAGAATTAAGATATTCAACTTTCAAGGCTAAAATGAACAGTGTAATAATTGAAATCATTTTCGAGATCTGTCTCAGGTTTCGTTTCATTTATGACTATTTATAAAGGACGTTCCTGGTATACGCTAGATGGTTTCTGACAGTGTTTTATACGGATAATAACATATTTAAACTAAATGAAGATCGTATGTGCCAGAATTAAGATATTCAACTTTCAAGGCTAAAATGAAGAGTGTAATAATTGAAATCATTTTCGAGATCTGTCTCAGGTTTCGTTTCATTTATGACTATTTATAAAGGACGCTCCTGGTATACGCTAGATGGTTTCTGACAGTGTTTTTTACGTCTAATAACATATTTAAACTAAATGAAGATCGTATGTGCCAGAATTAAGATATTCAACTTTCAAGGCTAAAATGAACAGTGTAATAATTGAAATCATTTTCGAGATCTGTCTCAGGTTTCGTTTCATTTATGACTATTTATAAAGGACGTTCCTGGTATACGCTAGATGGTTTCTGACAGTGTTTTATACGGATAATAACATATTTAAACTAAATGAAGATCGTATGTGCCAGAATTAAGATATTCAACTTTCAAGGCTAAAATGAAGAGTGTAATAATTGAAATCATTTTCGAGATCTGTCTCAGGTTTCGTTTCATTTATGACTATTTATAAAGGACGCTCCTGGTATACGCTAGATGGTTTCTGACAGTGTTTTTTACGTCTAATAACATATTTAAACTAAATGAAGATCGTATGTGCCAGAATTAAGATATTCAACTTTCAAGGCTAAAATGAACAGTGTAATAATTGAAATCATTTTCGAGATCTGTCTCAGGTTTCGTTTCATTTATGACTATTTATAAAGGACGTTCCTGGTATACGCTAGATGGTTTCTGACAGTGTTTTATACGGATAATAACATATTTAAACTAAATGAAGATCGTATGTGCCAGAATTAAGATATTCAACTTTCAAGGCTAAAATGAAGAGTGTAATAATTGAAATCATTTTCGAGATCTGTCTCAGGTTTCGTTTCATTTATGACTATTTATAAAGGACGCTCCTGGTATACGCTAGATGGTTTCTGACAGTGTTTTTTACGGCTAATAACATATTTAAACTAAATGAAGATCGTATGTGCCAGAATTAAGATATTCAACTTTCAAGGCTAAAATGAACAGTGTAATAATTGAAATCATTTTCGAGATCTGTCTCAGGTTTCGTTTCATTTATGACTATTTATAAAGGACGTTCCTGGTATACGCTAGATGGTTTCTGACAGTGTTTTATACGGATAATAACATATTTAAACTAAATGAAGATCGTATGTGCCAGAATTAAGATATTCAACTTTCAAGGCTAAAATGAACAGTGTAATAATTGAAATCATTTTCGAGATCTGTCTCAGGTTTCGTTTCATTTATGACTATTTATAAAGGACGTTCCTGGTATACGCTAGATGGTTTCTGACAGTGTTTTATACGGATAATAACATATTTAAACTAAATGAAGATCGTATGTGCCAGAATTAAGATATTCAACTTTCAAGGCTAAAATGAAGAGTGTAATAATTGAAATCATTTTCGAGATCTGTCTCAGGTTTCGTTTCATTTATGACTATTTATAAAGGACGCTCCTGGTATACGCTAGATGGTTTCTGACAGTGTTTTTTACGGCTAATAACATATTTAAACTAAATGAAGATCGTATGTGCCAGAATTAAGATATTCAGCTTTCAAGGCTAAAATGAAGAGTGTAATAATTGAAATCATTTTCGAGATCTGTCTCAGGTTTCGTTTCATTTATGACTATTTATAAAGGACGCTCCAGGTATACTCTAGATGGTTTCTGACAGTGTTTTTTACGGCTAATAACATATTTAAACTAAATGAAGATCGTATGTGCCAGAATTAAGATATTCAACTTTCAAGGCTAAAATGAACAGTGTAATAATTGAAATCATTTTCGAGATCTGTCTCAGGTTTCGTTTCATTTATGACTATTTATAAAGGACGTTCCTGGTATACGCTAGATGGTTTCTGACAGTTTTTTATACGGATAATAACATATTTAAACTAAATGAAGATCGTATGTGCCAGAATTAAGATATTCAACTTTCAAGGCTAAAATGAACAGTGTAATAATTGAAATCATTTTCGAGATCTGTCTCAGGTTTCGTTTCATTTATGACTATTTATAAAGGACGTTCCTGGTATACGCTAGATGGTTTCTGACAGTGTTTTATACGGATAATAACATATTTAAACTAAATGAAGATCGTATGTGCCAGAATTAAGATATTCAACTTTCAAGGCTAAAATGAAGAGTGTAATAATTGAAATCATTTTCGAGATCTGTCTCAGGTTTCGTTTCATTTATGACTATTTATAAAGGACGCTCCTGGTATACGCTAGATGGTTTCTGACAGTGTTTTTTACGTCTAATAACATATTTAAACTAAATGAAGATCGTATGTGCCAGAATTAAGATATTCAACTTTCAAGGCTAAAATGAACAGTGTAATAATTGAAATCATTTTCGAGATCTGTCTCAGGTTTCGTTTCATTTATGACTATTTATAAAGGACGTTCCTGGTATACGCTAGATGGTTTCTGACAGTGTTTTATACGGATAATAACATATTTAAACTAAATGAAGATCGTATGTGCCAGAATTAAGATATTCAACTTTCAAGGCTAAAATGAAGAGTGTAATAATTGAAATCATTTTCGAGATCTGTCTCAGGTTTCGTTTCATTTATGACTATTTATAAAGGACGCTCCTGGTATACGCTAGATGGTTTCTGACAGTGTTTTTTACGGCTAATAACATATTTAAACTAAATGAAGATCGTATGTGCCAGAATTAAGATATTCAACTTTCAAGGCTAAAATGAACAGTGTAATAATTGAAATCATTTTCGAGATCTGTCTCAGGTTTCGTTTCATTTATGACTATTTATAAAGGACGTTCCTGGTATACGCTAGATGGTTTCTGACAGTGTTTTTTACGGCTAATAACATATTTAAACTAAATGAAGATCGTATGTGCCAGAATTAAGATATTCAACTTTCAAGGCTAAAATGAACAGTGTAATAATTGAAATCATTTTCGAGATCTGTCTCAGGTTTCGTTTCATTTATGACTATTTATAAAGGACGTTCCTGGTATACGCTAGATGGTTTCTGACAGTTTTTTATACGGATAATAACATATTTAAACTAAATGAAGATCGTATGTGCCAGAATTAAGATATTCAACTTTCAAGGCTAAAATGAACAGTGTAATAATTGAAATCATTTTCGAGATCTGTCTCAGGTTTCGTTTCATTTATGACTATTTATAAAGGACGTTCCTGGTATACGATAGATGGTTTCTGACAGTGTTTTATACGGATAATAACATATTTAAACTAAATGAAGATCGTATGTGCCAGAATTAAGATATTCAACTTTCAAGGCTAAAATGAAGAGTGTAATAATTGAAATCATTTTCGAGATCTGTCTCAGGTTTCGTTTCATTTATGACTATTTATAAAGGACGCTCCTGGTATACGCTAGATGGTTTCTGACAGTGTTTTTTACGTCTAATAACATATTTAAACTAAATGAAGATCGTATGTGCCAGAATTAAGATATTCAACTTTCAAGGCTAAAATGAACAGTGTAATAATTGAAATCATTTTCGAGATCTGTCTCAGGTTTCGTTTCATTTATGACTATTTATAAAGGACGTTCCTGGTATACGCTAGATGGTTTCTGACAGCGTTTTTTACGGCTAATAACATATTTAAACTAAATGAAGATCGTATGTGCCAGAATTAAGATATTCAACTTTCAAGGCTAAAATGAACAGTGTAATAATTGAAATCATTTTCGAGATCTGTCTCAGGTTTCGTTTCATTTATGACTATTTATAAAGGACGTTCC
This sequence comes from Phalangium opilio, assembly GCF_054372755.1. Taxonomy (NCBI): domain Eukaryota; kingdom Metazoa; phylum Arthropoda; class Arachnida; order Opiliones; family Phalangiidae; genus Phalangium; species Phalangium opilio. The sequence goes on from NW_028324255.1 coordinate 1,189,770, forward strand.
TGGTATACGCTAGATGGTTTCTGACAGTTTTTTATACGGATAATAACATATTTAAACTAAATGAAGATCGTATGTGCCAGAATTAAGATATTCAACTTTCAAGGCTAAAATGAACAGTGTAATAATTGAAATCATTTTCGAGATCTGTCTCAGGTTTCGTTTCATTTATGACTATTTATAAAGGACGTTCCTGGTATACGCTAGATGGTTTCTGACAGTGTTTTATACGGATAATAACATATTTAAACTAAATGAAGATCGTATGTGCCAGAATTAAGATATTCAACTTTCAAGGCTAAAATGAAGAGTGTAATAATTGAAATCATTTTCGAGATCTGTCTCAGGTTTCGTTTCATTTATGACTATTTATAAAGGACGCTCCTGGTATACGCTAGATGGTTTCTGACAGTGTTTTTTACGTCTAATAACATATTTAAACTAAATGAAGATCGTATGTGCCAGAATTAAGATATTCAACTTTCAAGGCTAAAATGAACAGTGTAATAATTGAAATCATTTTCGAGATCTGTCTCAGGTTTCGTTTCATTTATGACTATTTATAAAGGACGTTCCTGGTATACGCTAGATGGTTTCTGACAGCGTTTTTTACGGCTAATAACATATTTAAACTAAATGAAGATCGTATGTGCCAGAATTAAGATATTCAACTTTCAAGGCTAAAATGAACAGTGTAATAATTGAAATCATTTTCGAGATCTGTCTCAGGATTCGTTTCATTTATGACTATTTATAAAGGACGTTCCTGGTATACGCTAGATGGTTTCTGACAGTGTTTTTTACGGCTAATAACATATTTAAACTAAATGAAGATCGTATGTGCCAGAATTAAGATATTCAACTTTCAAGGCTAAAATGAACAGTGTAATAATTGAAATCATTTTCGAGATCTGTCTCAGGTTTCGTTTCATTTATGACTATTTATAAAGGACGTTCCTGGTATACGCTAGATGGTTTCTGACAGTGTTTTATACGGATAATAACATATTTAAACTAAATGAAGATCGTATGTGCCAGAATTAAGATATTCAACTTTCAAGGCTAAAATGAACAGTGTAATAATTGAAATCATTTTCGAGATCTGTCTCAGGTTTCGTTTCATTTATGACTATTTATAAAGGACGTTCCTGGTATACGCTAGATGGTTTCTGACAGTGTTTTATACGGATAATAACATATTTAAACTAAATGAAGATCGTATGTGCCAGAATTAAGATATTCAACTTTCAAGGCTAAAATGAAGAGTGTAATAATTGAAATCATTTTGGAGAATCTACTCAGGTTTCCTTTCATTTATGACAAATTTATATGGACGTTCTCGGTATACGCTAGATGGTTTCAGACAGTGTTTTATACGGCTAATAACATATTTAAACTAAATGAAGATCGTATGTGCCAGAATTAAGATATTCAACTTTCAAGGCTAAAATGAACAGTGTAATAATTGAAATCATTTTCGAGATCTGTCTCAGGTTTCGTTTCATTTATGACTATTTATAAAGGACGTTCCTGGTATACGCTAGATGGTTTCTGACAGTGTTTTATACGGATAATAACATATTTAAACTAAATGAAGATCGTATGTGCCAGAATTAAGATATTCAACTTTCAAGGCTAAAATGAAGAGTGTAATAATTGAAATCATTTTCGAGATCTGTCTCAGGTTTCGTTTCATTTATGACTATTTATAAAGGACGCTCCTGGTATACGCTAGATGGTTTCTGACAGTGTTTTTTACGTCTAATAACATATTTAAACTAAATGAAGATCGTATGTGCCAGAATTAAGATATTCAACTTTCAAGGCTAAAATGAACAGTGTAATAATTGAAATCATTTTCGAGATCTGTCTCAGGTTTCGTTTCATTTATGACTATTTATAAAGGACGATCCTGGTATACGCTAGATGGTTTCTGACAGCGTTTTTTACGGCTAATAACATATTTAAACTAAATGAAGATCGTATGTGCCAGAATTAAGATATTCAACTTTCAAGGCTTAAAATGAACAGTGTAATAATTGAAATCATTTTCGAGATCTGTCTCAGGTTTCGTTTCATTTATGACTATTTATAAAGGACGTTCCTGGTATACGCTAGATGGTTTCTGACAGTGTTTTATACGGATAATAACATATTTAAACTAAATGAAGATCGTATGTGCCAGAATTAAGATATTCAACTTTCAAGGCTAAAATGAAGAGTGTAATAATTGAAATCATTTTCGAGATCTGTCTCAGGTTTCGTTTCATTTATGACTATTTATAAAGGACGCTCCTGGTATACGCTAGATGGTTTCTGACAGTGTTTTTTACGGCTAATAACATATTTAAACTAAATGAAGATCGTATGTGCCAGAATTAAGATATTCAACTTTCAAGGCTAAAATGAACAGTGTAATAATTGAAATCATTTTCGAGATCTGTCTCAGGTTTCGTTTCATTTATGACTATTTATAAAGGACGTTCCTGGTATACGCTAGATGGTTTCAGACAGTGTTTTATACGGCTAATAACATATTTAAACTAAATGAAGATCGTATGTGCCAGAATTAAGATATTCAACTTTCAAGGCTAAAATGAACAGTGTAATAATTGAAATCATTTTCGAGATCTGTCTCAGGTTTCGTTTCATTTATGACTATTTATAAAGGACGTTCCTGGTATACGCTAGATGGTTTCTGACAGTGTTTTATACGGATAATAACATATTTAAACTAAATGAAGATCGTATGTGCCAGAATTAAGATATTCAACTTTCAAGGCTAAAATGAAGAGTGTAATAATTGAAATCATTTTCGAGATCTGTCTCAGGTTTCGTTTCATTTATGACTATTTATAAAGGACGCTCCTGGTATACGCTAGATGGTTTCTGACAGTGTTTTTTACGTCTAATAACATATTTAAACTAAATGAAGATCGTATGTGCCAGAATTAAGATATTCAACTTTCAAGGCTAAAATGAACAGTGTAATAATTGAAATCATTTTCGAGATCTGTCTCAGGATTCGTTTCATTTATGACTATTTATAAAGGACGTTCCTGGTATACGCTAGATGGTTTCTGACAGTGTTTTATACGGATAATAACATATTTAAACTAAATGAAGATCGTATGTGCCAGAATTAAGATATTCAACTTTCAAGGCTAAAATGAAGAGTGTAATAATTGAAATCATTTTCGAGATCTGTCTCAGGTTTCGTTTCATTTATGACTATTTATAAAGGACGCTCCTGGTATACGCTAGATGGTTTCTGACAGTGTTTTTTACGTCTAATAACATATTTAAACTAAATGAAGATCGTATGTGCCAGAATTAAGATATTCAACTTTCAAGGCTAAAATGAACAGTGTAATAATTGAAATCATTTTCGAGATCTGTCTCAGGATTCGTTTCATTTATGACTATTTATAAAGGACGTTCCTGGTATACGCTAGATGGTTTCTGACAGTGTTTTTTACGGCTAATAACATATTTAAACTAAATGAAGATCGTATGTGCCAGAATTAAGATATTCAACTTTCAAGGCTAAAATGAACAGTGTAATAATTGAAATCATTTTCGAGATCTGTCTCAGGTTTCGTTTCATTTATGACTATTTATAAAGGACGTTCCTGGTATACGCTAGATGGTTTCTGACAGTTTTTTATACGGATAATAACATATTTAAACTAAATGAAGATCGTATGTGCCAGAATTAAGATATTCAACTTTCAAGGCTAAAATGAAGAGTGTAATAATTGAAATCATTTTCGAGATCTGTCTCAGGTTTCGTTTCATTTATGACTATTTATAAAGGACGCTCCTGGTATACGCTAGATGGTTTCTGACAGTGTTTTTTACGTCTAATAACATATTTAAACTAAATGAAGATCGTATGTGCCAGAATTAAGATATTCAACTTTCAAGGCTAAAATGAACAGTGTAATAATTGAAATCATTTTCGAGATCTGTCTCAGGTTTCGTTTCATTTATGACTATTTATAAAGGACGTTCCTGGTATACGCTAGATGGTTTCTGACAGCGTTTTTTACGGCTAATAACATATTTAAACTAAATGAAGATCGTATGTGCCAGAATTAAGATATTCAACTTTCAAGGCTAAAATGAACAGTGTAATAATTGAAATCATTTTCGAGATCTGTCTCAGGTTTCGTTTCATTTATGACTATTTATAAAGGACGTTCCTGGTATACGCTAGATGGTTTCTGACAGTTTTTTATACGGATAATAACATATTTAAACTAAATGAAGATCGTATGTGCCAGAATTAAGATATTCAACTTTCAAGGCTAAAATGAACAGTGTAATAATTGAAATCATTTTCGAGATCTGTCTCAGGTTTCGTTTCATTTATGACTATTTATAAAGGACGTTCCTGGTATACGCTAGATGGTTTCTGACAGTGTTTTATACGGATAATAACATATTTAAACTAAATGAAGATCGTATGTGCCAGAATTAAGATATTCAACTTTCAAGGCTAAAATGAAGAGTGTAATAATTGAAATCATTTTCGAGATCTGTCTCAGGTTTCGTTTCATTTATGACTATTTATAAAGGACGCTCCTGGTATACGCTAGATGGTTTCTGACAGTGTTTTTTACGTCTAATAACATATTTAAACTAAATGAAGATCGTATGTGCCAGAATTAAGATATTCAACTTTCAAGGCTAAAATGAACAGTGTAATAATTGAAATCATTTTCGAGATCTGTCTCAGGTTTCGTTTCATTTATGACTATTTATAAAGGACGTTCCTGGTATACGCTAGATGGTTTCTGACAGCGTTTTTTACGGCTAATAACATATTTAAACTAAATGAAGATCGTATGTGCCAGAATTAAGATATTCAACTTTCAAGGCTAAAATGAACAGTGTAATAATTGAAATCATTTTCGAGATCTGTCTCAGGATTCGTTTCATTTATGACTATTTATAAAGGACGTTCCTGGTATACGCTAGATGGTTTCTGACAGTGTTTTTTACGGCTAATAACATATTTAAACTAAATGAAGATCGTATGTGCCAGAATTAAGATATTCAACTTTCAAGGCTAAAATGAACAGTGTAATAATTGAAATCATTTTCGAGATCTGTCTCAGGTTTCGTTTCATTTATGACTATTTATAAAGGACGTTCCTGGTATACGCTAGATGGTTTCTGACAGTGTTTTATACGGATAATAACATATTTAAACTAAATGAAGATCGTATGTGCCAGAATTAAGATATTCAACTTTCAAGGCTAAAATGAACAGTGTAATAATTGAAATCATTTTCGAGATCTGTCTCAGGTTTCGTTTCATTTATGACTATTTATAAAGGACGTTCCTGGTATACGCTAGATGGTTTCTGACAGTGTTTTATACGGATAATAACATATTTAAACTAAATGAAGATCGTATGTGCCAGAATTAAGATATTCAACTTTCAAGGCTAAAATGAAGAGTGTAATAATTGAAATCATTTTCGAGATCTGTCTCAGGTTTCGTTTCATTTATGACTATTTATAAAGGACGCTCCTGGTATACGCTAGATGGTTTCTGACAGTGTTTTTTACGTCTAATAACATATTTAAACTAAATGAAGATCGTATGTGCCAGAATTAAGATATTCAACTTTCAAGGCTAAAATGAACAGTGTAATAATTGAAATCATTTTCGAGATCTGTCTCAGGTTTCGTTTCATTTATGACTATTTATAAAGGACGTTCCTGGTATACGCTAGATGGTTTCTGACAGCGTTTTTTACGGCTAATAACATATTTAAACTAAATGAAGATCGTATGTGCCAGAATTAAGATATTCAACTTTCAAGGCTTAAAATGAACAGTGTAATAATTGAAATCATTTTCGAGATCTGTCTCAGGTTTCGTTTCATTTATGACTATTTATAAAGGACGTTCCTGGTATACGCTAGATGGTTTCTGACAGTGTTTTATACGGATAATAACATATTTAAACTAAATGAAGATCGTATGTGCCAGAATTAAGATATTCAACTTTCAAGGCTAAAATGAAGAGTGTAATAATTGAAATCATTTTCGAGATCTGTCTCAGGTTTCGTTTCATTTATGACTATTTATAAAGGACGCTCCTGGTATACGCTAGATGGTTTCTGACAGTGTTTTTTACGGCTAATAACATATTTAAACTAAATGAAGATCGTATGTGCCAGAATTAAGATATTCAACTTTCAAGGCTTAAAATGAACAGTGTAATAATTGAAATCATTTTCGAGATCTGTCTCAGGTTTCGTTTCATTTATGACTATTTATAAAGGACGTTCCTGGTATACGCTAGATGGTTTCTGACAGTGTTTTATACGGATAATAACATATTTAAACTAAATGAAGATCGTATGTGCCAGAATTAAGATATTCAACTTTCAAGGCTAAAATGAAGAGTGTAATAATTGAAATCATTTTCGAGATCTGTCTCAGGTTTCGTTTCATTTATGACTATTTATAAAGGACGCTCCTGGTATACGCTAGATGGTTTCTGACAGTGTTTTTTACGGCTAATAACATATTTAAACTAAATGAAGATCGTATGTGCCAGAATTAAGATATTCAACTTTCAAGGCTAAAATGAACAGTGTAATAATTGAAATCATTTTCGAGATCTGTCTCAGGTTTCGTTTCATTTATGACTATTTATAAAGGACGTTCCTGGTATACGCTAGATGGTTTCTGACAGTGTTTTATACGGATAATAACATATTTAAACTAAATGAAGATCGTATGTGCCAGAATTAAGATATTCAACTTTCAAGGCTAAAATGAAGAGTGTAATAATTGAAATCATTTTGGAGAATCTACTCAGGTTTCCTTTCATTTATGACAAATTTATATGGACGTTCCCGGTATACGCTAGATGGTTTCAGACAGTGTTTTATACGGCTAATAACATATTTAAACTAAATGAAGATCGTATGTGCCAGAATTAAGATATTCAACTTTCAAGGCTAAAATGAACAGTGTAATAATTGAAATCATTTTCGAGATCTGTCTCAGGTTTCGTTTCATTTATGACTATTTATAAAGGACGTTCCTGGTATACGCTAGATGGTTTCTGACAGTGTTTTATACGGATAATAACATATTTAAACTAAATGAAGATCGTATGTGCCAGAATTAAGATATTCAACTTTCAAGGCTAAAATGAAGAGTGTAATAATTGAAATCATTTTCGAGATCTGTCTCAGGTTTCGTTTCATTTATGACTATTTATAAAGGACGCTCCTGGTATACGCTAGATGGTTTCTGACAGTGTTTTTTACGTCTAATAACATATTTAAACTAAATGAAGATCGTATGTGCCAGAATTAAGATATTCAACTTTCAAGGCTAAAATGAACAGTGTAATAATTGAAATCATTTTCGAGATCTGTCTCAGGTTTCGTTTCATTTATGACTATTTATAAAGGACGATCCTGGTATACGCTAGATGGTTTCTGACAGCGTTTTTTACGGCTAATAACATATTTAAACTAAATGAAGATCGTATGTGCCAGAATTAAGATATTCAACTTTCAAGGCTTAAAATGAACAGTGTAATAATTGAAATCATTTTCGAGATCTGTCTCAGGTTTCGTTTCATTTATGACTATTTATAAAGGACGTTCCTGGTATACGCTAGATGGTTTCTGACAGTGTTTTATACGGATAATAACATATTTAAACTAAATGAAGATCGTATGTGCCAGAATTAAGATATTCAACTTTCAAGGCTAAAATGAAGAGTGTAATAATTGAAATCATTTTCGAGATCTGTCTCAGGTTTCGTTTCATTTATGACTATTTATAAAGGACGCTCCTGGTATACGCTAGATGGTTTCTGACAGTGTTTTTTACGGCTAATAACATATTTAAACTAAATGAAGATCGTATGTGCCAGAATTAAGATATTCAACTTTCAAGGCTAAAATGAACAGTGTAATAATTGAAATCATTTTCGAGATCTGTCTCAGGTTTCGTTTCATTTATGACTATTTATAAAGGACGTTCCTGGTATACGCTAGATGGTTTCAGACAGTGTTTTATACGGCTAATAACATATTTAAACTAAATGAAGATCGTATGTGCCAGAATTAAGATATTCAACTTTCAAGGCTAAAATGAACAGTGTAATAATTGAAATCATTTTCGAGATCTGTCTCAGGTTTCGTTTCATTTATGACTATTTATAAAGGACGTTCCTGGTATACGCTAGATGGTTTCTGACAGTGTTTTATACGGATAATAACATATTTAAACTAAATGAAGATCGTATGTGCCAGAATTAAGATATTCAACTTTCAAGGCTAAAATGAAGAGTGTAATAATTGAAATCATTTTCGAGATCTGTCTCAGGTTTCGTTTCATTTATGACTATTTATAAAGGACGCTCCTGGTATACGCTAGATGGTTTCTGACAGTGTTTTTTACGTCTAATAACATATTTAAACTAAATGAAGATCGTATGTGCCAGAATTAAGATATTCAACTTTCAAGGCTAAAATGAACAGTGTAATAATTGAAATCATTTTCGAGATCTGTCTCAGGTTTCGTTTCATTTATGACTATTTATAAAGGACGTTCCTGGTATACGCTAGATGGTTTCTGACAGCGTTTTTTACGGCTAATAACATATTTAAACTAAATGAAGATCGTATGTGCCAGAATTAAGATATTCAACTTTCAAGGCTTAAAATGAACAGTGTAATAATTGAAATCATTTTCGAGATCTGTCTCAGGTTTCGTTTCATTTATGACTATTTATAAAGGACGTTCCTGGTATACGCTAGATGGTTTCTGACAGTGTTTTATACGGATAATAACATATTTAAACTAAATGAAGATCGTATGTGCCAGAATTAAGATATTCAACTTTCAAGGCTAAAATGAACAGTGTAATAATTGAAATCATTTTCGAGATCTGTCTCAGGTTTCGTTTCATTTATGACTATTTATAAAGGACGTTCCTGGTATACGCTAGATGGTTTCTGACAGTGTTTTATACGGATAATAACATATTTAAACTAAATGAAGATCGTATGTGCCAGAATTAAGATATTCAACTTTCAAGGCTAAAATGAAGAGTGTAGTAATTGAAATCATTTTGGAGAATCTACTCAGGTTTCCTTTCATTTATGACAAATTTATATGGACGTTCCCGGTATACGCTAGATGGTTTCAGACAGTGTTTTATACGGCTAATAACATATTTAAACTAAATGAAGATCGTATGTGCCAGAATTAAGATATTCAACTTTCAAGGCTAAAATGAACAGTGTAATAATTGAAATCATTTTCGAGATCTGTCTCAGGTTTCGTTTCATTTATGACTATTTATAAAGGACGTTCCTGGTATACGCTAGATGGTTTCTGACAGTGTTTTATACGGATAATAACATATTTAAACTAAATGAAGATCGTATGTGCCAGAATTAAGATATTCAACTTTCAAGGCTAAAATGAACAGTGTAATAATTGAAATCATTTTCGAGATCTGTCTCAGGTTTCGTTTCATTTATGACTATTTATAAAGGACGTTCCTGGTATACGCTAGATGGTTTCTGACAGTTTTTTATACGGATAATAACATATTTAAACTAAATGAAGATCGTATGTGCCAGAATTAAGATATTCAACTTTCAAGGCTAAAATGAACAGTGTAATAATTGAAATCATTTTCGAGATCTGTCTCAGGTTTCGTTTCATTTATGACTATTTATAAAGGACGTTCCTGGTATACGCTAGATGGTTTCTGACAGTGTTTTATACGGATAATAACATATTTAAACTAAATGAAGATCGTATGTGCCAGAATTAAGATATTCAACTTTCAAGGCTAAAATGAAGAGTGTAGTAATTGAAATCATTTTGGAGAATCTACTCAGGTTTCCTTTCATTTATGACAAATTTATATGGACGTTCCCGGTATACGCTAGATGGTTTCAGACAGTGTTTTATACGGCTAATAACATATTTAAACTAAATGAAGATCGTATGTGCCAGAATTAAGATATTCAACTTTCAAGGCTAAAATGAACAGTGTAATAATTGAAATCATTTTCGAGATCTGTCTCAGGTTTCGTTTCATTTATGACTATTTATAAAGGACGTTCCTGGTATACGCTAGATGGTTTCTGACAGTGTTTTATACGGATAATAACATATTTAAACTAAATGAAGATCGTATGTGCCAGAATTAAGATATTCAACTTTCAAG